>NC_060913.1:17134693-17738583 GCF_021234035.1 Daphnia pulicaria
AATTCACACTCAATTTCGACAACGGTTCAAAATTCAAAGTTTCAACATCACTAATTATTATTTACGGCAAATTATTAATTCTCTTCTCTCATTCAAGGACTAGCTGCACCATGGCACCACCAAGAAATCCTTCTCCAGGGGGGGGGGGGTTAAGAAGCGCAATACAAGTTCATTTTAACCCAAATTTTAAAAGTTATTGAAGAAGCTGACAGCAAGATGATGACAGCCACACTAGATGTGGAACTCACAGGAGAAGAGAAAAAACTCGACGGGAAGATGGAGCATTTCAACGTGGAAAGATTTTAAATAAGAAGAAATATCAAAAGAGGCAGAAAGACGGAGGAGGCAGGAGCGGAAAGATGACGTTGTCGCTTGAGACCAGAAAATGCAAGATTTCATGCAGCGAATCCTGGCAGCTCAAGCATCCACTACATCTTTTTCAGCTACTACATCCACTACTTCAACAACTAATCCACAGACGACCAGACTTCCGCAACGTCAAATCAAACCAAAAGGAGAGTCCAAGAGATCCTGGAATGGACTCCGTTTCCGGAAAGCATTAATGCCGCAATTCGTTCATCATAGATTGCATCCGTTCAAAAATTCGATTATCTCAAGCAATATCTTCAAGGGGAAGCTTTTCTGTTTGTCGAAATTCTTGAGCTGAATGAAACAACTTGAAGAAGGCGATCGACGAACTCAAGCGTATGTACGGGAAACCGGATGTTGATTGAAGCCCACCTCCACAAACTCAACACGTTGCAGCCAGTCAAAGATATGAGTGACATATCTTTAATTTAAAATTGGTTAAAGGCCCGCCTCTCGAAAAACGGTCACCCGGCCATTTTTAGGAGGTGAAGCCTAACTGGGTATGTTGGGATTTTCACGTTGTAGGCAGCCACAGCAAATGCATGGGGAAAAATACGCAAATGAATTTGCTGTGGCTGCCTAAAACGTGAAAATCCCAATCCAGAGATCCAGAATCGGGCTGATCTTGCCTCGCGGAGAGTGCCTGCGCTGGTACATTGGAAGCTTTGGTGGAACAGTCCAACGTGGCTTTCATGAAAGGACAACGAATGGCCAGATTCTCCAGAGACAGAAGACTAAATTCCTACCCACGGCATGGCCTTTGGATATGGATATGGAGATGGCGAAGGGGGAGGAAATCCTTTCTTCGAGAATGCTCCCCTTTGTCCCCCATACCCTAAGGCCATGTCGCGGGTAGGGAAAGGCAATGCGACATATTTTTGGGTCATCCAATATTTAAAAAAACGACATATTTTCCTATAGAACCTAAACACTTTTCGAAAATTAAAAAACAGAAAGATGAAGACTACTTCTTTATCTTTGTGATAAAAAAATAGCCTAAACCTTGTACAAGCAATCTAAGTATTAAAAAAAAAATCCCGCGCAAGACACCGTTAGGCCTATCTCGCGCGGGTTAAAACGCCTATTTTGGACCATAGGGATTGTGACCTGGAGTGGGTACTGTAACTGGAGTCGATTTCTCCAGGCCATTGAACTACAAGCCACCGCAAGTACGGAAAAGGAAGAAAAAGACGACCACCACGATGTTCAACTTATCACCGCTGATCCAGCCGTAGTCAAAGAAGATTCCGATGAGGAGCCACAAGCAGAAGTAGAGACTCAAAATTCGGATTTAGATCCGGCTGTTCCAGCGAAGGAAGTTGTTGAACTTCAAGAATTGCTACTATACGATTTATCGCCACAATTTGTAATCAGTTCTAAACATTTGAAAAGTTATGTGTTTCTATATTCACTTGTGCAGACACGCGAGAACTGCTTTGGGAGCTCGTTAAAGATATGCCAGTGAGATATTTTTTAATCGCCTTCCGTAAATATTCAGCACGGAGAGGACCAGTTTCCGTCAACGCCCAAACCTATCGTTGTGTAGCAAGTCATTTATAAGTTCTTCGTTCAGATCCATCTATCCGTGATCTTCTTGCAATGAGGACAACTCTTTGGATCTTTTCTGCAAGCCTTGTGGCCTTGTGGAGAGGATTCTGGGAGAGGATGGTGAGAATCGTTAAAGATCTACTTCGACGCTCCAATGGAAATTCTTGTTTGGAATACGACGAACTTGAAATAAGAGCGCCATCAATGCGCGACCACTGAACTACGTTGGAGAAGAAATTGACGATCCGGTCCCAATCACTTCTAATAAATTCTTAAACAACCAGCCATCAAATTGTGGTATACCGGAGCCGACAATTAATTTGATGGCCCCTAATTCAAACAGTGCAACACTCGTGGAACTCGACAAAAATAGGAAGGATTACGTTAGTGCCATCTGTCAACAATTCGTCAAAGACAACTTTTAGCTTGCTACACCTAGACAACTTCCGTTCAAAAGGAAAAGCGACGAGAAAAATTCGAGTTGATGAAGTAGGCGTAATATACGACAAGCACACCAAGCGTCAAGTGGAAAGTAGGGATCCTAAAAGAACTGATTTCCAGCCGAGACGGGCTTTTCCGTTCAGCCACATTGAAAACACCGAACGGTAATTTAATTTATCGATCTATACAATGTCTTCATCCTTTAGAGCTACGTGAAGACCAAGACGAAGATGTGGATGCGGTAGACAGAGTATCGGAGCCGGAAGAAGATCTAGCTCCTATCCAGCTCCAATTTTTCCAAAAGCTATCGAAGCCGTTGACGATCCAGTCTACGGAGAAGTCAAGCCTTATCGCATCGCTCTGGTGGGAAGTATGTTAGGAATAGAATCGATGACCAATAGCTGACGACTCGGATCGACCGACAAACTCGATTGCTGCGACATTTAAATGACTATTGTATTAGGGCCCCCGATAGGTGGTCCCCTATCCCACCTTTTTCCCCTCATTTGGCGATTGTTCCCTACCTCTTTTTTTAAAATATTCGATTCATGCTTTAAATTAACTAGTGTACCAAGGCCCAGCGCAATTGGGTCCATTCAAGCACGTCCCCTTTGAAGTGTCTGATTTGTCACTGTGGCAATCTCATCGATTGTGTTCTTGGTGATGGGGCTGCCGCAGTCACATTTATCACTGGCGCTGGGGGAGTTGCTATACTTAAATCATTTATTCAACTAGCATTCCTATAGCTGGTAAACGAACTGCTATTTTAGCTTGATCGCACCAAGCTTAATCTAACCCGAAAATTCCAATCTTTTTTTTTTTTAATATTTAATCCTGGGAGCAGCCAGACTATTCCCTCTAAATTGGGAGCTGTAATTAAGCTTAAAACAGCTTACCGTTTCTTGCGGGCTAGTTTGTGCTTGATGTGTTTAAGTTGAGCCTTGCGAATTGATTTTAAGGCGTCCTGTAATCCATTTATGAACGCAGCTGTTCATTAAATATCAAGGCTGATCTTGATAGAATCTGGTTTTCTTTGCATCTGCCCATCTGTCCATCCGGCATTCTCGGATTGTACTCTATCCGTTAGTTTAAACCATTCTCTTATAGTTAATCCATCTTCTAGATTTTTTCTGGAAATTCCGGGATTTTTTTCTTTACCATAACAGCGTTTACATTGGATTTCTAAATACCAGAGTCTCTGGTAGTTTTTGGTTTGGTGTTGGTGCTTTCGTTATTTAGGCTTATAGTATTATAAAGGGCTGGAAAATTTTCTTATTCGAATCCATGAAAAAAATGAAGGTAGGGCTGGAACCTTCACCACTTGTAAGAGCCCCGTCCCTTGGACGCAGGAGGGCCTTATAAAGAATAAGACGCGAATGCACACACTTCGGTGGACTTCAATGTTTATTTAGCTAAGGAAGCAAAGAAGAGAAATAGCAATAGGTGCGATACTTCTTAGCAGGTAGGTGTTGCGGTGGTTGGGCGGGCTGGTAAGACTGCACTGCGGAATACTTCTGTTGCAGCTTCCAGCGAAGTAAAATTTCGTTGAATCCACTTTACATTGATAGCTATAGCTGCTTGCGAGCATATAGCTTGCGAGCTATAGCTGTTTGCACTACGGTAGGAGAAAGCGGGAAGCTAGATTGGAGGGAGAAAGTGGAAAGGGAGACGGCTTACAAAAGTGGGGCTCACACTACAGTTATTAAAGTATGAAATCAATTATGTCCTAATATGCCCCTAAAACGGGGTAAGTTGCTCTTTGTTTTAGTTCTCATGGGAGAACAGACGACATGAAGGGACGACTTGACACATCAATTTTGATCACAAAATTCATTATAACAACGAATTTTTTTCTAGGGTGGATTTTATCAATTCGTATATATTTCACTATTAAAAAAGTGGTTCGTTTTTCGAACGAAATAACCTTCGAAAAGTCAATTTCCAAATTCGAAGGTTAAAAACCTCTGAAAATTGAAAATGTTTGCAGGTTTCGATTTTCGACAACGAAACTTTCATTTTTCGAAGGTTTTTAACCATCTTTTCCGAAACCTCCCCTCAATTTTTGAAGATTAAAAACATTCAAAAAACAAAACCCTTTTTAACAGTGTTTCTTTTTTTAAATATGTATAAATAATTTTAGCTTTAGTAATTTACTTATTGTCAGCAATAATGGCAATTTTCCATAAGACAACTAGCCTACTAGCCCTACAGTGGAGGGCAGAACTTGCCCCAACATGGTCATCTACATAAAAATATATTTTATGTCACATCAATTTATTTTTTTGTTTATGCCCCTACAAAGAGTCGATAGAAAAAAATATATGTAGTATTTTTTATGCCAGCGGCGATGACAGTTGTGATAATGATCACCCTACGTTCAAGCAGCAGTTTTTTCATTAGTTTATCATTGGGGAATTTGCCAAAATGCAGTCGACGAAGCATCTTCCCTTATTTAGAAGAACAGAAATAGATCTACCCAAAATATGTCGGTCTCTTCTATAAACTCGTTGATCTGCCCATGTAAAAGATATAGCGCCCGTAAATATTACCATTTGGAATTTTGAATAGAATCTTACGTATTCTAAACTGTACAGTAGCGGTCCACGTATTAGGAAAAGCCTTGCGAGGGGAGCCTTCTTTCTAAGAAATTTGTCGGCAAAAAATTTCGACATTATATCTCGGTAAATTATTACCGAGATAGATGTCGTTATTTGATGATTTTCCGCCCAAAAAACTTACTTATAAAATTCCGACAATCAATTTCGGTATAAAATCAAAACTGGCGCTGTCGCCACCAGAGGCACTGCAAGCTGTGTCATTTCCTTGGGGATTAGGCAAGATATTCTTCCATGAACAAAGAGAATTTTCCCATTTAATGTAATTGATTCTTTCAATTTCTTCCCGCCGAGGAGGTGAGTTAACATATCAGATTCTACCCCAAACCATATTCTGTGAAAGTTGGCGGCTGGTAGCAACAGCCCGTAGCTTGCAGTGCCTCTGGTGGCGACTGCGCCAGTTATTATTTTGCCGTAAAAATGTTGAAGTGGAAAACTTTGAGGCATAGGGAAGGGTTCTCTGAGTCGGTTTTATTGTAAATCATTCTTCTTATTCGTATAGAGTGAAGAATTGTGCATCTTTTAGCACAAAGAAAAAGATTTTAACTTGATTTTTACTATTTTTTATAGATTTTTGAAAACGCCGTATTTAACACGGCGCATATGAGGGAAAACGGGGTGTACCTAATAAAGTGAACGATACCGTAGCGCCAGGGGGGTTAATCCTACGACAACTTTGTGTGTAAAAAATGTAGATCATCATTAGATCTACTCAGGAAAAAAAGGAAAAACATCTAGCCCAACGTGTTCAAGAGTTATTGCATTTTTTCTAAGACACGTAGTGCCATAAAAATGCATTGAAAAAAGGGGAATGTACCTAATCGCTTGGCGGGTACTGTATTTCTTAGAGAGTTCACTTTGCTGGTTTTTCCGACTTACTGGCACCATGGTGTATTAGTATGGTGGGGGAACTTTGGTTGGAATCGGCTATCTCGAATGAAGCCAGTTTCCGGACAAGAGGCGGAGCTTAGTGCAAAAGTAAAAATTCTTAACAGCCAATTGCAGGGCTGGTCGGCTATTGTCAGTGCCCTCTATGAACCAAAATAAATATCTTTTGTAAAATAATTCGTCTTTAAAATAGTATATTATATTTAACTTTGTTAAGTGCAGACTCTAGAGGGATAAGGTTCGATTCCTATATTCATCACATATTTTTTTTCATATTTTTTTTCTATTAATATTAAAATAATTAAAGCTGGAAAAATAATACTTAATTACTGTTATTGACTCATTTTTTACGATTTTATAGCTTTATAAGTACATAAGCAAAGTGCAATCGGAATCGGACTTAGAAAATTTTCAAACCGTTTATAGCTCATAGTTCACCCAATTGTCCACCAGGCAGCGCTGATCATAGCCGACCACTGGCTTCAGCCGAGATAGCCGATTCCAACCATAATTTCCCACACCATACTAATACACCATGCTGGCACCCTATAAGAACTGCACAACAAAGGTCTGGCAACCCAGGTGGTTCCACACAAATGACGTTGGCATTGCAACCATGAAAATAATAGAGTTGGCTAACGTCCAAAGTTGCCAGTTTGATTTAAGCGTCAAAAATATTTGGACAAGAACTCTTGCAGTCTTGCCAGCTCTTGCATGATGGCTTACGGAGTTTCGCCGGTGTAATTCTTAGTTTAATGTTTCCCATTTCAGTCGTCTTCAGTTGCTATTCTTAATTAGATAACTACATTCCTTAGTTATCATCGGGTAATCTTTTAAGATTTATTTCCTCTCGATGGTCATTGTAGTTTATTTATTATTTTTGTTGTTGTTTTATTTATTATGAGTTTCATGGTTAAGAAAGAAAACTCGCGCCTCGTCATTGCGGCGTTGATTTGCTAATCAATAATTATAAAGCTATAAATCGCTTTTTATTGGCCTTTTTACAATCAATTGGGCATTTTCTTTCGGGCATTAATTTCATTAATAATTCATTAATTTTTTAATTTGGGTATCAATTTCCCTTACATTGGGGAAAGATACGTAGTTAACTAGTTTATTCAAATAATAAGTCAGTTAACAGGGGTGACCTTGGTCGGTGACACCGAGAAAAAAGAGTTGGCAGTTTGGACCTTCCGCGCAACTAGAGGGTTGGAGGGGACTTTTTGGTGCAGGCTCCGCCCCTTCCCACTTTGTAGGAATTGAATTCCCACTAAGCGAGCCTCACCACTACGTGGACCACTACAGGGCTGGATCACCGCGGTGAACTTGCTACCGCGGTACTACCGTGCGGTAGCGGTAGAACCGCGCGGTAGTACCGCACGACTTTACTCTACCGCACTACCGCGTTAGTTTTCAAATTACCGTGCGGTAGCGGTAGTTTTCCACGCCATCTAGCGCTGATTTTGTAAAACACAATAGAATAACAATAGATGGCGCTCTAATTTTTCTGGAGAAATTCATAAGGCCTCTGTTGGATACTTGGATCACCAATCTTTCACGTGTTTAGTCCAAACAATCATAGTTATTCATTCTTAAACTTTCTAATTGACATTTGGTCATTTGCGAATGAAATTTCATGACATTGTAGGTCAATTTGAATTAAATATGAGCGGCGTATAAGGGCCTAGTGCCTTGAGTGAGAAGAACGCTTGTTTTCCAGAAGCACGCGCACGCGTTCACGGCTTCTGAAATAAAACGAAAAAAACGTCGCACTTCCGTACTCCGCATGGTTGGAACGTTTTTTTCTGCCTTGCTGAAAAGATCTTTTGTACCAGTGAGCAGTTTCCTGAATGATTTTTTATTTTAAACCGTTTCGTTAAATTAAATAAAAAATTAACTCTTATTTATTTAATTACAAGAATTTAATCATGCAAGGATGTTTAATTTGATTCGTGATTTAAACGGTTTGAAACACAGTGAGTCAAGGATAAATAATAAAATAGTAACAAGACGAGAAAATCACACAAATGAGAATCTTTTTGCCATAAATGCCAGATAAATTTTTATAAAAATTAATTTTCAAAATCAAAAAATATTTGATTAATTTTTTTATTGATACAATATTTCAAAAAAATTATTTCTGATTTTGATTCATAAATCAAAAAAATCTTGATTGCCACTGAGGAATCGGTTTTTAGATCCAAATTAAAAAGAAAATTTTTAATGAAAGTATTGTAACATACAAGGATAAGGAGTGTATTGCTAATACTACATTCTAGTACAGTCACTGTTAGACAGCCAAGGACAGCCAGGGAACAGCCCCGATCAGTCCGATGCTCTACGCTTATATACCCGGCTAGGCCGGCACAGTCATACAGTACGTCCGGTTGGACTACATACCAGACGTATCACATAGCGTGGTCATTGACCACGTGACATCCCCCTCTTTAACTCGCAGTCGTCCCCGACTGCGGCAACACAACGACAAAATTCATTCAAAAACATACAAAACATATCAAATAACTCACATCAGCAAAAAAAAAATTACTCGTCAGGAAATATCTCACACGTGCACGTGCCGAGTAGTCAGGACAAAACAAAGCAATCGTCAAAAATATCCACAACAAAATAAATCTATACGAACAAAATTCACGCATCGACAGCACAAAACAATAATTCAATCACGCTTTCCTATCACAAAAAAGCCATACAATAATAACTAATAAATGCATCTCTATGGCAAAGAAAACCAAACCGGAACAGTACTACGACTTAAAAAAAATGCACAAAATACTGCAACCATTTGAAAAATCAATCACGTACAAAATGTCACAAACTATGAACTCAGTTCGACTTCCAGATCGTCACCCGTTAGTCTCTCCGATCGATAGCAATACTTATATGTAATTTAAAAAAATAACGTGACAACAGGAAAAAACAATTTTTCGGCGCATTCCGCCCTTCGTCTAACACTCAACCGTTCTCATCGTCACTTTTCTCTCCGTTCTATCACACTCCGTTCTCTCCTCCGTCGCTGTCTCCTCTTTCCTCTGTCGCTCTCTCCTCTGTCGCTCGTCGCTCTCTTCTCTGTCGCTCGTCGCTCGTCGCTCTCTCCTCTGTCGCTCGTCGCTCTCTCCTCTGTCGCTCGTCGCTCTCTCCTCTGTCACTCAACGCTCTCTCCGCCGTCACTGTCTCCTCTGTCGCTCTCGTTCCTTCTTCTTTCTCTAGCTTCATTGTTTCTATCCCGCTCTGTCGTCTCCGTCGCTCTCTCTCTCCGTTGTCTCTTCCGTCGCTCTCTCCTCTCGCCGCCGCTCTCGCCGCCGCTCGTCGCTATCTCCTCTGTTGCTCGCTCTCTTCACCGTCGTTCTCTCCTCCGTCGCTCGCTCTCCTAGCCGTCGCTCGTCATCGCCTTGCTGTCAGGCTTGCTCTCGATCGCTCGCTCTCCTCGCCGTCGCTCGTCATCGCCTTGCTGTCGGGCTTGCTCTCGACCTTCTCCCGGTCTCCCAGCTTCTCTCCTCCCGTAGCTCTCTTCCAATTGCTCTCCACACCAAACGACCCCGTTTCTTGCGGACAAAAGGCTCACGCTTTTTCCGCTCAACGTGCGTTATCGCGACCCCAGGTCTTGCACGCGGCAAAAAAAAAAAAAACTCGCTGCTCACTGTGCGCTTCCTACAACGACCCCGTTTCGCGGACAAAAGGCTCACGCTTTTTCCCTCAACGTGCGTTTTTTCCAAGCGACCCCAGGTCTTGCCCGCGGCCAAAAAAAAGCTCGCTGCTCACTGTGCGCTTCCTACAACGACCCCGTTTCGCGGACAAAAGGCTCACGCTTTTTCCGCTCAACGTGCGTTTTCAAGCGACCCCGGATCTTGCCCGCGGTCTGAAACCCGCTGCTCACCGTGCGCTAACAACAACAAAACAACAAATCAACAATCAACAACAAACAACAAATGCTACTCCCAAATTTCTACTTATCCCCCGCTCCGTTCTCCTCACCCTTGTTACCAGGGATCGCACTCAAGGCGCCGTTTTCTCCGTCACATCGTAGCTTGGCCGGAACAAATCCGCACCACCGCAATTTCACGGCACACACTGCGAAAGAATTACAATACGATGGAGAAAAACGGACTTACCCTATGAGGTCTGCATCTCCACCATGTAACATACAAGGATAAGGAGTGTATTGCTAATACTACATTCTAGTACAGTCACTGTTAGACAGCCAAGGACAGCCAGGGAACAGCCCCGATCAGTCCGATGCTCTACGCTTATATACCCGGCTAGGCCGGCACAGTCATACAGTACGTCCGGTTGGACTACATACCAGACGTATCACATAGCGTGGTCATTGACCACGTGACAGTATATAAACTCTTCTATATTCCGCTTGAAATGGATTTGAAACATTTTCATTTGTAAAAGAATAAAATACTACCGCAGTACGACTACCGCTACCGCGGTAGTCCCTTAAACTACCGCGGTAGTACCGTAACCACGATAAACTTTTCTTTTTTAAGTTACCGCTACCGCGGTAGCGGTAGTTTTTTTAGACTACCGGGCCCTGCCCTGGACCACTACTGTATCCCAGAAGCTGAAATTATATTGAAAATTTAAATTTTGTTAACGTTGACGGATTTTCAATTGCCAAGAGAAGTAACAGCCAATTTCGGCCCATTCTGGTGCTCATTTCAAACATTGGCTTCAGGCAATTTTTCTGCCTGAAGATTATGTTTGTAGGGCACCCTCTTATGTGAAAATGTGTTCATGTACAAGGGTCAACAAATTCATTTGAAGATTCATGGTTTCATATGCGATTTCGGGTGTAAAAGGCCATTCTGGCTACTTTGGCCTAAATATATACAGCAAGGAAACTATCTCGGCAGAATAGTTTTCTTGGAACGTTTTCCAGGACGGATCTGGCTTTCCATACGCATCAGTTTGAAATTCATCATATCGGCGCCTGTATCGGCGAATCCATACTTTTAAGACTTCACATAGATATGGCGAATTATTCGCCATATCTATGTAAGAAATTTTCCCCGAAACCAAAACCGGAGAAAACGGCAAACTTCTGGATGAAGTGCTAACTGAGTTGACGAGTTTAGATCAAGAAAAATCTACTTTTGAGGATGCGATTAGGTTTCTAAAACGGAAAACGATGAAAAGTGATGGCGATTTAACAATAAGAGTGGGAGGGGCAGAATCGAAGATCCCCTCGGGTTAAATAGGTTTCCTGGACTGGATTGCATCCGCGAACCCTGCCACTCATCCACAAACGGGTCGCTCATTAAGAATTCTTCGTCATTAGCATCTGTTCATTTTTGAAAGTTAAACGACAATTTCTATTCAGTAAATGGAATATATAATTTTTACCCTTAAGATTCCGAATCCGCTGGTCAAAATTTAAAATTCCAGCAAGGGACAGGGCAGCTGTTATTTTTTTCGGGAATGCCTCAGCCTTTGTCCGTTGGGCCACTTTGTAAACGTTTCAGTTCAGTCAGTTTCAGTTTCATACAACACATTCAACATATTTTTTTTACTGGCCTGAAAGTCCCCTGGCACTGGCCTGAATGTCTTCCGTTCAGGCCAGTGGCCTGAATGTCGCTGGCCTGAACGTCACTGGCCTGAACGTCACACATCCGCGAAGAATGACCCGGCCGATGGGTTTGGTAAAACTTGAAGTCAGTAGGAAATTACTTTTGACTTGGATTCGTGGTCATTAGATCACCGGCTTCAAAAATCCCAAGTTTCTTTATTTTCTTCTCATCTAGAGTCTTTACGACATCATATTGTCACGTTTCGACCGATTAGTTCCCAGAATCGACGTTTCCCATTCGATTCTGATCCTGGGAAGTTGACGATTCTCCGACGCCTGACATTAATAGTTCTTGGGGACGAAACGACGTTGACTGAGGATACAAAAAGGGTTAGCATGTCTCTCGGTGTTGGACTTCTCTTAGACTTTTCTCTAGTTAGTAGTTGTTCACTGTTCTTGTCTGCGTGTTGGTTGGACTCCTTTTACTGTGTTGGTGTGTGTGTCGGTGGTGGAGTCGCGACCTCCAGTCTGTTTGTTTCACGTTTATCAAACAGCTTCTGGTCGCTCTTTCCAACCGAACGTGTTAGCCTCCTTACCCGTGACATTTGGTGGAGATGCAGGGTAGGGAGAGGAGCACGTTCGGTTTTCCACTTTTCACATCACGGTCTTTTCCCTATTGTAGTCAGGGTATAGAGAGGAACACGTTCGGTTTTCCATTTTTTCACACCACGGTCTTTTCCCTATTGTTTAAAAGCTGTTGAATGTTACTTATGTGTTCAAATGTAGAAATTCTCGTGAAAATTACCTTTCCATCCTGTGACCCTATTTTACCTATACCTACAGAGATAGGAAAGTCGAGGACTTTGCCGGAATCTCGAGAGCGGTCGGTAGTGTAAGGAAAGTCGAGGACTTTGCCGGAAATCCGGAGGAGACAATACGGTCGGAACCTCCTGGAGAATTACACTGACAGAGGCGAAAAATCCCAAACCAATCCCAACTCCCTTCTTTTGCTCCCAAAAACCACCTGTGTTATTTATGATAAGTTATGATCCAGACGAGAGTTTAAAAAATGTCGACTGACTTTGAGTTGCAAAGTAATCATTATGTGATTGTATTTTGTAGTGTGTTATAATCGCGTGTGTTTTTAACCAAGTTTAGATTAAGAGCTTCGTGGATGGATTCACCTTAACCTGGATATCGTCGAAACTTAAAAACATGTTGGTTATTAATTATTTATTCTACCCTGATAGATAGCCATCTGAGAGCCATCGTTGATGCCGTTATGGAAGTAATACCATGATCGGGACGATCATTTACGTGGGCGGGGAAAATGTCACGTTTCGACCGATTAGTTCCCAGAATCGACGTTTCCCATTCGATTCTGATCCTGGGAAGTTGACGATTCTCCGACGCCTGACATTAATAGTTCTTGGGGACGAAACGACGTTGACTGAGGATACAAAAAGGGTTAGCATGTCTCTCGGTGTTGGACTTCTCTTAGACTTTTCTCTAGTTAGTAGTTGTTCACTGTTCTTGTCTGCGTGTTGGTTGGACTCCTTTTACTGTGTTGGTGTGTGTGTCGGTGGTGGAGTCGCGACCTCCAGTCTGTTTGTTTCACGTTTATCAAACAGCTTCTGGTCGCTCTTTCCAACCGAACGTGTTAGCCTCCTTACCCGTGACAATATTACGAAAGAATACCCAAGAAAAACAAGATCACTAAAATTTTTTGATAGAATCAAAGCATCAACATCATAACACAGCATTATCCATTCTTGGGTAGGTTCTGTAATTGTGTGCGACATTTTCACCTTATTTCGTTTCTACAACAACTTAAATTAGTTTTTCATGTTGCCATCAAGATTTTAACCTCCAGAAGAATTATCGTCATGCTCACAATCAGTACGCTCACGATCTAATACAATGTTTTCATAAAAGAAGCCGAACAGATTTATGACTCAGAATTTATTTCTTATAATGTAAACACATTCTTATTGACTTCCCCGACGATTCACTGCGTTTTCATTTGAGAACTATATGGCAGAGTTGTTGAGAAAGAGCGATAAGCCATTACAGCATATTGTTAAGCCTTTGGTAGAGTTGGAAAATTTAATAATTGCCAAACAAAAACAGTTTTCAGTGGAGGGGCAATTACGGGGGAAAAAATTAATTCTGTTTTCAATTTACAATTGACTACATTAAATATGACGCGAAAAATCTGAAAATGAAGACTGTTGTAGAATGTTGAGCTTGTGAAGCTCTTCATTTCAGAGTTTTCCGCGTCTTCCTAACTTAACCCGTTCTGTAGTTATCCCCCTTTAAACTTTTAAAGTACCCTAATTTGCATGGAGCTCTATAGAGTGATCAACCCAAACTTATGGATCCATTTTAAACCTACCCTTCCCTTGATCGGAAAAATAAAATTTTTTTTAGCTTAATGCTACCCATAATGGCTACGGCCAAAAAAAATTTGTCGCGCTATGACGAAAATTGGATTTTTGTGAACGCCGAGAAAAAACTCCTTTCTCCGTAAGGTTCTCTCGCGCGTTCCCAAACTTTAGCTAGGTACTGTACATATAAATTTCTCCCGCTTAGGTTCATTTAAAAAATAAATAAAATGGACCATTGTCAGGGATCTTCCCCTGGGCTGCCATATTGGTTGATTTTACTCAAGTTCTTATTTCACGATTTTAGAATGTTGCTCTTGCAGTCTTGCTCAACAACATACGTCGCCGATTTAAACGACAACCAACATTTTTTCTGTCTGATTATTTGATTTCAAGTTTTGTTAGATGTAGTAAACATTGACTTAATACGGGGGTTTCGTGAAGCCACGCAGTGAATGTGGATCTGTTTATCTCGATATCCTCCTTCATCCGAGACTTTGTTTGCTAATGCCGTGACTGCATGTCAAACTCTTAATTTCATATCATGTCAGTCTACCGTTATCAACATTTTGAAGCGTTTACATGCTGTTTGCGTAATTGCGTGTTCACTTTCCTTACGACAGGATTTACACATAGCGTCATTGATGACCTTTATGTATAGAATCAGATAACGTCCTTCAGTCCCATGGAAACCTGACGTACCAATTATATCTGCAATTTTATTGAAGCCTACATTGTAAAATTTTTATATAAAATTGGTGCTCTTTTAAGTGAATCCACCAGTGATTCCACTACCATCGTCATTCTTGGAATCTTAAATTTTCAATTTTCATTAAGAATGAAAGCTGTTGTCATTATTTTGACGTTTAACTTTTGCTTTTTGACAATATTGGCAGGCAAATTACCCAAAGTGTTGACGGAAGATGACATCAACAATAAACAAGTTTTTTTCGACAGGGAAGCGCCGTCTGCCCGAGGTAGGCCTATACCAACAGTGTAATTTTTTCCTTACCATTAACTTAATCAAATTCTATCATATATAGCGTGTGGTGGTAGTTACAATACCGCAACTGGAAGCTTCTCGTCTCCAAACTATCCAAACCCATACGGCTTTAACGAGAACTGCCAGTACACAATCCAAGTGGGGTTCAACGATCGCGTAGTGTTGCAATTTGCTTATTTCAATACAGAATCTAATTTCGATTATGTCACGGTAAGATCTTGTACATATAACGTTGAAGGGAGATCGCGGTGAATACTGAAAATGAACATGTTGAAAAAGGTTTATGATGGACCAACAACCGCCTCGCCCGTTTTGCTTCGTCTCAGTGGGGGCCCATATTCCGCTTATCCAGATGTTGTTTCATCAGGTTCTAGTTGCCTTGTGGTTCACATCTCTGATTATTCGACCAGTTACAACGGCTGGCAAGCCAATTATTACTCTACCCCCATTACAACGACTACAACTGCAGCTCCGGTTCAGAGTATTGTTAAATGTTTTATTTTGTTTTTGTTTTTAATGAAGCAGATGATTCATTATTTTCAATTTTTTCATCTAATGAAGATTGCCCGCCATATTTCCAAGGTGACACAACTATTCCTTGCTGGAACTTGAATGGAAAATGTTACTGTTTCTCTAACCGCTATCAAGTATACACATTTTGCTTCACATCAAAACCGCTTCTAAAAAACTTTTAGATAAACTTGCATCCTTCCGATTAGGATTTCACCTGGGCTCAGGCGGATGGAATTTGCAGGGGAGGAAACATGACCTTGATTAGTCTTGAAACTAAAGAAGAAGATGAGATAATCTACAATCATTTTCGAGCTACGCCAGGTGTGCATTATTGACCTCGTTTTATTCATTAAAATATTGAATTATGCAACATTTTCTATTAGATTTGAATATTAACTATCCTTATTGGACATCGGGGAGTTATAACAATGGGTGGAAATGGGCCGCTACTGGTCAGTCGTTTACTTACACAAATTGGCAAACAGGACAACCCGATGGCAATCCACCTGCAGGATATTGCGCCTATGTTAATTTCGGTGTTAGTAACTTTAATAGTGGATATTGGCTTGACTATACCTGCACTTCCATGTTCAGATTGATCTGCGAATCATTTTGAATTTTCACATCCTTTACAAACGAATAATATTAAAGCAATTGGAAACATAATTTCATAAGCTATTTAAAAATAGCTTAAAAAATGTTGGATACAATTGAGTATTTGGAAATAAATTGATCAAACGTTAATAAGTTTTTCCAATGGTTTATGCGAATTTTTCCCCGTCATTGGCACCAGAGTTTTACAATCGTGAGTAGCAGCAATTGTTCAAACAATCTTCGACGCATATATTTTATAGTGTGAAAAGTTAATATCTCCGTGGTAATCAGCTAGAAAAATGAATTAACATTTTTATTTTTTGGGGGGTTTTGCGTATACTGTAAGCGAGTTAGGTTTTTTCGTTCACACGGCGTTCACAGCACCCTTTAATCAACTCTAATTTTGCTAAAATTTTGAACATAAGCTCGTCTTATAATTACTTTTTCCCTGTCTTAACGCCGTAGTCGGAATCATGCTTCGTGAAATATAAATAAATACATTAATATATAAATGGTACAAAAAAATTATTTTGGAGGTACGGCGTACGAGTATACCCTTAGATTTGTTTTAAATAGATAAATCAAAGTACTATTGGGACATAAACGAACCTATAAATATCTATCTATACGCCGTGTTCATTTTATTTTAATATTGCGGAAATGAAACACCCCAAACATGGGATGTTATTTTTTTTTAAATCATGAATTTGATTGGGTTGGGAGAAAAGCAAAAAGTGGCTCGTCCCGGATCGCCTCACGGGAAATACCAAATAAACTGACACGGGTTATGGCCCGGGTAAATATCGGCTAGACGCACGTCACTAGCGGACCCGATGAAATGTCCCGGTGCCCGTCCCGTAAAAATAATACCTCAGTGGGTTCTAATTTGTTTCAACCCGGGCAGTGGCCCGGGATTTCATATCCCGGGTTACAGCCCGGGATTACCGCCGGGGTTACCGTACCGTTATAGCCCTATAGGTAGCTAGTAGCCGGTGTCGGGGCAGCCAGTGTCGCGGAAGTAGCCAGTGTCCGTTTCCCAGTACGCTTAACTTTTTTTTAAATCCCTATGTAGCAGTCTAACATCCTGCGTTGCCATTTCATTTGTGTCCAAAATGGCCAATCAGCGTACAGCATCTTTAAAACGCTGTACGCGGATTGGGCCATTTTTTACACAAATGAGATGAAACATGGACTGCTCTATAAAGAGCATTTTATTCCATAACGATTTGGATGAGCCTATTGGCGTCAATCCGCGAAATGGTCGCCACACGTATCGGTCGTTTTCACCTGGAATTCACACAAACGTAAAAAAATTCAACATCGATAATTCGATATTTATCAATATAAAGAAGTATATTTTGTCAGGATTCCATGGAAAGCGATGCAACATTTTGAAGAGGAGAAAAATTCGAGACAAATGGAGCGTTTACCAATCTGGCGGGTAGTACTGACAAATAATTCGTTGAACACAACTTCAATTATTGGATCGCGTACAAAATGAAGGTGTACGAATTATACATGGAAAAATAAGGTCCCACGCGATAACATTCAGAAACAGATATAGACTAACTAAGAGTCTAGTATAAAAAGAAATTTTTCAAGCTGCAAATTTTCCGAGGAATATATGTGTGCCGTCATGACATTGGAGTTTTTGTGGGGGGGGGGGGGGATTTAGATCAAATCGAAATGTAAAATATTTGTATTTATCTCTGGCTTCAAGTACCATATTATGAAAGTGGAATGTTCGTAATTAAAAGAAGTAAGAGAATAAAGAACTCCTACATTTGATTTACTCTCTGTTTCAACTTGTGCAACTCTTCAGCAATAGCGTTCGGCAAGTCATTGCCAAATTGTTCGCTAAAATATTTCTCTAAGTCGAGCACTTCGTCTTGCCAAAAGTTCTTTGGCAAGGAGAACAACTCTTCCCAATTGACTTGTTCCTTTAATCCATTCGTATCAATTGAACCTTGTTTGGGAATTAACCCAATTGGGCTGGATTCAGCGACATCGGCTCCATCACACCGCTTCAGAACCCAATCAAGCACTCTGGAATTTTCACCGAATCCAGGCCACAAGAAAGAACCCTATTTGAAAAAGCGTGATTTTAGCGGAGAAAAATGCAAAAATAAAACAGGAGGTAACATGTAAACGCACGCAGAAAGTACAAGAATATTGAGACTTACATCGGTGCTTCGTCGGAACCAATTAACGTGGAAGATTTTGGGAAGTTTTCGACCAGGCTTTTCCATACTCAGCCAATGACCCAAGTAATTACCAGCGTTATACCCGAAAAATGGACGCATAGCGAAAGGATCATGCATAATTGATCGTCCCTGTAATTTTCAGCAATTTTTAACAGTTAAAGAAATATTTCTATTTAAGGATAAGTATGAAGGACAAAAATTGAAACGGACTTTGTGTTCAGCTGCAGCGGTGGCTTCCGAACTGACAGAGGCGCCAACGAAAACTCCGTGTTTCCAATTTAGAGCTTCGTAAACCAACGGTACACCTCTCGGGCGGCGACCTCCAAACAAAATTGCATCTATTGGTACTCCTTCGGGGCTTTCCCACAGAGGGTCAATGATTGGGCACTGACTGGCTGGTGCGCAAAATCTATAAAAAACAAACACTTAAACTTGCATCCAGATAATTTTACTTGCGTTCGGGAAACTTACCTGGAATTCGGATGGGCTGCCGGTTTTCCCGAGCTCTTGGTCCAGTTAGCGTCACCCAACCAACTTGTTATATCAACACCAGTAACTTCTTTCTCCAAGCCTTCCCAGAAAACTCCTCCATCACTCGTCCTAAAAAGTGAAAATAAAACAAAACATGATGAACAATGCAATGCAAAACATTAAGAACAAAATAAATAAAAATAGAAAGTTATTTTGTACTTTGCAACGTTCGTAAAAATCGTATTTTTTTGAATGGTGAGCATAGCCTATAATGACACAATGATATTATCTTTAATTAAATGTGCTCTAAACGTATAAAAAAAGTTATAGCATGCATTAGGATTGGTCGCATAGTTGGTTCCAGGCGCAACACCAAAAAATCCATTTTCCGGATTGATGGCTCGCAAACGTCCTTCTTTGTCGAAATGCATCCATGCAATGTCATCACCAACACATTCAACTTTATAGCCTACACATTACATCAATTTTTAAGAGTTGTTAGAAAGTTTAACAACACTATGCTTTTCAAAATCACTTAGCGCAGATTTTTTAAAAGGGATGCAGGCACAAAATTTAATTAGGAAATCAACTCAAACAACTAACCTGGTAAAGTTGGGGTTAACATTGCAAGATTAGTTTTGCCACAGGCACTAGGAAATGCAGCTGCGATGTACTTCTTTTGGCCTTGTGGATTGGTTATTCCTAAAATCTAGGAAATTAAACAAATAATTGGTAAAATAGGATATTAAAAATTTAATGATGTAATATTATTAAAATGCTTACAAGCATGTGTTCGGCAAGCCATCCTTCTCTTTTGGCTATGACTGAACCAATTCTAAGAGCGAAACATTTTTTTCCTAAAAGAGAATTGCCACCGTAGCCACTGCCGAATGATAAAATTTCACTGGTTTCGGGGCACCTAAAAAAATGGTATTTATGAATAGTGCTTTCATCACTGGAATCATTCAATGATAATATATACTGAATAATGATGGTTTGATCCGGATTGCACGGCCAGCTGTTTATCAGAGGTCTAGTCATTGGCAGTGGGCTACCAACAGAGTGTAGACAGCGGACAAAATCTCCTTCTCCCAATGTTTCAAGCACTTGCTGGCCCATTCTAGTCATAACGCGCATGGAAGCAACCACATAAGGAGAATCTGTTAATTCAATTCCAATCTTCGATAACGGTGACCCGACCGGACCCATACTGAACGGAACGACGTACATTGTGCGACCTAAATTCAGCGATATATTTTAATTAACAATTGATTTTTGATTCGACTGAATAAAACGTGACTCGTGAGAGACATGTCCACGCAAGTAGACAGACTTGTTTCTAACCTTTCATGCAGTTGGGGAAACGCTCTTGAATGGCTTTGGGAAGATCATCAGGAGACATCCAATTTCCAAGTTGTCCGGCAACGCCGTCCATACGGTTCGGGATGGCATCGCTACGTTTAGTAGTTACAACAAATGTTCTGCTCTCAACTCTAGCTACATCGGCGGGATCGGTGCGAGTCAACCAACTAAAATACACAATTTAGATATAAAGTATAAATTTTACAAGAATTAATAAATAATAAAAAGGAGGAAATAATCAGTCCCGATTGGAAAACACCACGCAAAAACCAAAAAAAAACCATCTTACCAGTTTTCCATCTTTGGCAATGATTCAATCATGCCCTGTTGCTGCATTTGTTGGATCAGCGATCTATTTTCTTGCTCTGATCCATTGCAAATGTGAACTTGACTGGGTTGGCAGAGTTTGACGCAATCCTCCACAAAACTGCGAACCTATAAATAAATGTGTTTAAAGAAGTTAACAATTCAGGACTATTCTAATAATCAGACACATTTAATTTTAGAATGATATTTTTACTTTGCTTGGTAGAGACTTCGCTTCCGCAGTTTCAAGGATGCTCAGCGAACGATTGAACGTTGCCGATGGAAGACGACATCCTTTGGTTTGGGACGTCACGAAATTCGAACTGCGAACCAAAAAAAGAAATTAATTTTCCAATTAGGGAGAGGGTGGACCTGAATAGGTAAGCCAAGAAACAGGCCAGAACAAGAGCATGACATCCATCGGAAAAATTGGAGTCAATCTTACCAAGGAGCATAATTTGGTGTAAGAGACATTTTTTTTTTTTTAAATCACTGCTTTTAGTGCTATTTGTTCTTGCACTTTTTGCTACCGCTGAAATATTTGCGAACTTTTTGGATAGTAGACAGTCTGTGTCTTCTGTCATACTATGTGAGAGCGCTTTTATACTCTAGACCTCACCTACAGCTTTCCAGCGAAAGCACGAGAGGGGCGAGCCCCTTTCTACGATTGGTCGGCAACTCACGCGGAGATAACCTTGGGAGATCACAAACAACCAGAAAATAATAGTTGTTTACGTTCCCAATTGAATTAGGCCGTCACAAATGAAATGACGTACGAAAATGCGAATGAGTTTGTCACTCTCTTCCGGAGACTCCGGTAAGCTAATCATTTCATTCCGTTGACTGAATCTATTTTTCATTGTAAATTAAACCTGCATTATTCAATTAGCAATTTGTATTATTCTCCCAAAAAAATCGTGCAGCATTGCTCTCGTCATTGACACACTATTAAATGTATACAGACGCATTGATACGAAATGGGTTCAGGTTAAGTCAATAAGTGGAGCATTCAACTTCCACATTTCGTAGTCGACCCGTGCAGACAGAGCCGATACAAACAACACAGAAAAACACTTCGATTGCGAAATTGTTGAACAAAACAAGAAACAGCAGTCTAAACATGATTTCAAGTAGTAAGTCTAAAGCAAGTAAACACGTCAACAACACAAAACGTGAATCGCGTCACGTCCCATCACTAGAAAATAGAAAAACAAAATCCAAAAGTTTATGCAAGTAGAATTTGCAAGTGATGTGTGGTATGGCAATATGCAGACTAAAGGTTTCCTGGAAGTCCGTCCAATCGTCATGCATGTCTACAATGTGTTGTTTTTTTTTTGTTTTTTTTGTTTTCTAGTTAAAGTTTTTGCAGGTAAAATAAGGAACAAAAAAAAATCGTTCGACCTGTTTGCCTTGTAATTCCTCCCCCCCCCCACAAAAAAAAAAAAAAAAAAAAAAGTGTAGTTTAATTAAGTACGAGAGACAATTTTCGTGACTTTCACCTACGACTATAAAAAGTGTTTTCCCGTATTTGAGTCCAAATGCGCTTTAATGGATTAACCGGACAAGCTTGAAGATTGCTGTGGAAAATTTTCATTTATGGAATCATTAGACGTAAGATTCGCTGGCTTTCTCATCTACAATTTTGATCTCGTGAAGAAAGCAAAACATGCTATGATCACGCTGTGTTATGTAAGTAAAAAAATGATGCGGCGATTCTGATGCTCACCCGACCCCCCCCCCCCCCCTCCATCCACTTAAAAAAAAAACTCGAACACCCAAAAGCAGCTGAACCCTAGGACCTTCCCTCAATTCTACTTATGGCCGGTATCCGTCTCTTGTTGACTTCAAAACAAAGACGTAAACAACCAGTGGAGAAAAACAAATTTCGCAACGATGAAGGTCTACCAAGGAGAGCCGATAGCGACTACGTGACCGCGGTAAACATTTTTTAAACATACGTACTATGAATATCAATGAAACAGGGAGAGCCGAAAAAAGCAACGTTCGATACGAAATGAGTAGCACATCTTTACAAGGTTTCTCGTTGTGTGGGGGTATTTGTTTTTCAATCAAGCAACAGGTCCTTCCAGTTCAAATTTAGCGCTAAATGTTTTGGTACAGCAAAGGAATCGGCTACGGCAGATTTGATACAACATTTCTTATTTCCCAAGAATTATGCCCTTTAGAACAGAAAAGTTTGATCGAAGAATCAAGAATTGTAAGGATTCTGTTAGGAAAAAGAACGCTTAAGGCACTGATCGCAGTAATTCCTTGCCTTGGATTGTTGTTCGTGAGCCAAGGACATCAGCGAAGGAAAAAACAGCAGACAGCTGTGACGTAATGAATGGTCACCATATGCAGCCATAGCTACAGTAATACAGTATGCTACTGAAGTCGATAACGCATGGTATCACTTATCAAATCGACCAAACTGTAGACCGAAACCAACAAGAAATGGAGCAAGTACCGAGGTTTAAATTATTCAGCCTTTCTCAATATAACGGAATAATTGGCCTTCATTACTAGCCCGTAGACTCATTTTTTTTTTCAAGGGCTCCGCAACTAAAATTGTATTCAAAATAAAATAAAAACAATATTTCCACTTGAGCTGATAAGGAGAAGATAAGGGGAAGAAAAAAGGGGGAAGAGATGAGTGTGAAAAGCCGTTTCCTGGATTCTTCAGTCCCTCGCCTTTGAATTTGGCCTGTAAGAAAAAAAGAAAGCCTAGCCTACCCCAAAATTTAAAAAATAAATAAATTTGGCTTAAAATAAGGAAATAGTACTGTACATTTCAATTGCTTAACCCCTTGATTTTTTTAAAAGCCAAAAAAATTCTGAAAAAAATAAAAGAATAAATTCATATGAAAAAAAAATCCCCTTTAAGGACAGTATAATCTAATTCATTTCTCTGTCAGTTTGTCTATTTCAGTTGCAATGGTGCATGGTTTCTTAGCCACTTTTGGTCTACGTGACAAATTTATAGTTGCCGTGGGGCGTGGGCGGGGAAAAAATCTTTTTCCTTAAGGTTAAACAAAAATTCCCTTCTTTTACGAAAGATCGGCAAATTATAGCACAACAAGTAAACATATGAACGGGAAAATATCTTTACTGCAGGATAATTTGGCATTAAATATTAATAGAAGTTAGCTACTAGATTACAAGACGATGAAAAAATTAACAAATTCAAACGACAGCTAGCTACCATAAAAAACGAAACGAAGAATAGCAGCTCAATCGAAGCCAAAAATATAATATCAAACTTCCGCAACCAGAAACCTCAAAAAGAAATTATGCCGAATAATTGCAGTAGATAATATTTGTAGGTTTCACAGAAGTATTCAAGGTAGAATCGAAATCTTACCGTTTAATTAATGCTAACAGCAACCTCGACATTCCAGCTTTTGAAGAGTATTGATTAACAAAAGAAATTATCTACAAAATTAGTAGCAAATTACTAGTAAACGTGACTGAGATACAACAACGTGATTCTAATGGACAACAGCTACCACAAAAACCGCCGAACTACTTAATTAAACTCTGAAAGTCTGAATATTAGAATGGACATTGGATTTTGGATTGTCGATCGATTGTATAGCCTTCAACAGCTGTTTGGGAACGGAATTTGACATATTTACATTGGTTGCCTTTTTCTCCACTAGATGACGGCTGTTCCACAACAAAGAAAAACCAAAACATTATTATTGTTTTCAGCGTTTTCAGTCCTCAGTTTTGGGTACGACTGAACGGAAATTACGTTTCAACAATATTGCAAAGTTCTTAATCTTAAGATGCTTGATTTAGAAGTAATCCCTGAGAGATCGTTGGGTTGCGAACATTGGGAGTTTATATTAGGTAAGGTTTAGAGGAAAAAATTCTCTGAGATTAGTAATCGTTTTTGGTTCTTGAATTGCAAAATATTCGTTATGCCATTGAGTGTACACAAGCATACGGAATCGCACAGTATACTTATATTGGTTTGTGTACTTTTCAATCTTCATTATAGGAATGCAGTTTTCTCAAGCAGTTTGCATCTGCATGTCTCAGGTAGCAGTTATGAAGAGAGTCCAAGTAATATATAATGAGAATGTAAGTAAAATCTTTTAGCATACACACACAAACTTCGTGAACATACATGTTATTTGCTGTATAGGACCCTTTGGCTTCTGACCTTATTTTAAGTCTTACTTTGGATGGAATTCGCCTTTTATTTGATTCAGTTTCACAGCGCCTAAAAGTGATTGAGATTTTTGCCATGAATCTCATCAAACTGAAATACTGGTAATAGTAAAAATATTTTAAAATTTAGACAAGATTAGGAGAAATAATCATGCCCTATTTTGATATAGTGGCCTGGTTTTCAATTCAACTGATGTTATCCCAACCATAGATCAAATAGATCATTCTTTTGGAGCTACACACCCTGGAATATATGATCCTGAGAAAAGAATCTTTACTCTAAATTTCCGTGGCCTATCTTTTACCTTTCCAGTTGAACAGGCTAGCGAACCGAGATACGTTCGAGGACTTGGATCGCTTCAATTCACCAACGGCGCGTCTCCTATAGCAACAAAGATGTTCATTTTCAGTGGAAACAGCTTGGTTGACAGCAAACCACCTTCGCTACCGATATCCTGCTTTTTTTCTCATCCTTATCTGCAATGGCTCGAAGTTATTCGTCATAATGGATGTACTTCTGGTATCAAGCTCTCCATTATTTGTGAAGGTTCGGCTCAAACATTGATAAATTTAGAAACTAACTTTCAAATCAATGTAATTTTGCGTTTTAGGTCCATCTCAAGTATTGGAACCTAGACGACATGCCTGTGTCCAGGAATTATTTTTTGGAGCTTCTGCCGAAGATGTGCTTACGCTGTTGGGAGCTCCATCTCGCGTGTTTTATAAAGTAAAATGTGCAAATATATGTACATGCACTTTATAAATTTAATTCTTATCGTCGATGGTAGGACGAAGACAAAATGAGGATTCACAGTCCACAGGCGCATCGTCGAGCTCCAGCTTCTTTTTCGGATTATTTTTACAACTACTTCACTCTTGGATTAGTATACTTAAAATTATTCTAGATTTCATTTTTAAAAGTTTCATTACAAATTTCCCGTTTTAAAAAAGGATGCTTTATTCGATGGGAAATATCACAAGTTGAAGAAGTTCGTACTGCATACGAATTATCCAGGACATTACAATTTCAATATGTAAGTGAAACATTTTGCAGTGAATGCGTGGGAGCTGGTCAATGCTTAATTATTATTTTTTTAAATTCTCTCTCAATTAGGTATCACCGATGTGAGTTTAAGCTCCAGTTGCCGACCAAGGCCACTTCCGTCGATAATTCGAGATTGGTCGATTTATCGCCGACATTTATCACTGTTGGTTTTCAATTCACATATATGTTCTTTCGTGAAACCAATGTCATAAATTATTTACGAATGTAGGTATCTGCTTATTCACGTTGGGATGAAGTTTGTGAGAAAGTGCAGCCTAGTTCACGTCCGATTGTTTTACATCGATCGTCATCGACGAATACAACAAACCCCTTCGGTTCTACGTTCTGCTACGGGGTTGAGGATATTATTTTCGAGGTGAATAACGATTTTTAGATTCCTAAAATACTGAAAGCTTTTAATGAATTTCTCTTTTTGAATGTAAGGTGATGCCAAATAACCTTATAGCATCTGTAACGCTTTACGCATCCGATGATATCTCGCATGAATTACAATCGTAAAAGGATATTAGTCCTATAATTGGAAAATTTTATTACCAATATAATATAAACAGGATTTTTGTATTTGCCCAGGAAACAGACTGACGCCATGAATTGATCTTAAGTGCGCATCTCTTTCGTGATTGTATGTTGTTTGAACGCAAAATAATGTAATAAAACACACTAAACATTAAGCACCAATTACTTTTCCAATGTTAATGTCTTATTCAAACATTCATATAGCTAGTTTGGAGTTTGGACTAGCCTATAAGACAATCAGTTATTGTGATGGCTGTGCGTTATGAGTTCAGGAGTAAAAAAAAAAAGAAGTTTGAATTGATTGTTCTGATAAAAGAGTAAATTGTAACAGTGTATATTGAAATATGTGTAGCACCCTTGTAAAATTTCGAAACATAGGGTAAAAGGTCTTTGCATGCCTCCATTTTTCACGATAACTCAGAAGTCAGAACGTTTGATTTATCGCATCATCAATCTAAAAAAATAAAATAAAATAACTTATATCATGAAACTAAATGCGTCTGGTTATTCTAGAATACCACGATGATGAATAAAGAATTAACGGTACAGAAAATAAAGGTCCAAGATAGGCTACATGTATAAACGAAATAACGTGCGCTCAATAAAAATGAAGTTGTTGAATAACAATACGACTGCTAAATATTTACTATTAACACAAATGCTATAATTAATAAACTGTTCTGTAATGTTGCCAACTATCCTATACATTCATCGCGGAAATATTTTCTATTACAATTTGGTGACGTAGGCTAATAAGTATGGGTTATGTCGATTTGAGGACAAACCTGACTACAATGACAATAAATTACTCGTACCCTCGTAAACTTCCCGTTTACGCCCAAAAAAGATATACGTACTATCTGAACATATAAAGTTGCAGAAGTGAATGATAAGCTAAATAATCACTCACTTTTACTAACATCAATTTTTGTTCATGGTTAAATTCTATTTCCGTATTCTATTTTCTGGATTGTCAGGGAAAAAATATTGGAAACATGTTAAAAAAGTCGAATAGAATAGGGCAGGCACACTTTACCTCTACGACAATGCGCTGGCATAACAGACCTTCTAAAATGACTCATTTTATCTTGATTATATCGCTTTATCTTTACACGACAGATACGAAATAGATGCCCTATTGCTGTAGTTTGTTTACAGTGCGTTGTGTGCTATTACGAAAAGTTCCGTTGCTGTGTACGATTGATGCTGATCCTTGAGCAACAATATTATCAAGCAATCAGATCGCACACAAGGTGTTATACTGATTCACACAGTAGTTATATCACAGTAAAATAACATTTCATATGCAAGTTTATTCAAAAGGGAGAAGAGTTCAATCAACTGCCAGGAAAAATCAAGATATTGGCTGTTACAGAATCTCTATATGAGCAAAGAAACATACACAAACAGCAATAAAGAAGTGGTAAATTTAGTAGCTTAGGTATATTAGCTGAAACTTATACGCGGGTGTTGAGGACCATTTGAAGAAAATGTTCATATCCGATAGTAATGACACCGTCTTGATCGGTATCGAATTGACGAAACGCTGAAGTCAAGTTCTGTCATTGAAAACAATATAGATATATGAAAAAATGATACTTTCATTTAAATCATAGATATGTAAAAATCTTTCTTACATGTAAAACGATGCAACACTGAATGAAATCATCAAAATATATCGTTCCTTTTCCCATACGATCGAATTTTCGAAGCAACATATGATGAGTTCCGTCTTGCAAACGATAGCCGAAACCTATATTAACACAAAAGAACACTTAGTATATTTAAAAATTGTCAGCCAACTTTAATGACAAACTACTTGTAAGTGCTGTTCTTAGTTCATTGCCATCAATGTTCCCCGAATTATCTCTGTCAAAACTTCTAAAGCAAGTTTGCCAATCAGTGACATACTTCCAGATTGCTCCAAAATCTTCAAAGGAAATAGTTCCTCTTTGTTGACGATCAAACATACCTGTAGTAGTGCACAATTCAAAACGGAACATTAGTACAAAGGGATACAAAATTATCATTAATGCCTCTCATACAGCTGTCAAACACATACCAATCATAAGTCTAACAGTTTCCGAGTTAAATGGAGCCCATGTTCCATTGGATAGAGCTGATTGCAGCTCTTGGGCAGTTATTGCTCCACTTCTATCTTTGTCAACTCTAAAAATTTCAATAAATATATTTTAGTTGTAATTTTCTCCCTGAATTTAACCCACAACAAAATTGTTTAACCTTTGAAACACCTGCCAAAGAAAATCACGATTTGGAGCAGCTGGAACCGCACCCGGCCCTTGATAGTGCTGATAAGCCATTGTGTAGACTAAACGCGACTAAACGTTTATAAATAGAATTCACTCAAGTACAATACGTTTTTTAAACTGCCCGATACCAAAGGGTGTTATTAATAAGTAAAGAGATTTTTTTGTAGTGGCCAACAGTCAACTTAATTCACTGAGTTGCACTGAGTCAACTTGATGTCTCAATCATTGATGACTCAACACTCAACAGTCAATCCAAGTCCAAAGTCGAAACCCATGAGCCATGACTGCTGTAAAATAAAGACAGGAGTCTTGGACGATAATCGACGATCCGTATGTTGCCTCTATAATTTTTTTGTGGGTAAATCAGATTTTACAAAAAAAAAAAAATAGTTATTGGCTTACTAAATGTTTCTATTACTGATAATTAATATAACGAGAAATTTAAGTATTTGTTCAGAAGAATTTGAAAAAGGGAGAAACGCCGGTGCCATCTAGGTGCCAAACATACTGAAAACCAGTTTACGCGATCGATTAGTTTATCACGATTGATCGCTTATTTTTTTCTGATCAAGAGGAAGCGGTTGACCTAAAGACCACTAATTATAAAGACCCGTGGTCTTTATCTATGACATCACACCAATTTTTCAATTTATAGAGCGTGATCGAGATCGAATCGATAATCAAAAATCGAGTACGCTACAGTTCGAGTCCATCCGCTATCAATCGAGTACACCACAAGTTATAAACAATTTTGATATAAATAATGGTAATAGTTTCATCAACAATAGGGTAGAAGGCCTAGAAGCATGAAAAATAATTAATTTTTGTTTTGAATCCTCCTTATAGATGTTATTCCAACCAAAAAGTAGTAGACATGCCAAAAAGTCGTGCGCAGTTTACGCCGGTGCGCACCACTGCGGCCGATAGCAGAACGACAATTTTTATTACGCTTGACAGATGACGTAGGTACAATCCTTTGTTCGAGAAGCAGACAGTTCTGGAACAAAGGATTGTACCTACGTTAAGTGTCAAGCGTAATAAAAATTTCATTCTGCTATCGGCCGCAGTGGTGCGCATCGGCGTAAACTGCGCACGACTTTTACTCAGAGATAAGGAGATGGGCCACTCTGTGTAAAGTCCAGTAGTCGACTTTTTCCCCCCTCCTCCTCCTTTTCGACTGCCCTGCTCCTTTCGGCGAGCTCCGGAAGCATTTCCCAGTAGTTCTCCCCCTTCAGGAGCGCCCCTACCACCAAGTAAGGTAAAGCTTCCGGAGCTCGCCGAAAGGAGCAGGGCAGTCGAAAAGAAGGAGGAGGGGGGGGGGGGAAGTCGACTGCTGGACTTTACACAGAGTGGCCCATCTCCTTATCTCTGCTTTTACTCGACTACTACTTTTAAGTTGGAATAACATCTATACAACTTTTTTTTTAACTCTCCTTTGCGCCCCTTGCGGAAACCAGCTTAGTTCCACTAAATATGAAGGCCGATATGACTTCTATGGGTCTAAAATGAAGGCCAACAGATAAAACCTTCTGCTTGCTTCCGGAAGGAGCGCGGCAGTGAGTACAAAATATGGCTGCCAGGCAGAGAGGGAAAAGGGAAAAATGAGCCTCTCAGGAAATTAGTCATATCTCAACCAATAAAATCCGGAAAGAAAATTCCTTTTGGATTTTAATGGTTGAGATAGCAATAAACCTTTCTATAAAATAAGTTTCTGCTATAGCCCCTTTTCCTTTCAGAAAAGCGATGTCAAAGTACCCCCCATTTCTGATAAATAAAAAAAAAACTCAAACTTTAACGCTTAATATCTCGTAAACGGGTGGGAATTTCGTCTTTCTGCAAACGCAAGTAAATCCGGCGTGTAGAGACAAAAATGACAACATATATTTTTTATATTTCAAATTCCTTTTCCGGATATAAATCTGGAAAGCTGCTCCGGGATTTCGGTCTACCTGAGTCATGGATCGCTTGTTAAACATGAAAATCATTTTGTCAAAATGTTAAGGGTTTTTAGTTTCTAGAAGAGTTATGACCCATGTGAGGATCGATCCATTGATATACGCCATTCCAGGCCATTTCTCTACCACCAAGATACGGATAATTTTTTTTATAACGCAATATGAGTCCCGTTCCTTCGGGGGTTTATTTACATCATTTATTACTACAACTAATTTTAAAATTCTGAAATTGGCATCAATGTCCAAAGTGCAGACGACGGGAAGTGTTGGATTGTTGTTGCGTAGTGCTAACAACGTGCGTCACCAAACAGTGAAATAATATCAGACAACTTTAATGGCGTCGTCTCAGAGAAATGGGAAATTTCGTGAGTTTCGCGGGTTGACAACTACTTCGAAACTTTTCTCGGAAATTCGATTTAAATGTTTTCCAAAAAATCCCTCATTCCCTCCTACATAACATATTACCTCCGGTTCGTCACCAGTAACAGAAAAATTATTTTCCTTTTGCCCAATTAATGAGTGAGTGTTAATGATTTGACCCGCGGAAAAAATTACGTGGAATTAAACTATTGTTAAAATATTATGGAAAAACCAATTGTGGTGGAAATTTTAATTATTATTTTTAGCATTAAGAGCAATTTAACTACAATGAAGTTCGTTTACTGCTTCTCTGCCTTTTTAACAAGCTTCTAAAGGTGCGTTTACACTGGAAGGAACGCAACGTTAATTACGGAGTATAGCGAAACTTTGTGTGACGGAGGAATCTGCAATAAAAAGTTTCGCTACACACACAAACACTACTAATAATATTATAAGATTTTTCTGTAAGCTCTCCTGACATGATAAGATGTACGCGAAGTCAAACCCGTTTTCTCAAGGTATACATAGAATATAACAATATAAGTGATATATAGATTGGTTGGTGTAATGTTTAGAAGAGTTCTAACTTGCTATAGACCTTTTTCCATTTGGTTCGGGTAAGTAGAGCGAAAAGTCGTGCGGCTAGTCGACTAGTGCGCACCATGGCGGGGGATAGCCGAAACTTGCTGCAGACTTTGCTTGATCCGGTCAATACCCCACGTAAGGCCATGTACTGTAACCTGTCAGGCTGTAACCCGAACCAAATGGAAAAAGGTCTATAGTACTATAAGACGAAGGTTCTTGGAGCAGATTCTTGGAGTTGGAATAAAAACGGAAAAGCAGCTGCATGTACGACTTAGTTGGATGCTTATAGACATCCAGTTTTATTGACCATTACAGCGACTACGACGAACTAAGCGGCTACCTCAGAACCATCGACAGCAACATCGTGTGCTGTGGAATGAATCCTGCAACAATGCTCCGTTACAAAAGTTGGTGATGTTGGTCGGTTAACACGTTCTAGCTGCTCCTAGCACATTAGAAAAGTGAGCTTTGCACGGGATGGTCTAATGCGTTGGAATACTCGTGGAAGGGATCCCTAAATAAAAAGAAGAGATTTGCGTGGAATATAGTTCCTTCGAATCAAAGAATATACTAAAATGGCCGATACCAACTTAATAGTTAAACTATTGTAATAATCAAATCATAATAAATAAGGTCTGGTTATTTTAAAAAAGTAAACTTTTCCTTTGTCATGGACAACATTTTGGCTTCCACAATTGAACTTTAGTGTTGGCCTTGGAAAACACTATCGTTTCCAAATTTTTACAAGTTGTACCACCTTATTTTATTTTTATGTGTAGCTTTTTAGTTGCTTTATAGGTTGTTATAGTATTATTTATTTTTATAAAAAATTTTCAGGAGATGCTATCTGATCAGAGAGTGAAAATAGAAAGGAAAAAGAGCTCATAATGATCTGTTGCGTTAAAAAAAATCCTACTGAATCAGATCTTAAATGAACAACTACGCTCGTATATTTCTAATCCCCTATGTCAGTTAAAAAAATCAGGAATGAAAATGACTTTTGTCATTGACGGAATTAGAAACCCCTATGAACGACACGAAGTTAAGTAATTCTAAAATAAAAGTATCAAATTTCATTTACAACCATTTTTACTACCAAATTTCTTAGGTGATTTATTTTACTTTGTTTATTTTACTTCCCGAATATGAACAATAGCTAATTGCCTCTAGCATATACCAAGAAGAAGAAAAACATTTTATAAGATGAACCTAAATCAGTATCTTTCTGCTCTCTTTCTTCAGTTATTGTTACCAATTAGAATACAAATGGACATTGGCTTGGAATATGGAGCCTTCGTGGCCACTCCTCCCCACGAACTCATATTAGCAAACAATGAATATCTTCAAATATGGAACTTATAATAAATTAAATGTTTCCAAAAGTTAGAAGCCCTTTGAAAAATAAAATCTTGATAAACTTTGATACAAAAATCTAAGATTAATTTTGTAAAAAAAAATTATACGAGGGAAAAGAATGGGATTAAACTATAACAGTTTGCACGACGGAGAATTATATAGAATGCAAACTACCGTTGAATATTGATTTCTGAGGAAAGCTCCATAGGCTCCTTTGTACAATAACAGAAAGGTAGAATTTTTGTTTGGGTCATTCCATGACAAGTGAATTTTTCGCTTTTTGTTGCAAAAAATAGATTTGCACCTTTTTTACTGTGTATTTTTCTTGGCATTTGGTTTGTACCCTCGAATCAAACCCAGATATCCATCAGGGGGAAATAAAAAACATTAAATTATCTCGTTTCTTCATCGAGACTAACAATCAGGGTCTCAATATTATTATTATTTGGGTCAATTCAGGCTACGTAATAATTTAGAAACAATAAAAAACATTATACATGGCTTTGACAAAATATAAAATTTCGCAAAATTTTCATCATTGCCGGATGAAGCTAATTATTAGTAAAATAATTAATAGGCGCTTAGCAATGAAACTTGTGTCGGCAACCGCTATAGCACTTTGCATCCATTTATAACTGCCGCATTTGCCTTCACTCCGTGTGATGTGACGTAAAAACACTGAATTTATAAATTTTCTTTTAGTTTTTGTATTGTGCGTTGGACTCGTCTGTAAAGTATTTGTATTGGACTGTTTAATGACAGATTATTTAAGATCATCAGGTGTTGAAACACTGGTCTTAGGTAAGTTTGCTGCACAGATATGGTGCCATGAGTGAAATTGTAACTTTTTACTGCTATGCTTAAGTGTAAGATGCTCCCGTCAGGACGTTCAATTTTGGCTATAAAGGGAAGGATCGTTGTTTGATCATTTGCCCAGTAATAACCTTGCAATGAATCTTGTATAATGAAGAAGTAATTTTCAGAAAAATAGCTGACTAGAAACACAAGATTCATGATCATTTTTGTCCTTGGTCTGGAAGAAGAAAACGCTTTGGTTTCGAGCGATCAAATGATGATCAAACGATGATTCTATAAAAAGTCGTCAATGGCTGCTATGATGGTTTCCAATTTGTTTCCACCAGTGTGTATATACATTGTTTGTACGAAATGTTCTCAGTTTCAACACCGATAAAATCTTCTTCTTTTGTTATTAGCCAGGCTATAAATTAAGACAAGGAAAAATAGCTCTTGTGTGCAAAAGTTGGAAAAAATAGAGATAGGTTAGGGGAGGGGTATGGTCAAAGTGCCTATTAAGGCATCACGAAAATACGTTAAATTTAAGGCATCAGACAAAATAATAGTATTTCAAAATAAAACCATGAATACCTTATAAAATCAAAATAATCTCGGATCAAGTGGACATGGCAAAAATCCAATCGACGGAATTAGAAGAGTGCTGAAGAAAATTGCCGTACTAGAAGCCAAACGTTACTGAAGTGTTGACGCCAGCTGGGCAAAAACCGTTATTCCAGCTATCAAATTTCTGTAGTTTCTTGGATTCGACATTGAGGAGTGGAGCAAGAAGCTATAGACATGAAACCACTACAAATTCAGACGAATTCGTCGCATGGACTCTACCTGATCCACTAAATAAACTTCCATGTCAAACCTTTGATGTTGTTTCATCACTGTTTAGTTTTCAAAAAATTAATATACTATAAAATATAAAAAACAGTTTAAAATATTTGAATTTGACTTGACAACAAAAAGTATCAATCTATTATTTTTCTACTTTGATATAAGAATTGATTAGGACACTTGCCTTTACACCTTGGAAAGCAGCAATCATTTATTTGGTAATCACAGCGGTGCGTTCAGTAACTGACAGATGGGTTGCTGTATTTGAAGTGTGTACCCAATCCTAGTTTGAAAAAAAAACAGTGAAGGATAATCAAGTTTTCCTAACATACAATAACACACCTACCGAACCCAACTATGTTGGAATTCGTCTGTTTCCCCATTGAGAGTTGTTTCAGAATAGGATAACGTGGGAAACAGGAACGTAGAACAGCTGAGGGACTGTCCATCAAACAAAGGGGAAGATCCTGTTAGGCGATAAACCATTACAATTTAACTTTCATTGTAACGACTTGGTTGTCCAAGGTAGCATACGTATAAGAATCCATTTTTCGCAAGATTCTTGTTTCCCTACACCAAAAATTCATTAGTGTTTCACAGGAATCTTGTTTTTGAGTCCTCCATCTGCTGAAATTCTTCTTATTTCACTATTTTAAAATATCATTGATAATAAGCTTTTTTTTAACCATGAAGAGACATAACAACCTGAGAAGACTTTTTCTGTACGCGTAATGCGTACTATCACTTCTGACCAAAGATCGTCGCACTCCTTTCCCCTTTGTTCAAAATATTTTTCGTCCTTTACGGCAGTCTGGTTTACGCTATGAATGTGCGAGTTTGGTCCCTACCGCATGTTTGCTGGCCCAACACAGTTACGAATGAGATTGTGTGAATCAGTACATATAATTAGAAAATCAATATTTGGCGAATTTTTAAGGCGATTTTATGTTATCAAGAGATCTTCGTTTGGGTCTTCGGTGTATAGAATATTAAAAATAATATGGCAGTTATCGATATTTTTGTGTCATACCGTGATACAGTTTTATCGCCTAAACACATTTGAACATAGTTTGACTGCAAGCACACCCATAATCAATAGTACTGGCGCACTCACCTATGAGACTTTTATTAATAAACATTTCCAATTCGTAATTATCATAAAGATAACTCCATTTTTACCACTTTTACGTTGTTGACACATTATTTATTTAGCCTTTCCAAGTCTTTTTCACGCCTTGGGCGCCTAGATCATTTTTAGCTTTGTCTGAGTACGGTCATGGGTACTCCCGCATCGCCATTTAGCGACGGCTCTAACTCCATTGATTCTAGAGTTAACCAAGATCTCGGAAGTAGACCGGCACGCCCAAGTTCTCGCTCTCCCCTTAGACAACCAGCTATAGTTCATAGAGCTCTAGATCTCGGTCCCACTCACGTTCACGAGATCGCTATCGTCACAGGAGGGACAGAAGTGGAGAAAAAAGGTAGCGCTATAAGTTAAGCTCAAAATATAGGCGTAGCAGATCACGCCAAGACAGCACGAGCAGATCAAGATCTAGTCAAACCAGGTTCTCGTCACGATCTCAGCAATCTACACCTCCTCTTCCGGAGGCACCATATGTTTTCCCGAAGGAAGCTTCATTTCAGCTAGCATCCTGGATGTCGGTGAGCCAGCAGGCAGCTCACACAAGCGAATTGAGGGAAACCTTCAAGCCAATTTTCGAGGAAGAAACATTTCATCTAGCTTGTCTGAAGATGGACGGTGTGGTAGAGCGCCAGATTATCCGCAGCGTTGGACTTTGCTTTCATTCTGGAGCCATATTGACCCCTCTACAGAAGAAGGCAGGATGCTGGAGAATGCAATCCAGCTATGGGCAGAAGCCCATTTCTTTATCTAAAAAAAACATCAACAGAAGAGCGAACGTTATGAATAGTGTATACCCAAGATTCAAGAATTTGCCAAAAGATCCTTCAAAGTTTTCGCCGACGGAGGTCAGCCTTCTTTTTGGTCCGACTTTTAGGTCTGCCATGTTGCAGGCAGTAGACAAGGACGCAAAGCTACAAAAAGTAGCTTCATTTGATAGGAGCGGAGGTTCGAGCCAAAAGACGCTACAGAAAAAATCCGACAAGTCCGAAGAGCAGCACCTGAGAACATCACGTCAAGTAGAGCCGAAGTAAAAACACGCGTATCAAACACGGTATGTGGTAGTCCCTTCTCCATCGTTTTTCTCTGTGGACCATGTTATGCCATGTGCAATTGCGGGGCGATCTCCATCCACTTCCGCACCGGTCATTCACGATTCTTCTACCCAATTTCTGACATCTAACGCAGATGGCCAATCAGTAGGCGATAGACTTCGATTATTTTCTAGAAATGGCGGTCGGTTACCAATGACCCCTAGGTCTTGCAAATCGTAGACACCGGGTTTCACATCGATTTTATTTTAAAACCCTTTCAATTCACGGATACAGGAGAGTGCTCAATGAGCCCACAAATGGAAGCAGTTTGCGACAAGAAAGTGGCGAATCTACTTAGGAAAAAGGCAATCACGACAGCCCCAGACAGAGGCTTTCTTCCATAGAATTTTTACCATTCCAAAGAGACGGGGTGTAATAGGCCAATAATTAGCTTTAAAATTCTTCATATTCGCTACACCTACTTTGAAATGGAAGGTCTCAATGGGGTAAAAGACTTGTTGAAAAAAGGGGAATAGATGACCAAACTGGATTATTGGACGCATATCTCACAGTCCGGTATGCAACGCCCACCACCCTTTTTTAAATTTCGTTGGAAGTGGATAGCTTATTAATTTTGGTGTTTTCCCATTGGATTAGCTCCAGCTCCACGCGTATTTAAAAAAAATTTAAAAGTGATTATGGCGTCCTTGCGCTCTAGAGGAGGTATCTGGATGATACTATTTCCCTGAATGAAAAAATAAGGAAGGGGCTGATGGCGGATGTCAAGATAGCGTCAGATCTTCTAAAAATCTGGGATTTCTCATTAACTGGGAAAATCGTTCCCTAACCCGCCCAATCACTGGAATTTTTTTAATAAATTTAATCTCCCTGTCCATGGTTTTTATCCTGCCGTCGAAAAAAAAGAGAAAAGACGCACAAGCTGTGCGTTCAGGCCCTAAAATCAATATAATTAAATTAAGGGAACTAACGAAGGTGATGGGCAATTTCTCTTGGGCCATCCCGTCCGTGCTGTTCACTCAGGCCCACTCCAGAAAATTCCAGACGAACCTAATTTGGATGCAGGCAGAATTTTGAAAAATATTTAGTCTTATTAGAAGAAGCTAAAGCAGACCTTAGTTGGCGGATCAAAAGCATGGATTCATCAGTTTTTTTACATGAATTCAGTTATTTTTCAGGGGGAACCGGATATGACAATTTTTTTCAGACGCTTTTCTCTCCGGTTGGGGAGCAGTATGTAACGGAATCACAGCTCGAGGGCCGTGGTCAGCCGAGGACGCGCCGAGACATATAAATGAACTGGAGTTGCTGGCCGAGCTTTTTGCGCTCCAATCATTTACGGCGTTAGCGTCCAACATATTCATATCTTTAAAGATGTATAATAGTGCTGCAGTCTGTTACGTAAACTGCTGCAGTCTGTTACGTACAGAGGAGCAGGCACCCGTTCGAAATCCTTGTCTCTTTTAGCCGGCCAGATTTCATCTTGGTGTGAGACTGGTCATCTTAGGATTAATGCAGGGTCCTCCCCGGGCCGCCTCTACGTGATCGCCAACAAAGAATCGAGAACGAGACCAGACAGCAGCGACTGGTTACTAATTCAAGCAGTGTTCTCAACTCTAATTGACCATTGGTAGTACCAGATGGATCTGTTTTTACCAGCCAAGAACTGCAAACTTCCCAAATTTTATGCATGGGCACCAATACCAGGAGAAACCGGAGTGGACGCATTCCTCGTGAGATGGGAAGGATTGGAGACTACGCCTTCCCGAGGACTTCGGCTTCGTTTTCGGACTTCTCCCGAGGAGCCTTGGCAAGATTCGCAGTGAGCGGGGACGGTAGTTTTCGTGAGCTGATGATGGCCCAGTGCCCCATGGTGCCCGTTGTTGCTGAATCTGACAGTGGATTTTACAAAAGTTCTGACGACGAACAAGAAGTTGCTGACGTCACCGAAAGGAGTGGGACACCTACTCCCTCTACTACTGATCGAATGGAAGTTATCCGGTGACAATTTCAAGACCAAGGCCTTTCGAAGGAAGTGGTTGAGCTTCCGCTGGAAGGAACGGGAAACTCCACACGAGCTGCTTACCAATCCGCTTGGAGCGGTTGTGTCAGTTGGTGCCGTGGACGGGATCTGGATCCTGTGTTGACTTCTTTAAACTCCGTGCTGATTATTTGGCGGGCCTCCAAGCAGCAAACTTATCCTATAGCCTCATCAACATCCACGATGCTGACTTCAACGCTGGAGCGATCGGGATCCATTCCGATGAGACAACTGCCTGCTGCCATCTGTGAGACAATTGTTGAAAGGGGTTTTTAATCGATACCACCCCGTCCGAAATATTCTAGATGTGAAAGCGGTGGTGTCGCTGTTGGCTTCTTGGGGTCCAATCGAACAATTAAATTTGACTCAATTGTAAAAAAAGCTAGTGACGCTGTTAGCGCTCGTATCATTTCTCAGAGTCTCGGAGCTGAACTCCATTCTTCGACAATCATGGAGGTTTTCAAACTCCGGCGTTTGTCTTTCCCTTGGATGACCGAGGAAGGCACAACACAGTGGTGCTTTGCGTACAATTTTGGTCGACAAGCTGAGCGACCCGCTCCTATGTCCAGTTCAATGCTTGGGCAGTTACATCTACACAACAGATGTAAAAAGGAACGAGGAAAACGGCCATTTTCTCCTTTTGGGTGTCGTTTCTCACTTCAAACACGTCGCTGAAAAAAGTCAGTGTTGTTAGAAGCCGGAAAAGATTTGTTATTTACAGCCAACTCAATTAGGAGTGTGGCTGCATCTCGAGCAGTAGCGCAAGGTGTTCCAATTGATTGGATTTTAGCGGCAGGTGACTGGGCGACCCTGCAAACACAAATTTATTGATCTTACAGGTTGTTTTGAGCAAAATTTCCCATCCACGGATCTTTGAAATAATTGTAAGAGTGGAATGGAGTTGTTTTTATTATAAATTGTCAATTTCTCGAGGGATCGCTTTACCGATCCCTCTAAGCAATACTATAAAAGAATAAAAAACGGAATGAGACTTTTACAGTCTAGCTCCCAGCCCAACCTCCCAAGTATGTTTAAAAGTCTCTTTTTTTTAACTCAAAACAGGAGCAGGGGTGCAGAACGAGGTGGTCAAGGCCAATTAAGGATTTTCAAGGAATCGGCGAAAAAAAGTTTTGAGTCTCTCAATCCGAACCACAAAAACGAAAAAAAACTGTTTAATCAACAGTGTACACGATCCGCTGAACGGATCAGGATTATTTTCATGTCCACTTGTCCATCTCATGAAGTTTGACTTCATTTACCACGGACAAGATCAAAGAACAAATTTTCACGAAACCAGCAAATTGTCCGAAAAACCTAAGAAAATCCGGCCTAATAACACCCCCAGGTCCTGTAAGCCAAGAGGGAATAAATAATGTGTCAAAATTGCTAAAAAGGGATCGTTAAAGCGACCCACCGAACAATTTACAAATTATACTATATGCCTTATGGAAAAAATATGTATTTCAGCCATTTCTGGAGAATATCTAGATCTTTTTGGAGAAATTAATTCGTCAGCAGTTCGCAGACAATCTTCTGAAGAAACCGAAGTTGCTGGAATGCAAAATATTTTTTTTGTAATCGGGGAAAACTTTCTGCGAAGATTCTGGTCAGCTTTGAAAGCCTCCACTATAAATGATTAAGTTTGTGGTAACGATAGGGCATTTATATTTACGAGCAATATTAAGAGCATGACTTTCCCGTTGGTGGTCTTGCGTTAGCGTTAAGTTCAGTGATTCTTGCATCATATTTATTCCACAATAAAGAGGGGATACTAGGTGGTCTCTATGCCGTTCCTTTTCGAATTTAATCACCCCAGAGAGAAGAATGATTGTCTTCTTCTCACCCCGTGAAACATCCGGTCGATTGTTTTTTGTAATCCTAAATTGTAATGATGGTCCAGTCGCCCAATTTTATTCCAACTCCTTTTTAAATTCATAGTTGCATTTGCATTTGCACCCGTGTTTCTGTCAAAGCTTGTTCTGACCTCGCTTTCCTGTCTGTTATTCATCGTTCCTGTCACCCTGCTCTGGTCAGGTTTCGAGACTTACAGGGAATCTTTCATCTGAAAGGTACTGAAATTAAGGATGCGTGAGATGCGTAAGAAAAGAATCTAAAACGTAGGCTTATTGCTGACAATCCTAGCTTAAGGGGTCATTTAGAGTCAGTGAGAATTCTTCACCAACGCCCAAACAGTAACTCATTCCTTTTCCGAATTGCTTTATCTTCCAAGCCCTTCTGTGAGCAACTGATTTAAAGTGGTATTTGAGTCCTCCTGGGTTGCGTCACTCATGCGGTTGACAGGGTGCCCCAAGAAAAGAAGAGCGGCATTGCTCAAAGTGCCAAAACTATGGACATATCCATCATTTTTGCAAATCCGTTACCCCAGTCTGTGGCAAATGCTCGCAGAACCATGCTACTTCTTCCTGTACAGCAGTTTCTAAAGATTTCATATGTGCAAACTGTTTGCAAAATCACAAAGTTGGCTTCAATGTTTGTCCTGCTCTGGTTAAAGCTGTGGCTTAATATCTTGCGTACATTTTCTTAGTGTAACTATGTAAATCTATTCTCACAACAACAGCAAAACATCTGCTTCACTCAAGTGTTTCCAGATAAATCTTAGGCACTCTCGATATACCGCTCTTAATCTCGCACAACTGATAATAGATATAGATATTGACGTGGTCTTGATTCAAGAGCCAGCTGAGCTCATTACATCCTCGCTTTGAGCACGAGTGATGTAATGATGTTTATTCAAGTTCGAGGTGAGAATTACTAGAGATTCGAGGAAGTCATCTTTGTCTTATGTTAAATATACGAGCTTACCCCGTCGGTTTACGTCCATTTTTTGTTATTGTTTTCATCAGGTTCTTCCATCGTCAACTAATCTAGAAACGTTTTGAGATTATTCGTACCAGGGCATGCTGCCCAACAATCCATAATACATTCCTTTGGCGGAAATTCATATTCAACTATATTTATCATAATTTTCATTCATAAGGCAGTCCTTGGCTGTGGACGGTTGTGTTATGTTGTGGACGATTTCGGTATCTTAAATTTAACTGAATTTTCAATTTTTTTAATAATATTTTGTTAAAGGGTGTACAAATAAAAAAGAGAGTTTAAACTGTAATTTAGGGAATTCTGCTATCGCTCATTAAAGTAAATAAATTTGATTTCTACTTCTATTTTTGGAATGAAAGTAATTTTATGTCTAAAAAAGTTATTGTGTTCTGTAGGAACTGAATTTCTTTTGTCGTATTTATTTTATTTTATTTTCAAGTATTCATGCCTATTATTTTGTTGCTGAATGAAGATTAAATCAGTTTTAAATCAGTCGTCGGTTTAACATTTCGTCATTATTCATATCGTGACGGGCTGTTTTAAAAACTGTAACAACGAATTTTTTAAATTACTATTTTGCCTACTGATCCGAATATAGAATTAAAACTAAGTAAATCTGTTTGCTTGGAGAGAGGTTTCGGAAGAAAAGATAAGATCAAGACAAAACCACGATATTATAGGAAGGGTACACTCTCGGCTATCCCCAAGACCGGCGGGTATTCAGTGAAGGGTCCCAAGATTTCCCACCAGGTTCGCTAGTGTAGGAGGAGGCCCCTCGCCTCTCAGGCGTATAGTAAAAATTTTGGTTTTTTGTTCGTTATCTGTAATCAATCAATGTGTCCAGAAATTGATTGAGTTTAAGCTTTATGTGATTCCCTATGCTTAAATACCTAATTCTTCTAGATTAGGCAATGGTTGATATGTTTATTTTGGGATTGAAATTCACAATTTTTTGAGATTTGCGCCAAAAAAATCAATCAAATGTATTTTTTATTACTTATTTTTGTTTATTCTATTTTGATGAATTTTCAAATTTATTTTTAATACTTTAAAATTCATATTTCATATTTTAAAATATATATCGAATCATATAACGAATCTTTTGATTTTGGGTTATCTGATAAGATAACACTTTTTTCGCTACTGCGAAGATAGATAAAGATAAGATATTGCAAAAATTAAAAAAAAATATAAAGATAAGATAAATATCAGATAAGATAAAGATAAGTTTTTGCGATATCCTTATCTGATAAATTGCTAAAGATAAGTAAAAAATAAGATAAGATACTTAAGTTTTGAATTTATTGAAGGAAATTGCGGGATTGTTACTTAATGTTACTAATTAATGTTAGAATTTACGGCCGTAGTTAATCACTTCAGTTTACGGTTTCGCAAATACTTAAACTCTCTAGACTAATTTTGGTGACTACTGCCAAAGCGTTATAATGCACCGAGCAAATATTTATTTTTTATCTTATCTGATATCTTTATAAAAAATTGCAAAAGATAAGATAAAGATAAGATAAATGTGTATTTTTTTGAATCGCAGATAAGATATACCAATTTATCTTATCTTTTCGTATCTTATCTTATCTTTTCAAAAAGATACGAAACACTGCTGCTGAGGCTCTTAAATTATTGAAGTTAACAGGCCATTATTTCTCACGAGCAAAAGTTGTAAACTCTCATGCATGCTTTTGAGAGCTATCAATCAAAAAACATATTTAAATCCACAGAATGAAAAGAAATTATATGAAATTACTTAGTCAATTGTTGGGAGACTAAAACACAAAAACAAAAATCCTAACATCATTTGCTGCTTGGCTTAAAAACAGTCAGCTGCCAATGAGCTGAGTGAGCCACATAGGCTACAGTGATGCAGACTTCATTTACTGAATTACGCAATCGACCAAGTCAGATCAAGCGAGCCGAAATGGATCAGGCCCCCGTAGGAGACGAAAAGTGCTTCGTCTGATGCGTTTCACGATTAAAACACGAACACCCCTTACCGTTTCATCTTTTTACGATTCATAGGGTGCGTTAGTAATTTTAGGTCTGTAATATCCTAAAAAAAACAGAATAATATTAAAATGTTACATTATAGATAACGACAGCAATGTAAAATAGTGTTGAAAAAAACTTAGTAAACTAAAAAAAAAATTAACGATCGCTGATTCAGAATAAAAAATCGCGATGTTGTAGCTAAAATAAATTTTGATTTGAGATTAGTTTATTTTCTGAAACTTAAACCAAATCCTTAAAAAATTATTGTCAAAAACAAAGATTTCAATATTCATTTCGGGTTCATTGGATTCTTCCGACAGGTACATTTATGTAATCGAACTAGATTCACAAATTGGAGAAAATACTTACTGTTATTTGGAATTAAGGGAGAAGCATTGTCTCAAAATATAAAGAGAAATATTCCGCCAATCTATATTGCTAGCGTCAGTATTTGTTGCATAATACACTAGCTTGTTTCTACACAATTAAATCATACAAATTATTTCGACTAAATATGATGTAGCAGTTAAAATAATTAACAAATTGCGACAATAGTTTGTCTCATAATGCAAAGACCAGAACCAAGCACTAGGTAATAATAGTTCCAATCGTTTCACAGGAAGAAAACTTCGTCGAGGCCAAGAGCGGAGGCAAGTTCTCCCAATCACATGATCGTATTGTCGGTGCTTACAATTTCCACCTGGATGCTTAATTTTTTGGCTGTTTTTAGCTTAGATAAGCCTTACGGGAACTTTATTTTGATATAGAATATTCCTTCGCGGTTTTTACTTCTTTTTGGGATGAAGATAAACATGAACACCCGATCTCTTTACATAAAATACATCCTTTTTCAACTGAGAAGTAAGATCATCCAGTGTAATAATGCTTCGATATCATCTCTCGTAGATGCAGACCTATAAATAGCAAGTTAATGATTTTCATAAACAATTTCTAATGAATTTTTTTGAATTTATTTGAATATGTTTTCACATTTTAATGATAAATTGTTACTTTAATAAATTTTTTAAATGTGATTTTTTCTTTTCTGAACTTTTTAAACTCTCTTTAGATCACATTTTTTACACAATTTTGAATAATATAGAAGCCCCTTCCCCTTCTTTCTATTTGATAAAACTCTTTCAAACTTTCGTTGACTCTCAAATAGAGTGAAGATTTGTCTTCCTGGAAATAGCAAGATCAATGAACGGTCAAAATCTGAACAAAAAAGAAAAGCAGACAGACCAGTACACAAGAGTTCTAACTATTCCATAAACTAACTGTTTTACTATGTTTATATTTATTTCTATGTTTTACGTAAAAAGCGACCAATCAAAACCCGCATCAATGCAGAGTTGGTACACCTGAAAAAAGCCTCAAGTACTAAATAGAGAATAAAAGGTGCATCAATTTTTTTAGAGAAACGCACGCCAGTAACGCCTGTACTGCAGAGAGGAACTGAGGGCTTCTGTAAAAAATCATATCACAGCTTGTCAGTATATGCACAATAAAGGAAACTAAACCTCAAACAACAATGGCATCTACAAATAGTCCAGAGAACAAGGAAGAATTGCAATGTGTATTCCCAACATTCAAGGGATACATGGAGATGGAAGACGGAACTTTGAAAAGATTAGTTGGATTGATGGATTGATGTAGTCAAAGCTCATTCATACGTGAAAGCTCTATAAAAAACGCGAAGAAGGAAACAGCAGACTCGAAAGAAATAAGTATCTACCATCTACCTCCAAGAAGAGCACTACCAACCGCCAAAACATAGTTGAATGCCCATTTTGGAGAAAATACGGAAATGCACCGAAAATCAATTTCAAATTCATAGAAAAGAAATGTCTTGCGGGATTGATGGCATACCAAAACACACTGATATGGAAAAGCAGTTAATAAGCCAAGGCAAAAAATAAGCTGAAAACCACAACATATGCAATTCTAATAGGAAAGAATGAGACATCATATAGGATGTGACCTTATATGGACTAATGGGAAACACCTACCCGGGGCCAAGAGGTACTGCACACTGGACACCCGATTTGGATGTGTAATATGTGAGGCCGGACAAGCAAATATCGGACCCACTCAAACAACGACAGTAAGAATAAAGGAAGAGATACCGATAGAATCAGAATTTTCTACATTAGACAAAAAGAGTTCTGGGAGTTAAATCATATCGGAATCACAAACAACGAACCGAAAAACGATCAGTTTGTGAATAGAAACAAAGAAACCATTGAAAGAAAGACACGGAAAATAATATCGCAAAGTCTTCAAGCAAGAGGAAGCCAAATTTGATTCATGCATCTCGATAACATCAAAAATGTTGAGTTGCCTGCTGAACTAATTGAATAAACAGCCCGCAATACGAAAATCATACCCAAGATTTTCTGAAACATGGTTTCATTGAACCGGCAGATTTAATGTAGCAGGGTACGTTAGCCTACAACCTCCACAGACCAGGGTCTGAAAGGATGCTGAAACGACAAAAGTCAGACCAGTATTCGACAGGTCAGTAAAACCGAACTGGGGAGTCTCAACAGCTTCATTGAAGCCGGGCCAAATATAAACCCTGCAATAATGGCCACAATCATGAGGATCAGACAAGATAAGAATTCATGGACATCAGACGATTAAGTATGGAAGATCCTTTCGCAGTGCCAGGATTAGATTTTGCTGGCCCATTCATGGTAACCCCGAATTACCGTACAACCCAAAAGGTCAAAGACTACTTCTTATTGTTCACACACGCAGTTACAAGAGCAGTACAATTTGAGACGGCAATAGATCTGTCAATAAACAGCCTGATCGATGCTTTCAGGCGGTTCATAACCTTAAAATTCTGCCCAAGAACGATGTACTCAGACAATGCAGCAACATGCATTGCGGCAGGTTAAGTATATGATTCAAATGTACCAAAGCAAATGAGTCCATGATTACCTATCACACCATCAAATCATATGGCGGTTCTCACCAAGCCTTGAACCCTGGTGAGGTGGATTTTTGGAGAGAATGGTAAAAGCAATGAAGGATATGCTGTACTCCACAATAGGCAACAGATTAGTAGACGTGGATGTATCTGCTACAAAAATCACAGAAGCAAGTGGAATAATTAACAGCAGGCCGCCCACATATATCGGTAAAAATGATTATTCGACTACACCAGAACAATTGTTAAAAGGTGGATTTACTAATAAAACTTTGGATTCAATGGAACCAGACGTACCAGACGAGATAGATGAGCAAAATGCACACGTAAATGCAAGAGAGCAAGCAAGACGAAAATTTGTGGCCGAGTATTGGACGGCATTTAACACATTATTCTTAAACAAATTTTGCCTATTTCATGTAGAAATGAAATCAAACTAGGCCAAATTTTTCTTATAAAACAAGACCTAAAATAAAGAAAAGAGTGGAAAATGGCACAAGTCACGAAAGTAATGGTTGGCGAAGACGGATTAGCATGGCATGCCAAAATCGCCACGATCTCGGTCGATGGTAAGAGAATCAAAATAAGTAGATCCATCGAAAGTACAACTCCGCTAGAAATGGAACCCAGATTCATCGAAGGAGAGTTCACAGTAGAGACCGAGAGATTCAGTCATATCTGTAAATATAAGGAAAAAGGGAGAACCCTAAAAAATAATGACCCCTCAATATGTCGATGAACCTGACAAGGAAGATTACTGCGGAGGCTCGAACACAGAGAGTGAGAAGGAAGAAGATTAGAACCCGGAAAATAATCGAATAGGCTAAAGAGACAATAAGAGAGAGCAGACCAGTCAGAAAACAGAGACCGTTAAAAAACTTATTCCAATTATTCCAATTTTTATTGGCTTGAATTTTACATCGCTTCCCATCTTTTTCAGGATTAGCCAAGCTAATACCGAAATACGTTATGCAAATTTATTCTGTAGTTTGTAACCGTCCATTTACGATTTTCAATTAAAAGATTGAAAATTTCAATGGATAACTATGCTATCCGAACTTAAATATTTTTCATATAAAAATAAAAAAGTCAACTCGCTCCTTGAATAAAAAATCCGCTCCTTGTTATGATAGAATTACTGCCGAACCGTTTAATTTTTAGTCTCCCTACAGCTAAGCCCCACTTTTTGGCCATTCTATATACGCATGCTTGCGGCATTGCTCTTCCCCATTTCGTGGGAATTTTCAAAGGCGCTCATCTTATTCGAACGCAACAAAAAGGACAATTGAACTTTGAATGGCTTCATGCCAGATAGTTTGATCTCCAGTTTTAACAAAGTTCTTGCGAATAAGTCCTAGGACGACTTTTATGGTTGGCCAGCCAGAAGTATTTTTTTTCATTTTTTTTGCAAACTTTTCGGGTAGTTGATGGAAATTCAAGATTAATTTTGAATACATAACATATATACATGGTAATGTTTTTAAAATATTGTTTGGTGGATTATGGAAGAATGATATTAACCTAAGATGTAAAATGAGCATCTTGAAAGATTGTTTCCAGCACATTTTTATGATAAAAATCAGTTTTGCACTGGCAACAAGCTAGTTAGTCTTCATAAACACAGTTTTTTTTTCAATTTAATGTGGTTTCCTAAAATATGCCAAATTGATCGCCATTACATCCAAACAATGGATTACTGCATCTCTGATTTTTTTGTTCGAAAACCCCAGTTTTTTTAGTGTGTTTCATGCCGGGGTTTTATGCATCACCAGTGTATACCGTGGCAAGTTTATTTGTCAGCCCGAGGGAAGGATATTGGGGGAACAAATAGGTGAGTCCCCTTTATTCACATTCCATGGCTGCACCAAACATGAGACAATGCCACGCCGGTTTGGCAACCTCAAACCACTCTATACTCAAAAGTCAAGGCATCAGTTTGGACACACTACTGTGAGAATATTTCCCACAGAAAATGAAGGGACAAAATACAATGAGAATTTTAACAATTTTGCTTTATTCGATAGTCACTGATTCATAGGGAACACAAGCACGAAGTTTTTAACACGAGAACGAGAAGAGTAAAGTAAAACGCCCACCACGCTAGGTCGGTAGCAGACTCAACTCCTTGACGCGTTGGTTGTTCTGGTAAGGGGAAAAGTCAAAATGGGTCCAGCAACTTGAAACGGTGGTGACACACCGCCGTTGCCCTTCATGTTCTTGAGATGGTTACATTGTGTCACATATGAATTAAATGATGCGATCAAAAATTTTCTTAGAAACTCGCATAGACGATAGTTGGGGGTCATCTAGAAATGTATGGAAAAGCTCAATTTGATTTGATTTGAATTTGATGGAATATTTACTAAAGTTAATTTTTGTTTATTATTGCCACCTACTAGTTGTTGGTAACTTCAGAACATCAAGACTATTTTGATTACTCCCACACTTAGCTGGTACTTGGGCTTTAGCTTAAATGGGCACCCATCTTGAGCAAGGCCAAAAGATTTTAATATGACGGATGCTATCAACATGTGGTTTTCCATTTTTTTGTGACTTAGTCTGAACCATACCTGAATAGGCGATATTATCTACTAACACTGAAGTAAAACAAAAACAGAAAACATATGATAATCAAGCGCTGATCGGGGTGTTTTTGCAAATATGATGGCAGCATGGCTGTTAGAGGGGGGGGAGGCACCGAGGTGTTGCTGGAGGACAGGTAGGAAACGAAAAATCAACACCGCCTCCTTGGCCATCTTGCTGGCTGCTATTTACTCAACTTTTGCGGCGGATTTGGCTACGCTAGAATGATGGCGGTGCGCTGCAAGATGCGATGGGTCCTCCGTGATAGAGGAAGACACTTCCGGTCGTTCATTTTCTTGTTTCGATGCAGCCGCTTACACGGCACAGTTGGTTCCCAAAGACCTCTTAAGAACCTCTTACTTTTCTCCCTAGTATTTCCTATAAACTTCCACTATTCTTCCTGTAATCTGCTTTTTTGGTCACCTGACAGCCGCCTGATATCCTCCCCAGTCCTTCATACATTCTCCACAGGAAATACCAAAAACCTCCCAGATAACCAGGTGAATTTTGCATATTACGAAAATTTGAATTCACTCCTGCAACCGCCGGCCCCGGCCGGCTATGCTGCTGTTGATAAGGCTCGCTTCTAATACCAAAACTTTTTGATTGCTTGCGGGAATCAATTGAACCAGAATTGCAAAGATGTCGAATAAAATCCTGTCTCCTTAAGTCACTTTTTATATTGGATTGCTGACGGGAATTTTCCAAGGATGACGGGCCGGACTGAATATGGTGTTGTTCAACAGACTCCCTTGTATAGCAATTTTCTTGATTCCTTTGGTGTCGGAAGTTTGCCCCAGAAGATGTGCCATTCGAACCTGACGAGCCAATCTGTTGTTGAAGAGCCTCTCTTCTTGAGTCAACATAAAATAAATATTTACCAGCATTGAGATGCATTTGCTGACCGGAATGATCTCTATTCGACTTCTTTGAAGACTTTGACGGCCTTACCCAATCAGTTTGATTGTCCCGTTTTGATGAATTTTGATTCAGTTGTAGTGGGATGTTATGCAAATGTGGAGGTTCTGACTCGCTAAAAGAAGCATCCACGTAATTGTCTAATTTTTTTGCAATACGTTTCCTTGTACCGACTCGAGGTGGCGGATTTGAGAGTGTGTCTTTTGCTGTTTTATCGATTATTAGCCATTTCGACGTAAATATAAACTAAATAGGGGAAATGGACAAAACATTTTATTACAATGTCTAGGCTACAAGTTTTCGATGGAAAAAACAGCAAATTGATCAGTTCCAGTTAGAGGCATCAAATACATTTTATATTTCACTTCTTCAACAGGCCAACTACTACTTTCATTTGCGAACTGAACTTCCTGGCTCTACGGGCAAAATCCCGGGGGGTAAATTTAGATAAATGTTCCATGTATTCATTAACCCTACGAACAATACTTGGACTTATTTTATAGTCACTGTCTTCCATCAAAAGCATTATTAATTTTTTGCCTGCTCCTTCATGGACTAAGTGCATTGGGTCTACGGGGAAATTATGTACCATGTCGATTGGTTCTAGCTCTTCAATAATAGAGTAATAATTGTGGTGATCTGGATATTCACGATGTCTAAAAGAATCGTCGTCTCTAAGCGGAGCTGTAACACCTGGGAATACTACTCGACCCTTTGGAATAACAAGCCTTCTCGGCTTAACAAGTTCACTCGGCTTAAATGCAGTAATTCCTACTGTGTTGTTTGGAACAGCTACTATAGCCTGAGTGATATTTTACTCCCGAAACAAACGCTCGTGCAGGAGAGTCACAAACAAATACTACGCCTTTGACTGTAAATAATCGATCGCAGTGGACAAATCCATTTTGAAAAAGATCACTAAGATCATTAACAAGTGATCTAAAAAATGTATTTGGACCCCCCGTCAGTTTTTCAAATCCATAATATATACCAATGATGAAAGAAACGTTTTCTAGACCGGGAATACCACGAATCATTCCGAGAATGACCCATTGCTGTTTAGATGTCCTTTTGCTCAAGATTGGTAACCCGTCGACGTTTATAAAAATTTCAATTTCTATAGTATCGTGGTTCGCCGGGAGTAAGTTATTATCAATAATGCCCTTCAACCCATTTACTAGATCAAAATGAAAATATTCCCCGGGAGTAATAAAAGTAACCTTTCTGGGGGTTTTCAAAAATGTACGGGCATCAACAGGGAGATCAGAATGGCATGGATGAGATTTAAGGATGGACAACAATTTGTTGACATGAACATGCGGAACCCGACAGTCAACACCCCATGAAGCCAGCTTTTATTTCAACGTTTATGTCGGTTGCTGCTCTATCATCAAAAATTCATGGTCAATTTAATTGAAATCAACAAATTAGTCACTCAATTCAGAATCACTGTTGTCGACAATAAATGTATCTAAGTCCACACCATCACTTTCATTACTAACAAAATCGTCAAGTAGCTCTTCGTTCGCAACATCATGACCAACATCGTGACCATCAGCATGATCAAATGACTCGATTTCTACTACTGGAACGTTATTTGAAACATGTGCTTCCTGATCATCAGATTCAAAACTATTATTGATGTCCTGTTTATCCTAACACACAGATAAATTTAAAACATCGACGTTACGATTAGCCTCTCGTCTAATTCTTCTCACTCTAGCTTGGGATATCCCACTATTATTAGTTCTTTTCATTATAAAATTTACCTCGAACAAAACTGATGGTATCGTTTGACGAAGGCGTGGAGTGTCGAAGGCGTGGAGTAGCGATGGCGTGGGGAGTAACACTGGTTTGCACCTGTGACGCATTACACAATGAACAATAAAGTTGATCAGAAATTTTTAGCATGAAAAAATTACCTTTCAGTATGTCAAAATTGAATCCAAACAACTAGACGGCGACGACAGAAATTCAAATAAAATTAGATGTAGATATTTCCCGATAATGTAACGATTCACGAATAAAATCTTGTCGAGAGGATGAGTAATCCAGCTGACGAAGACGAAGAGCCTAATTCTTCATATAGAGCCTAATTTCTTGTAATGGTGTATCAACTTGAGATCCATATACACTTCACCATTCCCTAAACCCAAATTATAAATTTTCGGAAATGTCCATTGTAATTTCATTATTACCTTTTTGGAAATAGTTTGAATGTTATAACTCATACAACGAAATAATTGACAAAATTTTATTTCAAGTAAAAACACGATTAAATATTTTTAGAAAAAAAAATTGTCTAAAATTCTATCTGGCAACTCTTATTTTTTATTAGTTGTCATCTGCCATTGATCGTGATTGTGATTCGCCAAAGATTTGTACTTTTTGTAGTGTTTCTAGAAAATGGATTTTCATTACGATTACGAAACTGAAATTTTTGAAATGCAACATCCAAATATGTATTCCTATTCACAAACGGTGTCCACCAGTTTCGGCACTTTTTTTCGGCACTTCGATTTCGTCGTTTTCGGCACCCCATGCAAACCACACTTCCTCGATTATGAAAAAATATTGTCCATTTCGGCATCAAATTTGACCGTTTCGGCACCAATTTCGATCGCTTCGGCACCAACTTCAACCGTTTCGGCACCCCATGCAAACCATACGTCCTCGAACATGAAAAACTATTGTTTGTTTCGGCACCAAATTTCACCGTTTTGGCACTAATTCTGTGCCACCCGTATGGAAGTTTTTTGGACAATAATCATGTGATTGAATCACTCGATTTATTCATGTCAATTTACTATCCGCGCTATTGCACCGTCAGGCCGCTAGGGGCGCTCTGACTGGTTTTAGATAATAGCTTTTTTGGGGGGTAGAGCCTTCTAGGGTGTGGCGTTCTGCTTCTTATTTTTTTTTAATGTGGTGTGTGTTAGGCATGGCCTACTGAGATATATAGCGCATGGCCTATAGAAATAGATAGCGAGCTGATGGGCCGTTATTTCAGTAGGCCATGGTGTAAGGTTGGCACGGTGTGTGTTTATTTGTGTTTACACGACACCTGGTGGAATACAAATTTTTCGACGATGCCGAAACGGAAACTAAAACTGGGACAGAATCCGAAAACTAACATCCCGGAGTCATCGCTAGTCTAACCAACTTTATCAGATTGAAATGTCTAGTTAGTTGAGTGGTTTAAAGCATCAGCACTCCAATTTGGGGTGTTAAAATTTTGACAAAATTTTATTAAAATCCAATAAATAAATCTAATAATAAATACAATAAATACAATAGTGCCGAAACAGAAAAACATAGTGCCGAAACGGAAAAACATATTGCCGAAACGGAAAAATATTGTGCCGAAACGGAAAAACACGCACGCCTGGCAACCCTCCCAAAAACATGACGCCTGGAACTAAATCTGGCGGCGGTGCCGAAAAAGACAAACACAGTGCCGAAAACGACAAAAACAGTGCCGAAAACGACGAAATCGAAGTGCCGAAAAAAAGTGCCGAAACAGGTGGCAACCAAAGGTAATTGATATCGGAAGCTTTGTGAATTTTGTGATTACACTTATACCTTACACTTACGCTTATTCCTGAAGGACCGGAACAAACAATGTGTTATGACCTATTAGAAAAGTTACTGCAAAAATGATTTAGAAAAACCAGCTGGAAACCGGATAAAAATCTTCAACCCTGACAAAGAAAATTAGTTGTAACTTCAATCGAGTAACATGATTCCTCTTATTTACATTTTATGATACCCAGTAATAAATATATACTTGAAACAGCTTGAAAAACAAATTAAACTGCTTACTGGTCATGCATTTGTGTTCACAAGTCGACCAAGATGCAAGAAAAATGCATTCCATCTAATTTGATAGGTGATGACATGTCTACTGTGCAGCAATACTATTTTCAGAAGAAACGAATTGTGCTGCAGCAACACCAAGTAAAATTTACTGTTATATACAAGTAATCAAATCCATTTAATATACTAATATTGTATGGATATATAATAATATTGTTTTTTCATACAAAGTTTCGAACAATGTCATCAGCACAGCGTCGCTCATCATTGTCAGAGCCGTAGCACTTCTTATCTTAGGCTTGATCGCCATCATGGTCTTTTTATGACGCCGGCACAAAAGCACTACTTCAATGCGCAAGAAATCAAGAAGATTGCCAAATGGTAAAACCTTTCTCATACCTTATCATGCTGGTGAAAGAGTAAAATTTGTTTATTTTTAATCAACAGACAAGATTTCTTTCTTTTGTCATTTGTTTAAAGTTGGATTCTATTCATATTTTTACGGTTCCCATTGAAAGATGACGAGTCCCGTTGCATGACGATTCTCCGGCTACCAATTATTTTAGATTATGTTTACATTTGTGCACAATAAAATATGTGCTTTCGTATGTTCAATAAAAAGTAAACAAGCTCGAGGAACACAATTTCAATTTATTATTTCCTATGGACCTCCTGAATACACCAATAAACGCACAACACGAATACACATGAATACACACGAATACACACGCGGCAAAACCAAACCAAATTGCAGTTACTTTCCTGTTGTGATCCTCAGTACATCCTGCTGTCGCCTGAGTGTTTCTTGGGAGACTATGAGCTTTTTGGGAGGGTCCAAGGAGAGAGCTGTGCCGTGTGGGCGGCGTAGTCTGGATTAGCGTAGCTGAACGGGAGGCCATCGATTGTGGCAATTCCATGGCTGAGCGTTACGCAAAGGTACTACGAGATAATTTGCCGCACTGCTCCGACATGAAAAAAATTGTGATTGAATTATGAAAAACCGGGCCACTTTGCTAACTGAAAATGAGATGTCCGGACGGGAGACGAGAGCAAAATAAAGGAGGATGCTGACCGTTTTTCGCTACGAAAATGAATAAAAAATGTTTCCATCCACAAACTGGTCGAGGAGGTTCCTGGGACTGCCGGGACTGATTACGGGAAACGCCACAATGTGAAACTTTTCCAGGATCGGTTTGTTGTAGTCTAGTTGGGACCGATTTATTCGTCGCTGTGCTCTGTCTCGGTCGATGGTGATTCCGACGAATCGTTCATTGGGTAAGACCTAATTTGGAAATTCTCTCTAAGAGTCGCCTTGAAATTGTCGATTGCCTTTTTCTTGTTGCTGACGACGATTCCGTCGTCAACCCAATGATCAGAAACATTTTCTTTGATTCCTTGGTGTTGAAAAAGAGGCGGGGGTGTACCTCTCTCTGCGTGAAGTCTTGTTGTTTGATGAAGTACGTGAAAGTCTGTCCCCAGACCCTCGAGGCCTGTTTAAGGCCATCAATAAATTTGTGTTGACGGAAAATCTTCTGGTTGAGTTGGATTTATCTCCTCCGTGAGGTGTCCGTTGATGAAAGCCGTCCCTATGTTGAATTTTTCGGCCGTTTGCGGCGGTATCCGCCACCACTGTTTTCACTTCTCTCCACTGTTTTTGGTGGTTTCTAGATGTTCACTTTGAACCCTTTTCCTCTCAAGAGCTTCGTACTACTAGCTCGCTTACTTGAGTTGATCGTCCACCGTTTTCGTGATGGTTCCCTCCTGGACTCTGCCAGGCGGTGGGGAACAATCTATTTTTTCAGGGCGACCTTGGGCTTCGTCTGGCGCTTGGGCAAGTCGGCGATGTTCTTCGAACGTGGCGTCCCTGATATTGACTTCTGTGGCAGCGTCCTGAACCTCTGAATAATATCTCTTTCTCTGACCATTCTGTTTCAGATAATTTGAAAACCGAAATATCTGTTTTTGATTTCGGTTTTAACCTTAACACTAAACGAATTGACCGCTTCTTTTGGGATATCGTGGTTTCAGTGAAAGGATAGGAAGAGAGGGTTTTATTCATGAAAATTGGGGGAAGGGCCTACAAGATCCCTGTAAAAAAAATAAGAGAAGGCAGAGATAGAGGTGATACGAAATTGTGACGTATAAGAGGGTATAGGGAAAGATCATTCAGACGAAGCACTTTCTTACTCGACATCGAAATTATAACCTAAATTGAAGCCCACAGAATTCAAATAAATCTTCGAACTGAAAATGTATTTATAGATTTTTCCAAATTTATCATTGAATCCAGTCAAAAGAATGAAAAAGAGACACACACCTACAAGGTGACATAATATAAAACTAAACTATATAAAACTATAACTATCCCTACAGTTGATAGTATTGTATGAAACAGAAAAAAAGGAGTGAAAAACGCCCACCTGTCGGTGGTCTATTTGCATATTTTCGATTTTCTGTTTGGGTTTCTTTTGGCTGCTAAAATAGAGGAGCAGGTTAAAATACTGGTATTTTCAGTTTTTTTTTACCAATTCAAGACGCTGCTCTCGGATTCCCAGATTCTGTTTGCTTTTTGCATTTCGCTGCTAACCGACAAAAATGCACCGTGTGCTCTTCTCCTCTAGTTTCCTCCTTTCAGCTTTCGGGATGTAGACATATGCAATAGAGCCGAAGACTCGTAGATTGGACACATCCGGCCCCTTGTTCTACAAGCCTTTGTATCGTGTGGTTAGGGAAGCTTTGCTGAGGACGCGGCTAAATGTGTTGACCGTGAATGATGCTACTTCCGCCCACAGATATTATAAGAGTCGGCTCTCCCTGATCAGTTTAACTGTTTCGTTTGTTACTGGATCTGGAAAAGGCTCATGTGGTTGTATGTGATCGTAGAGGCAGCTGCGGTTCCCCTCAGTTACTGTACAGATCCCTCTCTCCGACACACCGTCCTTTTGGGTTGTGTGAGTGGCAATTGTTTCGTTGCAGATGGCCTTCCGGATCATCCAGGTTGAGAAAACTTTACTTGACCATTCTCCATCATCATCGGTCCACAAGGTGCGCACCAGGTTGTCCGTGTCTATGCGGATAAGGTGTATCAGTTCCATAAAATTTCCTGTGAATTCTGATTAGCCTTAAGGATATGTATAAATCTCCATCCAATCCGGTCGCTGATGAAGACGACTAGTTTATGGAACCGTTGGTATGGTCTCTTTCCATCGGGCCGCACAGGATGGAATGTATTAGCTCGTCGGAATACGTTGCTCCAGTCCTTCTGACTGGGAAGGGGATCTTTGGTGCTTACCGTACGCGCACCCTAGACAGGGTTCCGTTGGTATAGTGATTTTTGCCAAGTTCAGTTCTTCGACCGCGTTGTTTTGTGGCCATTTCAATGGTGGTTTTGTGGTTGACGTAAGCCAGCCTTTGATACCACATCGAAAGACTGGGTGAGATCGATGAAGGGAAAGCCACGCTGATCTTGGCTTCTTGTTAGTTCCGAGGGGCAATATCTAGTAGGTGTAATGTTCATTCCACCCGTTTTTCAATCATTCTGGGGACTCCTTGTTCGTAAGTGAAGTGGACCTGATCGAGTAACAACATAATTCGTCTCCAACAAAGGTCGGTGGCTGCTACGATGGAGAAAAGGTTATTGCCCAATCCTGGCACATAGAGCACTTTTTGAATAGTAGAAGATTTCTTTTCGCCACTTATGCGATCGTACTGATGCTGGCATCTCCATATCCAACAACTGGTTTGCTAAAGGATCCATTACCTTTAACTGATCAGGAGCCTACAGGTAAGTGACGAATTTTGTCAGTCACCCTTTGGTCGGACATGTGTTGGGTTGCACCGGAGTCAGCGAACCAGTCTCTGGTGCTTCTGGTATGAAAGCGGGGAGTGGTGGACATAAGGCTGACATCTTGGTTCCCGATTGACGTGTTGGTGTTGACTGACTATTGTCCCTCTTCATCCTTTCATCATTCGTGGCTACTGTCTTGGTTCTGCCGTCTCCGAGGATGTTTGGTGAGGTATCCGGACCCGTCACTTTCTTACCCTTTGACTATTCCGATTAGACCATACTGCTAAGCAGAATCCATAATCCAAGATTCCAGAGTGAAAAATATTTCCATGGTACTTGTGAGACAGTTCTTTTAGAGTTCATCTTCTTTTGTTAGGTAGGTGCCGCGTAGCTGGGCCCATTACCATTTAGAAATCGACAGATAAGAGCTCATTCACCGTGTGATACGTGACCACATCTTCCATGGAATATATGACAACACGATATTGTACAGATAACTCCATTTAAATACAGTGGAATCCATTGACATGTATGGGGAGGGGGGGGTCCCCGGGAAAAAAATGTGTCGTTGCCTTGAGTGTACGTGGCGCGAAATGTATTTTTATACCGTTCTTGGGTTGGGTAAGAAAATGGGGATAAAAACTAGGTTTTCGTTAAAAAAATCTGCTCTGCTCCCGTTTGATCTCAATTTTCAAGAAATAACGCCAAAAAATTGTGGTTTCATGCATTTGAGCATGTGTTCTCTCTTATAAAAAACAAATTGTGGGTAATTGAAACAATCTCAACAGTTACATCAACAAGTAGCAACAATAGAATGCTAACGAAATGGTAGTTCCCCCTTGCCAGTCTGTGAAGAGAAAATTCTCTCTCGTAATGAGAATATCCGTTGTACATACTGCTTACAAGAACAGACACAGTAATTAAAGGTAAAAATTCTAACTTTTAATTCAAAATAGCTGATCAAAATTGTAAACGAAAAAATTATATTGAATGTGAAAACAACATTTAATTTATCTATAATTTTATATATATATATATATAATTATTATATATTTAATTTATTCTGATTTGATTATCCGCTGCAATAGTCGTTAAGGGTCACTTTAATAAGGAAGAAACTAATCTAACTTATATTTAAAATTTCTGGTGTTATTTTATCTTGTGTTCGGTAATGGATGTGATTGGAAAAAGGTTAGCGAAGTTGTACTACAAATTTTCCCTATAGAATTACCACTAATACATGTAATACAAACATAAAATTATATGAAGTACACCATGTGGAACATGTCTACATGTACCTGCATGAAGTTCTCTATATGCTGCGTGTATTGTAACATGAACTTATATGAACTACACTATATGTTACGTATATTACTGTATGTAATAGTATGAATTACACGGAATGTTTCATTATTACTACATGTAATTCATGATTTACATGATATTTTACATATGTAAACTACATGTAATTACATGAAGTTATCTACATATATATAATATTACATATTAATATATCATTTTATATGTAAATTAACATGTTAATACATAGCTTTACATGTAAAAATATATATAACTACATTAGCTTTTTGAAACTGGGAAATCCTTTTGTTTTTCTTATTTGAATTGTGTGTTGTTTATTAATTGCGTGTATATTGTGGCATGTGTGTACATAGATTCGGAAATCCTACCAATCCATCTGAGCTGTACATTCCGGACCATGAACGTTATTAGAAATGAGGACATCCTAAAACCACGTTGCTATTTTATTTCTTTTGCTGTGGAAAAAAAAACAATAATCGACAGGAGAAAGATTGTCGATTGGTTTCGCGAAGACGATGACTGTGCTCGCGTAGCACAATCAATTTTTACCGTAACTGGTTTTACATTTGTAACATCTCAGATAGTCTGTTCTCCCCCTCTCCAGTCCACTCCTTCGCTTTTCCCATTGTTTCCTATGTATCAAAAGTCCCTTTTGTATCGATGTAAAAGCCTTCGATACATAGGAAAAAGGGGAAAAGCAAAGAAGTCAACCGAAAAGGGGGCAAAAAACACTTATATGGCAATCGGCAACGCCCCAAAAAATGCCCGAAAAATGAGTCGAAATGGGAGTATCACGAAAATCGTGAAAACTCGGACATCTCGACGAATTATTAAAAATACTTTTGGAATATTGAAGAGGGATGAAAGGACTACATTTTTTTATAATTAGTTTTTTCTACAAGCCGAATATGGGGCTAAAAGCAATGTAGTTGGTGGGGGAGACTTCGGATTTTCGTAATATTTCACGAATTTCAATCCCGATTATCACAGAAATGAAAAAAATATAGAAATCTGGATCTGGTTGATTCCGTTGGAATCGCCTTGCGATTCTGCACAGAATAGTCCTAGTCTGGATTTTTAGAGTCACTTTCCGGATTACGATCCGATAAATAAATCCGGAAAAAGGAGGTATTTTGGTCCGGTTTAGTGGGAAATCGCTTGTTATTAAAAAGTCTACTGTAAACAGGCGCAATTTCAAATTTCAAGTATCCAATATACAACTAACTGCTGGACTGTTTAAACCGGTAAAAAATTTCGAAAAAAGCGTCACACAAAACACAAATTTGAATTCGGTATCAAATTCAAAAAGATAGGCAGGGTTTTGAATATAATTTGTGTCATTGTTTTACGTTTTTTACTAATCTTTTGTTTTAAATGGGGTTATCCATCCCCTTTTTCCTTCTGTGTTTTTCTTATTTGCCTTTTGTTTAACAAAATTACTTACCTCTCTTCAATGACTCAACTAGACCACCCATCCTCTATCGAGAAGGGGTTCCCATTCACCAAACAAAGTTCCTGTTCTCTCAAAAATGATTTCCGATTGTAACCACCAGAGATCACCCAACACCTGAGACGAATGGAGTAATTCTGTCTATTCCGGAATTGTTGACGGTTTTCATTTGGAAAACTGCGAGACTACGTTCAAAATTGACTTTGATATATTCCTTTGAGAAAAAAAGGGAAACAATACCACTTTATAATAATCCATCACCCTTGCTTTAACTAAAGAGGGGTGATGTGTTTCATATTGAAGAATGATGACGAACGTAAGCAAGCCTTTTTGACCGCAAAGACGTTACTAGAAAAAAAAATAGAAGTGTGTGACTAAAACAGAACTAGAAACTAGGCCTATTTCCGCTTACGTGCATATGCTATAGTAGCCAGAAAGCTGAAGTTGGGGAGGAAATGGCTCCAAACACTTGGTTCTACTCATCGCTTCCTAGTTTCGCCACACAAATCTTATCACTATGTGGTCCTTAGGGTTTACGCTAGTACTATAGTACATTCCTTTGACTGCAGGCATCGATGACTGCGGATATGGTGCATTTGACTTATCCGGTTGCAAAAGAAAATCGTTTAACCAAAAGTATTTTTAATTATCTTGAGCAGTCTAATCATGTTATCATGTTGATTTGAATTGATGAGTCATCAATCTAAATCAACATGTCGTCGTCGTCGTCGTTTTCGTCATGAATGATGACGAAAAAATGTGGGAGGAGCCACACTCTTCCCTCTGGCTTCCTCAGTTCATCGTATTTCACTCCAGCAGCGTAGACGTTTTTAGATAGGTCTCTACGATGTTTTGATATTGTTCTTACAAGGGAGCATTTTTTTAACATAAAACGGCGCTCAATGACAAGAAAGAAAAATATGCGTTCATGCCATGTATTATTTGGGATGGTTTTCAGTGGAAATTTGAAAGGCAGGTCTACTTGCCGGCCACAAGCAATATGGATAGTGAAGGATTCAAACATTTTCAAGATTAAAGCGTCATTTTCTGAAATTATCCTTTTGTTCTGAAATTTCCACTTTGTTTTGAAATTTCCACTTTGTTATTTTTACGTGGCCCGTGGATAATATCTGTCGGTATTTTCCCTATTGCTGTCCATCCAAACGGCGTCCGAATCACGAATGCGGCGCATTGTCTCCAAGGTGAAGGGGATATTGATTCCAATAAAAATTTTACCTTCTCTGAGGCGTTGGGTGGTACCTCTAGGTCAAGAATATGGTAGCAATCAAAGGTTTTTAGCGTTTGGCAGCAGTATGTAGCAGTTAATGTTGAGATTTAGCTGGCGAGAATTACGATTGCGAGCAGCACAGGGCATATTCTGCTTTTAATTGGCACGCGCACAAGTAAGATATTAAAAAGGTTTTTACCTGCTTTTGTAGGAAATTCCCAGTCTTCTCTGTGTAGTAATGAGTGGTGGGCAATGTTGCCCTACTAAAAGTGGTTCCTGGGCATTCATTTTTACACTTCCGTAATCCCCTCGCCCTAGGCATTTGAAACAATAGTTCTTCTCAGTGCACAGGGCATTTGGATTTTCGATGCAGGCAGCATTTTGATTGGGAAGCATTAAAATTTTGCAGCCTTCCAATTGATGTGCGTTTCCTTACATGCTGCGCATGCTGTCCAATTATTTACTCCATTTGACTGCGCTGGTCCTGCTGCTTTGGACGATAGGTTCGAGATGGTTGGTCCATATACAATTTTTGTGCGTGGTTTATGCAACGGTTGGATCTGTTGTGCTACTGGATTGTTTGTATCTTAGTTTCTCCGCTCTGACCTTCGCATCAATAGATTTATCCAAATCCACGAAAGAGGCAATCCGATACTGCAGGTTGTATGCGTAGTGTCCCCACTCACGTTGTAGATCAGCTGTTGTTGAAAACGTGAATACGTTAACTCATCTACACTCTCCTCCCCATGAATACTTGCTGCAGCGTCCCACACTCTCACTGCTAGTTCAAACAAAAATTTAAAGTCACTAGCTTGTAGTGCCAGTACTTTCATCAAGCTACGAACGTGTGCTTGTCTAGCAGTGCAGACGTGGGTTATTCTTTTTTTGAAGATCATCCGTCAAGATATATATCTTCAGTTTGTACGAGTCTGGCATGTAAGTCTCGTCAACGGTGGCATCTATAAAATGCGCCAGTTGCGGCCGTCAACGGAAGTGGCGATGTAATGGGAACCAGGTTGACTGAAAGGCTTTGTTTTAAAGAGGGTGATTCCACTTGAGCGAGTGCATGATAATTGCCACTTACTTACGTTCCATGAATTACTGGCTGCATGAGTCTTTTTGGCGTTAAAAGTTAAGTTTCTTAGTTTGTTGCTACTTAAACCTCTACATATTTACGCTCTTTAATCGTTTCAATCCATGCTGCTGTGGAAATAACGTCATTTTATGTGTCTTCCTAAAGAACATTAAGGAATTTTTCGTGTTCTTGTTTGATTGCTTCCAGTTCCATTTACAGGAATGGAAGTTTCTAATTAGTTTAGCAACTTAAGTGAGTAGTCTGGGTTGCTTTCCGGTGGTGGTGGTTTATGGTGGTGGTTTTCATCTTCATCTAAATGCGCCTTCAACGAAATCCTTTTAATAAGGGAGACGGAATAAAAATATTTAAAAACGAAAACATGACTCACTTCAAAAACGGATTCAAAACGAATTACTAAGGAGAGAAATTCCAATATTGTTTTTCCCTTAGTAAACTGTTAGGTGATTTGGAATATGTTATCATTCCCTTGCTTCATTAACAATAGTTTGTGATATGAGTAATTTTTTTGTTTTTAAATCTCATCGAAAATGCTGTTTTGAATTATAATCTTCCATGAACGGATTCGCGTCCGCTATAGCCCATTATCGGATTTCTGACCAATCCTAAAAACTGAAAGCAGGATAAAAAGAAATGAAAATAAGGCGTTCGAATGCCAAATCGGATTTAGATCGACTATCCCCACCAGAGAATCAGATTTTTTCCAATAGCTAGATTTGAGCATAGTAAAATTTCAGCTGTAGTTTTTGTTTAGGAAAAGAATATACCTTCAAAGGAATCTTGTACTGGCAGACAACGTATTGAAGAAATGAAAAAGAAAAATAACAGCAAAGTTAGTGGTTTAACTGGTAGTAGTAGAAAACCTGAAAGAAAAAATAAATGGGTAAATAATATGGGTAACTTTTATTGCCATAATATGGAGTCAACCACAACTTCTCTCATTTATCAACTTCTTACAGGGGTGTTGGTAATGTGCATGACAACTCTGCATGACTGCATGATAATAATCTGCATGAATTCGCCGCATGAACCGAGCTGTCATGCACGTTGCGATGGCATAGTAAACTGCATGACTATTTCTGCATGACACCAAAAGAAAGCTTTTGTTTTAATGGGGGGGGGAATGGCCATGCATACTTAAGTAAGATGAAATGCTTCTGGCAAGCGCCCATTTGAAAAACAACCAATTGTTACATGATTGGTATGTTCATCACGCAACGTCCACTGGAACTTACCTTGTGCCGAAAGAAAAACGTTGGATACAAATAATTCATACCGGAAAATGCCATTGGGTCCTAGCTGTTTCCGGTTTCCCAGTGTGCAGAAACCATAATGTAGCCATGTATGACAGCTTGGGATTTGAAAGGAGTTCCGAAGAGGAAACGGTGAAAGCAATTTCCAGCTTGTTGGGTTATACAGATTACAGCTTGTATGCCCCAAGTTGTCAAAAACAAGCTGACAAAAGCAGTTGTGGTGTGTTTGCACTTGCATTCGCCGTTGAAGTTGCTCTAGGAGCAGACCCTTCAACCATTGTCTTCGTAAAAGAATCTCAAATGAAGGATCACTTAAAGGGATGTTTACGAGACTTAGAATTAAAACCTTTTCCAAAAACATCGACATCCAAAGTACAACCAACCAGACAAAAAGTATGGAAAATAACCAGTTAAAATTAAGTTCATTGTTGCTATGTTGTTGGTTTTTTGTAACCGGTTAAGCCCTTTAACTTTACTTTATTATGTAAATCCATTATTTTCCTTTCCTGTTTTTTTTTCTTTCATGAAAAATTTTTCATTTTGTTTTGACTTCATTTTAACGACACGATACAATACAAGATACAACAAAATACAATACAGTGATTGAATTTCAATATAAAATATGGGGGTAATCTGCATGAATCCTTTTCGATTCATGCGGCGAATTCATGCAGATTATTATCATGCAGTCATGCAGAGTTGTCATGCACATTACTAATACCCTTCTTACCGATGTTCCTGTGTTTGGTATATACTACGGATAAATTTGTTTTTTACATACAAAAATGGCTTTCACATTTTAAAATGCATTCATGTTTAACTTCATCAGTAGAGTTATGTAAAACAGCTAGAATGAGAATTTATTGAAAACTTAAATGCAGACTTTAAAGCTTCCTCAATAAATCATTTTTTAAGAAAACTTGGCAAAAGAGGCAAACTTTCCAGAGAAAAAAATGGGAAAACATTAGAACCGGCATTTTTGAAAGGTAGGTATCAAAGATTGGGGGTCAGTTGCCATTCGAAGCATCACATGCTAATGATACCAACCCTCTGCTGGGATTATTTTTTTACTCATTTTCGCGAGAAGTAATGTTGCATCGACCTGGAATTGATTTGATGATCAACATCTCCAAATAACAGTTTTCTTATGTACTTCTGTGGACCACTTCTGCAATATCACAAGCACACTATGTCACGAATCCCTCTGTTTTCAACCACATGCAAAACACGTCCATTTCTTCTTCTCACATATTGTAGGAAAACTGAATAATAAGTAAAATCTATTAAATTAAATTAAGATGATTAAGGTTTGGAAACGAGCTAAAATAAAACTGGTGGGAAATGAATCTCATTATAGCGAACCGATTGGCTATTATAAACTTGGGATTTTATTAGCTAACCAATTTTCTATTACTGCTATTATATTTGCTATTTAGACCGAATTAACGGTTTTTAGTAGCGAAGCTCCTCGCTAATGTAATGAAACAAGGGACGAACCTTTTTTTCGCCAATGTATTATGTTGTGATTTATTGATGTTAAACATTTATAGTTATTCTCTCATTTCTACATGTTACAATAGGTTTTTTTTTCTCGTTCTAACCAAATGCAAGCTCTTGCACCAACCGTTACTCCAAGCTAACTAACTTATTTTAGCCACTCACTATTCTTCGGTGGGTGGGCTCTACATACTCCTTTTTGAACTGTGCCCGTGCCGACATTAATAAATCAGCATTAGTGAAGATTCCTACCATTATAAAGACTTGCACTCGAATCAAGACGAGGAAGAACATGTGTGGGAAGGAGAAGCTAGTATCGTCTTAGCTAAAGGACAAGGTATGTCATGTTTGAAAGGAATACACAAGTGAACCAAATAACGACTTAAGTTACTACAACCATTCTCCTCTGAAAACTTTTTAGTAGACTTTTTTGAACAGAGAAAAATTTTACAATCTCTATCCTTCGTGGATCTTTTTGAACTGAGATCAGTATTGGCAGTGGCTGTTGTCACTGGCATTTTCCAATCCTTCAATCCGAAACTTTTTTAATGACACAATGTGCTTTTTTGGCCATTTTTCAATCCAAAATGTCCTTTCAACTAAATGGCATTATTAGTACTACTTGATATGTGACCGTAACATGTTACCTCTAGTAGCACAACATATCTTACAGCTATCTTATTGATGCATAACTTTATTAGCTGCTATTTTAGTTCTCTGAGATATCAGCTTCAGTTAGCAATAACATACATGAAATCAATATATCTTTCTATCTAATACTGGATAACTGCTAGAAAATTTATAAGATACATGTTATTTTTACAAAAAAAAAATTCAAAACACCAGGCGTTATACCCGGTGCTCAAAGAAGACAGCTGGAAACGAGAATTCACTGATTCCATTAGAAAATGTATACTTTGTTTTCAGTGGATTTGAAAAAATATATATGTTGCGAGAATGGCTGATCGGGGAAGCATTGAACATTTATCAATATTCAGTGCCAAGCAATTCATACCCTGAAAATTTAAAAAAATACCCGAAATGATCAAGAATGAAGACGGTTGGGCGCAATTCTATCCTAAGCGTTGTTGGAAAAATCACGTGGTTGACCTAAATGCTTTTATTTCATTGTGCTTTTTCCTGAATTTAGGAAAATCTTTATTTGTATAACTAAAAAAGTCGATTATTCCATTTTAAACAGCCACAGTTCTTTTATTCTGGTATCGAATCTGGCTAAATTTCTTTGGAACGTTGCATTGGGCGGACTGGATTTGGCTCTCCATTGTAAATGAATCGATCGTATTACCTCAGAACCAGTCATTATGGCTTCCTCTCCAACAGACAGGCATATTTTACCACCAATGAGAACCTGGGGTGTCCTTCAAGGATGGGCACTATCGTCTTTTCTATGAAATATGCTCGTCGATCATCTACTTCCCATTTCCGGTTAACAGAGAGGCGTGGTGCCAAAATTGACGAAATCACGTGATGACGAAATAAGTTCCGAAAATGGTGGCAACCATACAAAGTACTGTAATTGAAGAATTTCACGATAGCCTAGCAGAGTTAAAAATAAATCTGTCTACTATACAGCTAAGTATTTTGAAAATGGATTGCAAAATTTATTCTGCGATCCTGAAACAATCTTTAATTAAGTTTGATATACCAGAAATGAAATGAAACTTTATCCCAATATCTTCCAAACGGAGATAGCAATGGTAAGAGCACAATTTGAATCAATCTAATTGCTCTAAGAAAAGTTTACAGCTCTAGAAGGGACAGTAAACACCATAACCGTGCCTGAAACCCAGTCATCCACACAAGTAAGCTGGATTAACCATCAAACAATCCGAAACCATACCATCCCATATCGCTGACCTCGTGCCTCAGAAAAATGATGGAAAAAATAATTAATAAGAGACTGGTTTGGCTATTTGAAAATAATTGTCTACTGCTCATCAAACCAACCAGGTTTCAGAAAAGGCAGAGGCACAATGGAAATGTTAAAGCCCTCGAACAATTCATCAGAAAAGCTTTCAACAAAAATCCAGCCTAAGAACACCTACTATGCAGCATTCCTGGATGTAGCAAAAGCATTCGACAAACAACCTGTATAAAAGGATTGCTCTACAAATTAAGTAGCAAAGGAGTTACAGGACAAATATTAGGATGGCTCAATAATTTCCCCAGGAACAGATCATAGTGTAAGAATGGGCAAAAAACTCTTCGAAGATAGAGACCTTAAAGAACCAAACAAGGACATTTGTCTTCTCAGGGTGGATGACTTCCCGATCCTTGAAGAGAGGGGGCAAACACTGTTGTTCACAAAATAAATAAAGTTCCATACACATGTGGAAGAAGGAAGAGAAGCCGAGATGATACTGCCTCCTACCTTGAGAAAATCACCAATTGGATCAAGAGTAGTAAAATCACCTAATGTAATAAAACATTCGTATGATCAGACCCCAAAAAAATACATAAAGAGTTCATAAAATATTAATGACAACTTTTCCCCTGAAGTTATTTTATATTTTGTCATTTAATAAAGTGTGATGAAATCCTAAAATAATAACTCTGAAATGATTTTTTATTTCAGGATTTTTTTCTTAATTAATGATTTCTTGCTCATTACTTTCCCAACCTCTGAACGCTCTCCTATGTGGATATCTGTTGGTCCTGTGGATCTCCGCCGGATGTTGTGAACAACCGAGTTCGACAAATGTCGAACATCCGTGGGACTTCCCTGTGGGTAAACACGAGATTTTCAGCCAATAGACGACCGGGAACTATACCTTTCTTTGAATTCCCAATGATTTCGTGGAGTTAACATTTGATTTAGCTTATAATCTGTGATCGAAAATGAGATTGGACGAAATCCAGATACCCAACATGGACCATTTGACTTGGGAATAAGTCGAATTGCGAAAAGCCCTTGCGATTGGGAAATAAGAGTTCCCTACTTCCAGTACATGGGGGGAGGAGGGGTTGATCACGATCACATCACAGAAGAAAATGTAAAATTCAATTGAGCTACCATCCATGCCAGGCTTTTTGTTTCTTTTGGAAATCAGCAACGCTATTTTAATTTCTACTGAAGTAATTGGTTCTGACAAGTCGGACTCAAGTCATGGTGCAACGTCGTGGTGCAAAGAAAGCGCTATACAGATAAGCCACGACTTATTGTATAAATTCTGTGAGGTTTAGGTAGTAAAATTATACTTCAAGATTTAATTTTGCCAGGAAAAGACAAAGAGGATTCCATCGAAATTTTATGAGCATCGCAAATGAGCCAAAATTCAAAAATGGCTCGTACTAGAAATATCCACGAGTCTTATAGATAACCCTGTACGCTTTGTTTCATTGGTACGCCATTGGCACTGTGTCGAGACAAAAATTACTGTCTAGATATGTGCTGTCAAAAATTTTTTAATGAAATTTGTAAAGTTTTGAACGGTCTTAGTTACTTTATTCTTAATAATTTTATTTTGTAAATTTTCTAATTATTTTTTTTTTCAGTGTTATTGTAAATAATTTAATAGCTAACTAAACCGTTTGACTTTAGTGACATTCTTGACGGGACAACGGTGGTCAAAACTCAGTTCGGCCAAAAAAAATTGATTTTCCGAATGTTTTTTATGAGTTTTTTTAGGACCATTCATAGACATTTTGATCAAGCATCTAATCGAATCCACCCATTGGTAAAGTGCCGGTCGATAAAGGGTTAAGAGATCTAAATATCGATCCATCAATTTTTCTACCTGCTAAACATACTTCCTTTTACTATTAAAGTCATTTCCTTATTAATCACAGAAAACCACGAAATTCTACTGCATTCAGGTGTCAAGCAACGCTCTCGGATTAAGGAAGAAATTCTGTGTAGTTGAAGGACGTCAACAAGTAAAAACGTTCCAATTAATAAACACAAATTTTTGGTTGAAAAGAGGTAAAATTCAATGAAAAGCTATGTTTGCTGAACTAAAATATGTTTATATACAAGTAGGAAAGTGAACTCGATCCTTGAATTAAAATTCCGCTCCTGGTGATGATAGAATTCATAGAATTATTCAGTGCCGACTGCCGACTGATTGTGATGTTGATGAGGGGATAGGTGAGACGGTCATTTCACCTGGGTAGCTGAATTTTGGCTGACATCTAGTCTTCAGTTTTTTAATCGAAGACTCTCTTGCACCCAGAGATAAGGAGATGGGACCCCTAGCAGGGAAGGCGACCATGACACTTTTTGTCGCGCCATCTAGCTGCTAATGCCCTCCCTTCATCATTAGCAGACTAATTCCCAGTAATTTTGGCCCCAGTTGATTTAAAGTTTCAAGGGAAGACTCGAATAGGACGAGTTGCCTGTATATCACGTTGCCAATCCCCCTCAAGCATTAAAAAAATATGGCCGATCATCATAACAAATATTTGATAGTGTTTTCGGGTTTAGTCGTTAGACGTCATAGTCATTTTAAAATAACAGTAAATTTTGAAGTCAAACATTTAAAAAATCATTTCGAAAGGTGATCTCTAATTTCCAGTGGTAAAGCTAACAAAACAGGATCTTAAATATTTGAAGAAATAGCAGCGTTAGAATACTTTAATAACAACTTTTTAATTGTTTCTTCTGAAAGAGAAAGAGTAAATGCTGTTGGTGGGAGAGAGGGAGATGGAATGTCAACATCTAGCTAATATCATAGAAATAGCATCTTGCTCATTTAATGTTGAAAAATCAAAAGTCTCGTTAATTGAATTAAAGGTATCTTCCTCTTGAGCCGCAATTACTTCTGGATCTGATTCTAGATATAACCATCTTTTGACCGTTTTTTCCCCATTTAAAACTCCCTCTTTCTGAACTTCTGTTAAGTCAATTAAGCCAAGTGAATCCAGTTTTTCTAAATTGTAAGTGTCTAGCGTGAACTGGGAAAACATATTGCATATATCCTTAACTACAAGACGCTCGGCTTGCTTTTGAAATTCCTGAACATCCTTATTTATTTAGGAGATGGGGCTGGCAACGAGCGTGAATAAAGCATGCGGATCTTATGTTTTCCTTTAAAGCATTTTTTAATGATGCGACCAGAATCTAAAACATTGGCCGACTGGCCAAACTGGAAACCTTTTCCTCCTTGCTTTGTCTGCATAAAAGGTTTCAAAATCAATTTTAAGACGAGGATAAAGGTCAATCTTTATAACTTTTTTGGGAGTTATTGGAGCTCTTCGAATTTCATATATGCAATCGCAAACGAGCTCAGCATTTCTCTTTTTTAAAGAGTTTTCAGAGTCGTGATTATTCATTGATCAAAAGGTTAATAGACGGAGGTACAATTGGGGGAGAAAATGTAATTTTAACATGTCCAGTTGGATCAATACAAGATGGATCATGCCCGGAACAGTTGTCCATTAACAGAGCAGCCGGTTATTTTGTGATTTTCCGGATTGCAGACAAAAAAATATTATTTCGCCAACCTCTGTAAATATCACGGTCAACCCATGCATCCCTTTGATTAACGTAAGGAATAGGAGACTAACAGTCACGAAAGCAGTGCGAATTCTTGACACTCCAAACCAGTAGTTGGTCTATTTTGCAGGTTCATGTGGCATTTACACAAAAAACCAGCGTTAGTCTGTCTTTGGCACGCAGTGCCTTGGATCCTCTAGTCACTTTTCTTTGCCCTTCCTCTCTACAAACGTAGGTTCTTTTCAGCAAGGCACGGAAAAAAAGCCGGTTTCATCCATGTTAAGTATATTAGACAGATTAAACCATTATAATTTATCACGAATGGCCTATCATTATAGTAATAACTACGTAAATTGTAGGTTAAAACATAAACGAGTTTGAAAGAGACCTGAATGAGTGGTGCATCGAGTATTCAATGCGCCATGGATGGCGCTGAAACATGGCAGAGCCATTTTGGTTCTATAACCGGAATGGTTGTATGATCGGGCGGTTCTATAAGTGGACCAACACTGTACCAACACTGAAGATAAAAACAAAAACAGAAAACATTCTGATTCGATTATTTTTAATATGAATTAAAATAAGGGGGGGGGGATAATGTCAATTCATTTAGTTGTCTTAGAATTACACTCGATGTTTCTTATTATGGTAAAATTGGTTTACCTTTGTAACAAGTTAATCCTGTTGGTTATACGGGAAATACGTTTACATTGCTAGGCAACTAAAAGCCTACAACTAAAAGAATGTACTACAGGTTTCTGTCGTGGATGACACATCCGAGTTCCAATGAAAATTAATAATTGCATTCAACGTTTTTTGTTGCGAATCGTAAAGGTGAGAAAAAGAGGATTCAAATGCATATAGGAAAAACCATGATGCTTTTCTCTTAGTCATTTGAAGTCATTTTTTACAATCAATGTAAAAATTTATCCACGTGGTAATATTTGCTATTCACTATGCTGTGCACTCTTGAATTTTGTGCGTTTTATCATTGAACCTGAACAAAAACCTGAATGAAGATATGAATGTCCAAGTTATCCGAAAGATAAAACATAGCATAACCCTCTGTGTGCATTATTTCTTTTTTTTTGTTGCTTAATAAAAAAAGGAAAAATTTTATTGCTAAAAATGATGCTGTATGCTTTATCTGAAATCGATTTTGCCTTGTTAAGATTTCATTTCGCCACTGCCAAGCTGGATGCTGTACGATGTGGTGCCGTTGTCGTGAAAACCATCTGGTTATGATCCGTGTATAGCCTTATGGCTTTCCCTTCCACCTTTACTTTCCCCAGTTTACGATGTCGGAAGAGCTTGTATTTTAGAATTGTTGATCGTTACTTGTTAATGGTTTATCTCGAACATACCATACGGCCCGATATTTTTCTTGTTTTCTTTTCTTTTTGTTTCTTCTCTGATATCCTAACGCGTCTGGAATTTGGCCAGTAAATACTCTTGCGTATTTTTTCTTAATTTATTGCAAGCGCATTTTGTTCAGACCAGCAATCTCCACCAACTATCGGAGATTGTTAATCATACGCTGCAATTTTTTGCAACCAATTCGACTTAATCATCCATCAAAATTTGTTGTCAAGAGAAAAGTGAATCCTAATCGGTTTTAAACTCTCGTATTTTTCTTCTCTTTTTATCTCTGATTCCTTCTTTTTCCTTCACTACTTTATTGCGTTCTCTATCTCCTAAGTTTTCTTATCTCTATCTATCTCTATCTTATGGTGCTTCTTGACTTTCTTTCAGAACTACAACAGAGCTACAGACTTAGCCTAATATGGTGGAAGAAGGAGTTGAACGATATTATTCAAAATAGATGAGCAAAAGTAACTTACAGCACTCGTGTCATTCGAATGGCTTCACAAGATTATCATTAAATTATCTCGTTCAAAGTTTTGCTGCTACCATCGGAATATGTTTATTTCCGTTTACGGCATTCTGTAGTAGCCAGAAAGCTTATTTTGAGGAGGAAATGGCTCCAAAGATATAGGTCTACTTGTTGCTTCGTAGCTTGTGCCAGACCAATCTTAACACTGTCTGGTCCTTGGGGGTTTACACTAATCCTATGGTAAATTCCTTCAATCGCAGACATCGATGTCTACGGATATAATATAATAATAATAATAATAATAATATACTGCACTTAATAACGCGCACTTTTCCAGAACGTGATCAAAGGCGCAGCTCCACATTCCAAGTTTACACAACACTTTACAACAGTTTATACAAATGACTTTGAGAATAAGTAAGTCTTCAGCAGCGTTTTGAAAATGGTGATGAAGGAGGATGAACGAATGTTCACAGGGTAATTCCAGATGCGTGGGGCAGTAACCGAGAATGCTCTGTCTCTATAGGTTTTAGTATGAATACGAGGAACCCTCAGCACTGATCTTGAGGATGATCACAGACAGACATTAGCGTCCGGCCGGTAGAGCACAAGTAGATCTTGAAGATACTTTGGCGCATGGCAATTGAGACAGTGATAGGTAAGAACGGCCATCTTGAATTCAATCCGCTTTTCAATGGGGAGCCAATGAAGAGCTTATTTCAAATAAGGTTTTACCTAATCGAGCTTCCTAATACCAAAAATCACTTGCGCAGCTGCATTTAGGACTCTCTGGAGGGAGACAAGGGACTTTTTCGGGAGACCGATAAGTAGAGCATTGCCATAATCTAGTTGAGACGTGACTAAGGCATGAAAGAGTTGGTTCAGTGCAGATCGAGAGAGAAATTTCTTGATTTTTGCTATCCTACCTAAGTGGTAAAATGCCTTTCGACGGATGTTAGAAATCTGAGGCTCCAAGTGAGATGAGAATCAAGGATTACTCCCAGGTTGCGAATTTTTGTTGAACGGAAAATAGTTGCCTCTCCAACGATCAACGGCATAGTGATTGGATCAATCTTCCTTGTGCTGTCCTTTCTAATGATCTTTGCAGATATGACCATCGCGTCTGTCTTATCGTCATTTAACTTAATACGATTGACCGAAGCCCACTATTTCGTGTCACGGACACAGTTAGAAAGAGCAGAGAAAGCCAGTCGTTGTTCGCCACCCTCAGTGGTAGGGCGGAATGAGCAGTAGAGTTGCTCGTCGTCAGCATAGTAGTGATCCGAGATTCCGTGTGCAGAAGCTATCTCGTGAAGAGGGCTGTTATACACGGTGTAGAGGATAGGCTCCAGAACAGATCCTTGCGGAACACAAAAAGGCATAAAAACAGAACGGGACGACTTCCCCTTAACACTGACTGACTGCCTTCTATTGAAGAGATACTACTCAAACCAAGCAAGAAAACAGCCAGTGATCCCAAATCGTGCCGTCAAACGACCAAGTAAAATAGCATGATCAATCGTATCGAATGCAGCGCTCTGGTCCAACAGAGCAAGGACGATAGCTTTACCTCCTTCAACACCAATCAAGAGATCATTCAGCACCTTAAGCAAGGCAGTCTTTGTCGAATGATTCGCTCTGTACGCTGATTGCACAGGGACAAGTAAACTTCGTCGCTCAAGGTAAGCAATCAGCTGACGAGCAACCACTCTTTCAAGAAGCTTTGATAAGAATGACACATTATAGATAGGCCGAAAATTACCCAATACTTCAGGGTCCAGGCTGGGTTTCTTCAACAGTGGAGTCACTAGCGCCAGCTTCATCTCATCAGGGAACACAACAGTAGAGAGAGAGATTCACCAATCTCAACAGTGAGGGAGCTAGGACCGGCAGCACCTCTTTCAACAGAGAGGTGGGAATTTTAATCGCGAGGAGATTACTTAGTTTAAGGTAAGTGGAGGAAGTCATCGTTAACGGAGTTTTGGCGACGTAGAGTACGGAATTTAGACATCTCCGGTTGAATACGCCATGGTGGTTGTCACTGCCAGTACTTTTTGTAGCTTGATTGGCGGATTTGGTGTAACAAAGATCTTGGGGTTGATTTGAAAGTGGTTGCTTTGAGTTCCATGAGAGGATTCGGTAGGTTTCATGCACAATCCATCTTTGTATGGCTTGTAAGTCACGCTCACTTTTCCTTTCTTGATCCATAACACACTCTACTCTAACTTGAAATTTGGGTCACCTGCCTGATGTCGTTGCCATTTTCTTGTTTGTTTGTAATGGGAACCAGGTTTACTGAAAGGCTTTGTTTTGAAGAGGGTGATTCCGATTGCGAGTGTATGATTGGAAAATTGCCACTTACTTACGTTCCATGATTTACTGGCTGCACAGTCTTTTTTGGCGTTAAAAGTTAAGTTTCTTAGTTTGTTGCTACTTAAACCGCGACATTTTTACGCTCTTTAATCGTTTCAATCCATACTGCTGCGGAATTAACGTCATTGGATGTGTCTTCCGAAAGAACATTTAGGAATTTTTCGTGTTCTTGTTTGATTGCTTCCAATTCCATTTACAGGAATTCCATTCCTGTAAATGGAACTAGAAGTTGTTCTGTGATGGGTACGGAATTTTTTTAAATTGTTTTGGCAAAAGTGGATTCGGCAATTGCCGAAACCACTTTCAAATTGCCGAATCCACCATAAAGTTGCCGAATCTACTAGATTTTTTTCAAAGTGCCATTCGTACTTTCGATTCATGTTTTCATACGTTCACATACCACACAAGAAATTTTGCAAGATTCTGTCTGTTTCATATTCATGTTCCGACGTATCACCAACGATTACAAATCGTTTTTCAAATTTGTAAAAAAGGTTATTGGGAAATGTTCTGTAAAAGAAATCGTTTCAGATTTTGAGAAGGGAATATGGAATGGAATGCGATTAGTATTTAAAAAGATCTCGTTCCATGGCTGCGCGTTCCATTGGACGCAGACACTTTTTCGTCGGTTGAAGTATGAGGGCCTTTGTAAGTTGTATCTTTCCAGAACAAAGACACAACAATTATGACGTAAAATGATGAGCTTACATTTACTTTCACATTAAAAAATCCGAAAGCTTTTATAATGTTATCGCGTGAAATGAAAAAACTAGTAAACCCGCAGTTGAACAAGTGGTGCAATTACATAAAAACCGATAAATTCTTCTTTTAAACCCCTTAGTTATGGTCTGTGTATATGCAATCCGTACGTTCAAATAATCATGCGGAAGGTTGGCATCAATGATTCAATGGAGATGGTCACGCTTCAATTAACTTCTGTGACCTCGTACCATTACTTTACGGCGAAGCACAACTTGTTCCCCTGAAACGTGAATTGTTAAGTTTAAAAAAATGTTAACCAAATCCCGTCACCACGAACTTAATTACGACCTTTTTAAACTATGGCGCTGTTACAACAATAAATTGAATTCTTCTAGTCCCAAATCTTTCTAAAAAACTTTTAGATGAATGTGCTGCCCTTTATTCTGATTTTGACAACGATAATTTTAAAAAAGCGTAGATAACTCGAAAAACAATTTTATTGACGAAGGAACTGACTGTGATACTTCTGAGTGTGAGACATCTGCATGTGAAACTGATTGACTTACTGTATGTATGTATGTATCGTATGTATTGCATTTGTACCCCGCACTTTCACAAAAAAGATCAAATGACGGCAGAGTGTGCTACGATTTACATTATTTACCAAATGAAGGGAACGCTAAGGAGAATAGATGAGTCTTGATAAGTTTCTTGAAAACTGGGCGGTTGGTTGTGGAGAGGATCAGAGCTGGAAGACGATTCCAAGTGTGCGGGGCGTAGTTGGAGAAACACCTTATCAGCAGCTTTCCCTTTGTGGCGAATGGTCTCCCCTCTCTGGGAATCGCCCCCTCGACAATCTTCTGCTAGAAGCCTTACGAACATCAACAGTGAGTGTCCGAGCAGAGGATCGAAGTCCTGTGTGGCCCGGGACGTGCAAGTTGATTGTCTCTTGGAGGTAGAGTTGTGCCGAGGCCGTAAGACAGTCAAAGACCATCAAGAGGATCTTAAAGTCTATCCTGTGCTGAACTGGGAGCCAGTGCAAGCGGTACCTTGCGCCCTCGGACGAGATTGACCGGCCGCGGTAGATAAGGCGAGCTGCTGAATCCTGGACTGCTTGAAGAGACTTGAGTTTGTAGGCCGGCAGACCCGCGAGAAGAGAATTTGCATAATCCAGATGAGAGATGACCAGGGAGTGAACCATCATTTTTGTAGCAGATGATGTAAGCTGATTTCGAATCTTCCCAAGATGATACAGTTGGTAGTAGAATGATTTTACCACGGCAGAAATCTGACTGTCCATAGATAGATCGCTGACTAGAGTCACTCCAAGAAGCTTTGCTGAGTTGGATTGGCTCAAGACTTGATTTTTCATCCGTAGCGGAAACAGAGGCAACACACAAGAAAGATCGAAAGGTGCAAAGTACAAGAAATCACTTTTGTCAGGATTAAGTCTAACCCAGTTGAATGCGAACCAGTCGGCGAGATCCCCAGCACAGCAAGACAGGATCCTAAGAGCGTCCATCTGGTCAGGGATCCCGGGCGGGAACCTAAACTTGAGGTACACTGTTGTGTCATTCGAGTACTGGTGTATCTTGACGCCTTGGACAGCAGCCACCTTCCGAAGACAGTTCACATATATTGTGTAAAGTTTTGGACCGATAACCGAGCCCTGAGGAACTCCATAAATGACATCGACTGGATGAGAGAGTGCCCTATCAATGACGACAGATTGGGTCCTGCCAGAGAGATAAACGATTTTACAGAGATTTTACTGATTGACGAAAAAAATTGTAAATAACTTGACTGTCAAATAAATTTGAAATATATTTTCGGATAAAAAAAAATGTTGCTGAATTATCTGAACTCTTCGCGAAAACGCAAAAAAAAATAAGCAAATTTGGCAATGTAGCCGAATTCACTTTTGGCTAAAACACTTCTTGTTTCATTTCCAAATTCACAAGTAAAATTTATCACAAGTAGTTTATTGTAAAATTACAAGTATAATGCATAAGTTTGTGTGAAACAAAAATATTGTTCAAAAAGACTCTTTTTGAGTCCGCCCTTTTTAGCTGGCCTGAACGTGTCCCAAATAGCCCCAATTGAATTAACCCATTTTACCCCGCATGCCTGATTACCTCATTTTTTTATTGATTTTGATTTACCAAAAAAAAATTAAATTAATCTCACGTCAAATGACCTATCTCGTTTCTTAATTATGTTCCTGCAAACTGCACTTAATTTAGTTTAAACATTTTTTGTGATGTCTTGAAAAAAACAAAAACAAATTTTTCACTTTTGACTCACAAAGTAACTGTCAGATTTAATTGAAATTTTTTTACCTAAAAAAATATTACGGGAATATGCTTAAAACTGCGATTTCCCATCTAGCCCCCATCCCAAATAGCTCCGGTCTCCCCTACCGCTTTACTTTAGCTCGTCTCCTGTTAGCCGAAGCAATTCAAAAACCAGATGAAGGATAAAACCAGTGAGTAATTCAGAGGAGGAAATATTACCAAGGCATAATATTCTCCTACCCTCCGAATGACGAGATAGCCCACCTCTTCAAGCCATTTTAACCGTTTTTCAATTCAATTTTAGAGTTATAATTATGTATAGTATAGAAAGACTATAAGTTAGCATCAATGTCACACATCTTTTCCTGTGTTAAAATGTAAACTATGTGGCGTTTCGTTTTTTCAGCGAGAAAAATAAAAAAAGGGGAAATATCCTTGGTGTGAAACTTTAAGAGATGGCGCTACATGTTGTACCCAAAAGGTTAAATCTATTGCCACGACATATGTCGTGGCAATCGGTCGAAACTGTCTATTGCCACGACATCTTTCGTGGCAATAAAGAGAAAATTGTCTATTGCCACGAAACGCCACGATATGCCTATACTTCCTCTCTAGTCCCTCATTTCGTGGCAATAACACGAAATTTGTCTATTGCCACGAAATAATTTTTTTTTTATTCGACATTCGCGCATGTTAGGTTAGGTTAGGTTAGGTTAGGTTAGGTTAGGTTAGGTTATTGGATGTGCGAGATTCAGGCCCAGTCATTCAGGCCCGCGTCTTACAGGCCCACCTTTTTTTTACGTGCCTTTCACAATTTAGGCGACATTCAGGCCCAAGTTTTTTTTTTATAAAATGATGGTTAAATGTTAATTTGTTTGTATAGTAATTCATTTGTTTAAAAAATACGCTTAGATAATACTAGCCTAGAAATGTAAATGTTTGCAAAGTGGTTATAGCATTCGTAATCTACACTGTAATCTAGAGTTCAATTCCTAGTTGAACCAAGTTTCTCAATTCTTCCCCATTTATCTCAAGTTTTTTACAAGCACATTTCAGCAGTGGTAGCCGAATGGTCAGCGATGAATGCCACCATACGTTAGCGTTGCGTTCGATTCTCCGTCGAGAGGGTAATTTTTTATTTGGGGATTACAACAAAGGTTGTGTTTCACGGAATAATTGACAAGTGTTGCGGGAATTATGCACGTGTAGTTTTACCCTATTTAGTAGTTTTCCTAAACATCTCCTATGGAACTTAGTACGAAAACGCATATCGTGGCAATAGACAAAAATCGTGTTATTGCCACGAAATGAGAGATCAGAGAGGAATATAGGCGTTTCGTGGCAATAGTCCAATAGACAATTTTCTCTTTATTGCCACGAAAGATGTCGTGACAATAGACAGTTTCGACCGTCGCGCCACGACATCATGTCGTGGCAATAGATCTAACCTACACAAAAAGGCATAAAAAATAAAAATTGTCAAAAGAACGAAAGTTTCTTTTGAAAAATTAACTAACGAAAGTTATAACTAGTTTCTTCTTAAAAACTAAGCAACTAATTTAAACTTAGTTAAATTACCGAAGGCACTTTGATTTTCTTCCAGAAGAAAAGACTTTTGGCGTAAACGCCAAGTTACGTCATCAGCGATTAGCCTTCAATGGCCGTTTAAAACTGGTCACTTTGAAAACCAAGTAATATCAAAGAAACTCATAATGCCTATTTAGTAATACAAAATCATTAACCAACTAAAGTCTCATTGATTTGACATTGTTTACGTCAGTAGTAAACCATTAAACCGCGATGAAAAAATCTAAAAAAGAAATAACCAATAACCTAGATTGAATTTGGGCTTGATATAAAAATAAAATAATTAACAAAACTAATAAATAATGTATCCAGTTCCACTATTAGGGGGTGCGGAACTCTTATTTCTAGAATTATGGGTACGAAAACATAAAAAAATAATGCGAAGAAATTGGTTCCTCCCAGAGATAAGGAGATGGGTGTAAAGTCTCTGTGTCTGTTTTTCGACTCTGTGTTAAGTTCTTTTTCCCCCTTCCGACGAATTCGACTGCCCTGCTCTTTTCGGCGAGCTCCGGAAGCATTTCCCAGTAGTTCTCCCCCTTCAGACCGCCCTTACCACCAAGTAAGGTAAAGCTTCCGGATATCGCCGAAAGGAGCAGGGCAGTCGAATTTGTCGGCTAGGAAGGAGGAGGGGGGGGGGAAAGTCTACTGCTGAACTTTACACAGAGTGACCCATCTTCTTATCTCTGGTTCCTCCATATTTTATCATTTGCGGAAGATTGCAACGCTGGATTTTTAACTGTTCTTAATAGTATTTCTTATCAGTAAAAAAATTAGTCCCTAAATCTCTGTATCTCAATCGTAATTATAAGTAATCGTAAGTAATATCATAATTAGTAAAAAATAACTTTTTAAATTGGGAGCAGGTTGGAAGGTGAGGTCGGATACCGGATTTGCACTTGATCCAAATAAGTATTATATCGATGTGTACATTTTGTATCGATATATTATAGAATATCGTCGTGAGTTGTGACACATCAGGTACATTTTGTTCAGTTTACATTTGATGATGCCGAATATGCTATTTCTCGTTTTACAAGTGAACCAAAAGCTTATGTAATCACACGAGTATTAACATTGACTTCGATTTGTGATAGTCCATTGATTGTTGTTTTAAAGTATTTAACATTTGAGTGTCATCACTCGTATCGGCATTCCACATGAAGTCAGTCAAGTAAGGATATGAAATATCCAAATTTTTTTCTGGAGATGTATAGCCTAGTATTTACTAAATTTTTACTATACATAAATTTAATGCCCTTGTGTATTTTGGTTTCTTAAGGCAGAATGACTGTACGTCCAAAAAATATTCTGGAGAATGAAAATTCCTCTATTTCTGTGTGCTACCAAACTTTACAAGTAGATGAGCCATCCGGAAACTTAAGCCCCCCAAACAAAAGATTAAGATTGTCACTTAAAAGACAGAAAATTGTTGGTTCGACAAATCATTCCAAAAAAGGTATAAATTCTAGATTAAAAAAAAAAAAAACTTTTTTCTATTTAAAATGATAAAATATTCTATATTTGTAGCATAATTTTTTTTTGCTCTCATTGAGAATAAAAACAAAAAAACATTGCACTAAAACTTATATTATAGATAGTAGTTGTCAGCAGTATGTAATTGTATTATAGTATAGTTATTGATAGAATAGGCAGTGAGTTTTTAACAATTGTTTTCAAATTATGTTTGATAAACAAAACTTTTTCACTTTTGCAGCATTCCCTTCAACAAGCAAAGAAAATATATCTAAAGAAATGCAGAATATTCGACCAAACTTGCTAGACCCAATGAGTTTGCATGTTTCTTACACTGGAAGTGGAATGGGCCTTATTACTCCACCCTATAGCCGTATGGATATGAATGGTGAAGTCGATATCTACGATCGGGAAAGGCCATTGAGATTAGAGCCATCATCAAATGAAAAAACCCCTCCTCTTCCACCTGTGGCAACATTATTAAATCTCGGCAACACTTGTTTTTTAAACAGTGTTTTGTACACATTGAGGTTCACTCCAGGTTTTGCTCATCTGCTGCATCATTTGGCTACTGACCTGACTGAAAAAAAGTTGCTCCTTTCAAATGGAGGCAATGAAAAAAAAATGGGATTTCTTTCATCTGGTAGTCCTGGACTAAGGACCAAGTCCTTGTCTTCCCTGACCCCATGCATCATGGACGATAACAATCTTCAAATTAATCCCGTCAAAAGGAAGACTCTCGTTCTGACCGAGCGTTTACATGAACTTCTTCAAACTTTGCATAATGCTGAACAAAAAGGTGACCTTAGTGAACCTTTTCAAGCGGATGCATTTTTACAAGCTCTGCGCGATGTGAACCCACTTTTCCAAGGAAATCAACAGCAAGATGCCCATGAACTTCTTGTTTGCTCTTTGGATTACTTACGTGAAGCGTGCCAACTAGTCGACAAAGCTCAAAACAAGTCCCTTGATGAAAACACCGAAACTGGAGTAAATGCTGAGCACAGCGCAGAATTAAGCATGAAAAGGGGCAAACAAAACTCCGAGAAGAAGAAAAAAAGTAAAAAAATGTTTCCTGATAAAGAAAAAGATGTTAAAAAAGGAAAACGGGGAGTTGGTAACAGTTCATTTCCCAACAACCCTATAAACTCTGCCTCGGACAATGACCAACTTCCAACGGTTGACAATCATTTCTTATCTCATCAAAGACGAATAATTGATTATATTTGTTCTAATTTGTGTTGCAGGTAGTTGTAGAAGAAACAAATAATTCCAGCTCAGAAACACGTGATTTTATTTCAGATAGTTTTGAAGGGGTAACCGTTCTTAGAACTACTTGCTTGGAGTGTGAATACGTCACTGAAAGAAAGGAATCATTTATGGACATTTGTGTTCCCATTACTAATGATTGCCCTTCTGGAGATGAACCGCAACAAAGTCCTTCTGCATTCTTTGCATCCACCTTGATGGAAGTGGATTTTTTACGTGACACCAATAAGTATTGGTGTGAACAGTGTGTCCGCTATAATGAGGCTCGCCGGTCAGTCCATTATGAAAAATTACCAAGACTTCTGGTTCTTCAGCTGAAACGTTTTTCCTTGTCATTTGGGTAAGTTTTGATGCTATTTCTTATTTCTACGTTATTTTTAAGTTAAATGTCGTACAAAATTTCCTTTGTTACTTCTGTATTCTTTTTCGTCGTTTTTTCTCCTTCGCCTTTTTTTTTTTTTTTTGCTTTTCATTGTTAAGTTGAAGGTCGCTTCGTATTTGAAAAAAAAATTGCTATACCAGCAGTATTTGATTAAATCATGTTGTATTCAGATCAACTGTTCACACGTCAAAAGTTAACGATTATATGCCTACCCCCATGCAATTGGACTGCTTCTGCGAACATTGCCAGGCCATTCCGGACTCGCCAATTCATTCTTACAAACTATATGCCATCATCATGCATTTGGGAGCCACCATGGCGTCCGGGCACTACGTAGCTTACACTAGAGTGTGCCCATCTGTAGCTGATTATGCTTCATGTCCTCGGGCTAAAGTTGTTCCTAGTTCGTTGTCACCCAATGCTAGCAGGACGAGCGCGGAACGGAACAGCGGCAATAGTAATAGCGGAGGAGGTATACTGCGATTTTTTAAACCCAAATCAAGCACTGCCCTAACTGCAGAATCCAACAACACTCCGGGAAACTCAACTCCTCCAACGTTGTGCAAGTACGCTGAGTTTATTTTATTTTTGCTTTTTTAACGTTTGAAATTGTTGCGATATTATTTAATCTTTAATCTTTTTTTTCTTTTTTTTTATTTATTTATTTATTTATTTTGTTTGTTAATATTATCTAGATCTATAACCTGTTGCAGTGCTAGGCCACGTAAACTCTTTCCGGAGCATACCGAAAAAGAGAAGGACAAAGAGAGCTCTGGGAGGGAGAGTCCAACTAGTGGCAGTAGTGTGAATAATACAAACATGTCCGAGGATGTGTGGCTGGAGTGTGATGACGAAGTCATTCGTGTACTGCGTATGCGGGAACTCGAGGATCTACTAAGTCGTAAACCACGAACTTCTGCCCTTACACCATACCTTTTATTTTATGTTCAGGTAAAACTAAATATTTTAATAGTAAAAACACAAGTGATCCGATTGATAGACCATCTTTGTACAATATTTCAGATAAACCAATCTGGAGCTAATGTGAAGTAGTCCCTGAACAAAGTGTTATGAGCCAGTTGAAAATTCATTTATTGCTTGCACATTTCTTTATATTAGTTGTTTTGCTATGATTTTTCCACCTTGCTTTAAATTATCTGATCAAGTGGTGTAATAAATTGTATTAAAACATTCATTTCATCACATGAGGATACGTTTTTTTTATGGATAACTTAGCAAAAATACTTCTTCAATTCAGTACAACAGTTGTTAACATGGCTATTGATTGCAAAGGTTACACTTGGGTAAAATTATTTGTCACTTTTGTTTTAGATGCATCAATCTCTTTTTTTTTCTGCCGAAAAAGTATTCCGAAAAAGTTTTCATATTTTGTTATCGTACTAGCGTTACATAAATTCAGTTTACAGGCCTTTAACTCAGTTATTTTAGTGATTTTATCCCCAAATAAATTTTAAATGAAGATTTTAAAAAAGAAAAAAAAAAGTTTAATAATTTCTGTTTCCACAAACGCTCTTAGAGACCCTTTAGTCTTATTTTAAAGAAAACGGTAACCTGAACGCCTTTTTTTTACCGTCAGGAAGCAAGCCGAAACGTATCGCGGTGGTTCTCCAGTGTGCATTTTATCTGACCTCTAATTCTATATTCTATCACTTGCGAAAGTTGCCATCGTTTCTTTTTTTTTTTTTTTTATTTTTTCGCAGCAAACACCTGTGAAAGTTCACACAGGAGAAAAGCCGCGACGCGTTTTCCATTACTCTTTTTAACGGGTGTGGGTCCGTCCGGGCCGCAGCGCCAATAGATTCGTTTTCAAAAGGAATAATAGGAAACGTTACACTACGCCGCTTGGCGTAATGTTGTGACAGCCGCTGCAATTTGTGCTCTGTGACGCCATGATGTAATGTAACTGCAACCGAAGTATGCGTATCTATTGAAACTCGTGCTACGCGTAAGTCAGTAAGTCTTGTCTTATTTCTGGTCCGAAACTGTATTTGATTGTGTGTACTTTTGTCGTGGTACTGTCCCGTCAGGTCCCTGTTGGTTATCTCAGTCGGGATAGGTTCAGCTCTTAAATTCAATTTGCTTAAAATCAACTTTGAACTACATTTGAGGAAAGATCTGCATCTGATAAGTGATTACTTTGGAATTTTTTTACTCTGTTAAATTTAGGAAAAGATTCTTATACGATAAGATCTTATTGCTATCTCAGAAACAGCTGGGGTGGTTTAATTACTTTTAACTTAATTAACTTCATGTGCACTATTCCTGTGATCATTGAGAGACTCCACTAAAATCAATTGAGCGCTTTGGGAATGCCCTTAGTCGAACTGTACAACCAAAATTCCTGGAGAGAATCGTTGATGCATCCTACTCATATTTTCTCGCGGTAGAAGATAGTAATCTCTCGGCTGGGTGGAGGGATGGAATTGGGTGTTCGTACGCGGCTAACTAGTGTGAGAGCAAGGCAGAATTTCGGGCAGAGACCGTCGAGTGCTATTTTAGTATTGCATTGGGCACAGTAGCGATATTCTTCCCACTTAGAATCGCCATTGATGGACGAATCGGATTGAGGAAAAGTTAATTTTAGAACTGAATCATTTTATTGAAACTGTGAGAGCGACTAAATACATTCAACATATACTAGTCGGTCCCCTTTTTTAAAAAAATTAAGCACATAAAACCTTCAAAGAATTTCCTAGTTACCCATTTCTAGATTATGAATGAACGGATGTTCAACACCAATTTGACGACCACTAACTTAGTATTGATAGGCACTTCACGAAGTTTGTAAGTTGGTGAAACATTTTACACTTCAATTAAACACTTTCAGTGGTGCATTTTCAGCCGGTTTAGTCTTCGTCCGAGGATATTTGGGGGTCATCGTCGTCAGAGCAGGCGCCACTTGTTTGATCTTCATTTGAACTAGTCGGTTCAGATTCTTCGTCAGAACTTTCTTTAACTTCATCCTCCTGATCCCGAGCACGATTCTTCATAATTGTGCGATAAGATCTAAGTTCGGCTGGATTCAATGTCTAAATACAAAATTCGATTAGTTAGAAATCAGCATATAAAAAAGTGGACACTTGAATTTACCCTGATGAATTTTTCAAATTCAAAAACATAGTCTTTATGCTTCTTTTTGTGTTCTTCAATGCACTTCTTCTTCTGTTTCTCAGACACCTTTCCCCAAAGAACATCAATTTCAGCAGGAGTAAGATTGCCCAATTTGGAATGATGCGTCATAACGTAATAAGCAGCAGCACTCCTAGTAATGAAAAATTATTCAATGGTACCGTCACTCTACAATACAACAGAAGTTTTAATTACGCTGGTGGTTTAAGTGGTTCAGTCATCTTCTCTGCTTTGAACAACAATTGATTAGCCGCCAAAGTAGGGGATTTCAGTGTTTTTGAAGCTCCTTTCTCTGTTGATGACTTCACATTGGCATTCAAAGATGGTTTGATTTTCGAAGGTGATTTCGCAGATTTAGAATCAGCATTTGCCGCGGATCTTTTGGACGGCGAATCACTTGAACGCTCTGGGGATTTTAAAGTTGCGGAAGTGGGCTTGACAGTTTTCTTTGAGGTCTCGGATGCCTTTGAATTTTTTGATTTCAACGTACTGGACGCTGACTTTTTACTTGTTGCAGACATTTCATTTTTTGACTTTTGAGCCATATTTCCATAGACCTTCTTTTTTTCTTCGCTAAGTTTGGCGAATTCTTTAGCCATTAATCTTGTGAGTTCTTGTTTGGTCAGCTTGGGATGTTTAGAGGAGTACTTATCCATATTGGAATTGCAAAACATTTGAAGTGAAGAATTTGGCTTTTGAATAGTGGTCTTGGGGGGGATTTCTAAATCCTCCTCATCACTATCTACATCTTCCTCACTCTCCACTTCTGATGAGGAACCAACATCAGCAGCTGTACCAATTTTCGGTTTCTTACCCGCCGGCTGAAAAAAAAAAATCATATTTAATATGGTTGAAGGGTAAAAAATTCAATTTCAGCATTACCTGTCCATCTTCAGTCTTTTTGGCAGCCATTCGTTTCAGATTTTTCCCTACAGAACTTAACAGTTCTGCATTTCGCTGTTCAGGAGTCAGAGTTTCAAGATAAGAGGCATACTTCATTTTGTAAGCGTAATTCATCTGTAAGAATGATATCAAGACAGGAAACAATTATAACTTTTCTCTGATTAACATTGTTTTAATAAATATTACTTGTGTAGCTTTGTCATTGTATGAAGTCTTGTCTTCATCACTTAATTCCTTCCAGAGTCTTGATATTTCAGTCATCCTTTCTTTAGTCTCAAACTGCTTCAAAGAATTGCTCGAGAGAAGTTTTTTGGAAAATAAACTATATCCAGAGTTTGGTGGTTTATCTGGTTTGCCCTCATTCCTTGAACATGAAATCTATTAAAGTCAGTGAACAAAATTTGTTTAATTATAAATAATCACTTGTGTTTGATCTGTAATTCATCTTTGGTCAACAGACTCAATTTCTTTGCTGGGACATCAACATCTGGGTGCTGCATTTTAAATTTTTCCATCTCCTCCTACAGAAACAAATGCACAATCCTGACGCTGTAATTGTGATCTGGAAAATCCAGAGAATGTTGCAGGAAATAAGAACTTACATTAAACTCAGGTTCTTGTTCCAGAGCTTGATATATCCACTTTAGTTTTTGTTTATCCTTCAATTCCTTGTAGGCATCTCTACATTTCTCTCTGGAATGAAAGAATAATACACAAACAAATGTAATTCGAATGAAGATTTGTTGAGAATCATGCCAAATTAAAGTTAATTTTCATAGTGCATAAAATGTCAAACCTGGCTTCAGTTAATGACATTCCTTCACCCACAAATTTTGGCATCTTTTCATCACTAAATAGTTTGAACGGTGTAGGGGGTTTAGGAGGAACTGCCTTAGAAGTTTGTTTAGATTTTGGTAATATATAGTCTGGGTGAGCATCCCTGTAAAATAATAAGGCAGAATATATTTTGTTTTTAATTTATGGATTAGAAATAATTTTGGTTAATATTAGAAAAATATTACATAAACTTCTTCATCTTCTCTTGATACGCTTCTTTCTCTTTTTCCGCCAGTTCTGAATACTTTGTTTTCTTCCGATCGCTTAGTTCATGATACATTTTGGCAATAATTTTGCTCAACTCCGTCTAGTGATAAAACAAATTATGTCAATAAAATATCCAGAGGTTTTACTACCTATTTTTTATACCATTCCAAGCCCTGGTTGTTTCTCCAAAACAGCATCTTTCTGTTCCATGTAGAACAACATGTAGGAAGTTAGTGGTTTTTTAGGCTGATCAGGATGCTTCTGGTTATTCTATAAATTAAAAACCGCCGAAAAAATTGTGAGGCAATGCTTAGATTAATAAACTTAGTTAAAAACTACCTTTCCGCCTTTGTTAAAGTTATACCAAGGTCTATCTACCCAAGATGCAGCATCTTCTAAAACTTCGGCAAGGATCCGATAATGTCTCAAATGAGTCTATCGAAAAAAATTTGTTACTTTATGATTAAAAAAAGTGACGTCTTTCGAACATAAATTTCCCAACATCGTTTACTTACTTGAACATGTAACCATCGATTTTTACATTGTTCTGCAGAATAATCTTGAAATTTAATCTGAAATTAGAGGACATTTGTCAGGTAAGCTCATTGGAATATTCTTCACAAACTTGGAATTACTAAAATAACTTACGGAATCCCAATTTAAGTGGTTCACACGCGATTCGTACTTCATAGCATCTTCTTTCGGACATGCTTTTCGGATACGCTTGAAAAGCTCGAAGTCGTCACTCTTAGGCCATGCTATAATTAGAGAATAATGACACGTTGCTCAACACAACAGCATTTTCAGTTTTATTACGTAAAGGGGTCCCATTTTTTTCTTCGCCCTCATCCTCGTCGTCTTCTTCCACTTCGTCATCTATTTCTTCGTCACCATCTTCTTTCTCTTCCTCCTCATCTTCTCTTTCTTCGTCATCTTCGTCTTCGGGCTCTACTGTAAAAAATAAAAAAAAAAGATTACATAACATGTTTATAGTAAATACACAAACAATTTCTATACTTAGTGGGATAAAAATAATTTAGAAATTGTTACATAGTCAAAACATCTAACTGATTATTACTAATATAATTGTAAAACGGGTGATGGTGGTTCACTTGTTACTACAACCGTATTGGGCGTACGTTAAATAAAAAAATTATTGAAATAGTACCAAGAGGTGAATTTGAATGTTCATCTGGTATTGGACTGGAAGGTACTTTGGGCTTTTTAGAACCTAAGAAAATGACAAGATAGCAAGTATTAACAACAAAAACAAATCTAGTTGTAAAACTGATAATAATTAAAAATGTCACCGACCTTTATTCTTTCGCGCCATTGCAGAAGAGGTTGATGAAGTCGATGCAACAACCTTATCTTCAAGATTTTTGGTTTTCGACGTTTTTGGTTTTCTTTCGTTTGCCATTATAACAGATCTGAAATGTAAAAAAAAAATCGTTGAGACAACACTTAGACTTGGATAACAGGGTGACCGTTTTTAAAGAGCGAAGTCGACGGAAGTCGATCGATAAAGCAGTATTTTATTAATCAAAAGCATTTGCATAATTCAATGAAAAACTTAAGGACTAAACTTAACTTTAAAGTCACTATTGGTACTACAAAAACATAAGCAAATTACTGCGAATGTTAAAACATGCGCGGTCATTGGCGAGGGACTCTCATACGAGGCCGACAAGATGAGCCCGGAGACCCGCCATGTTTTCATGGAAACCTCGCTTGACGCTTCAGCCACTTATTCCAGAAATTCGAATGGCCATGCCACATACAATAAAACATCATAACACAGTTAATGATTTCATCAGATGGGAGAGAGGAAACAAAATAAATGTTTTCTGTAACTAAAAATGCACGAAACAGATTTTGTAGAGTTTCACATGAGCGACTTCGTCGATTCCAAGAGCCGGCCATGTGCCTTCGAATCTGGGCCAGAGTGACCGTTTTTTGCCGGAGCTATCGGCAAGTCCCATGGCTACGTTTTTCGACCAGATAGCAAAGATTTTTTTATCTTCAAGACTTGCAATTTTAGTCTACACGTTAATGGATAAATTTCAACAACAGAAACTATCCACAGAAAATAATAATAACGTTAAACTTACCAGAAATTGAAGAGACAAACTAACGCGTCAGACGTAAACTCTGACGAGAATGCACAGTGAATGTAGAAACTGAAAGCCTGAAAGGAACGCTATCTCCCCTCGAACTCGCTCCTCTTTTTTGTACGCTTGAAACAGGTATGACTTTACTGCCACCTAGCGACCATACTGTAAATCATATGAATTTCAGAATTTGATGTGTTCATTTGAATTTGAATCGTAACGTTATAATAATACAATAAATTATAATTATATTAATAATACAATACACCACATGATCATCCATCATTCAATTATTTAATATTAAATGCTTTTATTACATGTATTTATAATTCATAACTTCAAATTGTTAGGTAGTCTTTAAATTTTATCTCTTTATCGCCACCATGTGAAAATTCCGCTCTGAAGGCTTCTGACCGCCGTTAAAAGCGATAAGACTGATTGTATTTGAGCCAAACTAATTCCGTTGAAACTCGTCACACTTATAACGTGATGTATGGATGTCTCTTATATATGGTTATAGTTTCTTTTTCTGTATTGTGTTCTTGTGTGTCTGTTGTTTGGTTTGTCCCGACAGTCCTGGACTCCTGTCAGTCTAAAACTCTGTTGGTGCTGGGTAGTATAGGGCTTGGGACGGTTCAAGATTCAATTCTGGTCTAAACTTTACTGATTCAACTCTGATTTAACTCTGTGTAAAATCGTGAACTCTGATTCAATCATTCGAAAAATATTTCTATTAAAACTGGCACAATTATTTTGATTCTCTAATCAAATCTTCTATTGTTAAAACTCTGAAATCACAAATCTTCTGGAAGGAGACTTGGGCCTGGTAGACGCAATTAATTGTCTATGATCGATGTGGAATAAGGTTCTTTAAGTGGGCGACCGTAACGGCACAAGAGCCGATCTCTACTCTAACAGGCTACAGCTGGTCCACCATTGATTGCTTGTCTTGGTAGATACTCGGGTGCTAAAGAATCCTCGTGTTTGGAAAAACTACCGAATCCATTCCCGGAATACTTTCCTGCCTTTGAAATTACTTGGCTCTTCTAAGCTAAGGCTAAATAATGGCTCCGCTTTGAAATTGCAGATTCACTTTCGAATTCTAATTCGGTATTCAAGCCACCGGGTACGTCCGCTTAAAATTCTACGAAATCTTAACCTCACAGCTACGGCCGGCTACGGCCGAGAGACAATTTATTTTCCCGCTTAACAGCGGCAGAAGGATGCGCCTAGGCGTAATTCTTCAACTAACTGTACTTGCTATTTGCCAACCTGGCCTAAGTCTCCTTCCTACCACCCGGCCAATAGACTAATTCCAGAGTTTATAGAATACTAGAGGATTTGAGAAGATTTCGAATTCCGTAAACCGCAATACTTTAAGATATGTCCTAATCTAATATACGTAAAATTATTCAACCCAGCTCAAAGATTATAACCAGTCCTATCACAATTACTAACGGTACGAGGCTGCGAGCGAATAACCACCCGACACCAGAGATTATAACCGACATAAATTATAGGGACAAACCGTAGAACCTTTCACACAGTACAAAAAGTGAAACCAAATAAAGAGACAACTTACAAGTGTGACGATTTTCAAAGGAATAACTTGTGTAAAATATAATTCGACATTTGGAATTGATTAGATCGCAACCATAACTCATTCTCACGATTGTAGCAATGCATTTAACTGATGATGAAAATAATTTTTCTTGTATATTATAACCGCTTAGACATAAAGATAAGAAAATAACAAAACTAAAAAGTGAGCAATTTTATCCCAAAAACCAATCCAAACAATCAAAAGTTGGATATTACATCACTCAGTAAAGCTCTGTTCAGGCAAGCTTTCTAACCATATAGTTTAGAATGCCTAGGTTCAAGAAAAGATGAATTAGACTAAAGGTCATTTATTAGCAATGTTATACTTATCTTACCTCTGTTTATGAAATAGGCAAGTTCCACTTCAGTATCAATTCTCAGCTGTGTCTGAAAACTGCCACTTTCACCAACCTGTTATAAATGTAAAAATTATAAATAAAAATTATAAAGTCGTATTTTGGTTTACATGCAAATGTAAAGCAAAACAAAAAGCAATTTAAAAAAAAAGCAACAAAAAACAAACAAAAAACAAACAAAAGAACAAAAACAAAAAACAAACGAACACCCCCCCCCACCCCCCAAAAAAACAAACAAAAAAATAATGAAAATTTAAAACAGTACCTGAACTTCAACTAATTGGCCCGGTTTAATATCGGCGTGAATATTGATAGTAAATTTTTCCCTTCCAGTGAGACCAAGAGATTTGGCTTGCTGTCCCTCAAGAAATTGCAATGGGAGGATCCCCATTCCAACTAAATTCGATCGATGGATCCGCTCAAAAGATTCCGCAATAACGGCTACCATGCACAATTAAATGTCAGATGAACTATTAAACAATTATTTGAGAATCTATGGCATACCAGTTATTCCAAGTTTCCATGGACCTTTTGCTGCCCAATCGCGGGAAGAGCCCGTACCGTATTCTTTTCCCGCTAAAACAATTAAATTGCATTTATCTTTACGATAGCGCTCGGCAGCATCGAATATGTCCATTTCTTCTCCTGATGGAATGTGAATAGTGCGCGGACCAGGTTTGGACACTAAATTATTAATTAGACGAATGTTTGCAAAAGTTCCACGAGCCATGATTTCATCGTTTCCGCGACGAGCTCCATACGAATTGAATTCTCGCGGAGACAACCTAAATATGGCATGGGTACCCATGAAAATGTTATTACAATTTACAATCACCTTGATATAGTGAAATAAACATTGAATTTTTACCCGCGAGCAGCTAAATATCGAGCAGCAGGGCTATTGCGTGCAATGCTGCCAGCCTATAAACAATTGTTCTTTAATGGTACCTATTACAACAAAATTTAGAAACTCTATGAAATACCGGAGAAATGTGATCGGTTGTAACAGAGTCGCCCAGAAAAAGCAGAGCATGAGCTTCTTTAATACTCTGGATCGAAGGAATGTCCTTGGTCATGTCGTCAAAAAATGGTGGTTTTTTAATGTACGTCGAAGATTCATTCCATGGATAAAGATCGTATTGGGGAGCTTCAAGCTTGTTCCATGAGTCACTTCCTTTAGTGATACGAGAATAGACTTGCTGAAACATGGCAGGAATAACGAACTGCTGTTCGACAGCTTGGATTTCTTTCCGGGTTGGATAAATGTCTCGTAAAAAGACGGGCTTATTATCCGGAGAATAACCGAGCGGCTGAATTTCAAAGTCAATATCAACCGTCCCTAAATAATTGCACATTTAATATCATTTGAATTAAACTTTTACTTATTTAAGATTTTACCTGCGATGGCATATGCCACGACTAACAATGGAGACGCTAGATAGTTAGCTCGAGTATTTGGATGTATCCTGCCTTCGAAATTCCGGTTGCCGGACAAAATACCGCAGCATACCAGGTCGTTCTTCTCAATAGCTTCCACTACGGATTCAGGAAGCGGACCACTATTTCCGATGCAAGTCATACATCCATACTAATAAAATTAATTGTTACTCGTTCGCTATTTTATAAGAAGCCGATCAAATATCTTACTCCAACAATATTGAATCCTAGTTTTTCTAAAGCCGGAATAACTCCCGACTCCTTCAAGTAGTACGTGACAACACCACTCCCAGGAGATAACGACGTCTTTATATAAGGTGCAACCTCTAATCCCGCTTCAACAGCTTTTTTGGCCAAAAGCCCTGGAGGTGGAGGAGGGAAACATCGAGTTTAATGTTTGAATATATGAATGAAAACACGTTTGACTTACCGGCCCCCAGCATAACAGATGGATTACTGGTATTAGTGCAGCTCGTTATTGCGGCAATAACCACGGAACCATGCCGAAGAGTATACGTTGATCCTTCATATTCAAAAGATGCGCTCGCGTTCAACTTTTCTTCCGCAATACCGAATCCTTTGAAACCAACCTAATGTAAATAATAACGAAACCTTTTACACATTTCTGCAAAGAAAAGAGAAATTGCACAACACCTACCTTACTACTTAAGCATTGACTGAAGTCTAATTTGAAGTCTGATTGAGCAATACGATCTTGTGGACGCTTAGGACCAGAGAGTGATGGAACGACTGTGCTCAGATCAAGTTCGTAAATTTGAGTAAAAACGGGATCCTGAGCACTGTTATTAAAATCTCTGAACATGCTGGCAGCCTTCATATATGATTCAACGTAAGCAACTTGTTCCGCCGATCGATCTTAGGAGGAAAACAAAATTAGATTTTTCAGTAAAAATATTGACAGAGAAAAGTGCCATGATAAATTACTCGTCTGCCGTAGGTATGCGATTGTTTTCTCGTCAACGGGAAAATAACCAACTGTTGCTCCATATTCAGGGCACATGTTACTGATCGTTGCACCTACAGAAAACATAAATTAATAAAGAAGAACTGCACACGACAGCAAAAACAAGAAAAATTACGCACGGTCGGCAATTGACAGTTCATTAACACCAGGCCCGAAAAATTCCACAAACTTGCCGACCACGCCAACCTACGTCAATACATTATTGTTTAATATATCAAATTGATGCAAGGACCCATAAAAATTTGTATAACAACCTGGCGGAGATGTTTCGTGACCTACAACAGAAAATTGCACGTCAATTACATTGAAAAGAATACACATTTACTTTATCGTTGTACATACAGTCAGGACAACATCAGTGGATGTAGCCAATTGGCTCAAATGCCCAGTAATCCGGTATCCAATGACCTGAGGCAAAACCATTGAAATAGCTTGTCCTGCACGCAATTCAATGAAAATAGATTTGTAGAAACAAGTAAACAAGTAGATCTTTAACAGTTAGTGTAAAAACCTAGCATAACCGCTTCAGCTTCAATGCCTCCAACTCCCCATCCGACGACTCCTAACCCGTTAATCATGGTCGTATGCGAATCTGTTCCAACAACCGAGTCGGGATAAAGAAGGCCATCTTTGTCGAAGACAACGCGAGCGAGATATTCCAAGTTCACTTGATGAACGATGCCCGATCCCGGCGGAACTACGATCATATTCTTGAAGCTTTGAGCACCCCACTAGCAAAAAGAAGAGTATGACCAATGTTAGTATGGCAGCGAATAATGGCAAAAATGGCAAGAAAATACTTTCAAGAAGGCGAAACGCTCCTTGTTGCGTTCAAACTCCAAATCTTGATTTTTCTCCAACGCGTCTGACCTAAAAACATTAGAAATGTGACGTGTATTAATTGGTTTAACACGACTATGAAAATACGGAGAATACGGAGGTATTTGACTATTTGAATGAATTAAAAAAGAAAAAAAAAAAAAGGAAAAACAAAACACTGATAATAATGAAGTACACAATTTTTCCCGTGAGCGCCAGAAGTACTTGAAATCATAACAACATGCCAGTTAATTGAACAGGGAACGCGGAAATATATCGCACATGTAATCTGCCTGGACATATATTCCATTCCTTCAAGCTCGGCGATCATCAAATTTCAAACACGATTTCAATGAACGCTCATTCACATCGACTGCTTTGACGAAAATACACTTTGACGGAGGTGATATCATAAAAGAACAACGTGGAACTAACCACAAAGAGGGAATGTGATGGAACGGGCAAAGTCGGTCCGTCAAAGTCTGGCAAAGTCGGTCCGGAATCGGGATTCCCGACAAACTGAGACATTTGTCAAGGTTTTTTTTGGTTTCTTCGACTTTAAGACACGGGGCTTCGATGACGCTCGCCGCGGAGAGCAAGCAGGTCACGCCATCGCAATGATGTCCACACATAGTCCGAATAGGCGAGACACGTCTTCGTAGAACACTAGATCCCGATCCTTTGTTCACACTTCTGGTAAAAGCCGGTGGTTGTTCGATAGAATGACAAGATTTCGTGGTACGATTCGCCATCTCACCAGTCCAATGAGGAGTGCCCCGCCCACCAATCGTATCATTGGTATTCGAAGAGTCGACTTTCAGATTTACGAAAACTGGTAAGCGATGGCGTGCCGCATGAGACATCAAGCTACCGTAAGCCGGAGTGTCTTCTAAATCTAGAACTCGCTGAGTGGGCGGGCATCCGAAGTCTGTAGCTGCTGCTGTGTCTTTTGCACTGAATGTGACCATGTATGATTGGTATTGTATGATTGACAATTAAACCTCAACATTTCCAACACATATTCAATTGTGATTTCTGAGAGAATTTCAGAAGCAAGTTGTTAAAGTTAAGTAATCAATAAAATTATGCATCAATAACAGTAAACTAGACCAAAACCACAGCAGTCACGCAAAATGCCCCAAAAGTAATTTTAAAACAATATTGAACTGCATCATTATTATGAGGAAGTATTTGACCAATGAAATTCTAAAAGTGATCCACAATGAAATTTTTAAGTGTCTCATTAAATTAGAGTCAATTTAAGAAACAACCCATTTTTTTTTTTTTTTTTTTTACAACTGTGGTCTTTGTAGAAAATGCTGCTTACCTGCGGGAAAAGTCAACTTGAACTGAGTGATCAATCACCAGGTCTGCAGGGCATATTGGATTGATGGTCAAAGGGTTTCCCCCAAATTGATTTACAGCATCTCTCATGGCAGCAAAATCCACGAGAGCAGGAACCCCAGTGAAATCTTGTAAGATAACTCTAGAAGGTTTGAATGAAACCTCAATTGTCTCTTCACTCTTTTGATGAAGTTCCCAGTTATATATCTTTTCAACATCTTCTTTGGTAATGTGAAAACCATCACAATTCCGAACTCCAGACTCAAGTAAAATTCGGATAGAAAAGGGCAATTTATCTAAATTAAAAATATACACAACCATGACAATATTAACTGGACTTGTTAAATGAAATTAACATGTTTAACAGCGACTAAAAAGTTGAGTATGCAAGCCATGAAAAAGACATGATTGAAATTTACCGTATTTTTCTGGGTCAACGCTTCGGAGATTGAAGTAAGAATATGCTTTGTCATTGACAGACAGTGTACACTTGGCAGTATTATATGGATTTGCCATATCTGAAAGATATTACTTTTCTTTAAAATTTCGTGATATTGCAAAGAGTTAAATTAAACTTCACCTCTATTCTCCATTTTGCTCCAGAACTCCAAAAGGCGTAATATCTGTTAGAGAAATGACGTCAAATTCCTTTTTTCTACGTTTGACACGTCCACTCGATACAGACTCAAGGGATGAGCTGAGCTCTGTTACGCCTTCTAGCTTCTTCAAAATATTTTGTCGACTTGTTTAGTTATCTCGCTCTTGTGCAAGGCGATTCCACAGCTGACCAGCTTCTCAAGGTTCTCAAAAGAACGACGAAGAAGGCCAACGGCCTCACATGCCAGTGGTTACTTTGGTACAGCCATCTACGGGAATCGTATTTAACTGCAATGTCTAAAAAATAAATACAAAAAACCAACGCCTTAATTTTAATAATAATAAATGCACAATAGTAGATTATGATGGCGTAATATTCTTTTAAAATTTTGTAAGCAAGAAGAAGTATAGTTACAAGTGATACGAAAGACTTAAGGAATGAGAGATTATTAATTATTTGCACCCATAACAGCCGTATGCACTTGGCTAACTGGGCGGTTTGCGTTTTAGTCCACTACTACTGTAGTGTCATGGCGGTTTTTCGCCTGTCAACAATTCAATATTCTTTGAAAAAAAAAATTAAATTAAAGTTATAGATTCTACTAGATCTGTCAAGCCATTTTGAACGTGCTCAATAAGTGTTGTCCTTGGACATCCTTCATCACAACAAGAACTTTTGGTTAACACCCAATTTTTTAGGTAAGTTTGAAATTTATTGCTAAAATGTTTTTGTTTTTTAACAAGTTAATTTTAGTTTCATTTTCAGCTCTTGTAGTTCTAAATAAGTGGTTTTCTGAACACCTTACTAACATTTCTGACACTTTCCTTTTTGTCTTTTCACAGAAATAGGCCTATTTTCATCAGTTGTTTGAATATATTATAGGTTTTTAGAGAAATTTGCTTTGTTTGATTGTTGATTCTAGAATATAACACATTTTGGACTCTTAAAAACAAATCTCTCATGCTACTTGAAAAGTGTACATGGAAAGCATTCAACGTACAAGACATAACATTCTGACAGTTCGCATCTTTTATTCTGAATTCTTTTTTGAAACATAGCCTCTGGATATATTTCAGCAATGAATTTACTCAGATGGTTGTCTAGAAACATGTACATTAGACATGGTAATATTGGAATTGAAATATTTTCATCATTGATTTTGTGTTGTTTTGGTTGGCATGCAAAGCAGGGAACACAAGTGCTTCCTGGTGATGATTCAGCATTGTAGCCTAATGAAGATGTCTTTTTAGAATTTAGTCAGAAGAAATATGCTTAGATTTTCCATCAATAGAACACATGCTGCAAACCCTATATATTCAAATAAGGAATATCACAACCATCACAAAAAAAAAGAAAAAAAAAAAAAAAAACTAAATCACCACCAGGAATTTGACTTACCCTGACTTGCAGGTCACGATCAAACGGTCTTTAATGACCGAGCTAACATTTGCCTAATTGATTTTTTGTTATTGTTGCATCCCCGAAAGGGCAATGAAACAGTTAGATGAGAAAGAAAAAGGGTAATGAAGGGGTAAGGTAAATGCTTTGTTTATGAAGCCAAGTCTTTCCCACATGGCGTTCATCGGAGGCAATGCACTCGAAAAGGTTTCTAGCCCTTTTTGTACACGATGCTTCCCAACGCCACGGACACCGCGGGGAGAACGCCTTGTCCGCAACAGTCATGCGTGCATTTACTATGTCCATTCCGTTTGTGTTTTGTTGAGAGTTGTTTTAAGTCCCGTTGCTCTTCTTCAGTTTGGCTTCAGACGTTGGAAAGTGGAGAGTTGTATTCCTGCATCTGGAGAAAGATTTTTATTCAGTTTTCAGTGAAATCTCCAAGTTACGTTTAGATAACTTGGATTTCGAGCGAATCAGGAAAGACGGCAGTAGTCATGGATGAAGTGTGTTGTCGAAATATTTCGCCCGACTGTGTTAGCCAGTCAGCAAACATGTGTTTGGAACTGTGTGATTCAGAAACGTCTAATCTTCCTGTCTGGAAACGCGAGCTGATTCGTAAAAAAAGACTGAGCAATGGACTAGGATCTTGTAACGTTAATTCAGGTATCTCGCATATATTAATTTCAGCGAAACAGCACTCATTTTGGCTTACATCACTGTTCAGCTAGTCTGGAGCTTATGGCAAAATAACGCCTTGAGAGCTATACGGCTTTTTTTTTATGTTATTCATTTTCTTCCTTTTTTTATTCGTTTCATTACCCCCACCTACCCTTTTGAACGAAAATACGTAGTGCACCATAACTAGACAGGTAGAAGAGCTCTTTTATTTCTACAAAGTTGCCCAAAAAAGAAGCGCAAATTGCTGATTCCTTTCGGAGAAAAAGAAGCGAACGATGTAACTCATGGGTTCGCTGCAATACTCGAAAAGAAACGGGAGGGGGGAAATGCGATCAATACGACAAGGGACAGTTCACGCCGTAGTATTTAGTACTTGTATTATGCCAGCAGGGGAATCCTTTTACTGGCGGACTGGTTCACAGGATTTCCACTGGCAATATCGTATTGAGGTCGATAGCAAACTGCGTTGTATCAAATGTGATATTGGTTCCGGTTGCCATCGTGCATCTTTTTAATGCAACCGAGATCACGTCACAGAAAGACAAAAAAGTTGATTTCAAGATTTCCGCCATCTGTTTGATGACTAAGCCAAGGGCTCTCGCCGTATAGTTTACGCATAGGAGCGAACGAAGCCGCTAGACAAGCCATCTTTCAGATAATGATTTTAGGGTGATAACGGGACCAGTCACGCCAGGCAATGCGCCTACAACGTCTTTATCCTCCCTACCTTTCCTTTTTGGTTGTTAACTTGTTATCATTTGCCTTAGACTGTTATGCAACCCGTAGAATGTCGAAAGTCGAAACCGATGCCAACTGTATAGCTCGATGAGAAATCAATAATTTGTCGAAATAATGTTGATAATTGATGACTTGTTTATGATGACAACCTGTACAAATATCTACGCCAAATGCTTGTTTGCTGTTTGTTTGCATTCCCCAACTCTTTTCTAAAAGTGTTTATTTTTCGTATTGCAGGCTGGAGTGGAGGAAACCGAGTAACACCTGCCAGTCCTAGTATTGCCGAGTTGGAGAACTCTACACGAGAGCGACTTCGGATCCCGAATAAAGGCCTAGTGGCCTCATTGCAAACGATTTACGAACCGCTGGTAGAAGGCGAACCGCCCGGGGCCAAAATGCTGGGCACCCGACCATTGCCAGGGAATGGCGCTCTCCAGCACGGTTCCGAATCCGCCTCCAGCCCGCCTCCGTTATCTAACGCAGCCCAGTTGGGGGCGACAACAAGAGAACAACTGCCTTCCATTGAGAATTTCAGTTCCACTCAGTCGCGATCGGTGAGCGGTCGCTCACCCAGTCGCTTCGCTGATGTGCCAGTCTCTCGTTCGGTGAATGGTGCCAACAACAGCGGAAATCTCATCGAGCACGTCATCCCACATTATCAGCCGCCAACGACGACGATACCAACGAGACGATTATCGGAACCCAACAGGACCAGAACGGCCATGGTGGAAGACACGCGGATGAGGAGCTCGGCCGCTTCTCAAGTTGACATGTCATCATCGGGCAGCCGGACGAAAATCACAGCCAGAGGACTGCAGGCACTCAAGGGAATGTCGGGCAACCGAGACAATGAAGACGAAGAGCTCCAGTACGGGCCGGGAATTGTGAACAAGTTGAAGTCACGTTACCTGAGCCGCACGCTGCGCGAAAGACCTTTGGGCGAGTCGCGTCGGCCGTCACTCCGTCGAGCGGCCAGCCTGGAAGACTGGCTCGACAAAGATTCCGGCCCTCAGCATCCGTCAGCCACTGAGAACGATTTCTCCGTTTTGGTGCGTTCCAGCAACGGTCGGGCCAAGAACGAGCGGCCCATTTCTTTGAATCTGGTGGCTGCACAAGCCGCCGAACCGAAGCCACCTCCAGCGCCTTCTCCTTCTTCCAGCCCGTCCAAGATTCGTGACCTAAAGAAGACACGATCTGTCGATTGTGTTTCACAACCGCCGACCTGGAGAAGCGTTTCCGTCAATGATTTGGTGGTGTCACCGCTGCAGCAGCCGAAACCGCCCAAAACACCGGCTGCAGTTCCGCCCAGTCCGACCGTAACGAGTCCTAAACCACCGGTTCCTGTGCTCCTGCCTAAAGATGCGATTGTCATTGTCGAGAAAGACGACACTCAAACTGTCGAGAAGAGCGCAGAAACAAAGAGCAATAACGTGCCTGTTGTCACCCCTCCAACTGCCCCCGCGGCCTCTTCTTCTTCTTCCGCATCGTCGAAAACGCGCCGCACTTTGCCCACCAACAGTCGCTACAATGTCGAAGAAGCCGAGTTGCCCGCTCCGGACACGGTCCGCCAAGTCAAACGCATTTTCGAGAGCGGATCCGGTCGGAAAGTGTTGAGCACTCGGCGGTCGCAGAGCGCCGGTCCGGGAATCAACCGAACGCCGCTGTCGGCCGCCAATCAGAGCTCTGAGAAATTCAACATCAATCGGATGAATCAAGTCAACTTGGTGAATAACAAGAGCGCCGCTTCGGTGGGACGGAAAAAGTCAGACAGCAACACGCCTCGTATCACCGAATTGGTTTCGCCCGACATCAAGCCGGTCGTCATCACCAAACCGTCGACGATTGGGCCCAAGCCACCGGTCCTGAGTCCCAAACCAGCCGTAGTCATCGAGAAAACACGTGTAGTGCAATCTTTGCCTAACGGAGCCACGTCCATGCAACGAACAGCGGCTCTGACGAAACTCGTTTCCACGCCACCACCTGTCTCGGTGGCCAGCCCTTCCGCCAATCAAAAAGAGCCTGTCGATCCATTTGAAGACGAGAAAAAAGAGAAAAAAGAGACTGAAAATCACGGCCTCGGTCATGGTCTTAAAATCATCTCGAAAACCGCTTTGGATAACATTCACAAGGAAAGCATTTCCATCAACTTCAACTTTGACGGCGAGAAGAAAGATGAGAAATCGCCGTTTGTGATCGGGCCAGTACAATCTCGACAGGTTGGAGTCATCCGACCGCAGCCTAAATCTCCAATCATTCAAAACGAAAAGGTGGTGATTTTCGAAGAGGCGACCTCCAAGGATGACGTCGATTCCGTTTCCAAAAAAGAGGAGCTCTTATTAGTGACGTCGCCCAACGCCGTTCCACTCGTTCCACTTGGTTTCGCCAAAACGCCAACCAAGAGTGAGCCTGCACCGTCGCAGACGACGGCCAAACCTGCCAGTCCACCCGTTTTTGCGTCCAAATCCCAAACAGCGGGTCGCACGAAACAGACTACTACCACTACTCCTCTGGCTGGATCGACCGCTCCTAAATCGGAGCCTGTTATTTCAACTGATGCCCGGCCCTCCAGTCCGGCAGCATTTGTCCCCGTTTCTCTACCCCCACCTGTTGACAAAAAGGTTGCAGAGAATGCGACCGTAGTGTCGGCTGCCAAGGCCATCTCATCTAGTAGTCAGATCGCCAAATCATCGAATAGTACGCCAGTCAACACAACGGCAATCCTTGGAGCTTATTCGCCCAGTAGCGGAGCAACACAGCCGAGCAAGAAATGGAATCCACATCAGTCTGAAACGACTACAGTCTTCAACTTTGTCAACGACACTTCAAGAAAAACCGATCACATTCGCAACGAAGGTGGATCGACAGGAATTCTTGTGTACAAGGTAATATTTGTCTTACAATGTTTTCCTGTGTTTTTCTAGACTAATTTCAACAAAATTTCTTTCGACTACGCTACGTGTACGTCATTTAGACTATAATAGCATTGTAAAGCTTAGCATTCATTTTCCTCCTATAATTTAGTGTTGATTCGATGTCTCATGAAGAAAGCATGTTATCTTTTGTACACAAGTTTACAAAGATATTGAGATTACATGAATATCGTTTTGGATAGACAACATAAAAAAGATATACAAAGGAAAACGTATACATCCAGTCGTAGATTTTCAAATCTATGGTTGAACTGGTAGTCTTGTCTTTTACTCCATCTTTCTCCAGAATAGAAACTTCTATTGGGATTTTGTTTGATATTCGAATTCAGTTCAATTTGAATCGATTTATTTTTTATTTTTCTAATTTGGTTCAATTCAAATAAAGGTATTTTAAAGCTATTATTCATTTTGTTTTTTGACGATTGTGAATATTCATTTTAAATGTTCGCGTTGATTTCTGTGAATGTTTCCTATAATTTTTTTCGTAATTCTCTTATTAAAATCTGGTGTGATCTAACATAATTTAAGCTAGCAGCCAACAAGTTGCAGGTTTAGTAGTGGGACCCGTAATAGTAAATCACGTGAAGAAAAAAAAAAGACGGAGGTATTTTAGGGTTGAACTGATGACTGGATTTTTTCTTATTAAAAATTCTTCGTCTGACTGCTTTAATTTGGTTTATTTTATTTGGTTGATGTTGATGCAATTCCCGTCTTAATTTTTATGTCTAAGAAAAAATTCTATTCGATTAGTATTCATGACGAGTAAGGATATTTTGAGTTTCCATTTCTCAATTGGCTTACGGGAAAGTTAGTGGAGCCCCTTTCTTTATTTTGTTTCCCCCCCCCTCTGCTGCTATACAGCAGTTCTATCTAGTTTTGAGTGATTGGAAAGATCTGCTTGGCATCCATAGCCCACAGCTTGGAACGCTTTTATCCCGCAAGTGGAACCCGCTATTTCTCGTGGTTGAATATTTTGAAAGTAAACAACACTGATCCGCATTTCTCCGATGGACTTTCTCCTGAATTGTGCCCCAATTATTGAAGCTTGGAAGAACTTATTTCTCTTCAGTTTAAACTGATTACCAATATTTCTTTTCTATTTGGCTATTCCAGTCCAACGATTCCGGAATTACCAAACTACCAGACTACGACCCCGGTGAATCGTCCGACTTTATCGACGATTTGGATATACTGAAACGGCCTCCTTCTCCATGCAATGTCGACTTTGAGGGAGCCAATGTAATAGTGGGAAAATCGCTTATTCAACGCCGACCAAAGAAAAAGGTAAATTTTATTTTGGTATGTCTTTAACATTCATTTTCTTCTCCCCCCCCCCCTCCTTTTTTTTTGTTATCTACAATCAACAATCACTGCGCGCCACAAGTGCACCACTGCACCCACAATCCCGGAATTCTTTTTTCCCCGGTCTGTGCTTTGACGATTTTTTTTTTTTTTTTTTTTTTTTTGACTTTCGAATTCCACGGGCGTGCATTGTGTCGTTCTTTTCCTCGTCCTAAAAACAGCCAATCCAGCAGAGAAAATTATGAAAACAGAGCCGCAAGTTACCTTGAAATCAGAGTGTCTTACGCATGGATAATATGCTATTCTCTCGTTGCTGGCGCTTCACTCTAGTTGATTCCATTTCTCGTCGTTACTTTAACGTTCCTTTAGTCTATACATCCAACAGCTGTCAGCTAGATAAGAACCTTGGTTGAGATAACGGTAAACATAATTTCATTATGTTTCTCAATGCCTGCACGAGATAGTCAGCTTTAATACGCATAAAGGAAGTTGTGGGCTACTGTCGATAGCGCCGTTTAAGAGGATGCCAGCGGTTTTGGGCACAGTATATCAATCTTGAAATCCAATATGTAGGATAATTTTTTGAATTGGAATTCAGGATTGATCCGTTAGCTAAGGAAAATATTCTAAATTGGCTAAGTGAGATTCTTGTATTACCAGTGCAGGAAAATGTAAGAAACCGTGAGTGTAAGTAAAAGTCCCCAAAATTTAGTTCTTAGTTAGATGTAATCGATTGTTTAAAAGAAAGATTACTTACACCGCATCAACTCTTCTCAAGAAAACGGAAGTTCAAAACCGGTCATAATGTTTTAGGTTGTATTGCGACGATGCATTTCAGATAGCAATAATCGTGGTTTTAGATTGTCAAATAAAGAAATTAATTAATTTACAATTTTCGGCTAATTTGCCCAATTTTCTGCTGGAAGTGAACTGTGCTATGCATTCCTGGGTGTAAATATGATAATAGAAATGGCCTTATTTTATTGTGAAACATTTTTTAATAGTAATTTTCTGCTTTTTCCTACATTTTGACTTGAACTATGTGATGTGTTGAAGATATTTAATGTGTTTGCTCATTTTTTATTACAGTTGAATATTACCTTCAACGACGACATGACGAAGTTGTTCGAATATCCGTCAGAAACATCGTTTCTCGAAGAGGGAGACGAAGCCGTGCTCACAATTAAGGCCACCCATGATGTTCGAGATAGTTCCTCGCAGAATTCAGCCGCAAACTCGAAGGGTATGTCCGGCATTTTTATCGTAAATTAAGCAGCGAAACAAAAGTACCTGTGATGCCAAACAGTTAGTTTGTTATTAACATTGCGCGACGAAATAGTGTCGTGTTCAAAGCCCAAGTATGCTGACTAACGTGCAATTTAGGTAATAATTATGTTCCATCATCTTAGTGGAATTTGCAATTTTTATGGCACACTCGTTCAATTTTGACGGGTGTACGTATCAGTTGTAAAATATTTGGGTTTTGTTTGAGGCGGACGTTGAAAGATTATGGAAGTAGGTTAAGCTATCTTATTGAAGTAGATATCCGAGTTGTGTAGACCATTTCGAGCATTACTGGTACTGACATGTTTGCTTGCATTGGACGCTCATTGCTAATGGATGTAATTTTTCTTTTTTTTTAGGAGGTCTCTCCAACTATACTCCTAGTAAAGTGCACATTGAAACCACTTTCGAGCTTGGAGTATCTCGTCCTATCTTACCTGATCTAACGCCGCAGCCGAATCAACCCAATTCTGGCAATCAAATGGGCTCAGTTTTGCACTATATCAAACCGGCCGAAGAGAGTACAACTTGGAGTGCCGAAACAACATCGGATTTGCTCTTTTGAGTTTTCCGAGCTCCTAGTTAAACCGCAGACTATGAAGTAAAAACTGCAATGATCGTTACATAAGCCTGAAATATGAGAGGAATTGAACGAGCTGTGCTTGAGCTCTCCACTAGGGGTCCAGTCGTACGTTTTGGAAAATAATTTCAACTTATTCGCCATTTACTGCTAATGACGTACATTCACAAGGAATTTGCGGTGAAATAATTGTCTGGTTGAACCATTTTTTATGATTTAATTTTCTACAGCCCTTCCGATGCACCGTGAATTATTTCATATCATCCGCGGAATTCCATAGTTCAATTACCCTTGGCGATTTTACCTAACGAGTATTATGACTGCACGCGCGAAGTAAAACAAGCAACACGCAGCGTTACAAGAATATCCACGAACAGCCGAGAAATCGGAGGGAAGGGAATGAAATAACACATCTCATTATCAAATTTCGTGAATGATGTGAAATAATTCATGCGGTACCGGGAAGAGTTGTAAAATATTAAGTCACCAAAAAATGAATAATCAATATTGACGAAGTACTGTTCCCGCAGAAGCCGTGCGTGTGGAGCACGTAATGAGTATGGAAATGGAAAAAGAGCTGGAAATCTTTTCCTAAACGTTCGACCTGCCCCTAGCGTCAAGCTCAAGCACCACTTATGCAAGGAGGGTATAAGGAATCGCAATTTTTATACTTCGTAGTCTGTAGTAAAACCTCTCTTCCATTCCACTGAAAAAAAAAATTAAAATGAAAAAACAGACAAATAACAGTCATAGACTGTTTAGATTACGTTGAGAGTTGCCAGATTTTTTGATCAAGCAGTTGACTGCTGAGGCAAAGAGCTCTACTTAACTGATACGGTTGTGTTAGCATTCATGTTTTTGGAACCGAAAGTGTTTGACTACCGTCGAAGAGCGCATGTGAACTTCGAAAACTAAAAGTTCCCCCAAGTCTTCAAAATTCCATCGATTTTTCGTGTTTAATCTTGTTCTTGAATAAGATTTCCTTTTTGCCGAATGATTAGTGCCCCTCAATCGAGTAAATGCATATGTATTCAAGTAAAACGTAAGTGTCCCTTAAACTTAAACAGCTGTAGCGATAGATTTAGTACTCGGATCCCCAATTAGTAGCTGGATCCTCTTTGTTGATGAATATTAGCTAGGTTTTACATACTGGGTTAAAATTGCTAAAAAACGTACGATCGAGGACCATCGAACTCTCTTTTTCCTTCCTTAACATTTTATTAAAGAATGAAACAGCATTCGTTCCACAGCCTCTACCGCCTTTCATTGCAGTCACCTTGTGTGGGCTGCGACTGCATTTTTTCGAAACATGTTCATCATGATTACGCATTGCGGACCAAATAAACATTCGCAAATAAGAAAATTGATTTTTTTTCGTGCATAACGTTTACATTCACCTAGTACAGAAAACGGCAAAGCTCCCTGGCTATGCCCTCGATTACACATATTCCATGTTTGTTTGTTTTTTTTATTTAGACGTATCTTTTGTGATAATGTTTTTCTGCGTTTTTGATTTGAAGGCCAATCTTTTTTGCTGAGTTTTCTTGATCTTTCGTTGTTGTTGTCTGCTCTTTAAATACAAATGGCTTCAGAAATATTCGGTGCATTTTATTTTCTACTATAAGTTTTATTTCTTTTAAAAAACTAGTATTTCTAAATTTGATTTAGTTATCTTGGAAAAATCGTGCGTGATTTGTGGAAGAAAAAAGGATAAATTTTCTTTGTATATAACTAAAGTACCGTAGTCCTACTTGACTCCTCGGATAAAATCATACAGTGCGTCGAATTGTCCCTGACAACGATCTTTTCAAATGCTTCAGGATTCTTAGATAATAAAATTTGCAATTCATTAGATGAAGAGGATAAGTTTTATGGTCAAATGAATGAACGCTACAATCTTTCTTTTTTTTTTCTTTTTTTTTGAGAAATAACAAATTCTCTTTGCGTAGTGGATTAGCACTAATATTTTTCAACTAAAAAAAAACTAAGATTAATATGGTTGACATTATTCTTTGACAGGATTGCGCATAGAAAGATGGTTTACTACCGAGATTGAATAATTACAGACTAATAATAAGAGCATTCACATACAATTGTTCGAAAGAAACAGGAATTTCAGTCGTTTAAAAATGAGGCGATGTGAAAAAGCCAGTCTTCTTCAAGTTTCTAAAAGGGAAATATCACATTAAAGACACCAAACCACCATAAATATATGGATTTCAGATCACCTTTTCCCCTTTACAGGAGTGTTATTGGGAGAATCCGTGCAAGATGCGTGACAATTCCAATAATCGCTACCAAGAGCAAACAATTTTAAATCATGATTAATTCTTCAAAAATTCAAAAATAAACTATGTTGATCTTTTTACCTTGCAATGTTGAGGAGTTTTTCCATGACCTAAAAATAAAACAAATGTAAATAGGAGAAATTGAAGAACATAATATTATTATATCAAATTATGTGCCATATTATGTTACATGCAGGTAAATAGTAGACGCAATGGTGATGAAAGCTCAAAACTCACCATTTGCTGTTCTTTCATGTCCTGAAGTTTCTTAAGCCCATCGTCGATTTGAGAGCGCGAATGGCCAATTATCATAGGAGCAAAACATTTTGCAATATTTATAGTCGATAAACGACTACGTTGGTTCTCCACCACTCTGGTAAAAAAAAAAAAAAAGAACGAATGTAAAGCAGATTTCTCCGGAAAAATGTAGAATGTTATCACCGTTGAAAGTGGAGTATTAGATAAGCCAGGGTGTCACGGTTAGGCCGAGGCAGTTCAGGAATGAGAGAACAAACAGCTGTCTAGTCAAAAATATAAATGTAATGATACGTACAGTAATTTAATAATCTCCGGAATGAATTGTTAATCATACTTGAACGTCGATTTCTTCTTGAACGTATGCCAATTTAATGAACGATTCCCTAGCAGTGTACGTAACCAGAGGCTCTTTGAGAGACTGGAGGAAGGATCGAACAACGTTTGTAATAACGGGAGTATTTATGCTGGACATCTCTCCCGATCGTATTTTACCCCGAAGAAGTTGTTCCTTGACGTAAACTAGTGTTAACCAAATGGCAGTTGGAAATAAAATTTGAAGTTCAATTACTTTTAATGCAATGATTTCTTTTTCAGGGGCGATTGCGCGGTAGTCTAGGCACTCCAATCCTCGCACTTCGATCTCTTCCACGCAATGGATAATAAGGGAAGGGATCATGGGCGTGGTCTTGGGTGAATAGTCGGCGATCGAGCCGACAAAACGAGTGGGCGTCCGACAAGTAGGAACACATGGGATCGGCATAGAAGATTTGCATTCAACCTAGATTTTGTTTTTAATTTAAAAAGTATCCTTTTACTTTGGCACCCATAAGAATAAATTTAGTTCAAAAATATTTATTTACGTGGCAAGTTCCTAGACAGTCGGAACACTTCAAGGCAGTCTTTCCGAATCGGATCCTATTTAACCAATAACAGAATCATTAATAGACAAGGCAAAAATTAATTGAAAGTAACATTATCAAATGATTTGTTCTGTTGCAATATTGGGGAGTACCTATTTCTACAAGGAATACAGGTTTCTTGCTTAAGTATAACCTATAAAACAAATTATTGAAATTATTTTTATTTCATTGATACTAAAAATCTATTTAACCTTGCTGGAAAACATGTGCGGCCGTAAAACTTTTTTCGTGGCCGAAACGCTTCTTTTGTCATTTCCTTAAAATAATTAGTAAACCGATAAAAATTTCAAAAATCTTAAAATTTTAGTCATACAGTTTGAAAAACGATAACACTACCGTACCTTGATTGCACATATTAAACTGATTGGACGTCGGTGACGCAAATTCCCCCGGGAAATCCATGCTGATTTTGCGCGTAGTTTGAGGAGGAATTGAAAACAACTCGGGAGGTGCAATCGTATTGGAAATCGCTATCGACCGGCTCTTTAGAATAAAATAAAACTGACTCTTCCAATGACATTGAAAATCAAAAAAGTTTTACTTACTGCTGGATGAGGACGTTTGTTATTCCCATCTCGGGCGTTCACAGTCTCGTTCAGGGCTCTACCCCTGAACTTACGGACAGAACGGATGACAGAAAGTTCCAAGTCTTCGTCCGTCTTCTCGCTCGTAATATCCAGCGACGAAAGTATCGACTGAGTACTGCTCTCTATTTCATCACTTGTTGAATCGATCAAGTGATTGCCAGGCGATTCCAAATCGCATCGTGAATAAGACTCGATCGAACTGATGGAAACTAGTCTGTCACGTGTCTCCTCAGTGATGTTTTGATCTGTTGTAACGATTTGTTTGACCATAATAAGTTTTCGTTCCTTTTGCAAACGAAAGGCAACAGTCAGTAGGTAGTCTTTTAAACGTCATTGTTTTTTTTTGTTTGTTTTTTTACCAAGTCTTTTTCCTCTTTTTGTAGTCGTTGACGAATAAGAATTTCGTTCTTCAGCAACTCGGTAACGTGGCGGACCTGCAGTTCTAACTTCTCTCTGTTGGCTCGAGCTTCGTTTAACTCCTTTAAGGCCGTCGAACACATTTCCTCGGTAGATAACCATTTCTTGCGGCAATCTTCTTGGTTGTTGGCAAATACTTCGAATTCTAGAAACCAAAATCCAAACAATTGATTGATTTCAACTGCAAGATTCCAACAACAGGATTTCGTATGCAAGGAATTGGATCATTTCGTGAAAACTTACCTCGAAGTGGGTCGTTGATCCAGAAGCTGAAACCACGACAAATGTCGTCAAACTGAGCCAACAAAGAAATTTTTTTGCTTGCCATTTTCCTCTTGGTCTTAGAGAAACCTGAATGATGTTTAGTCCGATAAATGACTGTATCCAGACGAATATTAATTAATTACACCTGAAAGTTTTCTTGTATGAGTTCCTGAGTCACGATAACCTGTTCAACCTTCAAAATATATACGCCAAAATCCCAGAGATGTTCGGTATGACACACGAAACCCAGGTGGGCGTTTTTATAGAGGTGCCAACAATATTTGTCCCTTTCCCCTTTTACATTATTCACTGCTGTGGGCGAATCGTTCAAGGTGTAACTAAACAATAATCCATCGACGGCATTGCGCTGACGTCATTGGAAGCCTTGGGCTACCACCGGATTTGAGTTTGATTTGAATGAAACCTGAATGGACTTTCTCGAGATTTAAAAATTTTTCGTTTAACCCGAAATAACAAAACAAAATTCTATTCAATTTGAATTGAGAATTTGAGATATTTATAAATGGAACTCCTCGAGAAGAACTCGTCCGGGTTCTCTGACGACGTGTACCCGATTTTTAACTTTGACGTGATCAAGAGAGAGACGGACGTGTTCCAGCCTCTGCTCATTCTTCGACGAGTCTTGCTGCCCATCCACATAATTTCCGTCGAATAAGAGGAATGCCAGTGCGTGTTCAGCCCAAAGCGGATGAGTTTGGCGACAGTCCATACCAGTGATAGAAGCTTCATGAGACATCCGCCCAATCTCGATTTAATCTCGATTTAAACGCAAAAAGTTTTGACATACAATAAGCTACAGGCCGCTTTGCCGGCCTTGTTAAGCAATTTTCTGAAACCAATAAGTTACGATACAAGATTTGTTTTACATTCTTATCTATGGAAAAATTGAATTTCCAACCATGTTGATTGATAGGCCTAATGCGATTTTCCATTTTCATATAGATTCTATCGATAAGAAGATTGTAGATTAATCAACATGTAGGCTATATTTTTAAAATAGTACCTTTATTATTTAACCTTCAAATACACAACAAAAAGCTAATCTATCGTGTCGACCTTATTTATTGGTATAACAAATTTTAAGATATGGCGAAGTTCTTATTCCCATAAAAATTCCGCATTTTTCTGACCCACGTGATTAATTTTTCCTATTAAATAAAACAAATGAAAAGGCAAAACCAACATATTTTCTTTATCTGAAATTTATTAAAATCAACTGTCACAAGAGAGACAAGTATCAAAACACGGAAAAATGAACATGATTAGGCTATATGTAGCCGAATGAAAAAAGAGTGTAGAGTGGGTGGAACCTCCTCTTCGTCGAATGGAATTCCAACTTGGAAATTTACTTAAAAACTTTTTAAAACTTGGAATTCATATTTTTGCGTAAGACTCGAGAAGCCAAGCAACTTATTAGAGGCAGCGACAGAGCGTCGCTGATGAGGATTTGAAGGTTAAGATCGGAAATCCCCTGACGGGCGAGTTGATTTTGCCATTCCTGAAAGAGCATCAAGTGTCGAACTGCTGTCGTCCGGCTGGTCTATGTGGGCCCCGTATTCCAGCAGCAGCCGATATTGAGCAACGCTGCTGCGATTCATCATGGCCAGCAAGTGGAGAGGAGTTGCCCCGTGCAAGTCGGCCGCATTAGGATCGGCTCCGAGTTGAAGGATCAACTAGATCACGAACAGCTGCAAATCCTCGGCTGGATCGTCGGCCATGTCGTCATTTTCCATTTCGTCGCGATGATCTATAATCAGCTCAAAGTCCTCGTCGTCACTTTCGTCCGAAGACATCTCTCCGTCATTACCACACGACGGACATCCACTCACGTCACTGTCGTCATTGAAATCACTGCCGCTATCTTCATCCTCCTCCGAAGAAATGCCAACTTGACTCCAGTCAGCGGAGCTCCGGCTCAAGTCGCTATTCAAGTCGTCATTAAAGTTGTTGTCCTGGTCACTCCCAGTGTCACTGGTCACTGCCGTCAAGTTGCTTATTTCCAAGTCACTGCTCACGTCGCTATTCATGTCGAGGCCCAACTCGCTCCCGGAGTCGCTCTAAAAGTCTTGATTGAAGTCGAAGCCGAGAATTTCTTTATGGGGTAGCATCAAGCTATTTTTTTTTTTAATTTTTCCGATCATGGGAAGGGTAGGTTTAAAATGGATCATTTTTTCCCCATAAAATGGAGAAACAAATCTGAAAATGAATTCCGTTGTTGAGCTTGTGAAGCTCTTCATTTCAGAGTTTTCCGCGTCTTCCTACCTTAACCCGTTCTGTAGTTATCCCCCCTCAAAGTACCCTAATTTGCATGGAGCTCTATAGAGTGTTCAACCCAAATTTAGGAATCCATTTTAAACCTACCCTTCCCTTGATCGGAAAAATAAATTTTTTTTTTAGCTTAATGCTACCCAAAATGGCTACGGCCAAAAAAAAATTTGTCGCAATCCGATGAAAATTGGATTTTTGGGAACGCCGAGAAAAAAAGCCTTTCCCCATTAGGTTCTCTCGCGCATTCCCAAACTTTAGGTAGGTACTGTATGTCCGGTTATTCACCATCGACCGTCGAAGATGCATGGCTGCCCTCCAGTACATGAGGCCGTTTTGCGGGGCTGGATGCGTTTCGTAAAAGTAAAAATTGACTGCACCCATCAGTTCCAGAATGTTGATCTTCTCCTGTCGGCCGTTGGGACTTGAGACGATGGAATCGATCTTTTGGGTGGGGATGGTTTGCTGATTCGAGCCCACTTTCATGGAAAGGAGAAAGGCGGCAATGTCCAACTCTCCGCAAACGATAGCCACGTATACAGTGCTGGAACGTCCAGGTATTCGACACCATTCCACATCATTCGTCCAATTTGCCCGATGGGAACGTCCAGTTTGCCAACCAATAATTTGACCATGTCCAAATTTCCCCGCTGAATGGCCACCAGTAGAGGGGTCTGTCCATGTTCGTTGTACTCTCTCAAAACGGTTGTCGTTAAAAAGGCGACAATGACTTGTCGATTGCACTTATACGATACACAGTCGTGAAAAAGACGCCAAATTTCTGGTTGAAAACCCAATATTTTTTTATCGAGTAGAGATAATAAGGAAGGAGTCGAAAAAAAAACCCTCCGAAAGCTGCTCACGCCATTTTGTCCAACAAAAAGACGACAGTCTTTCTATCTGCATTTTGTGTGACCCCACTTCCACCTTCTCTTGCTTTACGAGGGGCGTTTTTCGTTTCCTTTCCTTAAGTTCTGTTGGCAAAAAAGGAGAACGAAGGCCAACATCATCCCCCGTACTCTTACTTCCCATTAGAAGGCGGTATGCTTCCGATCCCCTGTTCAATGTTCATCCCCCCTTTCGTCCTCTCCTACCCCATTCTTTTTTTTTAATAGCAGGTGTTCACCCGCCACCCACTTGACTATCAGTGGGAGAAACATGGCCACTATCCGTTGCATTCATTGCCCTCCTTTGCAATGAACGGAAATCCAAAGGTATGGGTCAAGCCGACCCCTAAGTGGCGCGTTGCAGTGTGAAGGGGTGCCGTGAACAGGAGATTTTTATTTGGCTCGGCCCATGGTGTTGCTTGCAGGACTTTTCGAGTTAATCGTGCCCGAGGGAAGAATAGGGAGAAAAGGAAAGTCTGGTCCCCTCTTTTTTTCATTCTTTCCTTTCCTCCTTTTCAAAAAATGCCCCGCAGTCCACTTAAGTTATCAGCCGAAAATCCGTAGACGGAAGTGGATAAGCGATGGGTGGCGAGTAATGCTTTTGAACTCTTCTCAACACTCTACATTTCTTGCTCATTCTTCCCGATGCCGTAAAATCGTCGGACAAGAATCTTCGCCAACAATCCTCCTCCTCCTCCTACAAATACGACTGTATCTCACAATATTGTCAACCAAATCAGCAGTGAAATCACTTGTTTTTTTTTGCAGTGATTGTGTTTTTTCATTATTCGAATATTAATCAGGAGTTGTTATTATAGCAGAGAATAAAATTTTATTTGATAATCGTTTCAATTCCACATTCGTTCAGTCAATTCACGCCGATCGGTATAGTGTGCAATGAGCAATATGACGGATGGATGTTCTACGGGATACAAATCAGCAAAAGAAAATGATGCCAAGGTATTTAAACCACCCAAAAAAGAAAGGCAATTCATTTTATGGGGAAAACAAATGAAAAGAAGTGACAGAAAATTTTCTAGAAAAGATTATGTGTGTTCTAGACATTTTAAAGAAGAATTATGTAGGTTACACAGATGAGCTAGCCCCAAGCAAAAAATGTCGGAAACAAACAACCTCTCCATTATCAAACAATCCAGAAGGGAAACTTGATGGACGAACAACAACTGATGGTAACAGTGTTGAAGTTACTCTTGGTGGAGAGAACGGAATTGAACACACCCCTACAAGCACACGTACATAGTTTTTCTTTTTTCCAAGAAAATTTATGGTTTATTTTTATTTTTCCCGTAAAAGATGGTGAAATTTTGTTGATATCGTACGCAAAAGTAAGCCATAATTCACATCTCGGATGATATGAATAACACTTGAAAATGCTATTTCACCAGTATGCTGCATAAAAATCCGAACACAGCTCTTTTTCAAAAGCCCAGTTCAATGTATATTTTTTAATTTGAACTTTGAAGACTTCATATTATCTGAAGAATTAATTGTTTTAAAAATTCCATTTCTTAGAATTAAGAAAAGAAATGCAAAAACATTTTTTTAAATAAAGAAAGAGACCAAGGTGTTCGGATTTTAATGCAGGATACTGTACGTCCATAGGACGTTTCAAAGTCGCCCGCTTCGTTTGGGCTGGACATCCAAGCCGGACGTCATTTTTTGTTGTTTTGGACGTCGAAATGTCCTCTCCAATGGACGTCCAAACTGGTACTCCGTTTGGCGTCCGAAAATGAACGTCAAATGGATGATGAAACAAAGAAAATAAAAATGAGCGAAAAAAGATTCGACTTGTTCTAGCATCGAACCTTTCTCTCGCATCCCACTCTCCCACTCTACCCACTAGATCTTTGACTTTTACACTCATTTGATTATCTTATGTATTGACTTGACGAAGCAATACCATCAATATAAAATACTGATGCAACTCCATAATGCGTATGGAATAATTATGCAATACCCGGAAAGAACAATATAAAACAATAATTTCATATTTTTTTAAACTTATTTTATTGTTTATTCTATTAAATAATAAAAAACCGGTAAAAACTATAGAAACTAACCTATTAGCACATTTTGATAGGCTAACAATTGCTCGATTTCTATCGACTGATAGAATTCATGATTTTGGCTAGGTATTTCTCGTGGATGTCCACTGGACGTCCAGTTTTGTCGTTAAATGAACGTACAAAACTGGACGTAAATGGGCGTTTAATTGGCGTTCCAACGAACGATTAATGAAACGTCCAAAATATGGTACAACCTGACCATCTGATGGATATTCCTACTAGGACATCAAAAACAGAGGATCAAAATCGTCTGTTAGAAGGATGTCCGCAGCTGCCAGAAAACGGACGGACCTAGTTTGGATGGCCGGACGTTCTATGGACGTCCTATGGAAGACTTGTGCTAGTAGGGACAACTTCAGAAACAGGATGTGAAAATCTCGTCGAAACTAACATGAAGAAAACATCACTTCTGTTCTACAAATTGAAGAGAACATTGTTGTTCAAACAAATCCATTCAAGACAACTGTTGATCGACTAACTTCTAACACATCTCTCAATATTCTGGCAGAAGATGTATCTCATCTTATGAAGACAGTTGAAAATAACATCTTCACAATCAAGGAAGTACAAGTAAGAAACGTGTTGTTTGTGTCGTATTATCTTTTCATTATTATTTTTTAATGTTAATTTTTTGTTCATCGTTTTTAGTCCAAAGGTCAAATTGTTAGATTTACGGAATGCTGTATCTCACAAGCAGGATAAAAAAAACCCTCTTTCTGGGTTAAGCAGATGAACAAAAACGCATCTATATCCAAATACATTTGAAAAGATGAAAGTCAAGTATGCAGTGCTGTGCAGATGCTGTCTAATTCAGTTGCCAATGGATTTCGGTATTTCAGAAGTATGCCGGAAATAACACAGGATTCCTTACAAGGTAGCATGTTATTTACTAATACTTGTCTTATTAGTTATTACTATGGTATTCATAACATCGTTTTCTATTTAAGGTACTGAAGGTACAGAGAAAATGGTTCTTAAATTGAGCAATGTATTTGATGTTATGAACGGCCATTCTAAGGTTAACGGTATGAGTTTGTCCAATGGGACTTGGAGGAATGGAAGAAAGGTAGTTTTCACATAATATTTGACAATTATTTACATGTACAATTGCACAACATTCATACCAATTAATTCTTTTACATTGCAGGTTTTAGAAACATTCCTGAAAGACCTATGGGAAACGGAGCTTGCATGTGATTTAACAGGCCTTTCTGCTTTTTGTTCGCAAACTACTCTGGAAGCATTAAGAATAACAACCCTAAGAACAATCGAACTCACTAATCATTTGTTGTCAAAAGAAATTAACTACGAATTTCTGAAAAAAATCAATAAATTGTAATTGAATTTACGTTATTACAAACTAGCATGGTGTATTTATTATTACTGGTACTACACTACTAGCATTTTATTATTACTAAACTAAAACACCCTTGTAAAACCACGATGCTTTATCCACAACGGTTAAACTTGGCGCCAGATTTCATGGCCACTAACACTAGAGAACCTAGCGACAGAAGTGAGAATGATTACCGAAAATTAGCACAGTTTTTTCCTCTCGCGTTTGCCCACCTCTCCTGATACATCGTGGTTAAACACACTTTTCGTGCCATGTCGAGAGTAGGCATGGTCGATAGTACTACTCAAGGCATAGTCTTATTGGGTAAAATGTGGCGTCACGTGACTTTTGGCAACTTCTATTGGGAGTTTGACTGTGTGCACTCTTATGGCGTTTTTACGTGGGCTTTTTTGACCGCTCCAAAAAACAGATGGAGCTACTTTTCGCCAAAATCCGTTCCAGTGGGCGCTAAAGTGGCGCCCAAAATTCTCGAGCGTCCAGTCGCGCCATTCCACTGGGACGGAATTCGCTCAAACTTGGAGCGAAAATCACAATCTGGATTATTTTTTCGACTACGAAGTCTAGGGCCGGAGTCAAGAAGCAAATCCAGATTCGACATTTTTTGCAGAAAGTAGAAGCAGACGATGTTGTTTTTCTTAACAGACGCTTGGACGCTTGGAACATCTGACATACTGTTCCACTGGTCGAGCAAAATAATTGTTCATTGTCAGATTTCGTGGCGCTCCAAGTGGGATTTTGAAGAATCCAGCTCCGAGCTTGGTAATTTTTCAGAGCACTCAGAAACGCCCCCGTGAAAACGACATTAACGAACCCCAGCTACGGCTACGAAGCACTGATTCACTCTGTGTGTCAAAAAGGGTAGACGGTGATATAGGATTGAAACGAAATAGGAGTGGTAGAAATAGGTCTACGTTTTAGGACTGGACAAATTAGGACTGGTCGAAATAGGGCTATTTTTGGCAACTGATTATTGCTAGTCCTATTTCTCCTTACGAGCAGTCCTATTTCTACCATTCAGTAGTCCTATTTCTACTTGTACTATTTCACCAGGTATTGGATCTGACATCCTTGTAGGATTTTCTTGAAATAGTTCAGCTTATAGATCCAGCACCCTTCATGTACCATTCAGCCGATGAAACCATGTTAATAATAGTCCTGCTCATTTTTCTTTTGTAACTTTTATATTTCAAAACTTTTTAAACTTTTTAAAAATTAGAAGCTTGAATGCAATCATAAAAATAAAGCCCATTTGTTAGAAATATCAATTTGGAATACAATTTAACGTTAATTTAGAAATAATATATTTCTGAGGGATTTTTCTCGCGCTTACTCTGGGACCCCCGGCTCTTCCCTAGCAAGACAAGTTTTCTGCTATTGGAAAACGATTAACACAGGGTTATAGATGGTTTTACATGCTAGAATTTCTACCTACAATACTTGGTAAATTGTTCGAGCGAGCAATGAACAATTCGTATTGTTAGGGGAATGGAGTGAAGACATTGACTGTGTGCGACCTCTTTATTTCAGATGCTTCTCAGCAAACAATAAACATTAAAAGAAGGGGAAAGGTGAGAGATGGCGCTCAGATGGCCGTATCTACCACTTAAACACGTCAGAATTGGAGCATAACACGGTTGTGGATCTTACGCCGGAAAAAATTATAAGGCGGGATTGGATGATCCTGATGAGCCGCGGTCGAAATCGGATCTTTGGCTTCCACAATTGGATCTAGTGAAAAAACAAAAAACAAAAAAAAAACAAAAGATGAATTAGTAGACCGTCGATAGTCGGAGGCGGAACCTAATTCAAGTTAACACGGGAATGAAATGGGTGGAATGGGTGGTAAGAAGACAGTCAATGTCTTCACTCCATTCCCCCAACCATACCAACTGTTCATCGCGAGCTAAAGCTCGCTCGAACAATTTACTAATTGTTGGTAAATTCGTTCGATATTAACTGTGTCTTAAAATCAAGATACCCTTTGGTCAACAGCTACTACTAGCCAGACTTTTGGTTTGAATTTGGAGTTCGTGGGAGTCCTGTGGACTGCGTAAGATGGATGCGCCCACCAAATCGGTATTTTTCGGTACGGATCTTTTGTAGAACCTAGCAAAGGTAGACTCCAGGATCCATTGGCAAAGATTTAGGATCGATTGGATTTGGACGCCTCTATTCGTCGCCTAAGATGCGGCTGCTCCTCTTGATGATTTGGCCGAAAAAACTGACGTATCGATACCTGCTTCTTTGAGCTGTTCTTTGATCCAGAGTCCGATCGTCGAGCTTTCTACAGTTTTGTGGTGCTTGTTTTAACCGACGAAGAGTGACTTGCTATTTAAGTCGTTTCTCAGAGGGACCGTGTGGTCTCTATAGTTTCGCATGCAGGTAAAAGGGCATATGACGGGCTTGGAGACAAGCTCCGACTGCTAGCACGTGAAGCGGGCCTGAATGTTGGGCTTTTCTTAGCCGGTTCAAGAGAAACATTACTCCACCTTCCGAGAAGCTGATAGAACGGAGCTGGATAGCGACCAGACTGGCGCATCTCGATAGCGAGATGAGAGAAAGAAGGGTGGTCGCCTTGCGGGCTAGTTGCAAGGTCGCGAGGCTGTCCAGGGCGTTGGCAGATACGTCTAAATGCGTCAAGACTAAAAACCAGAGGGTTCCTTCCCACCTCTAGATTCTCTGACGATAACCTTAGGATGGATGAGAGCATTGAACGGGCTATATTTACCGAGCTGTCGCTAAAATAATCCGAAAGGAAATCTAATACCTTTTTGACGCCAGACGACAGGGGATTGTGATTCCGTTGATTACATCAACTGCTCCAAGCAGACTGGTATTCACCTGCGAAACTACTTCAGTCATCATGGATTCCTCCCTGAATATGACTTTCTGCAAATTTTCAATAGATTCCATCAGTTGAAGAAGCAAAATTTGATTGTGAGCTCTACACTGCAAGTTTTGGTAGGGTTTAAGTTCATGAGACGAAAACATAGAATTACAACAATGGATTTCTAATTCCACTCGCCCCCGGGTGGGATCGAACCACCAGCCTTCCGGTTAACAGTCGAACGCGATAGCCAATTGCGCGAGGCATGTTTATCGGACAATGAAAACCTGTCAATCTCAACAGGTGAACCAATCATTATATTTTTGCTATGGACAACACTAATACAACTTTCAGTTAAGTCAAGGTCTACCAGGAGAGGTATCCGAACATCAACCAGAATAATGGAGGGACCTTGAAGATTCCCTCAGATTCCGCTTGGAGCGCAAGCGTCAGGAAGGCATAGATTTCAGCTATCTCCTTAATGGCATACCTCACCCTTCCCCTTTAGTTTGATTCAGTCCCCTGCTCTACTTCTCCTGGTATATACCCGCCATGTAAAATGTTAATCGATGCCTCCCTGACACTCGCTCTCTAAGCAGAATTTGAGGGATCCTTAAAGGTTCCTTGCCTATTCAGCTTTCATGGTTCGTTCGATCGTTTGTCTATCTCTCCTGGTAGACCGTGGTTAAGTAAATACGAATTACAGCAAATAATCCACTAAATAATGAGGAAAACAAACAATAGTTAAATCACTTAAATGGATCTGTTAAAACTCGCACAGAAAAAAAATTGCGTTTAGAACAGAAAGTTTTTAATTAAATTTACAAAATCATGTATATAATATTTTCCATCTTCATAAAACTTCCTTAAAAATAAAAAACAAAAACAAAGGCTTACCCGGGTTTTGAACAGATGGCGTACGGCACCGTAGCACAAGGCACAAGGCACAAGGCTTCAGCCACTCGGCCAACTGTTCCTCTTAGATAAGCGAATTTTTTGTCATTATATATGCGTATTTTATCAGTTTAGTCTATAATGTACAAAATATGGTTATTCTCACTACGCACTCTTCTTCCTTGCCAAGGTAATCTCCCTATGCGTAGTCAATCAAGATGGACTTTCCCTGTCTTGATAGACTTTGTGTGCGAATTACAGCAAATAATCCGCTAAATGATAAGGAAAACAAACAATAGTTAAATCACTTAAATGGATCTGTTAAAACTCGCACAGAAAAAAAATTGCGTTTAGAACAGAAAGTTTTTAATTAAATATACAAAATCATGTATATAATATTTTCCATCTTCATAAAACTTCCTTAAAAATAAAAAAAAAACAAAGGCTTACCCGGGTATTGAACAGATGGCGTACGGCACCGTAGCACAAGGCACAAGGCACAAGGCTTCAGCCACTCGGCCAACTGTTCCTCTTAGATAAGCGAATTTTTTGTCATTATATATGCGTATTTTATCAGTTTAGTCTATAATGTACAAAATATGGTTATTCTCACTACGCACTCTTCTTCCTTGCCAAGGTAATCTCCCTATGCGTAGTCAATCAAGATGGACTTACCCTGTCTTGATTGACTGTGTGTGCGAATTACAGCAAGTAATCCGCTAAATAATGAGGAAAACAAACAATAGTTAAATCACTTAAATGGATCTGTTAAAACTCGCACAGAAAAAAAATTGCGTTTAGAACAGAAAGTTTTTAATTAAATTTACAAAATCATGTATATAATATTTTCCATCTTCATAAAACTTCCTGAAAAAAAACAAAAAAAAACAAAGGCTTACCCGTGTATTGAACAGATGGCGTACAGCACCGTAGCACAAGGCACAAGGCACAAGGCACAAGGCTTCAGCCACTCGGCCAACTGTTCCTCTTAGATAAGCGAATTTTGTGTCATTATATATGCGTATTTTATCAGTTTAGTCTATAATGTACAAAATATGGTTATTCTCACTACGCACTCTTCTTCCTTGCCAAAGTCCCTATGCTCCCTATGCGTAGTCAATCAAGATGGACTTACCCTGTCTTGATTGACTGTGTGTGCAAATTACAGCATGTAATCGATATATAATAAAAGAACAAGCTTTTGGGGGAGGAGCCTGTGTCTGTCACGGATAATGTGTCAACACAGGCTCCTCCCCCAAAATGGAACATGCCCAAACATGCCCAAACAAATCACCACCAGATGTCGTGATGACGGTACCGACCGTGATGACCGTTATGACGCAATATGACGCAACAACCAGCATCACCACCAGATGTCTATAGCATTGCCGTGATGACGAAATCTACTGACTGGGCAGATTTACCACGATAAAATCTTTAACGGGCAGATGATTAAGCTACAGAAAAGCAAATAGCAAAAGAGTCCGACTTTACGCTAGACCAAAGTTCCCCGGATGTCAACGGGGCTCAGGTTACTCGTCTTCTAAATAATGAGGAAAACAAACAATAGTTAAATCACTTAAATGGTTCTGTTAAAACTGGCACAGAAAAAAATTACGTTTGGAACAGAAATTTTATAATTAAATTTACAAAATTTTGTATATTATATTTCCTAACTTCAAAAATTTTCCTTAAAAATAAAAATAAAACAAAGGCTTTCCCGGGTATTGAACAGATGGCGTACGTTGTTGTCAACAAAATTTGGCTGATTACATTATATGAATTAACATGTAATAATAAGCCTTGTTCGCTCAGTCGGTAGAGCATGAGACTCTTATTCTCAGGGACGGGGGTTCGAGCCCCTTCGAGCCCTTCATATTGCAAGTATTGTTCAAATTAGAGCATTTCAAACCATAATTAGTATTTTTTATCATTTCAGAATAATTCTACGTTAATAAAGTTTTCATAGTGTAACGTCGGCCTACACCCTGAAGGTCCTCAGTTCGATGGTGGGTGGAAACAGGCTAACATTTTTCTCAAAGACGATTTTTTTAATTTTTGAAAAAGCCGAGCATGTATGTTCTTTCTGATGAAATCTACAATTGAACAATGTGGAAATATCCGCAATACTTTATCCGGATGATATCATATTCATTAATATTCATTAATATTCATTCAATTTTGTTCTAGAAATGTGGGAAATGACTTACGCTGCATGGGGAAGAAGTCCATAAACACCGAAGGGGAATACACCTTAGATTACATCTGAACCTGGAATAGTTAGTCCGAAAAAAAACAAGAACAAGTTGAATGTTAACCCAAAGCTGCAAGTTTTCAGTAGATTCAAAAGACATTAGAATAGCATTAATAGCATAAGCCATAGCACCCGCGAAACCACTTCCGTCATCATGGATTCCTCCCTGAATATGACTCCCTGCAAAATTCCAATAGATTCCATCAGTTGAAGAAGCAGAATTTTGATTGTGAGCTCTACACTGCAAGCTTTGGTAGGGTTTAAGTTCATGAGGCGAAGACATAGAATCACAACAATGGAATTCTAATCCCACGCGCCCCCGGGTGGGATCGAACCACCAGCCTTCCGGTTTTTTTTCTAAATTTTTAAACAATTTATTGTCACAATTCGTATGTTTGTAATTTTTGAAAAATTACTCTTAAAAAGCTTTCGGAGGTAAATGGAAGTGGAAGATCGGTGGTAACTCTTCACGACCGCAAGAAGTGATAACCGAGGAGAGGACAGGGGAAGAAGGGAGAGATGTCCCAGAGCTTCAAAATGAGTATAATCTGACATTTTTAAAATGTTCCTCAACTTCTTGGTTGATGACTAACTGTTAAAAAAGGAGGCATAGAAATTTTACTTGGAAAACCAAATTTATTAAAATCAAGATAAAAAACAGTAGACAAACAGAGGTAATATTAAAACAAAACAGTTAAAAAAAGTAATAGTGGGAAAATACAAAGTAAAAAGAAGAAAAAAGACGAAATCGAACAAGAACATAAAAACCAAATAAAATCAAATAAGACATACTCTCCACTCCCATTCCCATAGCAGAAAACTTGTCTTGCTTGGGAAGATCAAATTTTTTTTTCTTTTTGTTTACACTCCTGAGCACTCACTGCAATGGCAGTTGGAAGGTTACGCAAAAAAAGCAAATCACTGCCTTGGATTCGGCAACCAGCTAGGTAACAAATACGCAAATTCAATTTTTTAAACAGTAATGAAAAAAAAATGAAAACTCCGTTACGCAATGTATAAAATTTTGACAGAATTATGTACAAAATTTGGAGACGATTGGTCATTCAGGGAAGAAACGTATAAAGGATTACAAAATGGACATTAAACCCTCTGAATTTCACTACTAGCTACTACTACCCTACCCCCTATACCCTACACCCTATATTGTTAAGGACCTTCGTATATAAATATACCTCAGGGATGAATACATTGTTTTCTATGAAAAGCTATAGTCTTTTACATATACCACATCTTAACACATCCAAATCTTAAATGATTGTTTTAGTGCTTTTCATTCGAGAGTGGGTTTGAACCATCATCCTTAAAATCAACAATCCAATGCTACAACCACTACACCAACAACGGATATATTAATAAAATCCCGACGTGACCAGCTGGATAGTGCATACTTTAACATTGTCATGGTTATAGCCCAGCGTTAGCAAAATCGATTTAATTACATCAGTGTAGGAATTTATGATTGTGAAAGTGGGTTTGAACCAACCTCCATAGGATTACCTATATGGATATATAATAATAGCAGTTTGAACGTTTTATCTCCTTAACGTCCAATATAAATTATATCACGTTAGCGTGGAGGTAGAGTTTTAAATTCGAAGAAAGAAAGTTAGTTGTTCCAGACTTGTGCAAGATCTGGATTTTAAGACAATTGGTTTGTTCATTTAGGCAATTTTATGCAGAACTAACGAATTGAATACGATATAAAACATTTAGGATTTTGAACGCTTGTTAAATGTAAAAGACTATAGCTTTTTATAAAAAAAGGATTTATTACATTTTTAATGGTCCGTTATCGGGAAAATAACAAAACATAATATTGATTTATATATCTTTGATAATAGTTATTTATTGGGAAAACAACAAAACAATTTAACAGCCACCTTGACGCAGCAAAATACTAATCTTACCAATATACCTGATATGCCTATACCAATTTATGGATTATCGACCAAAGAACATTCTCGGAAAACAAAATTGTATCATTACGGGACTTGATTTATATTACCGCTGTTGGTGTAGTGGTTATAGGATTGGTTTGGTGACTCAATGTATGATGGTTAAAATCCACTCTCGGCAAAAAACAGAACAGCACTTAAATAGAATCATTTCTAATTACAAGTTGGAAATGAATAAATATTCCACGCTGGACTATATAACCATAAACACAACAACGAGATTTCATCTAAATATAACACAAATAACGTTCGCCAAAGTTTAAAAGTAGTAAAACTGTTATTTTACCAATAGAAGAAAATAACTTGAAAAAATATTGTGAGCCAACAGATTTGGGTGCAAAAATATATTTGAAAAATATAAAAAAAAAAAAGTATTTTACCAACATCTTAATTGTAGGTATATAATATATTAGCAATATTTGGGAAATATACTCGGCTAGCTGGGGGCATTGGCGAAGGCCAATTTGGAATTAAGAAGCTCCGATTCAAGGTTGGAGATTCGTTCGTTTTGTAGTTTTACAAACTTGAGTGCCTCCCCCAGTTTCGTGGTTATATCCTCTTTGCTGAGTGAGTCTAGTGTAGATAGTTCTTCTTCTTCTCTTTCAGTTCCGTGATACAGTTTAGATCTTCATATCTGAATTTCTTTGGTTCGAAGAGATTTTCGTCTATGCTATTGGCCGCAGACAACAGGCGCTTCGAATTGCTTCTGGCATTCGAGGTAGAGAGGATATCCTAATTACCACTGGCTGAGCTGTCTCCTTGGGCGAGGCAACTGGCGAGTGAAACTGACTGCTTGCTGGTAGCTTTCTGGTGATCCCAAAAACATGGTTTGCAACGAAATGACGATTTTTTCTTGCCTTTGTAAGTTGCCTGATAGTTGTTGTTAGCCGAGCTAAGACTATGCCCTGATGCATAGGCGTCGAGTACGGGGGGGGGGGGGTGGCTCCCTCCCTCCGGACGTAGTGTACAGTTACTTGATGAATGGCAAAACCTCTTGATAAAACACGATATGCTTCTCGATTCGCAAAGCACCAGACCACCTACATTAATTTTTCTGTGACAGGAAGGCCGTTACATACATAATCTCCTAGTATGAAGGGGCTCACTAACTCAACAAATACCTAAAAACAAAATATTTTTCTATGTTATGCACAACAATAGTTCGTTATCGAAAGAGCTTTGTTAAATCAGTAAAAGAATTCTGGCTTTGTAACCCCTAGTGGCACTTTTCCTCCCTTGGACGTCCATGGCACGTCTGTACATCCCAGCCATATCTACATCCAAATTGAAAATTTCTGATGGAGACAAGACAGCCATAGGATGTCTAGCAATGATAGCCTAAAGATGTCCTTTTTTTGTCCTTGTTACCTCCAGGAGACATCCGTTAGGTCATCGTTTTTATTATTATTTTTTAATTATTATTTTATTTTATTTTATTTTTTATTTTTTATTTTTTATTTTTTATTTTTTATTTTTTATTTTTTTTTTATTTTTTTCCCTCATCACGAAACATTATTATCAACGCCCAGCGTGTCACAGCGAGTCTCGTTAACACACAGAGATCGCGAACACTAAGCAACCTATAGGTTTTCAAGTCACTATTATATATCAGTCTATGGTCTAGTGGTTAGAGTACTCGACTGGTAATCTCTAGGACGATGGTTCAAACCCAGAGTCAGTCAAAAGTATTTCATCTAAAATAAAATAACATATGTTTGATGAAAGACTAAGGTGATCAAGTGAGTAAATTTCTACTGATGTACCATGTGTATAAGCATATGTGTACATGATAATCTTTAATCTTTACGTGATTATCGTAATATGATATCCACAGGACATCCTATGGATGACCATAGAATGTACTTTAGATCATCCACAGATAACCTCGAGACTTGGTATGGAACGGTAATTAAGATGTCCAAAACACATCCAAAGTACATCATTGGGGATCAATCTAAGATTAAGGGTGGGTATCCAACGGCCATCGTGTGCCACTAGGAACGATTTGTTTTCTTACCTGAAAGGTAGGTTTAGTAAAGCGAAAGTCTCGTTTGAATTGTTGTTCGGGATAAGTTTCAAACCAAGTTCCGACATCTGATGAGTAATACATCGACCTATTTCCTTCAAATCGCATCACAACAACACGATGGCGTTCTAAAAGCCGTCTGAGAATATCTCTTCGCCTTCTGCTTACTATTTGTTCTATAAAACTATTGTCGTCTTGGTCAGCCAGTTTAATAAACGCAAGAAACTGATTTAATAAAATTCCAATTTCTTCTATCATATTCATTTTCTTCACTCGATTCTGATACTTTCACAAAAAAAAACTTTGTTGTACACTGAGGGAAGAAGATTCTTTTTACTACTAAGCAGTACAAAATAACAGCGTAAAAATTACGTAAATTCTCTGTTGTTTTTATACTTTATTTTCCCACTACGATTAGATTTTCTTAAATCTTGCAATGCCAAAGAACGACCAAAAAATTTTTCACTTAACGAACCCAGGAGCGTGTCTAAAGTCGTCTTTGGACTTTTTCGATGCTATGGTTCGTACGGATTATTTTGATAGCTTGCGTGAAACACTTGCTATTGGTTGGCTAAGAGAATTATGCACCAGATTGCTTAAAAAAACTTGGTATCACTTATAAAAAACGGGGAAGTGGTTCGAAAAATGACGAACACATCGATAAAAAGGTAATCTTTTCTATCTTTTCTATCTTGCTTTGAAGGAGGTTTTTTAGGTTTTTTTTTTTTTCTTTTCATCCCAGTTGCCACATGCTTTCCAAAGCGATTGGAAGTGAGAATGAACGATCTTAAACGTTCTGTAGTTCAAATTCCCTTTTAAGAGAAGAAATACAATATTCATTTAACAGAGGAAGTGCAAAAAAATTCTTACTGGTAATTATAATTGTGAATTTTTATTGTGATTTGATTAACTAAACATTAATTTTCATGCGTGTAGACAAAGAATTTGTAAAATTGTTTTTCGAACAAGCTAATAGAGTGAAGATACAAAAGAAGTTTGCCCCATCGAGTGAAGATATTGGTCCAACGACATCTCAAGTTGCTCAGTCTTGTTAGTAGAAATCAATTAAACACAACAATTCAAGTTATTCCCATTTTTTATATTTGTAGGTGTAAGCGAAACCTGTCGGGGCCAGCAACCTTCACACGTGTTGAATAATTTAACTGGGATTGGAAAAAGAGGAGTAAAGGAATTGGTCCATCAACAATTCAAGTTACCCAGAAACCTTGTAAGTTTGAATTCGTTGATACAACTTTATACGTACAATAGTTTACAAATTTTTTACATTTGTAGGTTTAAGTGAAATTGGCAAAGGCCAAAAACTTGCATATGCATCAAGAAATTTACCATCTCATGGACGAGGATGGAGTGAAGAAATGGAACCATCGACATCTCAAGTTGCTCAACAATGTGGTAAATACTATATCTCAATCAGTACATTCAGTGATACATATTATTTGAAATTAAAATTGTCATAGGTGCGAGTGGAATGGACCAACCTAATGTACGAGCGTCAACTTTGACTTAAACTCTTGCTGGTAGAGGTGGGAGTAAAGCCAGTAATTTATCGGGCTGTTGTGTACAAGACGCTTGTGGCACGAACGAGCAAGTTTGCAGAGGACAAAATTCAAGAAACCATGGTAGCCGTGGCACATATAGTCAGTTAACTCGTGGATGGCAAGGTTGATGTGGAGCCATAAACCAACAACAGAGCGCGCCAATCACATTAGCCTTGAGCCTGGCACTACAGACAAACCGAAGAGTCACTGCTATTGCTGTGAGGGGGAGCACCAATTGATGGCCTGCCGAACATTCAAAGAAATGCCTACGATAGAAAAGGTACGGTTCTGCGTCAAACGACGCTTTTGCATGAAATGTTTCGGGACGAGACACTCTGCAGCCGATTGCAAATTTGGAAAGGGTTGTGGAGTCAACGGATGTCATTATATTATTCAGCACCCATTGCTTCATGATCCTGGAGAGAAACACGCCAAGGGTAACAGCTATCACACATTACTTTCAGCCAAGGTACAGTCCCCTCCATAAGTATGGGATCACCCCGCGCCGTTCCATAAGGCGGCGTGTATTTTTCATATGGGTTTTTCGGGTGGCAAAAATCGAAAAAATGACATAAATTCACCAAACTTGGGATTTATGTCATTTTACGTTTTTTCTATTGTCTGAATTTTTTTCAGATTTTTTCCCCTATTTTTTATGCCTAGAAAAGTGGCGCACAAAGTATCGGATCACTCCGACGCCGGCCGTGTTGTCTTATGGCGCAAATGGGCTTTTCATATTGCGTTTTATATAATTAATTTTCTAGAAGGAATTTTTATTTTCAAACCGTGTATACTATACCCTTTCATAAATTTACTGATAAATTATAAATTTACTATACCCTTTCAGTTTTTCATGATGATATGAATTATTTTCGAATTTTCCCAGATTTATTCGTTTCCCGAGTTTCTGAAATAAGAGACTGCAGAAGACTTCATTTACGGTTTACAACCTCTATCAGCTGGCGTAGGCCGGAAAATTAGTGTCGTTTCTATACACCACTGGCGCTCTGCTTCCTTTTTTACTTAAGGGGCGTATAGAAACGACACTAATTTTACGGCCTACGCCAGCTGATAGAGGTTGCAAACCCTAAATGAACTCTTCTGTAGTCTCTTATTTTAGCAACTGGGGAAATTAATAAATCTGGGAAAATTCGGAAATGGTTCCGATCATAATGGAAATCTTACAGTTAATTTATAAAAGGGAAATGTAAAAAGGGTTTGAATATAAAAATTCCTTCTTAAAAATTAAATATATAAAAAGCAATATGAAAAGCCCATTTGAGCCATAAGACAACACGGCCGCCGTCGGAGTGATCCGATACTTTGTGCGCCACTTTTCTAGGCATAAAAAATAGGGGAAAAAATCTGAAAAAAATTCAGACAATAGAAAAAACGTAAAATGACATAAATCCCAAGTTTGGTGAATTTATGTCATTTTTTCGATTTTTGCCACCCGAAAAACCCATATGAAAAATACACGCCGCCTTATGGAACGACGCGGGGTGATCCCATACTTATGGAGGGGACTGTAGATCGTGTCAATGTGGCGCTAGGTGTTATACAGATGGAAGCTTACAGAGAAGAAGGCCAACTCATTCTAATATCAGTGCTGATAGACGAGGGCAGCGATTGGACGCTGTTTCGAGAGGACTTTCTCCAACGGCTTAATATAACTGGGAAAGGTACGGTACTACCCTAGATCTCGGAGGAGTTACTGTCACAGAACGCTACAAGTCACAGAAGGCCCCGGTTCAGTTGAATCACAGTCATTGACAAATATTCCTTCACCTGCTTCGGCATGCTGATCAAATGAGACAAACGAAAAATTCATTGCAAGATTTAAAACATTTGGTTTCCTCACATCCCAAGCCTCGTACGTTGTCTTCCCTTCAAGCGCCTTTCCGAGATACATAATATATACCAGAAGAGGCCGGTGTGGTGGCAGGTACAGTATCCTGCAATAAAATCCGAACGGTGATTTTTTTACCAATACCCACCTATCCATATTGTGGGGAACTGGGTTTGGTTTATGGGCCGAATTTGGGTGGTAAGGAAAGAAGGGAAAGGTGTCAAATATAACACATGGCTGAATCTGGATAGAATTTGTTTCGGTAAATCCGACCTGATTGACAAACCGCTTTTTTATTCCCTGATTATTTCAATCTGGAGTCCAACGAAGCGGTCAGTTGGCAGTGTCCTCATTTAAAAATGTTCGCCAAGGAAGGCCAGGACTTCAGCGACTGCTGTCTTGCTATTGCTGCACACGAGGTCGTCCTCGATCTCATCGACCTCCTCGACCAGATCACGATGACTAAAATCTCCTCCTCTCGGTGACGGTGGTAAACACAGGGGTCGTGTTGGCTTCGCGTGAAGCCGTATTTGAGAAGGAAGTTGTTGAATTTACAGTTCCACACCCGTGCGGACTTCTACAGTCCGTAGATTCATTTTACTAGTCTGCCGACGAAATGCTCCTTGCCCGGTACTAAAAAACCTACCGGCTGATGGATGTAAATTTCTGCGTCGACTAGACCGTAAAGAAAGGTCGTTTAATATCCAAATGAGCCATGTCTAAATTCAGAACTGCGCACGTTGACAGAATACCACGTAGGGAGCCGTAACCAATTACAGGAGAGTAGGTTTCAGTGAAGTCAATACCTTCGACTAAGGCATAGCCTTTGGCGAACAGACGTGACTTATAGCGAGCATGGGTGCTCAGGGTGCCGGCTTCACTTTAAAGATCCAGCGAAATTCCTTACAGCTCCCAGCCTTCTGGTACGAGCGAGGCTCGAATGGCTCGGAGATATAGATAACGATTGACTGAATGCTCTTGATCACCTTGTGTTGATGACCGCGTAGGGGATACCGTCGATTGGCGCAGATATGGATTTCTTCGTGACTGGTTGCGTTGTTTGAATCCTTATCGGACGTCCTTATTGCGTCCTTATCGTTCGTCTCTCTGGTATTCTGCCTTTCCGTCGTGTTCAGATTGAGCTTCATTAGCTTTGTTCTGCGTTTCGGTCAATGGGACGACGGGGGCATCTTGGTTGTCTTTTGAAGGTGTGTCCTTCTCGTCAGAAGGTTGGTTTGTATCAGTCGATAGCTGTTAGGCTGAAAAAGAAAATTTTAGAGGAGTGGCGTGGCTTTGTTGCTGCGTGTGCTTGGAGGCAGGCAGCTGCTTGCAGGCTTCGTGCTTGAATCGTTTCCTTCGTCAATTGTGACGTCGACACTGACTTTGATTTAAGAGGTTTCTAATATTAAGACGCGGAATCCAGTTGAAGTGCCATCATATCCCAGAAACATTCCCTTTTCTCCTTTCTTTTCCCATTTTTGTCGTGTTTCATCTGGAATATGAACATAGCAGACACAGCCAAACGGACGAAGATGAGAAACATTTTATATTAGGTTTGTTACCGTGATATTTTTCATAAGGTGTGACCGGTCTGGTACGGGAAAGCGTACGATTGAGAGTGTATACGGATTAAGCTAGTGCTTCAGCCCAGAGCCGTAGTAACACTTGCAGAATTACAGGTTCTTTTTCCGTACAGGGCGCTTCGTGCTGATTCTACGATTGTCCAGTTATCTCTTCCGAGGTTCCATTTTGCTGAGGGGAGTAGGCGACGGTGTATTGTCGACTAATGCCTGCTTCTTCGCCGACGTCTGTGATCATCACTTGTCCTACTTCAATTGGTTTTTCAGTATAAGAGTGAAATGGGCAGCGGCTGAACTTTCCATAGATGCAGCCCTCGCACACCCTCGCACACGAGGCACGTCATGGTTTGTAATGACTAGTCCTTCTACTGCGTTGGTTGACGCCATGCGTTGAATTCTTATGCAGTTGACGTGACCGAAACGGAAGAGCCAGTTGATTGAAGAGGCTGCTGATTGTTTAGCGACACAGGCTTGCTCTTCTTGAGATGACTGAATGCTTTGATGTTAAGTTTATAAAGTTTTCTGCTTGCCCTGCGACTAGTCACTTCAACCATGTCGTTTAAAAATAATAAAACCTCTTAAAATACAAGGTTACTTGTGTACCAAGAGCAGTAACAGCGCCAATCTAGATCGGATTGACCCCGCCGTCTGGAAAATACAGTTCTATTTTTGAGTAAGCTATTTCGTCTTTTTCCATTAACCGTTGCTTCAAATACGACAACGCCGTAGGCGTGGACGTCAGTAGTTGACTCATGAATTCCTTGTATGACCCAGCTGTCTATTGGACAGTGGCGATGCTATGTAGAATATTTTTCTGGTTTGTAAGATGAGCCGTGGCTCCAAAATCAACTAACCAATCGGATAAATCAAGACGAGCTAGGGGACTGAAGGCAGCTGGTAAGCAAAGTCCAAGGTTGGTAAGTTAATAAAGGCGGAGTTGGCTGAGTCTCGTTTAGCTGCGTGAGTCCGTTTTCTACACTCTGATGTAGGATGTGTGGCGGTAGTGCCCATGGTCGTGCAGAAGTCACATGGTGGACCAGTGTACCTTGTCTTTTGGCAGGTGGACCGTCTTGATTTCTGGTGCCAGCCGAATAGCCTCCTCTACCACCGTATCCACCTCTGCTGCCACCTCGATACCCTTTGCTAGCTGCAAAATATTCAAGATCTTGAGGCTGAAACATTTCGTTTTTACTCTCTTCGTTCATTATTTTGCTGTCAGCAATGAAATAATCTGTTCTTCTTCTGGAAGAGCCAGGTGAGGTGGAAGAGTGTAGATAATTTTGGTGCAGATTTGCAAAAGAGTTGGGGCTTCAACCATGTTTTTGAGTTGTTCGACAAAGTTCTCAGTGGCTGAGATGTGAGACATGGCGTCATGGCCTGGACAACGAGAAGAGCACAAATAAAAAGTTTGCTACATGAAGAGACTAAGTAAATTACCTTGTTGGTAGCCGTAGTTAAGAAACTTTCTTTGAATAGGGTTGGTGCATGAATAGGGGATTCCATTGAAAAAACTATCATAAGAATCAATTTTTTATGCTGATTCTCATGGTATTATTTTTATATTTTTAAAATAATTTCTTCAAAGCTTAATCTGTGTTCAAAGTTCAGTTAGGCTCCTCCCACTTCAAAACGGACCCCCGCCATTTTTCCTTAAAATGGGATGAAGTTTGCTCTTTTTCCCCCCTTTTCAACCTTTTTCGTGCTGCCTATACCCCCTCTTTTGCCCTTAGGGTCGAAAGGCGAAAGACGAAAAGAGTGAAAAGGGGGAAATTCATCCCATTTTAAGGACCGCCCACCAAAAATGGCGTGGGGTCCGTTTTAAAATGGAGGGAGCTAATCTCAACTTTGAAGTGAGATTACGGGGGGAAATCTTTATTTAAAAAAAAAGAAATACATGAGAATCAGCGTGAAAAACTGATTCTAATGTTTTTTTTTTCAACGATTCCCTTATTCATTCAACAACTCTATTACGTATCTGTTAATGGCTGCACACTTCTTTTGTTGTGACGAGAGTCTTATACATATTTGGAAAGCTGTCTTGTATCCGACCAACGTGTTATGCAGTTTTTCCTCAATTGTTGAGAGTAGGATTTGACGTGCTGTACAATCTTTCGTGTTCCAGTCCTTAATTGCTACTGCATTTAGGATTGGTCCCAGCACGGCTGTAGCTCCGGTGATCACAGGTTGTCCTTCAGGAGGTTCATAGACCGCTCGCATCTGTAGTATTTTGTACATGAGTTAGCAGACAGTTTTTTTATAAAGCGGTTTGTCCAAACAACTTTGGTTAAGCCCCTGGTAGCACACCTCCATCCATGGGATGGACGACATAGATCCGACTCGTCTGAGTCGGACGTCCAATCCGACGACAATAGGACGGACGTCGCCCATCCCAATGTCACTCCGTACGACGTGGTAATTTGAACAGCCCTTGAACGTCATCAAATATTTGTCCATACGACATCCAAGCGTGGACTGCTCATTGCCGTCACCAAAACGACGTTTTTGGATCACAAATTGCTATCCTGATATCTTCGTAGTTAGACCTAAATTGACTATACTTTATACAACTGCTTTAACTTTTGTATTTAACCATGGAAAGACAAACAGATTTACACGACGCAAAAGATAAGGATTGGCAGATCAGCGACAAAAGATAAGGTTTGACTAAATAGTTTTGATTAGACAATTTCCAAAAGATCACAGGTCCATTTTTTCATGGGTTCCAAGGAAAACATCGTGTTTCATTCCTCCATAAATACAGCTTCCATACACGAAGATATAAAAATGGAGGAGTTTTCAAAACTTTACCAGACATTTCTTCTATTCTTTCTGTCCATTGGTTAGCACAGGCCACAATCTATCCGAAAAGAAATATAGTCACAATAAATCTAATTTGCATTCAAGACCTTTGTTGTACCTGTCGACGAAATTTAAATTCACATGGTCAGCATTTCTCGTAAAATGATATAAAGCTTCTGAGTGACAGAACTTTCATCTCATATTTGCTTGTTGACATGAATGTTACATTCATTAGGAGAATCTCCAGTGGCATACAAACCAAGGGAATCCATATCACTCAAAATTTGTCTGAATAAGGTTAAAGTTCTATGACAAAAACAGTTAATAAGTGAAATAAAAGATTGGGAAAGTTCATACATTGCTCCTCTTTTGAGGAAGTAGTTATCCTAGAAGAACGGACATCGACATTCTCTTGGTTGGTTGTTTTAGTTATATAATTTTGGAATGGTGCACAAGCTGATTCTCTTTTACACCAGCAAAGCTGACGCGGAATTTTTGCACCAACACCCATAGACCTGTTACTGCCTTTTAAACTTTCTCAGCAGTAAAAGTTCGTGATATTTCGTCTCTTATTTTGTCCTGCCCTTTAGTCCTCCCCTCTTGATCCAATACCAACTTTTGTTCTCAAGGAATGTTTGTCTGATTTGACTCCTTCTATAACGAACATTATTAATCTGTCTCTTTCTTCTGGAATTTTCCCTCGTGAAATGAAACTCGCTCTAATCACTCCATTATTGAAAAAACAAGGCCTTGACCCTGATGTGCTCTCTAATTATAGATCTTGGTCCCTATTCTCTTTTCTCTCCAAACTTCTTGAAAGTGTGGTTGCTTAACAGCTAGTCTCCCACCTAGTATCCCAGTCTCTTTTTGTCTACGTGCAATCTGCTTATAGAGCTGCCGATTCCACCAAAACTGCCATTCTAAAAGTCTTGAACGATTTACTATCGTCGTTCGACAATGGCAATGCTGTCATTCTCACACTTCTCGATCAAAGCGCTGCTTTCAACACCATCACCATTCTACTGGATTGCCTGTCGCCTTTTTTTGGTGTCTCTAGCCTTTCTCTTGCATGGTTCGCCTCGTATCTCGACGGAAGGCGGCAGTCAGTCAGTGTTCGTGGCGTCACTTCAACTCTTACCCCCTCCCCCCTAGTCTATGGTGTTCCGCAAGGATCCGTGCTAGTCCTATTTTGTACATTCTTTACAATTCTCCCATCCACGATATTGCAGAATCAGCGGTAATCTCCGATCATTATTACGGTGATGTTTCACAGAAATACTGTTCTCGAATACTGAGTCTTTTGTCCGATCGCCATCTGTAGCCGACCAGCAACCTATCGGTTAAGTATTGGTCCTATTATAACAACCTATCGGCGTGCCTCAACGATCAAATCCTTAGCCGACGGGCAATACATTGTTGCAATATCATACGTCCCCTTTTTTAGTTAAAGTTGGCACTTTCACTTTTTGATTAAATGAATGATATTAAGAGAAGAGATAGGCATTGATAGAGACGATTGTACATGCAAAGAAAAAATGAAATTGTTCTATTTAGTGTATCGCGTGGGACGTTTAGTCTGGCGTGTTATGATTGTCTCGGCGTATTGTTTGAGATTCTCTTTGATTTTCCGCGCTTACGGCGGGTTGTTTCAGCTGTTCCGTTCGACACGGATTGATTTTCTTCCAGTGGAGTTGGGGCCGGCTGGACAGATGGCCCCTGAAACGGATTGCCTGGCATAACCGGCACTTTCTTTCGCAGCATTCGTCGATTGCGGAAAAGACGACCGGCTGGTGTATTTACGATATAATCCTGGTTTGGGCCCACCTCAACGACGACTGCTGTAGTAGCCCAGCATTTAACAAACAATCTCCCACTCAACCGCACCGAAATACCCCCTTTTTTTACGAAGGTCGTTTTCGGATTGTAATCCGTAAAAGAACTCTAAAAATCAAGACTAGGTCTATTCTGCTCAGAAAAGCAAGGCAATTCAAACGGAATAAAGTCCGGATTTTCATCTTGTTTCGTTCCCGAGATAATCGGGATTGAAAATCACGAAATATCACGAAAACCCAAAGTCTCTCCTTCCGACTACATCGCTTTTAGCCGTATATTCGGCTTCTACAAAAAAACTAATTGATACAAAATGTAGCCCTTTTATCTCTTTTTCATAATACAAAAGGATTTTTGATAATTCGCTGAGATGTCTGAGATATCATGATTTTCGTGATACCCCCATTTCGACACATTTTTCAGGCATTTTATTCGGCGTTGTCGATTGCCGTATATATGACTTTGCCCCCACTCTTTCGCTTTTTCCATTGTTTCCTATGTATCAAAACCCATCTGTATCGATATACAAGGCCTTGACACATGGGAAACGGGGAAAAGCGAAGGAGTGGACAGAAAAGGGGGCGAAAAGCACATATACGGCAATCGGCAACGCCGAATAAAATGCCTGAAAAATGTGTCGAAATGAACGTCAAATGAAAACAAGAAGAAATAAATGAACGAAAAATCGTCAGGCTTTAAACTGGTAACGCTGCATCTTGAGTAGAAGGCAGAGAATACGAGGGTTGTCAAGTTTATCGAGGCTGTGGTTATTCAGGATCGGTACTAACGGCTTGTTATCTGGGATGAGCTCAAACGTTGGTGAGTTTTAGATAAATTCCCGACACTTCTCTAATCGCGCTCCTAATGCATCGCCCACATTGCTCCTAAACACTCCAATTCGATCATCGCATAGCGCGATTCAGTTTCGGATAAATACTTGGAGCCTGCTTGGAGCATTCGCCAGCTCCCCTCGGTGTCTCTTTTCATCAAGATGAAACCAAGGCCGATAAGTCAAGATGCGTCGACGTGTAGAGCTGTCGGTCAATTCTGGTCATAAAAGGCTAGGTCAAGCGTTTCAGACAGGGCATTTTTGGCTTTCAGGAACGCGTTTTCATGAGTTTTCGTCCACTCCTACAATTTTCCTTCTTTCAGAAGGATTGTACAGTGGCTTCAGCGACTTGCGACTTTGGTAGAAAAAATTCCAGCCTGTTTACATAAACCATGAAATGCTCTTACGTCTGTGATGTTTTTTGGCAGCGGGAACTCGCGGATTTGTTTAGTTAGATCCGAATTGGGCTTGAAACCTTGGGAGCTCACGATGTAGCCCCTGAATCTCGCTGTTGGCTGGGCAAATACAATTTTTGTAAAGATTGATTGTGATGTTGTGGTCGGTCTCTCGTTGGAAAAAAGTGGGCGCCAGCTCGATATGCTCCTCGTAGGTTGCAGAAAAACCATCTCGTCTTCGACGATTTGGCGGCAGTTTGGGATATCATCAAAGACTTCAGAGACGCGACGGCTGTAGTCATCTCCTGCGGGTGGGATACCAAACGAAAGGCACCGATATTGATACCGGCCAAACGGAGTTGAAAACGTTGTCAAGGCTTCCGATTCTTCTTCCGGTCGCACTTGGTGGTAAACTTTTAGGGCGTCAGTTACTGTGAACAAATTAATACTTGGCAGAATCGTTCTCATTGCCTGAAAGGGTGTGGCCGTATCGAATTTCGGCCGGATGATGTTTTGATTTAAGATTGTGAATTCCACAAATACTCTTATGCCACCATCTTTCTTCGTGGCCAGCACCATCGAATGGACCCATGCTGTTGGTCTCGTTACTCTTTGGATTATATCGGATTATGCTTTTCGAGGAGGTCCAGCTCCTGTTTTAATCTTGGCATGAGAGGGACTGAGACAGGACGAGATCCGTGGATGGCGGCTGGAATTGCGCCTTCCTTGAGCTCGAAATGGCATGCCGGGCTCGCCACGGGTCGACAGTTCCGTCAAAGATGTGGGGATGGACGACCGTTAACTGGTTTAGGTCTTCTTTCTTCTTCTCTTCCGTCGGGTTGATCCCGACTGTAGTCATAAGATGTGGGAATAACTTGGAGCCAGGATTGTTTCGTGACTCATCTTTTTAGATCGCGTTGATGCTCTCGTGAGGGTAACAAGCTGTTAACATTCCGAATGCCTATTGAATCTGTTTCGATAGCACCGGTTGTTTCAGATCCTGTAATACGTGAAAAGTATTTTGATTGCTTTACTCTTTTTACCCGTAGGCCAATGGATTGTTGCTTCGATCGTTCCAATGCTGATAATGGAGATTCCGGTAGCTGTAATGGCGTTGGTGCCCCTGGGTAAGAGATTGGTGTCTTGAATCTCGTTATGGTACATATCGGCCGAAATGGCGTCAATTTGTGCCCCATTTTCTGGTAAAATTTGAATGAAAATTTCTTTCTTACTGCCACTGGGATGAATTCCTGCTTTAACGAGATCAAATCCTTCTATGCCAGCGATACATGCTGGAGAGTTGGGTTTGAGTGTGATACATCCGGTTTGAAGCGGTTTTTGCTCTTCTTCTAACTGCACATTCTGGCAAAAAGTCCGATTTTTGTGCATTTGCCACATTCCTTTCCATTGTCTGGGCATAGTTGGCGTGAGTGGCGAGTTTCACTGCCACAGTTCCAGAATCCATATTCTGATTTGTTGTCATCTTTAGACTGCTTACCGGGCGGTCTGTACTTTGCCGGCTGTTGAAATTGTGTGCTGGGAGGTTCTTGCGTTTTCCTTTTCTTTGTATGACGATTTGGACAGCGCTTTAATTGCTGCCGCGTAACCTGTATTCAGATTTAATGTTTTTTTTGGAAGCAGGCTCTGCTACGCGTAGGATGTCGATGGCTTGGTTGAGTGTTAGGGTTCCACCTTTCTCGAGGACTTTCCGGCGGATTTCATCAACGTAAACTCCATGGACTACTTGACCAAGGATGCGGTTGACAATTTGCGAAGCAGTCGGTGGCAAATTCGCACTTGCGAGCTAGATTGCGGAGATCGCACAGCCAATTGTCGGCCGCCTCGTTCGCTCGGTGCTTCCTTAAAGCGAATTGTTGGCGCTAGACATGTCGATTTTGTCCTGCATTTTAACGTTCACGCAATTTCTGAATCACAATCTTGTGATACCCATCTGAGCATCTGTTTTCCTTTAAAAAACAAGAAAGTAAAATATTAGTTTTGTAGGCTGGGCGCTCATCAAGTAAAAAGTCGATGTTTGAAAATTGTCCATTGTTGGTGCCAAAGCTCGAACGAATGCTTGTATTTGTCGAGATCAAACCTAGAAGGCGATCCATTCGGCTTGAATGCCTTCGGTGACATAGCTGTCACATGGGTAACTTATTCTTCTTCTTCTAAAGCCACGGGGAATAGTTGGGATAAACCAAAAATATCTGCTAGTGATTTTCTGCCTTTAGTTTTGCGTTTTACCATGAATAATTTACTCGTCGATCGTAGACAGCGTTCAATGCAGCAGTGGATGTAGCTTTGTTAGCTTGACTTTTCAAATGCCCCAATACATACACAACTCCGACCAATTGCTGAGACCAAGAGCACAGAATGACAGCAAGCAGAAAAAATTTGCGGAAAAATGGCGGACGATCAGTCACCTGGGGTCGTTTTTGCTTCGACCCTTACAAAAATGATATACTGGTTTGATAGTTAACAATACTTAAGACCAGATACTTAAGGGTGGTGTAGAATAAGTAACCAACTGCGCCATGTAATGACGTCAATTAGCAAAAAATTTTGAAGTAGACTATGCAGCTATGTATTTCTCAGCGAATAATTCAGACATTGCACTTGAAGGTAACACTGTTCGTTGGAGTACATTGTAAAAATCAGTTGCTAACTTTATACTTAATACCACAGGCAGAATGTCTGTTGGAAGTATGTCGAGGGGATATCACAGTTTGCAGAGTGAATCTAGAATGTCAACAACCACAGAATTTCACGTTGAGCTGCACCAAATGCTCGGAGGTATATAAAACCTTAATATGTTATTAAACCTGTAAAAACATTTACCTGCCTATGTATTTGTATAGATGTAAGTAAACCAAATCAGACTCACATCAGACAGAAATGTAAATCACTGCTATCATCTTGAACCAATAGAATCTCCAACACCTATTTCCAACACTGAAGAAACGCAGAAAGTTGAGGATTTGTTTGTCAACTCATCAGACATAGATCTCTAAGGTAACATTACTGTTGGAGTATATTTTAACAACTATCCTTCAAAATATATTTACTATTACAGGCAGAATTTCTGTTGACAGCCTGTTTAGTGGATATTACAGTTTGCAGTGTGAATCTATATTGTCAACAACCACAGAATGTAATATGGCTCTGCACCACGCCCTTGGAGGTATAATAAAACTTTATATGTTATTCAACCTGTTTTAACAGTTGTTATGTCTTTGTATAGATGCTTGTGAACACAATCATACTTCTTTTAACAACTACTATCGTCATGAACAAATGGAAACTTCTACACCTATTGTTGTCAACAAAGAAACACAGACTGATTACAAGCAATTTCTCTAATCACTTTCAATCAAAGAAACTCAAAACAAACTGTTAGCAAGAAATCACAAGTTAAGTAAAGGAGTTCAACACAATCTTATTACTTGGGCTCAAAAAGATGCAGCGTGTAGTCCTTACTGGAAAGTGATGCCACTTTTGGCAACTAGTCCTGTTCTGAAGTTGAGGAGCTCGCAATTGTCAAAAGTGAATCCGTGGGATGTGACAGCACAGGATTTTAACAGTCCATCACCTATCAAGTGTACATCACCACAGCAGTCTTGGCAAATCAGTTCCACCCCATTATCTGCTAAACGAAAACTGATAGATTCACTCGCTATTGAAACGTCGTCTTACGGTAATGTGAGAAAGAAGAGGAAATGTGCAAGATCTCTTTCATATGAAGAAATCTCTTCAAATAAAGGTGATACATCTTCGTGTGGAAAATCAATGCCGAAAGAAGATTCATCTTGGTATCAATAATTCACGTCAAATGGCATATCAGTACTGCCCTCCCCCTGTCGTTTGTTTACTGTGCGACTGAATTTAAACATAGAAGTTCCAAACGTGCAATACAACTAATGTAATCTGATCCCAAAACTTATCTCGGTGTTGATCGCGATTGGATTTCTGTACTTCTCCTCGTTGGCTCTAAGTTTAAGGTAAAAGGAAACCTAACATGATTGCATGTTGTATAACTAGTATTAAGAAAATTACGTTTGAATGAATCGTTCATGGTACTTGGGCACGAGTTTGGAATATACTACAGTCAAGCCTCGAGATATTTCACACGGTTTTTTCACTTGATCTCAAGTAACTTCAGACAACTAATTGTGTGGCCAAGTGATGAATCGATTCATCGAGCAATGCCCATTGGCTTCCGTAAATCATTCAAAAAAGTAAGTAGGGTTGGAGATTGCCTCGAAATAGCTATACAAAAGCCAGTTCATGCTTTCGACACAAGCATTGACACGGTCAGACTACAAGAAGGCTAACACTATTAAATACTATGTTGTGATTACACTTAATGGTTTATTCTCTTTCTGTTCAGCTGGATATAGTGGAAGAGCAACGGACAAAATGATCGTCTCCCACTGCGGCTTCTTGGACTTGTTAAAGCAAGGCATGGTCATTATGTTTGATGGAGGTTTAAAAAAAAAGTCCAAAGTATGGTGTTGGAAAAAGGATGTGAAGTAGTTCGTCCGCCCAGTGTAAGTGAAGGCAAACAACTCTCTAAAGAACAGGTTCTTAATGGTCGCAAAATTGCTGGCGTCAGAATTCACGTAGAGCAAGGGATCCGTCGCATCCGCGAATTAAAGTTACTTGCCCCACACGCATGTATTCATAGTTCATTGGTTTCATTTGCGGACGATGCTTTTTTCTAGTCTGTGGATTGATTAACATTCAGAGTTGCTTAACTAGATGCTAATTACTTTATCAACGCTTTACTTGTATTCAGAAACTCTCATCTGTTTGTGTTTTTATCTGCTTATGAATAACCGCCTGTAACGTTTTTTACTCTATGCTGTCAATCTGTAAAAATTTTTTCCTTATCGTGGTCTTATCTGTTTTATATTTCCTCGGTATATTTCTGGTTGCGTACGGATACAATACAGAATTCAACATGAACAACAAGTTATTCCAATACAAATTTTCCAATAGTATTTGTCTAAAATTGTTCAGCTTTAACCATAACGGCTCTTATGTAGTTCTCATCATAGTCTACTGGCAAAATTTTTACTTTTCTGTTGTTCTCGAATGTGGGCTCGCAACACAAAAAATACTTTTCTTCCTTCCATATAGATGCATTTGCAGCTGAACTTGGGCCTTGCACTGTGGTTTTATTTTTCTTAAAATATAAAATTTATTGCAGTCATTGTAAGTGATGATTCTATTTACCTGAAGAATCAATGAAATTGAAATAGCTTTTGTAGTTATATATAGTTAGGCACTTGATCTCAACAGTAAAGTTTTCATTGATTCCGTCTGGTTAGGCGCCAAAAATCGGGTGTTTCGGATGAGTAATCAATCCGCAGCATTCAAATGTCATTTTTTGCTTTTTTGATACGATCTGTAGGACTTGGGACTCTAAACGAGTACCTCTGGCCACAGAAGACGTTTCTCTATTTTTTCCCCATGAAGTACTGTTTGTCGACGAGTGACCCATCTACAGTATTGCAGTGAGCGACTGCATACAAGTTTGACGCGGTGATACGTAGGTATCTATTTTATTAGGAGACATTAAATGTTATTGTAGCTGCCATGAAAGTTACAAATAGCCAAGAAAATTTCTATAATAAAGTATTAATTACTTGAACCGTCTCCACAGAGAATTATCTGTTTGATCACTTGTTGACTTAGCGACTTCATTACACAGTTATTCTGTCATGCTAGATTTGCAGAAACGTAAGAAATCAAGAACATTTGTCGACGTCGGATTTCTTTTTTTGAAGTCCCTCGACAGGGAATGGATATTTTTGCCAGTTCCGGAATCACTTTTTCGTTTCCCTTTTTGAATTTCCAATCCATGTGAGCAATTATTTCTTGTAAAAATGAAACGCCATCGGGATCCTTTCTGACATTGATTTTACTTTTCATTTTGTAAATTTTCCTATTCGGTTTTCTTTTCTGGATGGTTTCTGCAGACAACTTATTCTTCTTCTTACATCTATTTTTTCTCCTTTGTTATTTATTGTTATTTATTATTTACTTCAAGATCTTTGACCAAAATGAACTTTATGGTTTTCCCGACGTTTGACAGCTTGGACTTTTTCCAATAACAGGCTTTTTCCGTAGGGGTTTGATCTTCAAAACGACGATGCATCCATCCGAGAAGGGCAAGCTGGTGCTTGCACCTTCCCAGTGCCACAATGCAGCCATAACATTTACATGACGTTATTTCGCCTTTAGAAGAGTCAACTACAATTTCTACTTTGTAACCATTTGAAGTTACTTTATGTTCGGGAGAGACACAAGATAATACAGTGTTTATGTGGCCTTCTCGTTTGAGTTGAACATAATCAATGGCAGACTCACCGTACGATTCCCTGCCACTACGCATAGCTTTGATATTAGAGATTTCAGGTAAAATAAAATTACTGTCCTTGATGGCTATAAAATTGGCAAGGGCAATAATTTTTACTTCTGAAGGTTATCACTATTAGCCTCTTCGTAACCTTCCAGCAATTTGTGAGCCTTGTAAGCCATTCAAATAAACGGAAGAATGAAGAAACACGAGCCATGAAATACATAATAAAATTTAAGATACAGTTTATTGTAATTACATATTATTTTAAAATTTGTCATACCGTAATTCAGGAATTCAAATAGAAACAAACACAAACATTAAAATTATTTTAGACAGATTTAATTGTCTTTAACAGATTAGATTGTCCGAGTTATTGCCAATCTAGTAAAGTGTAATTTTGACCAGTTTCCCACCCAGCCTAGTCGCCATTTTTTATTACCCTCCCTCGCGTTCCTGGCGGATGACAGCCAAAACATACGAGTTCTCTGCACCTCGGGCTTCATATTGCTGGCCACTAGACTATATGAAAGGGCCTACAGTATGTCCCCCGTTGTAAAGTGAAGGCCAGGAAAGCGTAGCTTCGGCTGTTGTGATTTTTGACGCGAATTGATTCGAGTGGGAGCGCTAGTTCAAACCCACTCAAGACCAAAAACAAGAACTTGTCTAATAACAAGTTGAAGATGAATAAATATTCCACGCTGGACTATATAACCATAAACACAACAACCAGATTCCCGTCAAAATTTTAAAAGTAGTAAAACTGTTATTTCACCAATAATATTGTGAGCCAACAAATTTGGGTGCAAAAATATATTGGAAAAATATTTTAAAAAATTATTTTACCAACATCTCAATTGTAGGAATATAATATTTTAGCAATATTTGGGAAATATACTCTGCTAGCTGGGCTGTATCGTCTTGGGAAGATTCGAAATCAGCTGACATCATCTGCTACAAAAACCATGGTTCACTCCCTGGTCATCTCTCATCTGGATTATGCTAATTCTCTTCTCGCGGGTCTGCCGGCCTACAAACTCAATTCTCTTCAAGCAGTCCAGGATTCAGCAGCTCACCTTATCTGCCGCGGCCGGTCAATCTCGACCAAGGACGCAAGGTACCGCTTGCACTGGCTCCCAGTTCAGCAAAGGATTGACTTTAAGATCCTCTTGATGGTCTTTGACTGTCTTACGGGCTCGGCACCACTCTACCTCCAAGAGACAATCAACTTGCACGTTCCGGGCCACACACGACTTCGATCCTCTGCTCGGACACTCACTGTTGATGTTCATAAGGCTTCTAGCAGAAGATTGTCGATGAGGGCGATGCCCAGAGAGGGGAGACGAGGAGTTTACGCAAGACCATTCGCCACAAAGGGAAAGCTGCTGATGAGGTCTTTCGCCAACAGTGCCCCGCACACTTGGAATCGTCTTCAAGCTCTGATTCGCTCCACAACCAACCGCCCAGTTTTCAAGAAACTTATTAAGACTCATCTATTCTCCTTGGCGTTCCCTTCATTTTCTAAATAATGTAAATCGTAGCACACTCTGCCGTCATTTGATCTTTTTTGTGAAAGTGCGGGATACAAATGCAATACATACATACATACATAATATAATGACCAAAGCCATTTTAGTTTTTTGCGGAGGTATCTGAAACAAATGATTCTCTTTATAATCCTTTGGCGACCTCAGAAGAAGAAGAAGAAGATATTTATAATAGTATAATTTAATTTCTCAAACGAAACAACCCAAAAACTCATTGAACTTTATGAGAAAATACTAATAGGACGAAAACTCGTTAGCCCTCCATCTTTCTTGTTCTTCAACACTAACTTGAGCTCCGTGATTTCGTATCTGCTGTTTGCGAGGTACTCGAATGGATAGGTTGCCGAATGCCAAATGGGCTGCGCTTACAAAAAATAATTTGCATTGCATACTCAACTTTGCAGTACCGACGAGATCGTAACTTTGGCTGTGAAGGTTCCATGTATTCTAGAGCATAGTCTCAAGCTGGAAAAAGTAAAAAGAAGTTTGCAATTACAGCATAATCCTAGTTACATCTATATTAGTTGAAGACTGTGACTGATGTTTATGTATATTTTATTGACATTTGTGCCTCTATGAAAGACGACCTCAACACTTGATTTGACTTCATTATCGACTTTGTAAACCTCGTATTGTAAAACTGCTGTTATGAAGTCATGACCAATTTTGAAAAAGTGGTCCTTTGAGTTAAGCTTGTGATCCTACGGTTAAGATAACAAAGTGCCTGCCTAGTAAGCAGGAGATCACGAATTCCAGTCTCGTTGCGACCTGCAAGAAATGTCATCATAATCATCCCGTGTCTCTTTGAAATCAGAAGAAGAATTGATAGAATCGTAAAACAAGTTGTATTTTAGCGCAGAATTCCGTAAAATTTCTAGTTACAATGATGTAGTCTAATTTTGACTGCCTACTAGAAGAAGAACTAAAAAAATCGTTAAAACAATTTCTATTTCAGCGCAGAATACCGTTAAATTGTAGTTATAAAGATTATTTTCTTCGTAGTCTAATTTTGACTGCCAACTCGGGTAACATTCCATAGGAATTTTCCATACTGAAATTTAAACACCGAATCATAATAACTAATTATGCTGCATGGATCTGCTTTTCTTAGTAAGAGACCAGGACTCGTAGTGTCGTTGAAAATCTTTTTGATTTTTTTGTAAATTGTTCTTTGTGCTGTAGAACAGTTGGGAACTTTCAAATAGAAGTAATCAATTGTAAAACTGCTGTTATGACGTCATGACCAATTTTCAAATTGTTGTCTGAAGCATCCTATTTGTGGTCCTATGGCTTAGATGGCTAAGCGCCTGGCTAGTAAGCAGGAGATCACGAGTTCCAGTTTTGTTGGGACCTGCAAGAAATATTATCATAATAATCCAGTGTCTCTTTGAAATCAGAATAAGAAATGATAAAATTGTTAAAACTTGATGGATTTTAGCGCAGAATGCCGTTAAATTGCTAGTTATAAAGATTTTTTTCTTGGTAGTCTAATTTTTTGCTGCCTACTCAGGCAAAATTTTATAAAATTTTTCCATGCTGAAATTTAAAAATCAAATCAAAATAACTAATTGTGCTGCATGGATCTGCTCTTGCTAGTAAGAGACCAGAACTCGTAGTATCGTTGAAAATCTCGTTGATTTTTTTGTAAATTGTTTTTTGTGCTGTGGAACAGTTCGGAACTTTCAAATAGAAGTTATCAATTGTAAAACTGCTGTTATAACGTCATGACCAATTTGCAAATTGTTGTCTAAAGATCCCATGTGTGGTCCTATGGCTTAGATGGCAAAGCGCCTGCCTAGTAAGCAGGAGATCACGAGTTCGATTCTCGTTGGGATCTGTAAGAAATGTCATCTTAAACACATCCCGTGTCTCTTTGAAATCAGAATAAGAACTGATAGAATCGTTAAAATAAGTAATATTTTAGCGCAGAATACCGTTAAATTGCTAGTTCTAATGATTATCCCTGAGGGTGTGTGTGTGTTAATGGGGTGGGGGGAGTGTAAGCTGTTCTGGGCCACACTTCCAGAACCTTTATTCAGATTTCAGAATCAGAATAAATTTATAGAAATCTAAACTACTGCATCGATTTCCTTCAATTTTTTTGTGTAAACTTACAGTAATTTATCTCAGCGGATAGGTAAGTTTCGATTCATTTGGCAATACTAAATTTTTGGCATATTTGATTTTATGCGGAATTAGTCATTAGCTTTTTGTGACTTAGGACAACCATAACATCAATTCGATTGTCTGTTTGTTTTGTTTTTCTTTTCTGATTTACCAGTTACCGAACGTCGTCTTCATGTTGACATGGTTAGCTTGCAATTTGTAATTATTAAAGTAACGCATAATTTCAACATTCTTGTTTCAATTCTTAGGCAAAAGACTATACTATGGATTACCTTCTTCATGATTGTCATTGTAATTGTTTCGCATAGCTAAATGCTTCATGAAGGGTAAATCAACGCAATATCATTTGTTATTTTGAGTTTTCTTACATATTTTGTTTGCCTAACTAATTTTGTTGTGACGCCCAGGAAAATGACCATAAAATGGGTTTGCTTGATTTTCATGGTAGTGCACTAAACCATTTCTGTGAGTCACTCACTGATATCAATACCATATGATGAGTTGTCATCATGTATGGTAAGCAATGAAATAATTTACCATATTTGTAATGCCCTAACGAGAAATTTTATTTTGACTGTAAGGCTAATGATTAGAAGTTAGACATGAATAGGTATCGTCCTCACCTAAATTTGGATGTGCACATGTCTGTTTCAGAAAGAAAGTTAAGGACAGTAGAAGATGAGCACATAAGCTCAGGCATAGCAGTGATTTTATATCTACGTTGATTGCATCTGTTGGAAAAATGGAAAATTTATTTAACATTTGATTTTAACTGAATAGTCGTATGTGTAATATTTTTCAAATGCAATCATTGATGTTGTAAAATCTTTGAGAGTTGACTTGGCATTGTTGTAATCATTGTAAATTTTTTCATTTTCTAACCAACGTTTTAACTCTTCGTATACTCGCTTTTCCGATTGCATAATAGTTAGCACAAAAACAATTTTGTAGCGGTAAGAATCTCTTTTTTCGCGCCTTTTTTTCGGGGGGGGGGGGGAAGGGGGTATAGGGGGTAGATATTTATGGACTTGAGTATTGTTATATCTTGACTTGCCCCGGAAGTATTCGTTCCGTGCTGTCTGTCAAACAGGTTGATTTACTTGGAATTTTGCTAAAAGATGCCACCAAAATCAAAAGAGTGTTTTTCAAGTCCAAAGGATAAAAGGCGGAGTTAAAAACGTCAGCAGCTTAAAGCTACAAATTGCGAACAGAATAACATTATGGATAATCATCTCAGAATTGCTAAACAAAATTTTTCCGCACTACAGATTCAGGTAATTAGTTTAATAGAAAAAAAGTAATCTTAACATGGAAAGGTAGCCAACTGTTTTTTTCTGCCCAACCATAGTGATATTCAAGAACTTTTGATTACATTGTTTTTCACCAGCAATTGGTATTCCTCTCCATTTAGGAAGGTTCTTCCGAAACGACAGATATTGTGGATCAACCAATTGACGATAGTCCTACACCTGATGGATTTGTCGATGTTGAAGTTGAGGTATTTTAAGTTCAAGAACATTGGGAATAATTTCAAATGTTGTATTTAGATTCCTGACATGTTCGAAGTCGAGGTCCTACATTATGCGGATTCATCTGTTCCATCTTTGAAGTTTAATCAAAATGCATCCAGGCCAATTCTTTTAAATTCTTTTACTTTATATTCAAAAGGAACTCCATTTTTTCAACAGCTCAAGCATTTTGAACGAGATCCCAGTATTGCACTTCTTATTATGGCAGTAAATTCAGGCCAAAGTCGATTTGCAAAAGTAAACCTGCTTCATTCTCATACATCTGCTGAAGTCGAAGAACAGACCGTCCATTGCCTAAAATAAGAAATTGAATCCAACCTGAAGCAAAGCGACTTCGGCGTTATTGTTGACCAGTTCCAGGCGGCGTTTGACAAGAACTGCGAGCTGCAAGGTTGTGCAAGCTGTGGAGTCATAGTGTCAATTCTGAAGTAATAGCGGTGTAAATTTAAATAAAAGGTGTTCTACCGGGAAGTAAAAGTAAATATAATGAATAAGGTTTGTATAAAAATAGTAATTGTCTTTTCTGTTTTTAGGTTCATGGCAAATATTACCATCTTCACCCTGAACTGGTGAAAAACAATTTTGCCACGTTATGTGGATCGTGTTACCAACAAATTTGTCGTCCCACACCAATTGTTCCCAATTATTCTATTGCGTCAGGGATAGATTTTGGTAATCCAGAACGTATCGGCCTTCCAACATTAACTCTTATCGAAGAACTACTCCTCGCGCAAAGCCGGCTGTACGTTTCCATCGTCAAGCTTATTGGAAATAAACTATCAGAACGCCAATCAGCAAAGAGAGGACACGTTATTACATTCCCACAACCTGATGGTCCCACAAAGTTAACGGAATTACAGAGAATGAATTCAGAAGAGATGGAAGATTATCCTAGAATCAAAAATCTTTCAGAATTCATCTCAGTTGTATTCGTCGGAACACGTCTTCAATTCGAAGCACTCGTCCAGAGTCGTTTCTCAGATGTAAGAGAACTTCGTGTCAGAGTTGAAATGGTTTATCAATGGCTACATGCACTGAAACACTTGAATCCATTGTATCGAAATGTTAACGTAGTGGAAACAAATGCCATGCACGATGCCTTGAATTTAATTTCGTCGGATTTGTTGAAAAATGTTACACTCGTTGACAACGAAACTGATATAAGAATAGATCGTATACTCACTCCGGAAGGGACAACATATGTTCCAGCTGAAGAAGTTAATCATATTTGTGATTCATCTTTAGATCAGACTCTGCCTTCCTCTTTCCTCACGAGGAGTATACCACTCACAGTTGAAAAGAGTGATTCAGTTCGTACAGCTATCCGTGGATTACTATCTACATTTGAAGGGCAAGCAAATTTGACGGAAGCAACTGAACTTCCAGAGCAAACTAAAGGTTTATATTTCATTCGGAAGGACTTTTATGGGTTAATAATATTTCCTTATTTACCAAACAAATAAAGGCTATCCTATCCTTAATATTTTCCAATAAGAATTATAATGAACTAAATATTTTTTTATTGATTTATTTATTATAGATACATGTCGAAAGAGAGAAAAAAAACGTTTAATGAATTTGAGTCCAATGACATGCTATTGTATGCATCATTTCCTTTTCTTTTTCTGCTTGGACGCGGACTTGAAAAATCTGGATCAGTAAAAGAAAAACGCATTAGGCACATAATGTTTCAATTCTCAGGGCGGTTTGCGGATTGTGAACGTCTCATTTTCTTACTTTTCGACCAATTTCAACGGCACGCGGCTACTCGAGTTATTGCTGCCAGGGTTAAATGTAACCCGGTTTCATTTTAAATGTTTACGCAGTGGATGAGCGACCCCAATTTTCTGACTGAACTTGAAGAAGCAGCTCACAATCCCAAAGCAAAATCATCCATTAAACTGCTTGAAAAGATCAGTCCACATATTTAATCATACACTTCTAGGATCCCGTTCACCAATGCGCACCGAGGAGCATCTATTTAGAATTTAATCGCGATGTGCTACATGCATGGACTGCCCAGCGTTTTTCTAACTTACACTCCCGATGACATTAATAGTGTTCTTAACCTACGATTGACTCTATCACAAACAGGAAATGATTCTTTTCCAGCCGATGGCGACGGTTTCGCTGAAGCAATTAGTGATAAAAAAAATTTCACGGAATCAAAATATCTCCACATCATCTAAGAGTTCTTTTAGCTAAAGGATCTCTGGCTGCAGCGGAAATTTTTCGACTTCTTAAGATGTATTTGCCATTTTGCTTGCTACACGGACTGATCACTCCACAAAAAGAACGGAGCCGCTGCCAAATAGACGGCCAGGAGTTTTTGGCGTGCCGGTCGCTTCCTTTGGATACGTTGAGGAACAAGCGAGAGGATCTTTGCATTTGCATGTTGTATATTGGGGCGGAATACCAGCTCATCTCTTACAGTGTGTGGCATCTTACGAAGCGCTATCAACTGCCGTTGCAAAAGCTTTAGACAACATCGTTAAATGTAAAGTGGAAGCTGAAATTCACGTCGAGCATCTTCTGCATAAAGCTGAAGGCATTGTACCTCCAAGACCTGCACTAACAACTCGTCACCCTATCAGACAACCAGACGAATTTTACGAAGATGTTCAGAAGACTGTGATTGGTTGCAATATTCATGGCCATTCCCAAACGTGCAAGGCAGGAAAACAAGGGAAAAAAAGTTGTCGGATGCGTCGCCCACAGCCCATAGTGTCCGAAACGTCCAGCTGCCAAATCGAACCCTTTCAAGATGGCAAAGGTGTTCGTACATACAGAATTCTACCTGGATTAACAGCACAGCATATTGATTCTCTCTCTATGAGAAACATTTCAAGATAACCAATTCCTTTGCGAGATAAAAGACTCATTATGTGGGAATACAAGCGAAGTCTAATACCCCAATTGAACTGTCCAACACAGACATGGATCCAAGAGATGTTTTAAGATTACCTGTGCATCTGCTGGAACAATATGCAAATTTGAGTCAAGAAAACCAAGACATCATGAACAAGGTATTACCTAAACGTAATGGCCTTATCGTCGAGTTCAACGAAGTAATCACGGGTATGCTTGGATGTAATACCAATGCTGATGTTCTGGGGAGTGTCGAGCAGGCTAAACGCACGCTATGTTACTTGCTAAAATACGTTACAAAGCCTACGACGGAAATAACTCCCAGCATAAGTTTAATACAACAAGCACGCCGCACTGTGGAAAACTATCCATCTGTAGCTGAAGACACCGGGACCGAAAAAAGGACGGCCATGCATATCTTGAATCGAGTAACTAACAAAATTAGCAGTACAATTGAAATATCATCTGCTTTTGCTGCGTTGGCCATATTGGGAGGCCCGGGAGAATTTTCTTCGTGCACATTTTTTAAGGTATATATAGATACGTTACCTGACGTTACCTTGAAAATAGTTACCAAAATATTGACTTTGATCTATCTCATATTTCATTTTTAAGGTATTTGTTGTCGAAGCAATAAAATATGCCGTTGAACACCCAAAGTATCAGAAATTGATAGAGGGATATGAGGATGAGGACTTCTCCTCTCTACCTGGCTATTAATTTGAGGAAGATGATTTGGAAGATGATTTTTTCCCTAGAAATACTCATCAACAAGATCTTTACCACGGTCTACATGAGAGGTACCCAAACGTCCTATCCCTTTCGTCAGCCAGAATAATCAAAGGACTTAGAAGCTTCCTCAAAATGCCGCTTGGATCGCGGGCGTGGCTTGGCCACCAGCTGTTGTGTGTTGCACACTCAACCTCTCCCCCCTCCCTCGATATATTCGTGGAATCCCACCCCAAGCCGCCAGCGGCAATTGGCGGCAATGGCAGCATTGAAGAGGTCTGACCAAGCTACGCCCGCGATCCAAGCGGCAAATTAGGGAAGATTCTGAGTCCCTTGATTATTCTGCTGCCATGGCGTTTGGGTACCTCTCCTGGTAGACCGTGATCTTTACGATGAAGACGTTGACCCACAAGTGTTGAACATAGAAGATGATGACGATCCACCAGAAAGCCTCGATATCCACTCAACCGCTCAAATATTTCTAGTGCCACGGGAAAAATTGCTGTTCCACGACATATCCATTACTCCCATCATGGGGTGGCGTTTAAGGAATATAGATTATATAAATTCGCTGCAATTGTAGTTGTCGTTCAAAGAAAAAAGGAGAATAATCTTGTCAATTCAACCAGCGATGAATCCTTAACATCTTCAACTGTGATAGATGAACAAGAAGAATTTGAATCAGTTCAATACAATCAAGTGGTAAGAAACTACATCATATTTCTATGTAAAACGCAGAATTTCGAAATTTTCTTTCTTTTATTCTAAAAACAATAGCAAAACCAACGCGAAAGACCATCTAACGGTTTCTATCTTTTCGCAAAAACACATCCGCTGTACGAAACACACCAAATGCGTCTATAATCGAAGACAAAGATACCAATTTTGTCTTACGTTCCAAAACCTCCTCCAGCAAAACCAGCTACATTAACAAACGCATGGAAAAAACAAGTAAAGACATTTGCGCGATATTTCCTCGTTCTTTTTCGACCATGGAATTTCGTAGGTTTACAAGGCAGTCTTCCAGGATCATTAACGTGGAGAAGTTTTGGCGAATTCATAAGGAAGCTGGAGGATGGAAGTGACGGATCTGGCCCATCCTTCCTTGATGTTGTAAGGATGCGATGGATAATAAACACGGGACAAGGTTTTCGCACTAGTGGCAACGATCGGGCAGCTGTCCAAATGTTTGGTAGAAGAGACGCGACAGTATGGGGTGTTGGAGATGGCACATCATTGCCATTAGAAACAAGGGAAAGAACGGAATATGAAAAAAACGAAGAAAATGATGAAGATTCAGCTGCATTAGCACAACTCACTATCGATGCTCTTCGAGCAGAAGCCGCAACAGGGGAACAAATGAGAAAGCCGTATTCCAAAGAAGATCAGTACCTTGTAGCAACTTTGACTGCTTTAACAAGCATCATTGGAAGCGCTGAAAATCCAGAAGTCTTGACACCACTTCCCTTGGATGAAGCCAACTAAATGGTGCATTCACAGCCGGAATTGGGACCTGAAATCACTGAAGTCATCACCAGACTAAGCCCTAAATACCATGAAGATGATCCAGTCGATGCTACTGAAGACACAGACAATCTTTTTAAAGGCAATCAAGAACGAAATGATGCGAATCAACCAGATGTGGATCTCAGTATGTTAAATAATAACCAAATGGCAGTCCTAGAGCAATGCACAAGATACTTCCAGGTAGGATCAACAAAAGAATAGGGTCTGAACCACAAAAAAAGATTTAAAAAAAAGAACTACACTAAAATTAAGAGAAAAAAAACAAGAAATATCTTCCAATCAATGTGTGTATGGGAAACCATTAATTAAAAAACACCTTTGTTTATTTTACAAGGGTCCTATAATAGTCCAAGCAATATCTTGGACCCTTGTTTATTTCTTTCCCATGTTTTGAATAGTTCAACAGAACAGAAGTTAAACAAGGCTCCACATGAGTTGCAATTTGAATAGACTAACCCAATACCCCTTTAACAATAACAATTTATATGTTGCGAGTAAGCAGTTATTAAAAGTGCATTTGCCATTGTATCATTTAAAAAACTTAGGCGAAAAGAGATTCCGATGAGCAAAGATCACCAGAGCCGGAAACCATCCAGTTACTTGTACATGGAGGACCTGGTACTGGTAAATCATATCTGACAAGTTGTATTCATAAAAAAAGCAAGAGATATGGGCTATTACGTGGCTTGTATGGCTCCTACAGGAATAGCAGCAAGAAACCTTCCCGGAGGACGCGCCGTTCACAACCAATTTGGGTTTTCAATAACCGATACAAAACGGGATCTTTTCTTGACGGACTTGTCCGCTGATTTGATAAATGGCTTGCATTTGCGGTTCCAATCAGAAAAATTGATTTTGATAATTATTGATGAAATATCTTACATCTCCCCGAGGTGCTGGGTCAAATCGACAATAGGTTACATCAACTAATGGGAAAACCGGAGTGCCCCTTTGGAGGAATTTATGTTTTGTTGATGGGAGATTTTTTTCAATTGCCTCCAGTTGGAACAGGCTACACGCTGTTCGAAGCCTGCAATAAAATGTTTTCTGAAGAAATTGAATTGGAAGAATCTTCCGGACCGAGGACAAGAGGGACAGTTCTCTTCAGCAAATTTAAGAAATTTGAGCTTCTACAACAAATCAGAGCAGCTCTTGACGTCAATCACACAGATATGCTCAACCAAATGCGGATTCCTCGACCTGGTAAACCAAGAATTAATGCTGCGCAAATCGAAAAATTGAAATTTCTAACATTTGATGATATTAAAGAAGATAATCAATGGCTATGGGCGCCTATTGTTGTCACAACTAACAAATAACGTCTAGTTATCAACAATTTTCAATCATCAAACTGGGCAAAGTATCACTGTTGTCCTCGATTCGTTTGGAAAATACCACTGAGGGGACAGTTGGTTCAAAGTGTACGAACACCTGCACAACGATACATTTACAACCATTTTAAAGCATTCACAGGCTGTTTCGTAGCTGGTTCCCCAGGGTATCTGACGGAAACATCAATCCCGCACTTGGCCTTTCAAATAGAACTCAAATCAAATACCAATCTCTAACTCTGGACCCATCAGAAGATATGCAGCGAATTATTGAACTGATAACTACAAATACGGGAAGTGACATAAAGCTGCAATACCCCCTATATACATTCATGTCGAGGTACCAGGTGCTGATCCACTTCAATTTAGAAAAAAATTCTATTATCCTAAACAACGTTGTCATACCTGTCCTCCTAAGAAAAAAATCTGAAGAAAAGAAAGTTTATTTTCCCTTTCGAGGACAACCGGTGATATTAAAAATAAAGCCACACGCTGTAGAATTCGGATTCGCTGTAACAATTCACAAGATGCAGGGTCAAACTTGCGAAAGACTTATCCTTGATTTAAACAAACGTCCATTTTCTCCTCAGATAGAATTTCATGGACTGTACGTAGCTTTATCAAGAGTGAAAAAAAGCAGATATCTTTGACTCCTACCGCTTGAGCCATGAGAACCAAATTTAAATTACTTGTTTGATTTAAAGCCGCCACTTGCTCTAACAAATTGGTTTCAAGGTTTTAACACAGACGGAATATGGACGGGGAAAAAGTGAAAGATACTGAGACACCAAACCAATTTCGCAAAAAAAAATTATTCACTTAAGAGAAAAAGATCCGAGTCCAACTGATGCCCTCCGAGTACCCCCCCCCCCCTTCCCCTGCTGAGAACTACTATTTACTTTACTGATGTCACCCAGATGATAGATCATAGATGTCATCGTTTTCAATTTTTCATTCCTCTCTTGGTGAAAATGTAACCTAACGACATCTCGGTGAACGAAATGTAACAGGCCTAGTGCGATGAGGTGATGTAATCTTGTAAAGAGCAAAATTCAATAAAAAAAAAAAAAATAATAAAATCAAGAGTATGTGGCTATGACTTTTAAATAATTAATAATAATACAACAATAATATGACAATAATAATATAAAAATTTGCAGAAGTAGGCCTAGTACTAGTAGCACCATGCTAGTAGGTTTACAGAAATGTAATGAACTTACATGAACATGCTAGTATAGTGCTTAGTTAATGGCCATGTAATTTTGAGAATAGGCCTGCGAAAAGTATTATTCACATGACGTTCAGTTTAAGTTTACTTCATGACTAGAAATTTTTTAAACGTCATTATCAATTTGCAGGCGAACTCGAAGAAACCATGGCTACACCAGGAACTCCTTCACCCCCCAAAAAAACAATCTAAACTGAGTTTGCATCGAGAAAGAGCCGGAATTGATTCACAAAAAAAATACTTCTAACTGAATTCGTCAAGATCGCCGACCTGACTGTTGGACTCCAAAAGTAAGTGTTTTAATAGTCTATTGAATATCAAATGTGCTTATAAAATACTTTAGTAATGTTTTCTTTTTCTATAGTGCCAAAATTAAGCCTCGTGTGATTTCAAGAACACAACAAATCCAAACAGCTCATGGAGTTATGTTTTCAGCAGTTATCTTGGATTCAACCTCATTTATCCGCATAGTAGGATGGGGATCAACACTGTGTGATCTATACTAAAACAAACTTAAGGTTAGTTTATAGCAATTGTATGATGTATCGTTGGATGTTGATGGATGGTCATATTGACTCAGTCTGTTTGTATGATGTATTGTTGGAAGTTGGTTGGTTATATTGTCTCAGTCTGTTGTGATCAGTTGTGTTAATGTTGGACATCTAAAGTCATAATCTGCTTTATATCTCAGGTTGGGAAAGTTGTAACCCTGGACAGTGTGGGAATTAACATGGCAACTCAACAATGCTATTCATGGGTAGCCAATGCATCCCAAAACAAACTCAACAAACTTTCATTGGTATATTGGTTCTTATCTTATTTTTTTTACCAGATTTTTAATAACAATTGTCTTTTCATTATCAAGGTTGATGAATCAGAAGATTCCGCAGACATACCACGACATCACCTGACATTCACAAAATTGGAAAAATGCGTGGATTCAGGAAAAGTAGTTCCATGTGCTTCGTGCGCTGATGAAATACATGGTCATGGATCCGTGCAATAGCGCCTTGATTATCACATCGAAGAGGTGTTGCCGATTCAGTGGCTCCCAGTTCGAGATGGAGGCGTTTTAGCCATATCCCTTCTTTTGTACCTTCCGCTGCTGAAATGAACTCGGCCTCTGTTGTGGAGAGGGCTACGCATGTCTGGCGCTGACTGAACCATGACACGGCACCATTGTGCAGAGTGAAGACGGCTCCTGACGTGGATCTTCTACTCTCCAGATCTCCGGCGTAGTCTGAATCACAATAGCCACATATTTCGCTTCTTCCACCACCAAAGAGAAGACCAAAGTCGATTGTTTTTTTATATAGGCTAGAATACGTTTCAAAGCCTTCCAATGCTCCTTGCCGGGGTTTTGCGAATATCTGGATACTTGTCCAACTGCGTATGCAATGTTCGGTCCGCGTTAGATGTGTGAGGTGCATTACTGACCCGATGCATTCCATGAAGGGGACATTGGTCATGTTCGGAATAGTAAGCCGTGTCTACTTACGTACCGAAATATTTTTAGTTTAGACGAGTTGAATGACACGGGAAGATAGATGTGTGTCCTGATTCTATTGTATTAAGACTGAGCGTGACAAGATATGATGTGAGAGTGACTCTTGCAAGTGATGATAAGAGAGAGCCGGGGCCCGACCCCCTCCAGAATACTACATTAACACCAGGGGAGGGGGGAAAGGGCACAAAGAAATAGCGCAATCAAGCGGGTGACAACGGGGCCACCTGTCGGGCCCTTTAAATATATACAGTTGAGTTAAGTAATTCAGCTGGATGTTGCAGCCATCTGTTGGAAGTCCATTTCATTTCCAACATACTCCCCACTAGAGCCCATTCCATGGGATTCGATATCGATGGCTGGATCGTAGGCTGAATCATCTTCTGGTTGGTTGGAAGAGATGCGAGAACGGCTGGCTCGGGTAATGTGAATACTGAGGAGCAGCTATGCCGCTGGCTCCGGATCCGTTTGCTGTCCGTTAACTCGTCTTCCTGTTGGTCGTTTCGTTTCGTTGTTGGCGTCAATGAATGAAGTTTCAGATTCGGGTCCGAGTGAGAGTCGGCTGACTCTATTTGTGGCTTTACCACCAGGATCCCAGACGAATTGGAGATTTTTAGATATTACTTCTGTGACAAGAACGAAAACATTGATTAGTTGTTGTGAAAGATTTGCGTTTGATACTTGGATTGAAAGTTTAACGCATAGCAGTTGATCGATGAGATTTTCTGCTTTCGCTGACTCTTTGTCGAGACGGAGTGGTGTGACTCGCTCCAAGCGTTTTCGTGTTGGGGAATTTTGGGTACGGAATTTCTCCAGTGATGATGTTAAATCTGGTTGTTTGTCGTCGTCTGCCTCTGGAGCTTCCTCTGAAGGTGGCTCCGTTTCATCTGGATTCTTCTGTTCGGTTTGAGTCTTCAAGATGATCCGCTTGACAGATGGTGTTGATTTATTCTTCTTTCTTGTTGAGTCGTGCTGTCTTCCCGGTACTGAAGCTGACCGTCTCAGGAGAGAGAGGACAGCGTGTTGAGGGTCTTTCGGAGAGGATTGCCTTTTATCCAGCGGTGAAGCTGGCCTTTCCGAGAAAGAAGGAGCAGCCGCTGACTCCGGTTTGGAGTCAGGCGGCAGAAAATTGGCGGATGAATCCAGCGACGTAGCTGGCCCTTCCGACTGAGAGAGAGAGGCCGCTGATTCCAGCTTGGAGCCCGGCGGCAGAAGATTGGCGGATGAATCCAGCGATGTGGCTGGCCCTTCCGACAGAGAGAGAGAGGCCGCTGATTCCAGTTTGGAGCCCGGGTGCAGAAGTTTGGCGGTTGAGTCCAGCGATGTGGCTGGCCCTTCCGAGGGAGAGAAAGCAGCCATTTTCTCCGTATTGAAGTCAGGCGGCTGATGTTTGACGGATGAAACTGGATCTCCTAGAACTTGAAATGTGCAAGAAGATTTGATTAGTTGTGAATTGTTTGGTTGAAGTTGTGAAGCGTCCAGCGATATAGCTGGCATTTCCAAGAGAGAGAACGCAGGCACTTGATCCGATATGGAGTCGGGTTGTGGATGAATTCCGACTGGTTCATCCACGAGGAGGCGTGTGAACTCTTCTTTTACTTCGGGTTGCGGATTGTGGATTGAGTAGCGAGGGACGTCAAGAAAGCTGAAGCAATTCGCAGCAAAGACCGATGTTGCTGTTGGCACCGTGATGGCTCCTGTTGCCAAGTTTGAGGCTGCTGAATTGGCCATTATTAGCTGCATCATTGGGTCTCTGTAATCTTGCATACTTCTGATAAGAGACCCATGCAACCTAATCTGTTCTTCTGTCTGTTTTGCCTCGCACTCCTCTATCTTTTTCTTCGCAGTGTTGAGTGCGTGATCTACTGTAGCTTATATTGTCTTTTGAAAGGCTTGTTCGTGATCGAATTCCTCTTGAGTGGCGTGGGCTACTGCTAGGTCTCCTAAAACGCCAGGTGAATAATTAGTAAATTTGTAGAATTGATTTAGAAGCATACATTCTGCTGACAACAGTGAATACGATTTTGGCAAATCCATGATCTCGTTCTTGTAGTCGTTGATTTTGTTGATCCATTTGGTGATGTGTTTTAGGTGGATGCTTCGAAGGGAAGCGTGAGTTGGAGGAGTCATTCCTTTTTGTTTTGATGTAAGAAAGATAATGTTAAGTGGTTTCGATAAATTTATGAATGGGCAAAGCCTGTGTTTGAGTCTTGATTGCTTGAGGGGCTGATTCAAGTTTGATTGCAGCGCCTCTTGTGGTGTTGTTTGCTTGAGTGGCTGCTTCAAGTTTGACTACAGCGCCTCTTGCGGTGTTGTTTGCTTGAGTAGCTGCTTCAAGTTTGACTGCAGCGCCTCTTGCGGTGTTGTTGGAGAGCGGAATGTTTTCTGTTCTCCTTCCTTCCGGTAGACGGCGTGGCGAGTGGTGGTCGGCTAAGTTTTGGCTCGACCCTCGTTCACCTTTGGAAAGCTGAGTTCCTGTTTGCTACTGAAAGGAAAATTGTTTCGAAAGTTTGTTCGGAGTTCGGCTGGATTGCCTATCTCCTTGGGTGATTGACTCAATTTAACACAAGGGTTTGACGAGAATTGTTTGTTAAGACGTGTTTGTTAATTTACTCTTGGAGATGGTGTGCCAGCTCCTTGAGTTGTTGCAAGATATTTAAATAAGGGAAATTTTAATTTTGTTCGATAGAAGGGAAGTTGTTTCCGGTGTGTCTCCTCTTCTCAATGGTGTTCTTATCTTGTAATCGCTGACTGAATTCGTTCTTTCTCTGGACTTCAGGCCATGATGGCGAGCCTCTACTCTTCCTCCTTTGATCTGGCTAAATCTTGAAAATAGAAAAGAAAAAGGAGCTTCCGACTGAAAGCTCCGCGAGTTTGCGGAGGGCGAACAGAAGGAAATAATTTTTAATTTGCACAAGAATTCAAGTGAGAAAGAGTTTTGGTGAAGAATGATTAACGAAGTCCACGAAAAAAAAGAGAATCTTAAATTTAAGAAAAAAGGGAATTTACGATTACAAAGGTTTAAGTTTAAGTTAGTTGTTACAGAAGAAAGTTTAATTGAAAAGATTTTAGATGAATGAGTTTACTTTTAAATTAAAGAAAGAGAAATGACAAAGTAGAAGCTACAGCTGAGTGTGTGTAAGTGTGTGGCGGCTCAGAATATCTGACGCCCCAGGCCGCCATGCGGTTTCGCCGAAAAAATGGCGATGGCGGTCGGACGATTTTGTTGAAATCGCACACGTACATACACTTAACTAAATTTCACTTTCGAGTTTGTTGGATAGTTTAGAGTTTAGACAGTAAGAAAGAGAGAGAAGGGGGTCCTTTACGAAGAGGACCCGGTTCAAATTAAATTTCTTGCCGAATGGTGTTTTAGTTTGTTTTAAGCTTTAAAATCGGACACACAAATTGACGGTTACAAGAATTAAGTACGAGGGACCAAGTCCGGTCCAACTTAATTAATGTCTCCGGTTCGAAGGACCATGTTCGGAATAGTAAGCCGTGTCTACTTACGTACCGAAATATTTTTAGTTTAGACGAGTTGAATGACACGGGAAGATAGATGTGTGTCCTGATTCTATTGTATTAAGACTGAGCGTGACAAGATATGATGTGAGAGTGACTCTTGCAAGTGATGATAAGAGAGAGCCGGGGCCCGACCCCCTCCAGAATACTACATTAACACCAGGGGAGGGGGGAAAGGGCACAAAGAAATAGCGCAATCAAGCGGGTGACAACGGGGCCACCTGTCGGGCCCTTTAAATATATACAGTTGAGTTAAGTAATTCAGCTGGATGTTGCAGCCATCTGTTGGAAGTCCATTTCATTTCCAACAGGTCATTTCTTTCTTTTCTTCTTCGTTTTGTGGGCTCATTTGTGGTGATAGCTTGACACATGGATCGGCTGGGACCGCTAGAGGATTGCAGTTGCTCATGTTGAATCTCTCTAGAATTTTTTTGGACGCATTCCGGTTGTGAGAGATGAATGGTTCCTAGATGTCGGTTGCGATTGATGTCGACACCTATGAAGCGATCTGTGGGAAGAGATCGAACTTCAAATTCTTTACCGAGGAATTCCACCTTGTCTGTGAGAATTCACTTGATGTTACTCAGGATGAGTCCGTCATCGACGTATAGGATGAAGATGGTTAGCTCTTCATCAGCCTCCCCCAGACGGAGGTGTAAGTAGTAGATGCATGGGTCCGCTTGACTTCTAGTTAGGCCAAACTTGATGATGATATCAATGAACTTGATGTTCCATACTTTGGAGGCTTGTTTTAGACCGTAGATGCTTTTGACAAGGCGGCAGACTTCATGTTCCTTTCCGGGGATGACGAAATCTTCAGGCTGTTTCATGTATATCTTCCGTCCAGCGTTCCATATTGTAAGGATTGGCTGTCAGAGTTCTGCTTATCGGCAAAATAGTTCATTCCCCTCGTTTGTTTATTGCTCCCTCGCTGACCTCGATACAAGTCATTCCCCCCTTCTGTTTTATGACCCACGCTAACCTTGACTCTACTGTCAATGACCGCGTTTGACCCTGTTCTGACTTGTATAAAACCCCACCCAACGCAGTTCTTCTTCAGTCAATGCTAGGCTGTTCAATCGGTCTGGTGTTGGCTCACCCCTTCTCGAGTCAATGCTAGGCTGTTCAGTCGGTCTAGTGTTGGCTCACTCCTTCTGGCTCGCAGGATGTCACATTCTGTCGGGTTATTGTTTCTTCTTTTTCCATTGTAGTTATGTTTTTGTATTTGCTCGCCTCATGCTAGAGAAGTCTCGCACTTCGCATGTAGGACCGTAAAGCCATGTATGTTTCTACAATAAAATCTTTACCCCGTCTATCACCGTGTTGGAGTGAGTAACTTTTCAGTTCTCACAATATAAGAAGGCTGTCTTCACGTCGAGCTGGATCATCTCGAGATTTTTTGCAGCAGCTATGGCCAGGATAAGACAGAGAGATTAATTTTTGGCTACGGGTGCGTAGGTTTCGGTGTAGTCCAGTCCAAATACTTGCGAGTACCCTTTAATGTTATGTTATGTTATGTTTCAATTTATATGGCGCCTTTTCCACTCGTTTCCAAGTGCTCAAAGGCGCTTTTTTCCAGTTTATCAAGATGTGATACACATCACAGTATGTTTAACGTCATGTTTCTTGAAAGCAATCAAGAAACTGTGTTGGCGTGCAGCCGCTATAGGGCGCTTCTAACAATTTTTATGACGGGTTAAGCAGGGATGATGAATGACAAAACGGGCTTTATATCTTGCGGGTGTTGACTTGAATTCAGGCTTGAATTTCATCACCCATTGGCCTTCGATTGCCTTCCGTTTTGGTGGAAGTTGACAGAGTGTCCAGGTGCCGTTTTGTAGGAGCGAGTCATATTCTTCAAAGATGGCGGGTATCAAGTATTTGACATCAGCACAGGAGATGGCTTCCAGATAACTCGAGGGTTCCAGTGAAGGAGAAGGAGTGTTGACTTCTTGGGTTTCGGCTGATACGTAGGATAAAGTTGCTTGTTTGGCCAAGGATTGTTGCCATTCGAGGAATATCTCGCTGTACTTCGGTGTACGAGTTGATTGGCGCACTCGCTGATGAGGACGAGAGTCTTCATCTCTTTGATAAGTTTTAGTAGTGGAAGGAGTCTTGTCCTCGTAAATCAGGTTTTCAGGAAGAGTTTCCTCCTCGTTGACGATTGGATTGTCATGGATAGGCACGTCTTCGAAGAGAGTCAAGTCAGTAAACGGAGTTGAAGCTTCGTCTGATTGAGGACCATTTGGATGAGTGAGTGGTTCAGCTTCGTCTACATTCATTTCTTCATCTTCCGTGTCAGTGATTCTCAGTTCATGCTGTAGTAATGGATAAAGATATAAGTAATGACGCAAAAAAAAATGTAATGCTTGAGGTTACCGTTGAGGATGGTAGATTCTTCATGTCACGGTAAAGGACTTCCTAATCAACCTTAACGTCTTTGCTGACTACAATCTTTCTGGTGTCAGGGATGAATACTCTTGATGCGTTTTGAGTGTTGCACCGCCCTACGAATATGCCTTCTTGGCTTCTAGCATCCAGTTTTGCTGTGTCAGGGACTCGTACAAAGGCCCTTGCTCCAAAAATACGTAAATCTGATACGTTTGGCTTCCTTCCGTTCCAGTGCTTGAAGGGAGTAATATTGGATGTCCGAGAGAGAACTCTGTTGCGAACATAAGTGGTGTAGGAGACAGCCTCAGCCCACAGAGTTGCTGGAAGACCACTTGAGATGATCATACAGCGAACGGAATCTAGTATTGTTCGATTGGTCCGTTTGGCTACACCGTTTTGTTCGGGGGTGTAGGGGTTTCATAGAATTTTTCCATGCTGAAATTGAAACACCAAATCATAATAACTAATTGTGCTGCATGGATCTGCTCTTCCTAGTAAGAGACCAGGACTCGTAGTATCGTTGAAAATCTCGTTGATTTTTTTATAAATTGTTCTTTGTGCTGTGGAACAGTTGGGAACTTTAAAAAAGAAGTAATCAATTGTAAAACTGCTGTTGTGACGTCATGACCATTTTTGAAATTGTTGTCCTATGAAAAATGTTTGTGGTCCTATGGCTTAGATGGCAAAGCGCCTGCCTACTAAGCAGGAGATCACGAGTTCGAGTCTCGTTGGTACCTGTAAGAAATGTCATCATAATCATCCCGTTTCTCTTAGAAAACAGAAAAAGAACTGATAGAATCGTTAAAATAAGTTCTATTTTAGCGCAGAATACCGTTAAATTGCTAGTTATAATGATTATTTTCTTGGTAATCTAATTTTGACTGCCTACTCGGGCACAATTCCATAGGTATTTTCCATGCTGAAATTGAAACCCCAAATCATAATAACTAATTGTGCTGCATGGATCTGCTCTTCCTAGTAAGAGACCAGGACTCGTAGTATCGTAGAAAATCTCGTTGATTTTTTTGTAAATTGTTTGGAACAGTTGGGAACTTTAAAATAGAAGTAATCAATTGTAAAACTGCTTTTGTGACGTCATGACCACTTATTACATTGTTGTCCTATGAAGCCGTATTGTGGTCCTATGGCTTAGATGGCAAAGCGCCTTCCTAGTAAGCAGGAGATCACGAGTTCGAGTCTCGTTGGGACCTGTAAGAAATTTCATCATAATCATCGCGTGTCTCTTAGAATTCATAAAGAGAACTGATAGAATCGTTAACATAATTTCTATTTTAGCGCAGAATACCGTTAAAATGCTAGTTATAATGATTATTTTCTTGGTAATATAATTTTGACTGCCTACTCGAACACAATTCCATAGGTATTTTCCATGCTGAAATTGAAACACCAAATCATAATAACTAATTGTGCTGCATGGATCTGCTCTTCCTAGTAAGAGACCAGGACTCGTAGTATCGTTGAAAATCTCGTCGATTTTTTTATAAATTGTTCTTTGTGCTGTGGAACAGTTGGGAACTTTAAAATAGAAGTAATCAATTGTAAAACTGCTGTTGTGACGTCATGACCACTTTTGAAATTGTTGTCCTATGTAAATGGTTTGTGGTCCTATGGCTTAGATGAAAAAGCGCCTGCCTAGTAAGCAGGAGATCACGAGTTTGAGTCTCGTTAGGACCTGTAAGAAATGTCATCATAATCATCCCGTGACTCTTAGAAAACAGAAAAATAACTGATAGAATCGTTGAAATAAGTTCTATTTTAGCGCAGAATACCGTTAAATTGCTAGTTATAATGATTATTTTCTTGGTAATCTAATTTTGACTGCCTACTCGGGCACAATTCCATAGGTATTTTCCATGCTGAAATTTAAACACGAAATCATAATAACTAATTGTGCTGCATGGATCTGCTCTTCCTAGTAAGAGACCAGGACTCGTAGTATCGTTGAAAATCTCGTAAATTTGTTTGTAAATTATTCTTTGTGCTGTGGAACAGTTGGGAACTTTAAAGAGAAGTAATCAATTGTAAAACTGCTGTTGTGACGTCATGACCACTTTTGAAATTGTGGTCCTATGAAAAAGGTTTGTGGTCCTATGGCTTCGATGGCAAAGCGCCTGCCTAGTAAGCAGAAGATCACGAGTTCGAGTCTCATTGGTACCTGTAAGAAATGTCATCATAATTATCCCGTGTCTCTTAGAAATCAGAAAAAGAACTGATAGAATCTTTAAAATAAGTTCTATTTTAGCGCAGAATACCGTTAAATTGCTAGTTATAATGATTATTTTCTTGGTAATCTAATTTTGACTGCCTACTCGGGCACAATTCCATAGGTATTTTCCATGCTGAAATTTAAACACCAAATCATAATAACTAATTGTGCTGCATGGATCTGCTCTTCCTAGTAAGAGACCAGGACTCGTAGTATCGTTGAAAATCTCGTTGATTTTTTTGTAAATTGTTCTTTGTGCTGTGGAACAGTTGGGAACTTTAAAAAAGAAGTAATCAATTGTAAAACTGCTGTTGTGACGTCATGACCACTTTTGAAATTGTTGTCCTATGAAAAAGTTTTGTGGTCCTATGGCTTAGATGGAAAAGCGCCTGCCTAGTAAGCAGAAGATCACGAGTTCGAGTCTCGTTGAGACCTGTAAGAAATGTTATCATAATCATCCCGTGTCTCTTAGAAAACAGAAAATGAACTGATAGTATCGTTGAAATAAGTTGTATTTTAGCGCAGAATACCGTTAAATTGCTAGTTATAATGACTATTTTCTTGGTAATCTAATTTTGACTGCCTACTCGGGCACAATTCCATAGGTATTTTCCATGCTGAAATTTAAACACCAAATCATAATAACTAATTGTGCTGCATGGATCTGCTCTTCCTAGTAAGAGACCAGGACTCGTAGTATCGTTGAAAATCTCGTTGATTTGTTTGTAAATTATTCTTTGTGCTGTGGAACAGTTGGGAACTTTAAAAAAGAAGTAATCAATTGTAAAACTGCTGTTGTGACGTCATGACCACTTTTGAAATTGTTGTCCTATGAAAAAGTTTTGTGGTCCTATGGCTTAGATGGAAGAGCGCCTGCCTAGTAAGCAGGAGATCACGAGTTCGAGTCTCGTTGGGACCTGTAAGAAATGTTATCATAATCATCCCGTGTCTCTTAGAAAACAGAAAAAGAACTGATAGTATCGTTTAATAAGTTCTATTTTAGCGCAGAATACCGTTAAATTGCTAGTTATAATGACTATTTTCTTGGTAATCTAATTTTGACTGCCTACTCGGGCACAATTCCATAGGTATTTTCCATGCTGAAATTTAAACACCAAATCATAATAACTAATTGTGCTGCATGGATCTGCTCTTCCTAGTAAGAGACCAGGACTCGTAGTATCGTTGAAAATCTCGTTGATTTGTTTGTAAATTATTCTTTGTGCTGTGGAACAGTTGGGAACTTTAAAAAAGAAGTAATCAATTGTAAAACTGCTGTTGTGACGTCATGACCACTTTTGAAATTGTTGTCCTATGAAAAAGTTTTGTGGTCCTATGGCTTAGATGGAAGAGCGCCTGCCTAGTAAGCAGGAGATCACGAGTTCGAGTCTCGTTGGGACCTGTAAGAAATGTTATCATAATCATCCCGTGTCTCTTAGAAAACAGAAAAAGAACTGATAGTATCGTTTAATAAGTTCTATTTTAGCGCAGAATACCGTTAAATTGCTAGTTATAATGATTATTTTCTTGGTAATCTAATTTTGACTGCCTACTCGGGCACAATTCCATAGGTATTTTCCATGCTGAAATTAAAACACCAAATCATAATAACTAATTGTGCTGCATGGATCTGCTCATCCTAGTAAGAGACCAGGACTCGTAGTATCGTTGAAAATCTCGTTGATTTGTTTGTAAATTATTCTTTGTGCTGTGGAACAGTTGGGAACTTTAAAATAGAAGTAATCAATTGTAAAACTGCTGTTGTGACGTCATGAACACTTTTGAAATTGTTGTCCTATGAAAAAGGTTTGTGGTCCTATGGCTTCGATGGCAAAACGCCTGCCTACTAAGCAGGAGATCACGAGTTCGATTCTCATTGGTACCTGAAAGAAATGTCATCATAATTATCCCGTGTCTCTTAGAAATCAGAAAAAGAACTGATAGAATCTTTAAAATAAGTTCTATTTTAGCGCAGAATACCGTTAAATTGCTAGTTATAATGATTATTTTCTTGGTAATCTAATTTTGACTGCCTACTCGGGCACAATTCCATAGGTATTTTCCATGCTGAAATTGAAACACCAAATCATAATAACTAATTGTGCTGCATGGATCTGCTCTTCCTAGTAAGAGACCAGAACTCGTAGTATCGTTGAAAATCTCGTTGATTTGTTTGTAAATTATTCTTTGGGCTGTGGAACAGTTGGGAACTTTAAAATAGAAGTAATCAATTGTAAAACTGCTGTTGTGACGTCATGAACACTTTTGAAATTGTTGTCCTATGAAAAAAGTTTGTGGTCCTATGGCTTCGATGGCAAAGCGCCTGCCTACTAAGCAGGAGATCACGAGTTCGAGTCTCATTGGTACCTGTAAGAAATGTCATCATAATTATCCCGTGTCTCTTAGAAATCAGAAAAAGAACTGATAGAATCTTTAAAATAAGTTCTATTTTAGCGCAGAATACCGTTAAATTGCTAGTTATAATGATTATTTTCTTGGTAATCTAATTTTGACTGCCTACTCGGGCACAATTCCATAGGTATTTTCCATGCTGAAATTGAAACACCAAATCATAATAACTAATTGTGCTGCATGGATCTGCTCTTCCTAGTAAGAGACCAGGACTCGTAGTATCGTTGAAAATCTCGTTGATTTGTTTGTAAATTATTCTTTGTGCTGTGGAACAGTTGGGAACTTTAAAATAGAAGTAATCAATTGTAAAACTGCTGTTGTGACGTCATGACCACTTTTGAAATTGTTGTCCTATGAAGCCGTTTTGTGGTCCTATGGCTTAGATGGCAAAGCGCCTGCCTAGTAAGCAGGAGATCAGTAAGCAGGAGATCACGAGTTCGAGTCTCGTTGGGACCTGTAAGAAATGTCATCATAATCTTCCCGTGACTCTTAGAAAACAGAAAAAGAACTGATAGAATCGTTAAAATAAGTTCTTATCCCTGAGGTATATTTATATACGAAGGTCCTTAACAATATAGGGTGTGGGGTATAGGGGGTAGGGTAGTAGTAGCTAGTAGTGAAATTCAGAGGGTTTAATGTCCATTCGGTAATCCTTTATACGTTTCTTCCCTGAATGACCAATCGTCACCAAATTTTGTACATAATTCTGTCAAAATTTGATACATTGCGTAGTGGGGTTTTCATTTGTTTTCATTACTGTTTTAAAAATCTAATTTGCGTACTTGTTACCTAGCTGGTTGCCGAATCCTAGGCAGTGAATTCGCTTTTTTTGCGTAACCTTCCAACTCTCAGTGCATGCTCAGCAGTGTAAAAAAAAAAGAAAAAAAAAGTTTGGATCTTCCCTAGCAAGACAAGTTTTCTGCTATGGGAGTGGAGAGTATTAATTATTTGATTTGGTTTTTATGTTTGATTTCGATTTCGTCTTTATTCTTCTTTTTACTTTGTATTTTCCCACTCTTATTTTTTTAACCTTTTTTGTTTTATTATTACCTCTTTTTGTTTACTATTTTTTATCTTGATTTTAATAAATTTGGTTGTCAGTAAAATTTCTATGCCTCCTTTTTTAACAGTTGGTCATCAACCAAGAAGTTGAGGAACATTTGAAAAATGTTATATTATATTCATTTTGAAGCTCTGGGTCATCTCTCCCTTCTTCCTCTGTCCTCTCCTCGGTCATCAACATCTTCTTGCGGTCGTGAAGAGTTACCACCGATCTTCCACTTCCATTTACCTCCGAAAGCTTAGTAAGAGGAATTTTTCAAAATTACAAACTTAGTTTTCCTTTCCGACTTGATCGAGATTCGAACCGCCAACCATGCGAATAGCAGCCTGGGTTGATGACCATTAGACCATCATTGTTATATTATTGGAAGGGAAAAAATGGGTATGATGGTAGCTCGCTATCTATTAGCCAAGATTCATGTAATGCAACATGTGACCGCATGATATAATTGTATTGTTACTATAGTAATAAGTGTTACTTTAACTTAATCTAAACATGAAGTGCGACGTGGGGTGGCGGGGCGAAGCCTCCGCCACACCTAAGTCGCACCACTCATAATATTGACAGATTATTAGTCAATAAGTAATAAGAATCAAATCATTTAAGAGAATAAAGGGAAACAGGATTTTCCAAACATAATAGTATGTTTACTATTTACTTTCTACTATTTAATATTGATTTTCTGTCTCTTTAACGTTTAAAAAAATTCCCGAAGGACATTACCGAAGGAATCTTGTTTAGCGCAGAATACCGTTAAATTGCTAGTTATAATAATTATTTTCTAGGTAATCTAATTTTTACTGCCTACTCGGGCACAATTGCACAGGTATTTTCCATGCTGAAATTTAAACACCAAATCATAATAAGTAATTGTGCTGCATGGATCTGCTCTTCCTAGTAAGAGACCAGGACTCGTAGTATCGTTGAAAATCTCGTTGATTTTTTTGTAAATTGTTCTTTGTGCTGTGGAAAAGTTGGGAACTTTAAAATAGAAGTAATCAATTGTAAAACTGCTGTTGTGACGTCATGACCACTTTTGAAATTGTTGTCCTATGAAAAAGTGTTGTGGTCCTATGGCTTAGATGGCAAAGCGCCTGCCTAGTAAGCAGGAGATCACGAGTTCGAGTCTCGTTGGGACCTGTAAGAAATGTTATCATAATCATCCCGTGTCTCTTAGAAAACAGAAAAAGAACTGATAGTAACGTTGAAATAAGTTGTATTTTAGCGCAGAATACCGTTAAATTGCTAGTTATAATGATTATTTTCTTGGTAATCTAATTTTGACTGCCTACTCGGGCACAATTCCATAGGTAATTTCCATGCTGAAATTTAAACACCAAATCATAATAACTAATTGTGCTGCATGGATCTGCTCTTCCTAGTAAGAGACCAGGACTCGTAGTATCGTTGAAAATCTCGTTGATTTGTTTGTAAATTATTCTTTGTGCTGTGGAACAGTTGGGAACTTTAAAATAGAAGTAATCAATTGTAAAACTGCTGTTGTGACGTCATGACCACTTTTGAAATTGTTGTCCTATGAAGCCGTATTGTGGTCCTATGGCTTAGATGGCAAAGCGCCTGCCTAGTAAACAGGAGATCACGAGTTCGGGTCTCGTTGGGACCTGTAAGAAATGTCATCATAATCTTCCCGTGACTCTTAGAAAACAGAAAAAGAACTGATAGAATCGTTAAAATAAGTTCTATTTTAGCGCAGAATACCGTTAAATTGCTAGTTATAATAATTATTTTCTAGGTAATCTAATTTTTACTGCCTACTCGGGCAAAATTGCACAAGTATTTTCCATGCTGAAATTTAAACACCAAATCATAATAACTAATTGTGCTGCATGGATCTGCTCTTCCTAGTAAGAGACCAGGACTCGTAGTATCGTTGAAAATCTCGTTGATTTTTTTGTAAATTGTTCTTTGTGCTGTGGAAAAGTTGGGAACTTTAAAATAGAAGTAATCAATTGTAAAACTGCTGTTTTGACGTCATGACCACTTTTGAAATTGTTGTCCTATGAAGCCGTTTTGTGGTCCTATGGCTTAGATGGCAAAGCGCCTGCCTAGTAAGCAGGAGATCAGTAAGCAGGAGATCACGAGTTCGAGTCTCGTTGGGACCTGTAAGAAATGTCATCATAATCTTCCCGTGACTCTTAGAAAACAGAAAAAGAACTGATAGAATCGTTAAAATAAGTTCTATTTTAGCGCAGAATACCGTTAAATTGCTAGTTATAATAATTATTTTCTAGGTTATCTAATTTTTACTGCCTACTCGGGCACAATTGCACAGGTATTTTCCATGCTGAAATTTAAACACCAAATCATAATAACTAATTGTGCTGCATGGATCTGCTCTTCCTAGTAAGAGACCAGGACTCGTAGTATCGTTGAAAATCTCGTTGATTTTTTTGTAAATTGTTCTTTGTGCTGTGGAAAAGTTGGGAACTTTAAAATAGAAGTAATCAATTCTAAAACTGCTGTTGTGACGTCATGACCACTTTTGAAATTGTTGTCCTATGAAAAAGGTTTGTGGTCCTATGGCTTAGATGGCAAAGCGCCTGCCTAGTAAGCAGGAGATCAGTAAGCAGGAGATCACGAGTTCGAGTCTGGTTGGGACCTGTAAGAAATGTCATCATAATCATCCCGTGTCTCTTAGAAAACAGAAAAAGAACTGATAGAATCGTTAAAATAAGTTCTATTTTAGCGCAGAATACCGTTAAATTGCTAGTTATAATGATTATTTTCTTGGTAATCTAATTTTGACTGCCTACTCGGGCACAATTCCATAGGTATTTTCCAGGCTGAAATTTAAACACCAAATCATAATAACTAATTGTGCTGCATGGATCTGCTCTTCCTAGTAAGAGACCAGGACTCGTAGTATCGTAGAAAATCTCGTTGATTTTTTTGTAAATTGTTCTTTGTGCTGTGGAACAGTTGGGAACTTTAAAATAGAAGTAATCAATTGTAAAACTGCTGTTGTGACGTCATGACCACTTTTGAAATTGTTGTCCTATGAAGCCGTTTTGTGGTCCTATGGCTTAGATGGCAAAGCGCCTGCCTAGTAAGCAGGAGATCACGAGTTCGAGTCTCGTTGGGACCTGTAAGAAATGTCATCATAATCATCCCGTGTCTCTTAGAAAACAGAAAAAGAACTGATAGAATCGTTAAAATAATTTCTATTTTAGCGCAGAATACCGTTAAATTGCTAGTTATAATGATTATTTTCTTGGTAATCTAATTTTGACTGCCTACTCGGGCACAATTCCATAGGTATTTTCCATGCTGAAATTTAAACACCAAATCATAATAACTAATTGTGCTGCATGGATCTGTTCTTGCTAGTAAGAGACCAGGACTCGTAGTATCGTTGAAAATCTCGTTGATTTTTTTGTAAATTGTTCTTTGTGCTGTGGAACAGTTGGGAACTTTAAAATAGAAGTAATCAATTGTAAAACTGGTGTTTTGACGTCATGACCACTTTTGAAATTGCTGTCCTATGAAAAAGGTTTGTGGTCCTATGGCATAGATGGCAAAGTGCCTGCCAATAAGCTTGAGATCACGAATTCGAGTCTCATTGGGACCAGTAAGAAATGTCATCAAAATCATCCCGTGTCTCTTAGGAATCAGAAAAATAACTGATAGAATCGTTAAAATCAGTTCTATTTTAGCACAGAATACCGTTAAATTGCTAGTTATAAATATTATTTTCTTTGTAGTCTAATTATGACTGCCTATTCAGGCAAAATTCCATAGGTATTTTCCATGCTTAAATTTAAACACCAAATCATAATATCTAATTGTGCAGCATGGATCTGCTCTTCCTAAAAAGAAACCAGGACTCGTAGTATCGTTGAAAATCTCGTTTATTTTTTTGTAAATTGTTCTTTGTGCTGTGGAACAGTTGGGAACTTTGAAATCGAAGTAATCAATTGTAAAACTGCTGTTGTGACGTCATGACCACTTTTGAATGTGTTGTCCTATGAGAAAGGTTTGTGGTCCTATGGCTTTGATGGCAAAGCGCCTGCCTAGTAAGCAGGAGATCACGAGTTCGAGTCTCGTTAGGAACTGTAAGAAATGTAATCATAAGCATCCCGTGTATCTAAGAAAACAGAAAAAGAACTGATAGAATCGTTAAAATAAGTTCTATTTTAGCGCAGAATACCGTCAAATTGCTAGTTATAATGATTATTTTCTTGGTAATCTATTTTTGACTGTCTACTCGGGCACAATTCCATAGGTATTTTCCATGCTGAAATTTAAACACCAAATCATAATAACTCATTGTGCAGCATGGATCTGCTCTTCCTAGTAAGAAACCAGGACTCGTAGTATCGTTGAAAATCTCGTTGATTTTTTTGTAAATTGTGCTTTGTGCTGTGGAACAGTTGGGAACTTCCAAATAGAAGAAATCAATTGTAAAACTGCTGTTGTGACGTTATGACCACTTTTGAAATTGATGTCCTATGACAATGGTTTGTTGTCCTATGGCTTAGATGGCAAAGTGCCTGCCAATAAGCTTGAGATCACGAATTCGAGTCTCATTGGGACCAGTAAGAAATGTCATCAAAATCATCCCGTGTCTCTTAGAAATCAGAAAAATAACTGATAGAATCGTTAAAATCAGTTCTATTTTAGCACAGAATACCGTTAAATTGCTAGTTATAAATATTATTTTCTTTGTAGTCTAATTATGACTGCCTATTCAGGCAAAATTCCATGGGTATTTTCCATGCTTAAATTTAAACACCAAATCATAATATCTAATTGTGCAGCATGGATCTGCTCTTCCTAAAAAGAAACCAGGACTCGTAGTATCGTTGAAAATCTCGTTGATTTTTTTGTAAATTGTTCTTTGTGCTGTGGAACAGTTGGGAACTTTGAAATCGAAGTAATCAATTGTAAAACTGCTGTTGTGACGTCATGACCACTTTTGAATGTGTTGTCCTATGAGAAAGGTTTGTGGTCCTATGGCTTAGATGGCAAAGCGCCTGCCTAGTAAGCAGGAGATCACGAGTACGAGTCTCGTTGGGACCTGTAATAAAAGTCATCATAATCATCCCGTGTCTCTTAACAAGCAATCCACCACTCAACCGCACCAAATCCATGGATCCCCCTATATTTTCCCATTCCGCTATGGAACTTAAAAATCTGAAATAATTCAGGCATATCCAGTTTATTACTCCTGATTCGCCTGTGTTTGCAAAATTTAAATATTCTCTGCCGTTCGGGAGATATTTAATGTTAAAGTTTGGGTTTTTTCAAATTTGAACAATTTTGGGGTGTCTTTGGCATCGCTTTTTGGGTAAATGCTAACCTTTAGAAAAAATCAAATTCTCACAAAAGTTTGCTCGGCCATCCCTCAATACCAATCCAAAAGGAATTTACATTCCGGATTAGATTGGCCGAGTTATTCTAAATCTAGTAAAGTGTAATTTTTACAAGTTTCCCACCCAGTCTAGTCGCCATTTTTTATCACTCTCCCTCGCGTTCCTGGCGGATGACAGCCGAAGCTACGCTTTCCTGGCCTTCACTTTAGACCGGGGTTCATACTGTGGGGCCCTTTTATATAGTCTAGTGGCAAGCAATATGAAGCCCGAGGTGCAGAGAACTCGTATGCTTCGGCTGTCATCCGCCAGGAACGCGAGGGAGAGTGATAAAAAATGGCGACTAGACTGGGTGGGAAACTTGTAAAAATTACACTTTACTAGATTTAGAATAACTCGGCCAATCTAATCCGGAATGTAAATTCCTTTTGGATTGGTATTGAGGGATGGCCGAGCAAACTTTTGTGAGAATTTGATTTTTTTTAAAGGGTAGCATTTACCCAAAAAGCGATGCCAAAGACACCCCAAAATTGTGAAAATTTGAAAAAACCCAAACTTTAACATTAAATATCTCCCGAACGGCAGAGAATATTTAAATTTTGCAAACACAGGCGAATCCGGAGTAAAAAACTGGATATGCCTGAATTATTTCAGATTTTTAAGTCCCATAGCGGAATGGGAAAATATAGGGGGGTCCATGGATTTGGTGCGGTTGAGTGGTGGATTGCTTGTTAAAAATCAGAAAAAGAACTTATAGAATCGTTAAAATAAGTTCTATTTTAGCGCAGAATACCGTTAAATTGCTAGTTATAATGATTATTTTCTTGGTAATCTAATTTTGACTGCCTACTCGGGCACAATTCCATAGGTATTTTCCATGCTGAAATTGAAACACCAAATCATAATAACTAATTGTGCTGCATGGATCTGCTCTTCCTAGTAAGAGACCAGAACTCGTAGTATCGTTGAAAATCTCGTTGATTTGTTTGTAAATTATTCTTTGGGCTGTGGAACAGTTGGGAACTTTAAAATAGAAGTAATCAATTGTAAAACTGCTGTTGTGACGTCATGAACACTTTTGAAATTGTTGTCCTATGAAAAAAGTTTGTGGTCCTATGGCTTCGATGGCAAAGCGCCTGCCTACTAAGCAGGAGATCACGAGTTCGAGTCTCATTGGTACCTGTAAGAAATGTCATCATAATTATCCCGTGTCTCTTAGAAATCAGAAAAAGAACTGATAGAATCTTTAAAATAAGTTCTATTTTAGCGCAGAATACCGTTAAATTGCTAGTTATAATGATTATTTTCTTGGTAATCTAATTTTGACTGCCTACTCGGGCACAATTCCATAGGTATTTTCCATGCTGAAATTGAAACACCAAATCATAATAACTAATTGTGCTGCATGGATCTGCTCTTCCTAGTAAGAGACCAGAACTCGTAGTATCGTTGAAAATCTCGTTGATTTGTTTGTAAATTATTCTTTGTGCTTTGGAACAGTTGGGAACTTTAAAATAGAAGTAATCAATTGTAAAACTGCTGTTGTGACGTCATGAACACTTTTGAAATTGTTGTCCTATGAAAAAAGTTTGTGGTCCTATGGCTTCGATGGCAAAGCGCCTGCCTACTAAGCAGGAGATCACGAGTTCGAGTCTCATTGGTACCTGTAAGAAATGTCATCATAATTATCCCGTGTCTCTTAGAAATCAGAAAAAGAACTGATAGAATCTTTAAAATAAGTTCTATTTTAGCGCAGAATACCGTTAAATTGCTAGTTATAATGATTATTTTCTTGGTAATCTAATTTTGACTGCCTACTCGGGCACAATTCCATAGGTATTTTCCATGCTGAAATTGAAACACCAAATCATAATAACTAATTGTGCTGCATGGATCTGCTCATCCTAGTAAGAGACCAGGACTCGTAGTATCGTTGAAAATCTCGTTGATTTGTTTGTAAATTATTCTTTGTGCTGTGGAACAGTTGGGAACTTTAAAATAGAAGTAATCAATTGTAAAACTGCTGTTGTGACGTCATGAACACTTTTGAAATTGTTGTCCTATGAAAAAGGTTTGTGGTCCTATGGCTTCGATGGCAAAACGCCTGCCTACTAAGCAGGAGATCACGAGTTCGATTCTCATTGGTACCTGTAAGAAATGTCATCATAATTATCCCGTGTCTCTTAGAAATCAGAAAAAGAACTGATAGAATCTTTAAAATAAGTTCTATTTTAGCGCAGAATACCGTTAAATTGCTAGTTATAATGATTATTTTCTTGGTAATCTAATTTTGACTGCCTACTCGGGCACAATTCCATAGGTATTTTCCATGCTGAAATTGAAACACCAAATCATAATAACTAATTGTGCTGCATGGATCTGCTCTTCCTAGTAAGAGACCAGAACTCGTAGTATCGTTGAAAATCTCGTTGATTTGTTTGTAAATTATTCTTTGGGCTGTGGAACAGTTGGGAACTTTAAAATAGAAGTAATCAATTGTAAAACTGCTGTTGTGACGTCATGAACACTTTTGAAATTGTTGTCCTATGAAAAAAGTTTGTGGTCCTATGGCTTCGATGGCAAAGCGCCTGCCTACTAAGCAGGAGATCACGAGTTCGAGTCTCATTGGTACCTGTAAGAAATGTCATCATAATTATCCCGTGTCTCTTAGAAATCAGAAAAAGAACTGATAGAATCTTTAAAATAAGTTCTATTTTAGCGCAGAATACCGTTAAATTGCTAGTTATAATGATTATTTTCTTGGTAATCTAATTTTGACTGCCTACTCGGGCACAATTCCATAGGTATTTTCCATGCTGAAATTGAAACACCAAATCATAATAACTAATTGTGCTGCATGGATCTGCTCTTCCTAGTAAGAGACCAGGACTCGTAGTATCGTTGAAAATCTCGTTGATTTTTTTGTAAATTGTTTGGAACAGTTGGGAACTTTAAAATAGAAGTAATCAATTGTAAAACTGCTGTTGTGACGTCATGACCACTTTTGAAATTGTTGTCCTATGAAAAAGTTTTGTGGTCCTATGGCTTAGATGGCAAAGCGCCTGCCTAGTAAGCAGGAGATCACGAGTTCGAGTCTTTTTGGGACCTGTAAGAAATGTTATCATAATCATCCCGTGTCTCTTAGAAAACAGAAAAAGAACTGATAGTAACGTTGAAATAAGTTGTATTTTAGCGCAGAATACCGTTAAATTGCTAGTTATAATGATTATTTTCTTGGTAATCTAATTTTGACTGCCTACTCGGGCACAATTCCATAGGTATTTTCCATGCTGAAATTGAAACACCAAATCATAATAACTAATTGTGCTGCATGGATCTACTCTTCCTAGTAAGAGACCAGAACTCGTAGTATCGTTGAAAATCTCGTTGATTTGTTTGTAAATTATTCTTTGTGCTTTGGAACAGTTGGGAACTTTAAAATAGAAGTAATCAATTGTAAAACTGCTGTTGTGACGTCATGAACACTTTTGAAATTGTTGTCCTATGAAAAAGGTTTGTGGTCCTATGGCTTCGATGGCAAAGCGCCTGCCTACTAAGCAGGAGATCACGAGTTCGAGTCTCATTGGTACCTGTAAGAAATGTCATCATAATTATCCCGTGTCTCTTAGAAATCAGAAAAAGAACTGATAGAATCTTTAAAATAAGTTCTATTTTAGCGCAGAATACCGTTAAATTGCTAGTTATAATGACTATTTTCTTGGTAATCTAATTTTGACTGCCTACTCGGGCACAATTCCATAGGTATTTTCCATGCTGAAATTTAAACACCAAATCATAATAACTAATTGTGCTGCATGGATCTGCTCTTCCTAGTAAGAGACCAGGACTCGTAGTATCGTTGAAAATCTCGTTGATTTGTTTGTAAATTATTCTTTGTGCTGTGGAACAGTTGGGAACTTTAAAAAAGAAGTAATCAATTGTAAAACTGCTGTTGTGACGTCATGACCACTTTTGAAATTGTTGTCCTATGAAGCCGTTTTGTGGTCCTATGGCTTAGATGGCAAAGCGCCTGCCTAGTAAGCAGGAGATCAGTAAGCAGGAGATCACGAGTTCGAGTCTCGTTGGGACCTGTAAGAAATGTCATCATAATCTTCCCGTGACTCTTAGAAAACAGAAAAAGAACTGATAGAATCGTTAAAATAAGTTCTTATCCCTGAGGTATATTTATATACGAAGGTCCTTAACAATATAGGGTGTGGGGTATAGGGGGTAGGGTAGTAGTAGCTAGTAGTGAAATTCAGAGGGTTTAATGTCCATTCGGTAATCCTTTATACGTTTCTTCCCTGAATGACCAATCGTCACCAAATTTTGTACATAATTCTGTCAAAATTTGATACATTGCGTAGTGGGGTTTTCATTTGTTTTCATTACTGTTTTAAAAATCTAATTTGCGTACTTGTTACCTAGCTGGTTGCCGAATCCTAGGCAGTGAATTCGCTTTTTTTGCGTAACCTTCCAACTCTCAGTGCATGCTCAGCAGTGTAAAAAAAAAGAAAAAAAAAGTTTGGATCTTCCCTAGCAAGACAAGTTTTCTGCTATGGGAGTGGAGAGTATTAATTATTTGATTTGGTTTTTATGTTTGATTTCGATTTCGTCTTTATTCTTCTTTTTACTTTGTATTTTCCCACTCTTATTTTTTTAACCTTTTTTGTTTTATTATTACCTCTTTTTGTTTACTATTTTTTATCTTGATTTTAATAAATTTGGTTGTCAGTAAAATTTCTATGCCTCCTTTTTTAACAGTTGGTCATCAACCAAGAAGTTGAGGAACATTTGAAAAATGTTATATTATATTCATTTTGAAGCTCTGGGTCATCTCTCCCTTCTTCCTCTGTCCTCTCCTCGGTCATCAACATCTTCTTGCGGTCGTGAAGAGTTACCACCGATCTTCCACTTCCATTTACCTCCGAAAGCTTAGTAAGAGGAATTTTTCAAAATTACAAACTTAGTTTTCCTTTCCGACTTGATCGAGATTCGAACCGCCAACCATGCGAATAGCAGCCTGGGTTGATGACCATTAGACCATCATTGTTATATTATTGGAAGGGAAAAAATGGGTATAATGGTAGCTCGCTATCTATTAGCCAAGATTCATGTAATGCAACATGTGACCGCATGATATAATTGTATTGTTACTATAGTAATAAGTGTTACTTTAACTTAATCTAAACATGAAGTGCGACGTGGGGTGGCGGGGCGAAGCCTCCGCCACACCTAAGTCGCACCACTCATAATATTGACAGATTATTAGTCAATAAGTAATAAGAATCAAATCATTTAAGAGAATAAAGGGAAACAGGATTTTCCAAACATAATAGTATGTTTACTATTTACTTTCTACTATTTAATATTGATTTTCTGTCTCTTTAACGTTTAAAAAAATTCCCGAAGGACATTACCGAAGGAATCTTGTTTAGCGCAGAATACCGTTAAATTGCTAGTTATAATAATTATTTTCTAGGTAATCTAATTTTTACTGCCTACTCGGGCACAATTGCACAGGTATTTTCCATGCTGAAATTTAAACACCAAATCATAATAAGTAATTGTGCTGCATGGATCTGCTCTTCCTAGTAAGAGACCAGGACTCGTAGTATCGTTGAAAATCTCGTTGATTTTTTTGTAAATTGTTCTTTGTGCTGTGGAAAAGTTGGGAACTTTAAAATAGAAGTAATCAATTGTAAAACTGCTGTTGTGACGTCATGACCACTTTTGAAATTGTTGTCCTATGAAAAAGTTTTGTGGTCCTATGGCTTAGATGGCAAAGCGCCTGCCTAGTAAGCAGGAGATCACGAGTTCGAGTCTTTTTGGGACCTGTAAGAAATGTTATCATAATCATCCCGTGTCTCTTAGAAAACAGAAAAAGAACTGATAGTAACGTTGAAATAAGTTGTATTTTAGCGCAGAATACCGTTAAATTGCTAGTTATAATGATTATTTTCTTGGTAATCTAATTTTGACTGCCTACTCGGGCACAATTCCATAGGTAATTTCCATGCTGAAATTTAAACACCAAATCATAATAACTAATTGTGCTGCATGGATCTGCTCTTCCTAGTAAGAGACCAGGACTCGTAGTATCGTTGAAAATCTCGTTGATTTGTTTGTAAATTATTCTTTGTGCTTTGGAACAGTTGGGAACTTTAAAATAGAAGTAATCAATTGTAAAACTGCTGTTGTGACGTCATGACCACTTTTGAAATTGTTGTCCTATGAAGCCGTATTGTGGTCCTATGGCTTAGATGGCAAAGCGCCTGCCTAGTAAACAGGAGATCACGAGTTCGGGTCTCGTTGGGACCTGTAAGAAATGTCATCATAATCTTCCCGTGACTCTTAGAAAACAGAAAAAGAACTGATAGAATCGTTAAAATAAGTTCTATTTTAGCGCAGAATACCGTTAAATTGCTAGTTATAATAATTATTTTCTAGGTAATCTAATTTTTACTGCCTACTCGGGCAAAATTGCACAGGTATTTTCCATGCTGAAATTTAAACACCAAATCATAATAACTAATTGTGCTGCATGGATCTGCTCTTCCTAGTAAGAGACCAGGACTCGTAGTATCGTTGAAAATCTCGTTGATTTTTTTGTAAATTGTTCTTTGTGCTGTGGAAAAGTTGGGAACTTTAAAATAGAAGTAATCAATTGTAAAACTGCTGTTTTGACGTCATGACCACTTTTGAAATTGTTGTCCTATGAAGCCGTTTTGTGGTCCTATGGCTTAGATGGCAAAGCGCCCGCCTAGTAAGCAGGAGATCAGTAAGCAGGAGATCACGAGTTCGAGTCTCGTTGGGACCTGTAAGAAATGTCATCATAATCTTCCCGTGACTCTTAGAAAACAGAAAAAGAACTGATAGAATCGTTAAAATAAGTTCTATTTTAGCGCAGAATACCGTTAAATTGCTAGTTATAATAATTATTTTCTAGGTTATCTAATTTTTACTGCCTACTCGGGCACAATTGCACAGGTATTTTCCATGCTGAAATTTAAACACCAAATCATAATAACTAATTGTGCTGCATGGATCTGCTCTTCCTAGTAAGAGACCAGGACTCGTAGTATCGTTGAAAATCTCGTTGATTTTTTTGTAAATTGTTCTTTGTGCTGTGGAAAAGTTGGGAACTTTAAAATAGAAGTAATCAATTCTAAAACTGCTGTTGTGACGTCATGACCACTTTTGAAATTGTTGTCCTATGAAAAAGGTTTGTGGTCCTATGGCTTAGATGGCAAAGCGCCTGCCTAGTAAGCAGGAGATCAGTAAGCAGGAGATCACGAGTTCGAGTCTGGGGGGGACCTGTAAGAAATGTCATCATAATCATCCCGTGTCTCTTAGAAAACAGAAAAAGAACTGATAGAATCGTTAAAATAAGTTCTATTTTAGCGCAGAATACCGTTAAATTGCTAGTTATAATGATTATTTTCTTGGTAATCTAATTTTGACTGCCTACTCGGGCACAATTCCATAGGTATTTTCCAGGCTGAAATTTAAACACCAAATCATAATAACTAATTGTGCTGCATGGATCTGCTCTTCCTAGTAAGAGACCAGGACTCGTAGTATCGTAGAAAATCTCGTTGATTTTTTTGTAAATTGTTCTTTGTGCTGTGGAACAGTTGGGGACTTTAAAATAGAAGTAATCAATTGTAAAACTGCTGTTGTGACGTCATGACCACTTTTGAAATTGTTGTCCTATGAAGCCGTTTTGTGGTCCTATGGCTTAGATGGCAAAGCGCCTGCCTAGTAAGCAGGAGATCACGAGTTCGAGTCTCGTTGGGACCTGTAAGAAATGTCATCATAATCATCCCGTGTCTCTTAGAAAACAGAAAAAGAACTGATAGAATCGTTAAAATAATTTCTATTTTAGCGCAGAATACCGTTAAATTGCTAGTTATAATGATTATTTTCTTGGTAATCTAATTTTGACTGCCTACTCGGGCACAATTCCATAGGTATTTTCCATGCTGAAATTTAAACACCAAATCATAATAACTAATTGTGCAGCATGGATCTGCTCTTCCTAGTAAGAGACCAGGACTAGTAGTATCGTAGAAAATCTCGTTGATTTTTTTGTAAATTGTTCTTTGTGCTGTGGAACAGTTGGGAACTTTAAAATAGAAGTAATCAATTGAAAAACTGCTGTTGTGACGTCATGACCACTTTTGAAATTGCTGTCCTATGAAAATGGTTTGTGGTCCTATGGCTTAGATGGCAAAGCGCCTGCCTAGTAAGCAGGAGATCACGAGTTTGAGTCTCGTTGGGACCTGTAAGAAATTTCATCATAATTATCCCGTGTCTCTTAGAAAACAGAAAAAGAACTGATAGAATCGTTAAAATAAGTTCTTATCCCTGAGGTATATTTATATACGAAGGTCCTTAACAATATAGGGTGTGGGGTATAGGGGGTAGGGTAGTAGTAGCTAGTAGTGAAATTCAGAGGGTTTAATGTCCATTCGGTAATCCTTTATACGTTTCTTCCCTGAATGACCAATCGTCACCAAATTTTGTACATAATTCTGTCAAAATTTGATACATTGCGTAGTGGGGTTTTCATTTGTTTTCATTACTGTTTTAAAAATCTAATTTGCGTACTTGTTACCTAGCTGGTTGCCGAATCCTAGGCAGTGAATTCGCTTTTTTTGCGTAACCTTCCAACTCTCAGTGCATGCTCAGCAGTGTAAAAAAAAAAGAAAAAAAAAGTTTGGATCTTCCCTAGCAAGACAAGTTTTCTGCTATGGGAGTGGAGAGTATTAATTATTTGATTTGGTTTTTATGTTTGATTTCGATTTCGTCTTTATTCTTCTTTTTACTTTGTATTTTCCCACTCTTATTTTTTTAACCTTTTTTGTTTTATTATTACCTCTTTTTGTTTACTATTTTTTATCTTGATTTTAATAAATTTGGTTGTCAGTAAAATTTCTATGCCTCCTTTTTTAACAGTTGGTCATCAACCAAGAAGTTGAGGAACATTTGAAAAATGTTATATTATATTCATTTTGAAGCTCTGGGTCATCTCTCCCTTCTTCCTCTGTCCTCTCCTCGGTCATCAACATCTTCTTGCGGTCGTGAAGAGTTACCACCGATCTTCCACTTCCATTTACCTCCGAAAGCTTAGTAAGAGGAATTTTTCAAAATTACAAACTTAGTTTTCCTTTCCGACTTGATCGAGATTCGAACCGCCAACCATGCGAATAGCAGCCTGGGTTGATGACCATTAGACCATCATTGTTATATTATTGGAAGGGAAAAAATGGGTATGATGGTAGCTCGCTATCTATTAGCCAAGATTCATGTAATGCAACATGTGACCGCATGATATAATTGTATTGTTACTATAGTAATAAGTGTTACTTTAACTTAATCTAAACATGAAGTGCGACGTGGGGTGGCGGGGCGAAGCCTCCGCCACACCTAAGTCGCACCACTCATAATATTGACAGATTATTAGTCAATAAGTAATAAGAATCAAATCATTTAAGAGAATAAAGGGAAACAGGATTTTCCAAACATAATAGTATGTTTACTATTTACTTTCTACTATTTAATATTGATTTTCTGTCTCTTTAACGTTTAAAAAAATTCCCGAAGGACATTACCGAAGGAATCTTGTTTAGCGCAGAATACCGTTAAATTGCTAGTTATAATAATTATTTTCTAGGTAATCTAATTTTTACTGCCTACTCGGGCACAATTGCACAGGTATTTTCCATGCTGAAATTTAAACACCAAATCATAATAAGTAATTGTGCTGCATGGATCTGCTCTTCCTAGTAAGAGACCAGGACTCGTAGTATCGTTGAAAATCTCGTTGATTTTTTTGTAAATTGTTCTTTGTGCTGTGGAAAAGTTGGGAACTTTAAAATAGAAGTAATCAATTGTAAAACTGCTGTTGTGACGTCATGACCACTTTTGAAATTGTTGTCCTATGAAAAAGTTTTGTGGTCCTATGGCTTAGATGGCAAAGCGCCTGCCTAGTAAGCAGGAGATCACGAGTTCGAGTCTTTTTGGGACCTGTAAGAAATGTTATCATAATCATCCCGTGTCTCTTAGAAAACAGAAAAAGAACTGATAGTAACGTTGAAATAAGTTGTATTTTAGCGCAGAATACCGTTAAATTGCTAGTTATAATGATTATTTTCTTGGTAATCTAATTTTGACTGCCTACTCGGGCACAATTCCATAGGTAATTTCCATGCTGAAATTTAAACACCAAATCATAATAACTAATTGTGCTGCATGGATCTGCTCTTCCTAGTAAGAGACCAGGACTCGTAGTATCGTTGAAAATCTCGTTGATTTGTTTGTAAATTATTCTTTGTGCTTTGGAACAGTTGGGAACTTTAAAATAGAAGTAATCAATTGTAAAACTGCTGTTGTGACGTCATGACCACTTTTGAAATTGTTGTCCTATGAAGCCGTATTGTGGTCCTATGGCTTAGATGGCAAAGCGCCTGCCTAGTAAACAGGAGATCACGAGTTCGGGTCTCGTTGGGACCTGTAAGAAATGTCATCATAATCTTCCCGTGACTCTTAGAAAACAGAAAAAGAACTGATAGAATCGTTAAAATAAGTTCTATTTTAGCGCAGAATACCGTTAAATTGCTAGTTATAATAATTATTTTCTAGGTAATCTAATTTTTACTGCCTACTCGGGCAAAATTGCACAGGTATTTTCCATGCTGAAATTTAAACACCAAATCATAATAACTAATTGTGCTGCATGGATCTGCTCTTCCTAGTAAGAGACCAGGACTCGTAGTATCGTTGAAAATCTCGTTGATTTTTTTGTAAATTGTTCTTTGTGCTGTGGAAAAGTTGGGAACTTTAAAATAGAAGTAATCAATTGTAAAACTGCTGTTTTGACGTCATGACCACTTTTGAAATTGTTGTCCTATGAAGCCGTTTTGTGGTCCTATGGCTTAGATGGCAAAGCGCCCGCCTAGTAAGCAGGAGATCAGTAAGCAGGAGATCACGAGTTCGAGTCTCGTTGGGACCTGTAAGAAATGTCATCATAATCTTCCCGTGACTCTTAGAAAACAGAAAAAGAACTGATAGAATCGTTAAAATAAGTTCTATTTTAGCGCAGAATACCGTTAAATTGCTAGTTATAATAATTATTTTCTAGGTTATCTAATTTTTACTGCCTACTCGGGCACAATTGCACAGGTATTTTCCATGCTGAAATTTAAACACCAAATCATAATAACTAATTGTGCTGCATGGATCTGCTCTTCCTAGTAAGAGACCAGGACTCGTAGTATCGTTGAAAATCTCGTTGATTTTTTTGTAAATTGTTCTTTGTGCTGTGGAAAAGTTGGGAACTTTAAAATAGAAGTAATCAATTCTAAAACTGCTGTTGTGACGTCATGACCACTTTTGAAATTGTTGTCCTATGAAAAAGGTTTGTGGTCCTATGGCTTAGATGGCAAAGCGCCTGCCTAGTAAGCAGGAGATCAGTAAGCAGGAGATCACGAGTTCGAGTCTGGTTGGGACCTGTAAGAAATGTCATCATAATCATCCCGTGTCTCTTAGAAAACAGAAAAAGAACTGATAGAATCGTTAAAATAAGTTCTATTTTAGCGCAGAGTACCGTTAAATTGCTAGTTATAATGATTATTTTCTTGGTAATCTAATTTTGACTGCCTACTCGGGCACAATTCCATAGGTATTTTCCAGGCTGAAATTTAAACACCAAATCATAATAACTAATTGTGCTGCATGGATCTGCTCTTCCTAGTAAGAGACCAGGACTCGTAGTATCGTAGAAAATCTCGTTGATTTTTTTGTAAATTGTTCTTTGTGCTGTGGAACAGTTGGGGACTTTAAAATAGAAGTAATCAATTGTAAAACTGCTGTTGTGACGTCATGACCACTTTTGAAATTGTTGTCCTATGAAGCCGTTTTGTGGTCCTATGGCTTAGATGGCAAAGCGCCTGCCTAGTAAGCAGGAGATCACGAGTTCGAGTCTCGTTGGGACCTGTAAGAAATGTCATCATAATCATCCCGTGTCTCTTAGAAAACAGAAAAAGAACTGATAGAATCGTTAAAATAATTTCTATTTTAGCGCAGAATACCGTTAAATTGCTAGTTATAATGATTATTTTCTTGGTAATCTAATTTTGACTGCCTACTCGGGCACAATTCCATAGGTATTTTCCATGCTGAAATTTAAACACCAAATCATAATAACTAATTGTGCAGCATGGATCTGCTCTTCCTAGTAAGAGACCAGGACTAGTAGTATCGTAGAAAATCTCGTTGATTTTTTTGTAAATTGTTCTTTGTGCTGTGGAACAGTTGGGAACTTTAAAATAGAAGTAATCAATTGAAAAACTGCTGTTGTGACGTCATGACCACTTTTGAAATTGCTGTCCTATGAAAATGGTTTGTGGTCCTATGGCTTAGATGGCAAAGCGCCTGCCTAGTAAGCAGGAGATCACGAGTTTGAGTCTCGTTGGGACCTGTAAGAAATTTCATCATAATTATCCCGTGTCTCTTAGAAAACAGAAAAAGAACTGATAGAATCGTTGAAATAAGTTGTATTTTAGCGCAGAATACCGTTAAATTGCTAGTTATAATGATTATTTTCTTGGTAGTCTAATTTTGACTGCCTACTCGGGCACAATTCCATAGGTATTTTCCATGCTGAAATTTAAACACCAAATCATAATAACTAATTGTGCTGCATGGATCTGTTCTTGCTAGTAAGAGACCAGGACTCGTAGTATCGTTGAAAATCTCGTTGATTTTTTTGTAAATTGTTCTTTGTGCTGTGGAACAGTTGGGAACTTTAAAATAGAAGTAATCAATTGTAAAACTGGTGTTTTGACGTCATGACCACTTTTGAAATTGCTGTCCTATGAAAAAGGTTTGTGGTCCTATGGCATAGATGGCAAAGTGCCTGCCAATAAGCTTGAGATCACGAATTCGAGTCTCATTGGGACCAGTAAGAAATGTCATCAAAATCATCCCGTGTCTCTTAGGAATCAGAAAAATAACTGATAGAATCGTTAAAATCAGTTCTATTTTAGCACAGAATACCGTTAAATTGCTAGTTATAAATATTATTTTCTTTGTAGTCTAATTATGACTGCCTATTCAGGCAAAATTCCATAGGTATTTTCCATGCTTAAATTTAAACACCAAATCATAATATCTAATTGTGCAGCATGGATCTGCTCTTCCTAAAAAGAAACCAGGACTCGTAGTATCGTTGAAAATCTCGTTTATTTTTTTGTAAATTGTTCTTTGTGCTGTGGAACAGTTGGGAACTTTGAAATAAAAGTAATCAATTGTAAAACTGCTGTTGTGACGTCATGACCACTTTTGAATGTGTTGTCCTATGAGAAAGGTTTGTGGTTCTATGGCTTTGATGGCAAAGCGCCTGCCTAGTAAGCAGGAGATCACGAGTTCGAGTCTCGTTAGGAACTGTAAGAAATGTAATCATAATCATCCCGTGTATCTAAGAAAACAGAAAAAGAACTTATAGAATCGTTAAAATAAGTTCTATTTTAGCGCAGAATACCGTCAAATTGCTAGTTATAATGATTATTTTCTTGGTAATCTATTTTTGACTGTCTACTCGGGCACAATTCCATAGGTATTTTCCATGCTGAAATTTAAACACCAAATCATAATAACTCATTGTGCAGCATGGATCTGCTCTTCCTAGTAAGAAACCAGGACTCGTAGTATCGTTGAAAATCTCGTTGATTTTTTTGTAAATTGTGCTTTGTGCTGTGGAACAGTTGGGAACTTCCAAATAAAAGAAATCAATTGTAAAACTGCTGTTGTGACGTTATGACCACTTTTGAAATTGATGTCCTATGACAATGGTTTGTTGTCCTATGGCTTAGATGGCAAAGTGCCTGCCAATAAGCTTGAGATCACGAATTCGAGTCTCATTGGGACCAGTAAGAAATGTCATCAAAATCATCCCGTGTCTCTTAGAAATCAGAAAAATAACTGATAGAATCGTTAAAATCAGTTCTATTTTAGCACAGAATACCGTTAAATTGCTAGTTATAAATATTATTTTCTTTGTAGTCTAATTATGACTGCCTATTCAGGCAAAATTCCATAGGTATTTTCCATGCTTAAATTTAAACACCAAATCATAATATCTAATTGTGCAGCATGGATCTGCTCTTCCTAAAAAGAAACCAGGACTCGTAGTATCGTTGAAAATCTCGTTGATTTTTTTGTAAATTGTTCTTTGTGCTGTGGAACAGTTGGGAACTTTGAAATCGAAGTAATCAATTGTAAAACTGCTGTTGTGACGTCATGACCACTTTTGAATGTGTTGTCCTATGAGAAAGGTTTGTGGTCCTATGGCTTAGATGGCAAAGCGCCTGCCTAGTAAGCAGGAGATCACGAGTACGAGTCTCGTTGGGACCTGTAATAAAAGTCATCATAATCATCCCGTGTCTCTTAACAAGCAATCCACCACTCAACCGCACCAAATCCATGGATCCCCCTATATTTTCCCATTCCGCTATGGGACTTAAAAATCTGAAATAATTCAGGCATATCCAGTTTATTACTCCCGATTCGCCTGTGTTTGCAAAATTTAAATATTCTCTGCCGTTCGGGAGATATTTAATGTTAAAGTTTGGGTTTTTTCAAATTTTAACAATTTTGGGGTGTCTTTGGCATCGCTTTTTGGGTAAATGCTAACCTTTAGAAAAAATCAAATTCTCACAAAAGTTTGCTCGGCCATCCCTCAATACCAATCCAAAAGGAATTTACATTCCGGATTAGATTGGCCGAGTTATTCTAAATCTAGTAAAGTGTAATTTTTACAAGTTTCCCACCCAGTCTAGTCGCCATTTTTTATCACTCTCCCTCGCGTTCCTGGCGGATGACAGCCGAAGCTACGCTTTCCTGGCCTTCACTTTAGACCGGGGTTCATACTGTGGGGCCCTTTTATATAGTCTAGTGGCAAGCAATATGAAGCCCGAGGTGCAGAGAACTCGTATGCTTCGGCTGTCATCCGCCAGGAACGCGAGGGAGAGTGATAAAAAATGGCGACTAGACTGGGTGGGAAACTTGTAAAAATTACACTTTACTAGATTTAGAATAACTCGGCCAATCTAATCCGGAATGTAAATTCCTTTTGGATTGGTATTGAGGGATGGCCGAGCAAACTTTTGTGAGAATTTGATTTTTTTTAAAGGGTAGCATTTACCCAAAAAGCGATGCCAAAGACACCCCAAAATTGTGAAAATTTGAAAAAACCCAAACTTTAACATTAAATATCTCCCGAACGGCAGAGAATATTTAAATTTTGCAAACACAGGCGAATCCGGAGTAAAAAACTGGATATGCCTGAATTATTTCAGATTTTTAAAACCCATAGCGGAATGGGAAAATATAGGGGGGTCCATGGATTTGGTGCGGTTGAGTGGTGGATTGCTTGTTAAAAATCAGAAAAAGAACTTATAGAATCGTTAAAATAAGTTCTATTTTAGCGCAGAATACCGTTAAATTACTAGTTATAATGATTATTTTCTTGGTAATCTAATTTTGACTGCCTACTCGGGCACAATTCCATAGGTATTTTCCATGCTGAAATTTAAACACCAAATCATAATAACTAATTGTGCAGCATGGATCTTCTCTTCCTAGTAAGAGACCAGGACTCGTAGTATCGTTGAAAATCTCGTTGATTTTTTTGTAAATTGTTTTTTGTGCTGTGGAACATTTGGGAACTTTAAAATAGAAGTAATCAATTGTGAAACTGCTGTTGTGAGGTCATGACCAATTTTGAAATTGTTGTCCTATGAAAAAGTGTTTTGGTCCTATGGCTTAGATGGCAAAGCGCCTGCCTAGTAAGCAGGAGATCACGAGTTTGAGTCTCGTTGAGACCTGTAAGAAATGTCATCATAATCATCCCGTGTCTCTTAGAAGTCATAAAAAGAACTGATAGAATCGTTAAAATAAGTTCTATTTTAGCGCAGAATACCGTTAAAATGCTAGTTATAATGATTATTTTCTTGGTAATATAATTTTGACTGCCTACTCGAACACAATTCCATAGGTATTTTCCATGCTGAAATTGAAACACCAAATCATAATAACTAATTGTGCTGCATGGATCTGCTCTTCCTAGTAAGAGACCAGGACTCGTAGTATCGTTGAAAATCTTGTTGATTTTTTTGTAAATTGTTCTTTGTGCTGTGGAACAGTTGGGAACTTTGAAATAGAAGTAATCAATTGTAAAACTGCTGTTGTGACGTCATGACTACTTTTGAAATTGTTGTCCTATGAAGCCGTTTTGTGGTCCTATGGCTTAGATGGCAAAGCGCCTGCCTAGTAAGCAGGAGATCACGAGTTTGAGTCTCGTTGGGACCTGTAAGAAATGTCATCATAATCATACCGTGTTTCTTAGAAAACAGAAAAAGAACTGATAGAATCGTTAAAATAAGTTCTATTTTAGAGCAGAATACCGTTAAATTGCTAATTATAATGATTATTTTCTTGGTAATCTAATTTTGACTGCCTACTCGGGCAGAATTCCATAGGTATTTTCCATGCTGAAATTTAAACACCAAATCAAAATAACTAATTGTGCAGCATGGATCTTCTCTTCCTAGTAAGAGACCAGGACTCGTAGTATCGTTGAAAATCTCGTTGATTTTTTTGTAAATTGTTTTTTGTGCTGTGGAACATTTCGGAACTTTAAAATAGAAGTAATCAATTGTGAAAATGCTGTTGTGACGTCATGACTACTTTTGAAATTGTTGTCCTATGAAATTGGTTTGTGGTCCTATGGCTCAGATGGCAAAGCGCCTGCCTACTAAGCAGGAGATCACGAGTTCGAGTCTCGTTTGGATCTGTAATAAATGTCATCATAATCATCCCGTGTCTCTTAGAAAACAGAAAAAGAAATGATATAATCGTTAAAATATGTTCTATTTTAGCGCAGAATACCGTTAAATTGCTAGTTATAATTATTATTTTCTTGGTAATCTAATTTTGACTCCCTACTCGGGCACAATTCCATAGGTATTTTCCATGCTAAAATTTAAACACCAAATCATAATAACTAATTGTGCAGAATGGATCTGCTCTTCCTAGTAAGAGACCAGGACTCGTAGTATCGTTGAAAATCTCGTTGATTTTTTTGTAAATTGTTTGGAACAGTTGGGAACTTTAAAATAGAAGTAATCAATTGTAAAACTGCTTTTGTGACGTCATGACCACTTTTTAATTTGTTGTCCTATGAAGCCGTTTTGTGGTTCTATGGTTTAGATGGCAAAGCGCCTGCCTAGTAAGCAGGAGATCACGAGTTCGAGTCTCGTTGGTAACTGTAAGAAATGTCATCATAATCATCCCGTGTCTCTTAGAAATCAGAAAAAGAACTGATAGAATCGTTAAAATAAGTTCTATTATAGCGCAGAATACCGTTAAATTGCTAGTTATAATGATTATTTTCTTGGTAGTCTAATTTTGACTGCCTACTCGGGCACAATTTCATAGGTATTTTCCATGCTAAAATTTAAACACCAAATCATAATAACTAATTGTGCAGCATGGATCTGCTCTTCCTAGTAAGAGACCAGGACTCGTAGTATCGTTGAAAATCTCGTTGATATTTTTGTAAATTGTTCTTTGTGCTGTGGAACAGTTGGGAACTTTAAAATAAAAGTAATCAATTGTAAAACTGCTGTTGTGACGTCATGACCACTTATTACATTGTTGTCCTATGAAGCCGTATTGTGGTCCTATGGCTTAGATGGCAAAGCGCCTGCCTAGTAAGCAAGAGATCACAAGTTCGAGTCTTGTTGGGACCTGTAAGAAATGTCATCATAATCATCCCGTGTCTCTTAGAATTCAGAAAAAGAACTGATAGAATCGTTAAAACATGTTCTATTTTAGCGCAGAATACCGTTAAATTGCTAGTTATAATGATTATTTTCTTGGTAGTCTAATTTTGACTGCCTACTCGGGTACAATTCCATAGGTATTTTCCATGCTGAAATTTAAACACCAAATCATAATAACTAATTGTGCAGCATGGATCTGCTCTTCCTAGTAAGATACCAGGACTCGGTAGTATCGTTGAAAATCTCGTTGATATTTTTTTAAATTGTTCTTTGTGCTGTGGAACAGTTGGGAACTTTAAAATAAAAGTAATCAATTGTAAAACTGCTGTTGTGACGTCATGACCACTTATTAGATTGTTGTCCTATGAAGCCGTTTTGTGGTCCTATGGCTTAGATGGCAAAGCGCCTGCCTAGTAAGCAGGAGATCACGAGTTCGAGTCTTGTTGGGACCTGTAAGAAATGTCATCATAATCATCCCGTGTCTCTTAGAATTCAGAAAACGAACTGATAGAATTGTTAAAATTAGTTATATTTTAGCGCAGAATACAGTTAAATTGCTAGTTATAATGATTATTTTCTTGGTAGTCTAATTTTGACTGCCTATTCGGGCACAATTCCAAAGGTATTTTCCATGCTTAAATTTAAACACCAAATCATTATAACTAATTGTCCAGCATGGATCTGCTCTTCCTAGTAAGAGACCAGGACTCGTAGTATCGTTGAAAATCTCGTTGATTTTTTTGTTAATTGTTCTTTGTGCTGTGGAACAGTTGGGAACTTTAAAATAGAAGTAATCAATTGTAAAACTGCTGTTGTGACGTCATGACCACTTTTTAAATTGTTGTCCGATGAAGCCATTTTGTGGTCCTATGGCGTAGATGGCAAAGCGCCTGCCTAGTAAGCAGGAGATCACGAGTTCGAGTCTCGTTGGGACCTGTAAGAAATGTCATCATAATCATCCCGTGTCTCTTAGAAATCAGAAAAAGAACTGACAGAATCGTTAAAATAAGTTCTATTTTAGCGCAGAATACCGTTAAATTGCTAGTTATAATGATTATTTTCTTGGTAGTCTAATTTTGACTGCCTATTCGGGCACAATTCCATAGGTATCTTCCATGCTGAAATTTAAACACCAAATCATAATAACTAATTGTGCAGCATGGATCTGCTATTCCTAGTAAGAAACCAGGATTCGTAGTATCGTTGAAAATCTCGTTGATTTTTTTGTAAATTGTTTGGAACAGTTGGGAACTTTAAAATAGAAGTAATCAATTGTAAAACTGCTTTTGTGACGTCATGACCACTTTTTAAATTGTTGTCCTATGAAGCCGTTTTGTGGTTCTATGGCTTAGATGGCAAAGCGCCTGCCTAGTAAGCAGGAGATCACGAGTCCGAGTCTCGTTGGTACCTGTAGGAAATGTCATCATAATCATCCCGTGTCTCTTAGAAATCAGAAAAAGAACTGATAGAATCGTTAAAATAAGTTCTATTATAGCGCAGAATACCGTTAAATTGCTAGTTATAATGATTATTTTCTTGGTAGTCTAATTTTAACTGCCTACTCGGGCACAATTCCATAGGTATTTTCCATGCTAAAATTTAAACACCAAATCATAATAACTAATTGTGCATCATGGATCTGCTCTTCTTAGTAAGAGACCAGGACTCGTAGTATCGTTGAAAATCTCGTTGATATTTTTGTAAATTGTTCTTTGTGCTGTGGAACAGTTGGGAACTTTAAAATAAAAGTAATCAATTGTAAAACTGCTGTTGTGACGTCATGACCACTTATTACATTGTTGTCCTATGAAGCCGTGTTGTGGTCCTATGGCTTAGATGGCAAAGCGCCTGCCTAGTAAGCAAGAGATCACAAGTTCGAGTCTCGTTAGGACCTGTAAGAAATGTCATCATAATCATCCCGTGTCTCTTAGAATTCAGAAAACGAACTGATAGAATCGTTAAAATAAGTTCTATTTTAGCGCAGAATACCGTTAAATTGCTAGTTATAATGATTATTTTCTTGGTAGTCTAATTTTGACTGCCTACTCGGGCACAATTCCAAAGGTATTTTCCATGCTGAAATTTTAACACCAAATCATAATAACTAATTGTGAAGCATGGATCTGCTCTTCCTAGTAAGAGACCAGGACTCGTAGTATCGTTGAAAATCTCGTTGATTTTTTTGTAAATTGTTTGGAACAGTTGGGAACTTTAAAATAGAAGTAATCAATTGTAAAACTGCTTTTGTGACGTCATGACCACTTTTTAAATTGTTGTCCTATGAAGCCGTTTTGTGGTTCTATGGTTTAGATGGCAAAGCGCCTGCCTAGTAAGCAGGAGATCACGAGTTCGAGTCTCGTTGGTAACTGTAAGAAATGTCATCATAATCATCCCGTGTCTCTTAGAAATCAGAAAAAGAACTGATAGAATCGTTAAAATAAGTTCTATTATAGCGCAGAATACCGTTAAATTGCTAGTTATAATGATTATTTTCTTGGTAGTCTAATTTTGACTGCCTACTCGGGCACAATTTCATAGGTATTTTCCATGCTAAAATTTAAACACCAAATCATAATAACTAATTGTGCAGCATGGATCTGCTCTTCCTAGTAAGAGACCAGGACTCGTAGTATCGTTGAAAATCTCGTTGATATTTTTGTAAATTGTTCTTTGTGCTGTGGAACAGTTGGGAACTTTAAAATAAAAGTAATCAATTGTAAAACTGCTGTTGTGACGTCATGACCACTTATTAGATTGTTGTCCTATGAAGCCGTTTTGTGGTCCTATGGCTTAGATGGCAAAGCGCCTGCCTAGTAAGCAGGAGATCACGAGTTCGAGTCTTGTTGGGACCTGTAAGAAATGTCATCATAATCATCCCGTGTCTCTTAGAATTCAGAAAACGAACTGATAGAATCGTTAAAATAAGTTCTATTTTAGCGCAGAATACCGTTAAATTGCTAGTTATAATGATTATTTTCTTGGTAGTCTAATTTTGACTGCCTACTCGGGCACAATTCCAAAGGTATTTTCCATGCTGAAATTTTAACACCAAATCATAATAACTAATTGTGAAGCATGGATCTGCTCTTCCTAGTAAGAGACCAGGACTCGTAGTATCGTTGAAAATCTCGTTGATTTTTTTGTAAATTGTTTGGAACAGTTGGGAACTTTAAAATAGAAGTAATCAATTGTAAAACTGCTTTTGTGACGTCATGACCACTTTTTAAATTGTTGTCCTATGAAGCCGTTTTGTGGTTCTATGGTTTAGATGGCAAAGCGCCTGCCTAGTAAGCAGGAGATCACGAGTTCGAGTCTCGTTGGTAACTGTAAGAAATGTCATCATAATCATCCCGTGTCTCTTAGAAATCAGAAAAAGAACTGATAGAATCGTTAAAATAAGTTCTATTATAGCGCAGAATACCGTTAAATTGCTAGTTATAATGATTATTTTCTTGGTAGTCTAATTTTGACTGCCTACTCGGGCACAATTTCATAGGTATTTTCCATGCTAAAATTTAAACACCAAATCATAATAACTAATTGTGCAGCATGGATCTGCTCTTCCTAGTAAGAGACCAGGACTCGTAGTATCGTTGAAAATCTCGTTGATATTTTTGTAAATTGTTCTTTGTGCTGTGGAACAGTTGGGAACTTTAAAATAAAAGTAATCAATTGTAAAACTGCTGTTGTGACGTCATGACCACTTATTACATTGTTGTCCTATGAAGCCGTATTGTGGTCCTATGGCTTAGATGGCAAAGCGCCTGCCTAGTAAGCAAGAGATCACAAGTTCGAGTCTTGTTGGGACCTGTAAGAAATGTCATCATAATCATCCCGTGTCTCTTAGAATTCAGAAAAAGAACTGATAGAATCGTTAAAACATGTTCTATTTTAGCGCAGAATACCGTTAAATTGCTAGTTATAATGATTATTTTCTTGGTAGTCTAATTTTGACTGCCTACTCGGGTACAATTCCATAGGTATTTTCCATGCTGAAATTTAAACACCAAATCATGATAACTAATTGTGCAGCATGGATCTGCTCTTCCTAGTAAGATACCAGGACTCGTAGTATCGTTGAAAATCTCGTTGATATTTTTTTAAATTGTTCTTTGTGCTGTGGAACAGTTGGGAACTTTAAAATAAAAGTAATCAATTGTAAAACTGCTGTTGTGACGTCATGACCACTTATTAGATTGTTGTCCTATGAAGCCGTTTTGTGGTCCTATGGCTTAGATGGCAAAGCGCCTGCCTAGTAAGCAGGAGATCACGAGTTCGAGTCTTGTTGGGACCTGTAAGAAATGTCATCATAATCATCCCGTGTCTCTTAGAATTCAGAAAACGAACTGATAGAATTGTTAAAATTAGTTATATTTTAGCGCAGAATACAGTTAAATTGCTAGTTATAATGATTATTTTCTTGGTAGTCTAATTTTGACTGCCTATTCGGGCACAATTCCAAAGGTATTTTCCATGCTTAAATTTAAACACCAAATCATTATAACTAATTGTCCAGCATGGATCTGCTCTTCCTAGTAAGAGACCAGGACTCGTAGTATCGTTGAAAATCTCGTTGATTTTTTTGTTAATTGTTCTTTGTGCTGTGGAACAGTTGGGAACTTTAAAATAGAAGTAATCAATTGTAAAACTGCTGTTGTGACGTCATGACCACTTTTTAAATTGTTGTCCGATGAAGCCATTTTGTGGTCCTATGGCTTAGATGGCAAAGCGCCTGCCTAGTAAGCAGGAGATCACGAGTTCGAGTCTCGTTGGGACCTGTAAGAAATGTCATCATAATCATCCCGTGTCTCTTAGAAATCAGAAAAAGAACTGACAGAATCGTTAAAATAAGTTCTATTTTAGCGCAGAATACCGTTAAATTGCTAGTTATAATGATTATTTTCTTGGTAGTCTAATTTTGACTGCCTATTCGGGCACAATTCCATAGGTATCTTCCATGCTGAAATTTAAACACCAAATCATAATAACTAATTGTGCAGCATGGATCTGCTATTCCTAGTAAGAAACCAGGACTCGTAGTATCGTTGAAAATCTCGTTGATTTTTTTGTAAATTGTTTGGAACAGTTGGGAACTTTAAAATAGAAGTAATCAATTGTAAAACTGCTTTTGTGACGTCATGACCACTTTTTAAATTGTTGTCCTATGAAGCCGTTTTGTGGTTCTATGGCTTAGATGGCAAAGCGCCTGCCTAGTAAGCAGGAGATCACGAGTCCGAGTCTCGTTTGTACCTGTAGGAAATGTCATCATAATCATCCCGTGTATCTTAGAAATCAGAAAAAGAACTGATAGAATCGTTAAAATAAGTTCTATTATAGCGCAGAATACCGTTAAATTGCTAGTTATAATGATTATTTTCTTGGTAGTCTAATTTTAACTGCCTACTCGGGCACAATTCCATAGGTATTTTCCATGCTTAAATTTAAACACCAAATCATAATAACTAATTGTGCAGCATGGATCTGCTCTTCTTAGTAAGAGACCAGGACTCGTAGTATCGTTGAAAATCTCGTTGATATTTTTGTAAATTGTTCTTTGTGCTGTGGAACAGTTGGGAACTTTAAAATAAAAGTAATCAATTGTAAAACTGCTGTTGTGACGTCATGACCACTTATTACATTGTTGTCCTATGAAGCCTTATTGTGGTCCTATGGCTTAGATGGCAAAGCGCCTGCCTAGTAAGCAAGAGATCACAAGTTCGAGTCTTGTTGGGACCTGTAAGAAATGTCATCATAATCATCCCGTGTCTCTTAGAATTCAGAAAAAGTACTGATAGAATCGTTAAAACATGTTCTATTTTAGCGCAGAATACCGTTAAATTGCTAGTTATAATGATTATTTTCTTGGTAGTCTAATTTTGACTGCCTACTCGGGCACAATTCCATAGGTATTTTCCATGCTGAAATTTAAACACCAAATCATAATAACTAATTGTGCAGCATGGATCTGCTCTTCCTAGTAAGATACCAGGACTCGTAGTATCGTTGAAAATCTCGTTGATATTTTTTTAAATTGTTCTTTGTGCTGTGGAACAGTTGGGAACTTTAAAATAAAAGTAATCAATTGTAAAACTGCTGTTGTGACGTCATGACCACTTATTAGATTGTTGTCCTATGAAGCCGTTTTGTGGTCCTATGGCTTAGATGGCAAAGCGCCTGCCTAGTAAGCAGGAGATCACGAGTTCGAGTCTTGTTGGGACCTGTAAGAAATGTCATCATAATCATCCCGTGTCTCTTAGAATTCAGAAAACGAACTGATAGAATTGTTAAAATTAGTTATATTTTAGCGCAGAATACAGTTAAATTGCTAGTTATAATGATTATTTTCTTGGTAGTCTAATTTTGACTGCCTATTCGGGCACAATTCCAAAGGTATTTTCCATGCTTAAATTTAAACACCAAATCATTATAACTAATTGTCCAGCATGGATCTGCTCTTCCTAGTAAGAGACCAGGACTCGTAGTATCGTTGAAAATCTCGTTGATTTTTTTGTAAATTGTTTGGAACAGTTGGGAACTTTAAAATAGAAGTAATCAATTAAAAAACTGCTTTTGTGACGTCATGACCACTTTTTAAATTGTTGTCCTATGAAGCGGTTTTGTGGTTCTATGGCTTAGATGGCAAAGCGCCTGCCTAGTAAGCAGGAGATCACGAGTTCGAGTCTTGATGGGACCTGTAAGAAATGTCATCATAATCATCCCGTGTCTCTTAGAATTCAGAAAACGAACTGATAGAATTGTTAAAATAAGTTCTATTTTAGCGCAGAATACCGTTAAATTGCTAGTTATAATGATTATTTTCTTGGTAGTCTAATTTTGACTGCCTACTCGGGCACAATTCCAAAGGTATTTTCCATGCTGAAATTTAAACACCAAATCATAATAACTAATGGTGCAGCATGGATCTGCTCTTCCTAGTAAGAGACCAGGACTCGTAGTATCGTTGAAAATCTCGTTGATATTTTTGTAAATTGTTCTTTGTGCTGTGGAACAGTTGAGAACTTTAAAATAGAAGTAATCAATTGTAAAACTGCTGTTGTGACGTCATGACCACTTTTTAAATTGTTGTCCTATGAAGCCGTTTTGTGGTCCTATGGCTTAGATGGCAAACGCCTGCCTAGTAAACAGGAGATCACGAGTTCGGGTCTCGTTGGAACCTGTAAGAAATGTCATCATAATCATCCCGTGTCTCTTAGAAATCAGAAAAAGAACTGACAGAAACGTTAAATAAGTTTATTGTAGCGCAGAATACCGTTAAATTACTAGTTATAATGATTATTTTCTTGGTAGTCTAATTTTGACTGCCTACTCGGGCACAATTCCATAGTTATTTTCCATGCTGAAATTTAAACACCAAATCATAATAACTAATTGTGCAGCATGGATCTGCTCTTCCTAGTAAGAGACCAGGACTCGTAGTATCGTTGAAAATCTCGTTGATTTTTTTGTAAATTGTTTGGAACAGTTGGGAACTTTAAAATAGAAGTAATCAATTGTAAAACTGCTTTTGTGACGTCATGACCACTTTTTAAATTGTGGTCCTATGAAGCCGTTTTGTGGTCCTATGGCTTAGATGGCAAAGCGCCTGCCTAGTAAGCAGGAGATCACGAGTTTGAATCTCGTTGGGACCTGTAAGAAATGTCATCATAATCATCCCGTGTCTCTTAGAATTCAGAAAAAGAACTGATAGAATCGTTAAAATAAGTTCTATTATAGCGCAGAATACCGTTAAATTGCTAGTTATAATGATTATTTTCTTGGTAGTCTAATTTTGACTGCCTACTCGGGCACAATTCCAAAGGTATTTTCCATGCTAAAATTTAAACACCAAATCATAATAACTAATTGTGCAGCATGGATCTGCTCTTCCTAGTAAGAGACCAGGACTCGTAGTATCGTTGAAAATCTCGTTGATTTTTTTGTAAATTGTTCTTTGTGCTGTGGAACAATTGGGAACTTTAAAATAAAAGTAATCAATTGTAAAACTGCTGATGTGATGTCATGACCACTTCTTAGATTGTTGTCCTATGAAGCCGCTTTATGGTCATATGGCTTAGATGGCAAAGTGCCTGCCTAGTAAGCAGGAGATCACGAGTTCGAGTCTCGTTGGGACCTGTAAGAAATGTCATCATAATCATCCCGTGTCTCTTAGAATTCAGAAAAAGAACTGATAGAATCGTTAAAATAAGTTCTATTATAGCGCAGAATACCGTTAAATTGCTAGTTATAATGATTATTTTCTTGGTAGTCTAATTTTGACTGCCTACTCGGGCACAATTCCATAGGTATTTTCCATGCTAAAATTTAAACACCAAATCATAATAACTAATTGTGCAGCATGGATCTGCTCTTCCTAGTAAGAGACCAGGACTCGTAGTATCGTTGAAAATCTCGTTGATTTTTTTGTAAATTGTTCTTTGTGCTGTGGAACAGTTGGGAACTTTAAAACAAGATTCCTTCGGTAATGTCCTTCGGGCATTTTTTAAACGCCGGGGAGTGGATCCTAACGAAAAAAACATCTACGCGTAATTTTTGTATTAACATTACTAGAAATGGAAAATTGTCTATTTGCTCGAACAACATCATTTTCCCAATCCCAAAAAGCAGCTCGTTGAGTTGACTATTTTACAGACTAGAAACAGACATTTTTCAGGTCTGTACACCATTCATGATTATATTAAAAAATACACTATTTGGCAGTAGAAAACAATTTATTTAATTATAAAAGTTTATCACACATACGAACCATGAATGTTTTATTTTTAGAAAGTTAAATAAAATTGTTGCGAAAATCAAAACTTATTTTTTCAAACTTGAGTATGGAGGTGATTTCAGTAGACAACCAGTAGGGGATTAGGGGCCTTGGTGTAGTAGAAAGTAGCAGCAGTCTTGTAATATTCCATCCCACAGTGGTTTAGTACTTGGAGACCTCGTTGTTGTGAAGTATGGCAGCTTGTGGTGATTTGGTATCGGCCATATCCAGGAGACATCAGTGCACCCGTGGTCGACCCAGCCTTAAACAATATAACACATATCAGCGCTATCTAATCAATGAAACAATACAGTTTAAAAATTTAATGTTCTTGTCAACAACCAAAAATGAGATAAAATTGATTCACAACTAAAAATAAAATGAATATTTACCCATGATTGGAAACCGATTTAATACGGTAAAGAAGACAGTTGTGACACACAGTGAGCTGCAGTAGGTTGTAGTCTAGTACTTGGACACTTCGGTGAAGATCGCTCTGATGGTGAATATCTGGAGACTCGGTGTAGTAGCTGCAAGCAGAATATAATTTGGAGCATCAGTATAGTGAGCTAAAAAAGCGTAGATTGTAGTGTAACGTTAAAGGTTGGACCTTGAACTTTGGTGTTGTAGAACTTGGAAGACTCAGTGCACTCAGGCGCTTGCGTGATGTGACTCGGGGCAGATTAAGTTTTCGACTTGTACTTTGGAGCCTTGGTGGTGTAGTACTCTGGAGCCTGTTAATGTAGTAAGTTGTGTTGCGTATCAAGTACTATTCTTTCGCTGCTGTTACTTGGTATACACCATACCCAGGAAACACCAGTGTAGTCGAACCAGCCATTAACGATGGAACGTCCAACAGCAGCATGTCGCCATAGTTAACTAGAAAATTAACATACATAGTTAAACGTTTATATACAACAGTAACGAGCATATTTACCAAACAGTCAATAAATATCCTTGTAAAGAAACGGAATATTTACCCATTGTTGCGAACCAGTAATACGATGAAGAAAAATCCTTGGTACAGGTAGTGCACTGAAGTTGTTGCCTTGTCCGTGATGATCAGTTTACTGGTGTCTCTGGCCTTTTCTATCTCCTTTTATACGATTTATTTCTCACCCTCGCTTCTTAGCCTTGCGGTATTGTACCTGCTTGATGATGATTAAACACGTTAAATTCTCACCCAACATCTACACTACTCCATGACACGTTTTACGGACATGTTGTATGAAAAACAAATTATCTTGAAAATTCTTTCATTCACTAAATCGCTTTCTTCATGACAACGATCATGTGTCATCAGAAAAGCCGTCAGAAATAGCTGCTTTTGCCACGAAGGGTAGAATTGACAACGTGCTCCACATTAGCAGATGAATGAAGCAAATGGTAATTCTTCCCTCCACACTCGCCAACCAAACGTGGCAAATTCCGGAAGCGGTCAACATTTTCTCCTACTTGCTTCCACAACCAGTGGACTGTACTGTTTCCAAAAAAAAAAAATAGCAATAGAATTTCGTCGGTACCACCAGGTATCTAAAAATATTACAGAACAGATCCTGTGAAATTAATGGCGCTTAGATGCGTCGAGTTGGTAATCGCTCGTCCAAAAGTAGGACCCTCTGCAGGCAAGAAATTCACTACGCCAGGAAGAATTCCACTTTCTTCCATCAATCGGAATGCTATATAGTTCGACAACAATGCTGTGTCAGAGGGTTTCCACAGAACAACATTTCCCTAATCACAAAACCATTCTAAACATAAATAAATTCTTAAATAAAGAATGGTTGAAGAGTACCATAATCGCAGGGGCATATGCAAGGTTTCCTCCAATGGCTGTGAAATTGAATGGAGAAATAGCGGCGATAAATCCTTCCAACACTCTATGTCGAACCTACACATGAATTAAGTTAATCTTAAAGTTTATGGTTTCTTTAATGTAAATAAATATTTTACCGAATTTTGTATCGAAGGAACAACGTTTACTGGTTGATAATCATACAATCGTTGAGCAAACTCTGCAATAAATCTATTTTTATAAAACTTCTTGAGTAACGTCATCAATACCAATATGTTCTATATTTGTTTTACCGCAAAAAATCCGCTAATTCACAAGCTGCATCAATTTCAGCTTGATAAACTGTTTTGCCTTGTCCCAGCATGGTAGATGCATTGAGTTGACTACGATATTTTGTGGAAACCAAATCTCCGGCTTTAAAAAAAATATAAACTTTTTTATTCAAAGGAACCTTCTCCCACGCGCTTCTGGCTTTCAATGAAACGCCAAAAGCTTTTTGTAGTAGTTCCTAATTGCATGGAAATAAAAAATTAAGAAACAAAAATAACCCCTTTTAAAAAAAAAGTAAAATACGGGAGAAGCATAGCAGAATATCGCGATCTTTTTCTGATGGTTAGAGGGCTGCAATTTAATAAATAAAAAAACAAAACAATAAGCACGTCAATAAATGTGGTTTAAAACGGAAGAAATAGAATACCATTGTCTGATAAATGAACATCATCAGTCCAATATTCTTTGCCATCAATAACAATTGGAATTTCTTCAACAGCAGATTGCCTATGTTGTAATGCATTTTCCAGGGCAACTCTTTCTTCGCTGCTTTTCAAATAACCTAAATATGATAAACAAATAATGAAACCATCAAATCATAAGTAATTTTAACTTTTACCTAAAATAGGTTCAATTGCCAAATTTATTGGCTGAGCAATAGGTTTTTGAATAATAGATGGTCCACCCAAAAATCTAACAAATGATTTCCTATAAAGTGGGCAAACGTATATATAAATGTTGTACGCTTAGTTTTAACTCATTTATAGTCAACATTTAAAAACTTATTTACCCAACTAAAAGTCTCGGTAACCAAAGTCTCTGTGCTGATGAAAGATGAAGAGTATTTTTGGAAACGGATGAAATCATTTTAAAAATTTTGATGGTAGTAATAGACCTCTGGCAACACAACGGTACTTTCCACTATCAGACTCCTGTAACTTTGGGATTGTCAGGTGAAGGGTGTTGATAGCTCCTGGCTTGTTGAGTATATCATGCATGCTGTGTTTCAAAGAGAATATGGCATTAGGAGTTGAGCAGAGCAGGCGCTATGAATTTTGTCTGCAAATTTGACATACCGATTTGTACTGTGCTTTGGCAAGTGCCACTCTAGCTGAAATTTGACAAATGGTCCAGATTCTTTGACGACTTGGCAGGTATACTCGGCCTCTACATTGTAAAATTTAGTAAAATATATCAAAACTGTTAAAATTCAAGAAAAACTTATCACAAACCACTTTAATCTCACTTTTTCTTCTTCACTTTGTTCTCTTTACTCGTGTTGAATTGCGCATTAAAATACAAACACAAAGGAAAAAGTATTGTTTTTATGAAGTTACTCTAATAAAGATTACCCGAAGGGTTTCTTCTGCTGTCATGATTCAAAGAATTTGCTAGATGTTGCTAGAAATAGTTTTCCAGTTTAATCAGCAATCCAGTTTAAGAATTCTTCTGAAAACAACTTTTTTCTCTTGTTGTTGACACTACTGAGCACTGACTGCACTACACTGACAGTTAGAAGGTTAAGCAAACAAAGCGAATTCACTAACTTGGATTCGGCAACCAGCTAGGTAATAAACACGCAAATTAAATTTCTAAAACAGTAATAAAAACCAATGAAACCCCGTCACGACATGTATCAAATTTTGACAGAATTATGTACAAAATTTGGTGACGATTGGTCATTCAGGGAAGAAACGTATAAAGGATAACTAAATGGACATTAAACCCTCTGAATTCCACTACTAGCTACTACTACCCTACCCCCTATACCCCACACCCTATATTGTTAAGGACCTTCGTATATAAATATACCTCAGGGATAAAAGTAATCAATTGTAAAACTGCTGATGTGACGTCATGACCACTTCTTAGATTGTTGTCCTATGAAGCCGCTTTATGGTCATATGGCTTAGATGGCAAAGCGCCTGCCTAGTAAGCAGGAGATCACGAGTCCGAGTCTCGTTGGGACCTGTAAGAAATGTCATCATAATCATCCCGTGTCTCTTAGAATTCAGAAAAAGAACTGATAGAATCGTTAAAATAAGTTCTATTTTAGCGCAGAATACCGTTAAATTGCTAGTTATAATGATTATTTTCTTGGTAGTCTAATTTTGACTGCCTACTCGGGCACAATTCCATAGGTATTTTCCATGCTAAAATTTAAACACCAAATCATAATAACTAATTGTGCAGCATGGATCTGCTCTTCCTAGTAAGAGACCAGGACTCGTAGTATCGTTGAAAATCTCGTTGATTTTTTTGTAAATTGTTCTTTGTGCTGTGGAACAGTTGGGAACTTTAAAATAAAAGTAATCAATTGTAAAACTGCTTTTGTGACGTCATGACCACTTCTTAGATTGTTGTCCTATGAAGCCGTTTTTTGTTCCTATGGCTTAGATGGCAAAGCGCCTGCCTAGTAAGCAGGAGATCACGAGTTCGAGTCTCGTTGGGACCTTGGGACCTGTAAGAAATGTCATCATAATCATCCCGTGTTTCTCAGAATTCAGAAAAAGAACTGATAGAATCGTTAAAATAAGTTACTACTTTTCTATGGAGTGAATGGTTGTAAACCATTTGGCAACGGTGTTGCCTAGCAGACAACCATTCACAAGCAAGTAACAGAAAGGAAAAGTCATGTGAAAATTCTGTCAGTGTAAGTTTCACATAATTTTGTTTAATAATTTCATATTTAACAAAGAGTTTTTATTTTTCTGTCGAGAATTGTCTGGCGAACGATTGACTCCAAAAAATTTTACTACGACAATAATTTTTTGAAAAAAGTGGGAGTCTCAAACGCCGAAAAACCAATCAGCAAGGCAAGACTTGCTGGTTTTAAGAGACTACACCGGAAAAAGATCAAGTGTTACGTGATGTAGAAAAATAGAATAGAAGAAAGTTATCTTTTACTCAGTGCTTTCATTTACTACAGTAGTTTATCGTTGCAGGTAACCAGTCATGGACTGCAAGTAGTTATAGCTGCATGTAGCCAGACATGAGCTACGAAGACAGTTGAATGTAACCAGACATTAGCTATAAGTTTAGTAGTAGGTAACCAGCCCTGGACTACCAGTACAGCTTCATTTATCAGATATGAGCTTCAGGTATCGTTACATTTTTACATTGTAATCAGACATGAGCTGCAGGTACAGCTGCACGTAATCCAATGTAACCAGACATTTTGACTACGAGTTCAGTTGCATGTAACCATTGATGAACTACGAGTATAGCTGCATGTAACCAGTCATGAGCTTCAGGCAAAGCTGCATGTAACCAGTCATGAGCTTCAGGTAAAGCTGCATGTAACCAGTCATGAGCTTCAGGTTTAGCTTCATGTAACCAGTCATGAGCTACAAGTTAATCAGGTTTAGCTGCATGTAACCAGTCATGAGCTACGAGTTAAGTTGCATGTAACCAGTCATGAGCTTCAGGTATAGCTGCATGTAACCAGTCATGAGCTACGAATTCAGTTGCATGTAACCATTCATGAACTACGAGTATAGCTGCATGTAACCAGTCATGAGCTTCAGGTAAAGCTGCAAGTAACCAGTCATGAGCTTTAGGTATAGCTGCATGTCACCAGTCATGAGCTTCAGGTTAGCTGCATGTAACCAGGCATGAGCTAAGAAGACAGCCGCATGTAACCAGACATGAGCTTAGTTACCATTACATAAACAGACATATGAACTATGAGAAAAAATGGGTTTCATTGCTGCCACGTTTCATTCAGAGTGGTTAGGGTGCTAAAACACCCGCTTCAGAGCTGTAGACTCCCAGCGGAGTCTATAGCTCTGCTTACTTGCTTGGAACCTATTTATCTGAAAGAAAATAGTTCCGTAATTACACAATGTCATGTGTAATTACGTGTATTACATTAATGAATGTAATTCATAAATGTATTACATTAATGAATGTAATAGAAAAGTAAACTTTTCATAAGTGTAATCACTATCGAAAAGTAAATAATTTTCTATGGAGTGAATGGTTGTAAACCATTTGGCAACGGTGTTGCCTAGCAGACAACCATTCACAAGCAAGTAACAGAAAGGAAAAGTCATGTGAAAATTCTGTCAGTGTAAGTTTCACATAACTACCCACCCACCCACCCTGCAGAAAGTTCGGGAAAAACGGAATTTTCCAGAGAACAAATAGGGCGACACCTTCTTTTAGAAAGGTTTATTCATTTATCTGAAAGAAAATAGTACCAAATACGGAACACAATCGAAATTGCCAGGGTACTTATAAAACACCCGCTTGCTTAAGAGTGTTCGGGGTGCAAAAGCACACGTTTCCTTAGACAGAGTGGTTAGGGTGCTAAAACACCCGCTTCAGAGCTGTAGACTCCCAGCGGAGTCTATAGCTCTGCTTACTTGCTTGGAACCTATTTATCTGAAAGAAAATAGTTCCGTAATTACACAATGTCATGTGTAATTACGTGTATTACATTAATGAATGTAATTCATAAATGTATTACATTAATGAATGTAATAGAAAAGTAAACTTTTCATAAGTGTAATCACTATCGAAAAGTAAATACTTTTCTATGGAGTGAATGGTTGTAAACCATTTGGCAACGGTGTTGCCTAGCAGACAACCATTCACAAGCAAGTAACAGAAAGGAAAAGTCATGTGAAAATTCTGTCAGTGTAAGTTTCACATAACTACCCACCCACCCACCCTGCAGAAAGTTCGGGAAAAACGGAATTTTCCAGAGAACAAATAGGGTGACACCTTCTTTTAGAAAGGTTTATTCATTTATCTGAAAGAAAATAGTACCAAATACGGAACACAATCGAAATTGCCAGGGTACTTATAAAACACCCGCTTGCTTAAGAGTGTTCGGGGTGCAAAAGCACACGTTTCCTTAGACAGAGTGGTTAGGGTGCTAAAACACCCGCTTCAGAGCTGTAGACTCCCAGCGGAGTCTATAGCTCTGCTTGCTTGCTTGGAACCTATTTATCTGAAAGAAAATAGTTCCGTAATTACACAATGTCATGTGTAATTATGTGTATTACATTAATGAATGTAATTCATAAATGTATTACATTAATGAATGAAATAGAAAAGTAAACTTTTCATAAGTGTAATCACTATTGAAAAGTTCTATTTTAGCGCAGAATACCGTTAAATTGCTAGTTATAATGATTATTTTCTTGGTAGTCTAATTTTGACTGCCTACTCGGGCACAATTCCATAGGTATCTTCCATGCTGAAATTTAAACACCAAATCATAATAACTAATTGTGCAGCATGGATCTGCTCTTCCTAGTAAGAGACCAGGACTCGTAGTATCGTTGAAAATCTCGTAGATTTTTTTGTAAATTGTTTTTGTGCTGTGGAACAGTTGGGAACTTTAAAATAGAAGTAATCAATTGTAAAACTGCTGTTGTGAGGTCATGACCACTTTTGAGATTGTTGTCCTATGAAGACGTATTTTGGTCCTATGGCTTAGATGGCAAAGCGCCTGCCTAGTAAGCAGGAGATCACGAGTTCGAATCTCGTTGGGACCTGTAAGAAATGTCATCATAATCATCCCGTGTCTCTTCGAATTCAGAAAAAGAACTGATAGAATCGTTAAAATAAGATCTATTTTAGCGCAGAATATCGTTAAATTGCTAGTTATAATGACTATTTTCTTGGTAGTCTAATTTTGACTGCCTACTCGGGCACAATTCCAAAGGTATTTTCCATGCTGAAATTTAAACACGAAACCATAATAACTAATTGTGCAGCATGGATCTGCTCTTCCTAGTAAGAGACCAGGACTCGTAGTATCGTTGAAAATCTCGTAGATTTTTTTGTAAATTGTTTTTGTGCTGTGGAACAGTTGGGAACTTTAAAATAGAAGTAATCAATTGTAAAACTGCTGTTGTGACGTCATGACCACTTTTTAAATTGTTGTCCTATGAAGCCGTTTTGTGGTCCTATGGCTTAGATGGCAAAGCGCCTGCCTAGTTAGCAGGAGATCACGAGTTCGAGTCTCATTGGGACCTGTAAGAAATGTCATCATAATCATCCCGTGTCTCTTAGAATTCAGAAAAAGAGTTGATAGAATCGTTAAAATAAGATCTATTTTAGCGCAAAATACCGTTAAATTGCTAGTTATAATGATTATTTTCTTGGTAGTCTAATTTTGACTGCCTACTCGGGCACAATTCCAAAGGTATTTTCCATGCTGAAATTTAAACACGAAACCATAATAACTAATTGTGCAGCATGGATCTGCTCTTCCTAGTAAGAGACCAGGACTCGTAGCATCGTTGAAAATCTCGTAGATTTTTTTGTAAATTGTTTTTGTGCTGTGGAACAGTTGGGAACTTTAAAATAGAAGTAATCAATTGTAAAACTGCTGTTGTGACGTCATGACCACTTTTTAAATTGTTGTCCTATGAAGCCGTTTTGTGGTCCTATGGCTTAGATGGCAAAGCGCCTGCCTAGTAAGCAGGAGATCACGAGTTCGAGTCTTGTTGGGACCTGTATGAAATGTCATCATAATCATCCCGTGTCTCTTAGAAATCAGAAAAAGAACTGATAGAATCGTTAAAATAAGTTCTATTATAGCGCAGAATACCGTTAAATTGCTAATTATAATGATTATTTTCTTGGTAGTCTAATTTTGACTGCCTACTCGGGCACAATTCCATAGGTATTTTCCATGCTAAAATTTAAACACCAAATCATAATAACTAATTGTGCAGCATGGATCTGCTCTTCCTAGTAAGAGACCAGGACTCGTAGTATCGTTGAAAATCTCGTTGATTTTTTTGTAAATTGTTTGGAACAGTTGGGAACTTTAAAATAGAAGTAATCAATTGTAAAACTGCTGTTGTGACGTCATGACCACTTTTTAAATTGTTGTCCTATGAAGCCGTTTTGTGGTCCTATGGCTTAGATGGCAAAGCGCCTGCCTAGTAAGCAGGAGATCACGAGTTCGAGTCTCATTGGGACCTGTAAGAAATGTCATTATAATCATCCCGTGTCTCTTAGAATTCAGAAAAAGAGTTGATAGAATCGTTAAAATAAGATCTATTTTAGCGCAGAATACCGTTAAATTGCTAGTTATAATGATTATTTTCTTGGTAGTCTTATTTTGACTGCCTACTCGGGCACAATTCCAAAGGTATTTTCCATGCTAAAATTTAAACACCAAATCATAATAACTAATTGTGCAGCATGGATCTGTTTTTCCTAGTAAGAGACCAGGACTCGTAGTATCGTTGAAAATCTCGTAGATTTTTTTGTAAATTGTTTTTGTGCTGTGGAACAGTTGGGAACTTTAAAATAGAAGTAATCAATTGTAAAACTGCTGTTGTGACGTCATGACCACTTTTTAAATTGTTGTCCTATGAAGCCGTTTTGTGGTCCTATGGCTTAGATGGCAAAGCGCCTGCCTAGTTAGCAGGAGATCACGAGTTCGAGTCTCATTGGGACCTGTAAGAAATGTCATCATAATCATCCCGTGTCTCTTAGAATTCAGAAAAAGAGTTGATAGAATCGTTAAAATAAGATCTATTTTAGCGCAAAATACCGTTAAATTGCTAGTTATAATGATTATTTTCTTGGTAGTCTAATTTTGACTGCCTACTCGGGCACAATTCCAAAGGTATTTTCCATGCTGAAATTTAAACACGAAACCATAATAACTAATTGTGCAGCATGGATCTGCTCTTCCTAGTAAGAGACCAGGACTCGTAGCATCGTTGAAAATCTCGTAGATTTTTTTGTAAATTGTTTTTGTGCTGTGGAACAGTTGGGAACTTTAAAATAGAAGTAATCAATTGTAAAACTGCTGTTGTGACGTCATGACCACTTTTTAAATTGTTGTCCTATGAAGCCGTTTTGTGGTCCTATGGCTTAGATGGCAAAGCGCCTGCCTAGTAAGCAGGAGATCACGAGTTCGAGTCTCATTGGGACCTGTAAGAAATGTCATCATAATCAGCCCGTGTCTCTTAGAATTCAGAAAAAGAGTTGATAGAATCGTTAAAATAAGATCTATTTTAGCGCAGAATACCGTTAAATTGCTAGTTATAATGATTATTTTCTTGGTAGTCTTATTTTGACTGCCTACTCGGGCACAATTCCAAAGGTATTTTCCATGCTAAAATTTAAACACCAAATCATAATAACTAATTGTGCAGCATGGATCTGCTCTTCCTAGAAAGAGACCAGGACTCGTAGTATCGTTGAAAATCTCGTAGATTTTTTTGTAAATTGTTTTTGTGCTGTGGAACAGTTGGGAACTTTAAAATAGAAGTAATCAATTGTAAAACTGCTGTTGTGACGTCATGACCACTTTTGAGATTGTTGTCCTATGAAGCCGTTTTGTGGTTCTATGGCTTAGATGGCAAAGCGCCTGCCTAGTAAGCAGGAGATCACGAGTTCGAGTCTCGTTGGGACCTGTAAGAAATGTCGTCATAATCATCCCGTGTCCCTTAGAATTAAGAAAAAGAACTGATAGAATCGTTAAAATAAGATCTATTTTAGCGCAAAATACCGTTAAATTGCTAGTTATAATGATTATTTTCTTGGTAGTCTAATTTTGACTGCCTACTCGGGCACAATTCCAAAGGTATTTTCCATGCTGAAATTTAAACACGAAACCATAATAACTAATTGTGCAGCATGGATCTGCTCTTCCTAGTAAGAGACCAGGACTCGTAGTTTCGTTGAAAATCTCGTTGATTTTTTTGTAAATTGTTTTTGTGCTGTGGAACAGTTGGGAACTTTAAAATAGAAGTAATCAATTGTAAAACTGCTGTTGTGACGTCATGACCACTTTTTAAATTGTTGTCCTATGAAGCCGTTTTGTGGGCCTATGGCTTAGATGGCAAAGCGCCTGCCTAGTAAGCAGGAAATCACGAGTTCGAGTCTCATTGGGACCTGTAAGAAATGTCATCATAATCATCCCGTGTCTCTTAGAATTCAGAAAAAGAACTGATAGAATCGTTAAAATAAGATCTATTTTAGCGCAGAATACCGTTAAATTGCTAGTTATAATGATTATTTTCTTGGTAGTCTTATTTTGACTGCCTACTCGGGCACAATTCCAAAGGTATTTTCCATGCTAAAATTTAAACACCAAATCATAATAACTAATTGTGCAGCATGGATCTGCTCTTCCTAGTAAGAGACCAGGACTCGTAGTATCGTTGAAAATCTCGTAGATTTTTTTGTAAATTGTTTTTGTGCTGTGGAACAGTTGGGAACTTTAAAATAGAAGTAATCAATTGTAAAACTGCTGTTGTGACGTCATGACCACTTTTGAGATTGTTGTCCTATGAAGCCGTTTTGTGGTTCTATGGCTTAGATGGCAAAGCGTCTGCCTAGTTAGCAGGAGATTACGAGTTCGAGTCTCCTTGGGACCTGTAAGAAATGTCATCATAATCATCCCGTGTCCCTTAGAATTAAGAAAAAGAAATGATAGAATTGTTAAAATAAGATCTATTTTAGCGCAAAATACCGTTAAATTGCTAGTTATAATGATTATTTTCTTGGTAGTCTAATTTTGACTGCCTACTCGGGCACAATTCCAAAGGTATTTTCCATGCTGAAATTTAAACACGAAACCATAATAACTAATTGTGCAGCATGGATCTGCTCTTCCTAGTAAGAGACCAGGACTCGTAGCATCGTTGAAAATCTCGTAGATTTTTTTGTAAATTGTTTTTGTGCTGTGGAACAGTTGGGAACTTTAAAATAGAAGTAATCAATTGTAAAACTGCTGTTGTGACGTTATGACCACTTTTTAAATTGTTGTCCTATGAAGCCGTTTTGTGGTCCTATGGCTTAGATGGCAAAGCGCCTGCCTAGTAAGCAGGAGATCACGAGTTCGAGTCTCATTGGGACCTGTAAGAAATGTCATCATAATCATCCCGTGTCTCTTAGAATTCAGAAAAAGAGTTGATAGAATCGTTAAAATAAGATCTATTTTAGCGCAGAATACCGTTAAATTGCTAGTTATAATGATTATTTTCTTGGTAGTCTTATTTTGACTGCCTACTCGGGCACAATTCCAAAGGTATTTTCCATGCTAAAATTTAAACACCAAATCATAATAACTAATTGTGCAGCATGGATCTGCTCTTCCTAGTAAGAGACCAGGACTCGTAGTATCGTTGAAAATCTCGTAGATTTTTTTGTAAATTGTTTTTGTGCTGTGGAACAGTTGGGAACTTTAAAATAGAAGTAATCAATTGTAAAACTGCTGTTGTGACGTCATGACCACTTTTTAAATTGTTGTCCTATGAAGCCGTTTTGTGGTCCTATGGCTTAGATGGCAAAGCGCCTGCCTAGTAAGCAGGAGATCACGAGTTCGAGTCTTGTTGGGACCTGTATGAAATGTCATCATAATCATCCCGTGTCTCTTAGAAATCAGAAAAAGAACTGATAGAATCGTTAAAATAAGTTCTATTATAGCGCAGAATACCGTTAAATTGCTAATTATAATGATTATTTTCTTGGTAGTCTAATTTTGACTGCCTACTCGGGCACAATTCCATAGGTATTTTCCATGCTAAAATTTAAACACCAAATCATAATAACTAATTGTGCAGCATGGATCTGCTCTTCCTAGTAAGAGACCAGGACTCGTAGTATCGTTGAAAATCTCGTTGATTTTTTTGTAAATTGTTTGGAACAGTTGGGAACTTTAAAATAGAAGTAATCAATTGTAAAACTGCTGTTGTGACGTCATGACCACTTTTTAAATTGTTGTCCTATGAAGCCGTTTTGTGGTCCTATGGCTTAGATGGCAAAGCGCCTGCCTAGTAAGCAGGAGATCACGAGTTCGAGTCTCATTGGGACCTGTAAGAAATGTCATTATAATCATCCCGTGTCTCTTAGAATTCAGAAAAAGAGTTGATAGAATCGTTAAAATAAGATCTATTTTAGCGCAGAATACCGTTAAATTGCTAGTTATAATGATTATTTTCTTGGTAGTCTTATTTTGACTGCCTACTCGGGCACAATTCCAAAGGTATTTTCCATGCTAAAATTTAAACACCAAATCATAATAACTAATTGTGCAGCATGGATCTGTTTTTCCTAGTAAGAGACCAGGACTCGTAGTATCGTTGAAAATCTCGTAGATTTTTTTGTAAATTGTTTTTGTGCTGTGGAACAGTTGGGAACTTTAAAATAGAAGTAATCAATTGTAAAACTGCTGTTGTGACGTCATGACCACTTTTTAAATTGTTGTCCTATGAAGCCGTTTTGTGGTCCTATGGCTTAGATGGCAAAGCGCCTGCCTAGTTAGCAGGAGATCACGAGTTCGAGTCTCATTGGGACCTGTAAGAAATGTCATCATAATCATCCCGTGTCTCTTAGAATTCAGAAAAAGAGTTGATAGAATCGTTAAAATAAGATCTATTTTAGCGCAAAATACCGTTAAATTGCTAGTTATAATGATTATTTTCTTGGTAGTCTAATTTTGACTGCCTACTCGGGCACAATTCCAAAGGTATTTTCCATGCTGAAATTTAAACACGAAACCATAATAACTAATTGTGCAGCATGGATCTGCTCTTCCTAGTAAGAGACCAGGACTCGTAGCATCGTTGAAAATCTCGTAGATTTTTTTGTAAATTGTTTTTGTGCTGTGGAACAGTTGGGAACTTTAAAATAGAAGTAATCAATTGTAAAACTGCTGTTGTGACGTCATGACCACTTTTTAAATTGTTGTCCTATGAAGCCGTTTTGTGGTCCTATGGCTTAGATGGCAAAGCGCCTGCCTAGTAAGCAGGAGATCACGAGTTCGAGTCTCATTGGGACCTGTAAGAAATGTCATCATAATCAGCCCGTGTCTCTTAGAATTCAGAAAAAGAGTTGATAGAATCGTTAAAATAAGATCTATTTTAGCGCAGAATACCGTTAAATTGCTAGTTATAATGATTATTTTCTTGGTAGTCTTATTTTGACTGCCTACTCGGGCACAATTCCAAAGGTATTTTCCATGCTAAAATTTAAACACCAAATCATAATAACTAATTGTGCAGCATGGATCTGCTCTTCCTAGAAAGAGACCAGGACTCGTAGTATCGTTGAAAATCTCGTAGATTTTTTTGTAAATTGTTTTTGTGCTGTGGAACAGTTGGGAACTTTAAAATAGAAGTAATCAATTGTAAAACTGCTGTTGTGACGTCATGACCACTTTTGAGATTGTTGTCCTATGAAGCCGTTTTGTGGTTCTATGGCTTAGATGGCAAAGCGCCTGCCTAGTAAGCAGGAGATCACGAGTTCGAGTCTCGTTGGGACCTGTAAGAAATGTCGTCATAATCATCCCGTGTCCCTTAGAATTAAGAAAAAGAACTGATAGAATCGTTAAAATAAGATCTATTTTAGCGCAAAATACCGTTAAATTGCTAGTTATAATGATTATTTTCTTGGTAGTCTAATTTTGACTGCCTACTCGGGCACAATTCCAAAGGTATTTTCCATGCTGAAATTTAAACACGAAACCATAATAACTAATTGTGCAGCATGGATCTGCTCTTCCTAGTAAGAGACCAGGACTCGTAGTTTCGTTGAAAATCTCGTTGATTTTTTTGTAAATTGTTTTTGTGCTGTGGAACAGTTGGGAACTTTAAAATAGAAGTAATCAATTGTAAAACTGCTGTTGTGACGTCATGACCACTTTTTAAATTGTTGTCCTATGAAGCCGTTTTGTGGGCCTATGGCTTAGATGGCAAAGCGCCTGCCTAGTAAGCAGGAAATCACGAGTTCGAGTCTCATTGGGACCTGTAAGAAATGTCATCATAATCATCCCGTGTCTCTTAGAATTCAGAAAAAGAACTGATAGAATCGTTAAAATAAGATCTATTTTAGCGCAGAATACCGTTAAATTGCTAGTTATAATGATTATTTTCTTGGTAGTCTTATTTTGACTGCCTACTCGGGCACAATTCCAAAGGTATTTTCCATGCTAAAATTTAAACACCAAATCATAATAACTAATTGTGCAGCATGGATCTGCTCTTCCTAGTAAGAGACCAGGACTCGTAGTATCGTTGAAAATCTCGTAGATTTTTTTGTAAATTGTTTTTGTGCTGTGGAACAGTTGGGAACTTTAAAATAGAAGTAATCAATTGTAAAACTGCTGTTGTGACGTCATGACCACTTTTGAGATTGTTGTCCTATGAAGCCGTTTTGTGGTTCTATGGCTTAGATGGCAAAGCGTCTGCCTAGTTAGCAGGAGATTACGAGTTCGAGTCTCCTTGGGACCTGTAAGAAATGTCATCATAATCATCCCGTGTCCCTTAGAATTAAGAAAAAGAAATGATAGAATTGTTAAAATAAGATCTATTTTAGCGCAAAATACCGTTAAATTGCTAGTTATAATGATTATTTTCTTGGTAGTCTAAATTTGACTGCCTACTCGGGCACAATTCCAAAGGTATTTTCCATGCTGAAATTTAAACACGAAACCATAATAACTAATTGTGCAGCATGGATCTGCTCTTCCTAGTAAGAGACCAGGACTCGTAGCATCGTTGAAAATCTCGTAGATTTTTTTGTAAATTGTTTTTGTGCTGTGGAACAGTTGGGAACTTTAAAATAGAAGTAATCAATTGTAAAACTGCTGTTGTGACGTTATGACCACTTTTTAAATTGTTGTCCTATGAAGCCGTTTTGTGGTCCTATGGCTTAGATGGCAAAGCGCCTGCCTAGTAAGCAGGAGATCACGAGTTCGAGTCTCATTGGGACCTGTAAGAAATGTCATCATAATCATCCCGTGTCTCTTAGAATTCAGAAAAAGAGTTGATAGAATCGTTAAAATAAGATCTATTTTAGCGCAGAATACCGTTAAATTGCTAGTTATAATGATTATTTTCTTGGTAGTCTTATTTTGACTGCCTACTCGGGCACAATTCCAAAGGTATTTTCCATGCTAAAATTTAAACACCAAATCATAATAACTAATTGTGCAGCATGGATCTGCTCTTCCTAGTAAGAGACCAGGACTCGTAGTATCGTTGAAAATCTCGTAGATTTTTTTGTAAATTGTTTTTGTGCTGTGGAACAGTTGGGAACTTTAAAATAGAAGTAATCAATTGTAAAACTGCTGTTGTGACGTCATGACCACTTTTTAAATTGTTGTCCTATGAAGCCGTTTTGTGGTCCTATGGCTTAGATGGCAAAGCGCCTGCCTAGTAAGCAGGAGATCACGAGTTCGAGTCTCATTGGGACCTGTAAGAAATGTCATCATAATCATCCCGTGTCTCTTAGAATTCAGAAAAAGAGTTGATAGAATCGTTAAAATAAGATCTATTTTAGCGCAAAATACCGTTAAATTGCTAGTTATAATGATTATTTTCTTGGTAGTCTAATTTTGACTGCCTACTCGGGCACAATTCCAAAGGTATTTTCCATGCTGAAATTTAAACACGAAACCATAATAACTAATTGTGCAGCATGGATCTGCTCTTCCTAGTAAGAGACCAGGACTCGTAGCATCGTTGAAAATCTCGTAGATTTTTTTGTAAATTGTTTTTGTGCTGTGGAACAGTTGGGAACTTTAAAATAGAAGTAATCAATTGTAAAACTGCTGTTGTGACGTCATGACCACTTTTTAAATTGTTGTCCTATGAAGCCGTTTTGTGGTCCTATGGCTTAGATGGCAAAGCGCCTGCCTAGTAAGCAGGAGATCACGAGTTCGAGTCTCATTGGGACCTGTAAGAAATGTCATCATAATCATCCCGTGTCTCTTAGAATTCAGAAAAAGAGTTGATAGAATCGTTAAAATAAGATCTATTTTAGCGCAGAATACCGTTAAATTGCTAGTTATAATGATTATTTTCTTGGTAGTCTTATTTTGACTGCCTACTCGGGCACAATTCCAAAGGTATTTTCCATGCTAAAATTTAAACACCAAATCATAATAACTAATTGTGCAGCATGGATCTGCTCTTCCTAGTAAGAGACCAGGACTCGTAGTATCGTTGAAAATCTCGTAGATTTTTTTGTAAATTGTTTTTGTGCTGTGGAACAGTTGGGAACTTTAAAATAGAAGTAATCAATTGTAAAACTGCTGTTGTGACGTCATGACCACTTTTGAGATTGTTGTCCTATGAAGCCGTTTTGTGGTTCTATGGCTTAGATGGCAAAGCGCCTGCCTAGTAAGCAGGAGATCACGAGTTCGAGTCTCGTCGGGACCTGTAAGAAATGTCGTCATAATCATCCCGTGTCCCTTAGAATTAAGAAAAAGAACTGATAGAATCGTTAAAATAAGATCTATTTTAGCGCAAAATACCGTTAAATTGCTAGTTATAATGATTATTTTCTTGGTAGTCTAATTTTGACTGCCTACTCGGGCACAATTCCAAAGGTATTTTCCATGCTGAAATTTAAACACGAAACCATAATAACTAATTGTGCAGCATGGATCTGCTCTTCCTAGTAAGAGACCAGGACTCGTAGCATCGTTGAAAATCTCGTAGATTTTTTTGTAAATTGTTTTTGTGCTGTGGAACAGTTGGGAACTTTAAAATAGAAGTAATCAATTGTAAAACTGCTGTTGTGACGTCATGACCACTTTTTAAATTGTTGTCCTATAAAGCCGTTTTGTGGTCCTATGGCTTAGATGGCAAAGCGCCTGCCTAGAAAGCAGGAGATCACGAGTTCGAGTCTCGTTGGGACCTGTAAGAAATGTCATCATAATCATCCCGTGTCTCTTAGAAATCAGAAAAAGAACTGATAGAATCGTTAAAATAAGTTCTATTATAGCGCAGAGTACCGTTAAATTGCTAGTTATAATGATTATTTTCTTGGTAGTCTTATTTTGACTGCCTACTCGGGCACAATTCCATAGGTATTTTCCATGCTAAAATTTAAACACCAAATCATAATAACTAATTGTGCAGCATGGATCTGCTCTTCCTAGTAAGAGACCAGGACTCGTAGTATCGTTGAAAATCTCGTAGATTTTTTTGTAAATTGTTTTTGTGCTGTGGAACAGTTGGGAACTTTAAAATAGAAGTAATCAATTGTAAAACTGCTGTTGTGACGTCATGACCACTTTTTAAATTGTTGTCCTATGAAGCCGTTTTGTGGTCCTATGGCTTAGATGGCAAAGCGCCTGCCTAGTAAGCAGAAAATCACGAGTTCGAGTCTCATTGGGACCTGTAAGAAATGTCGTCATAATCATCCCGTGTCTCTTAGAATTCAGAAAAAGAACTGATAGAATCGTTAAAATAAGATCTATTTTAGCGCAGAATACCGTTAAATTGCTAGTTATAATGATTATTTTCTTGGTAGTCTAATTTTGACTGCCTACTCGGGCACAATTCCAAAGGTATTTTCCATGCTGAAATTTAAACACCAAATCATAATAACTAATTGTGCAGCATGGATCTGCTCTTCCTAGTAAGAGACCATGACTCGTAGTATCGTTGAAAATCTCGTTGATTTTTTTGTAAATTGTTCTTTGTGCTGTGGAACAGTTGGGAACTTTAAAATAAAGGTAATCAATTGTAAAACTGCTGTTGTGACGTCATGACCACTTTTGAGATTGTTGTCCTATGAAGCCGTTTTGTGGTCCTATGGCTTAGATGGCAAAGCGCCTGCCTAGTAAGCAGGAGATCACGAGTTCGAGTCTCGTTGGGACCTGTCAGAAATGTCATCATAATCATCCCGTGTCTCTTAGAAATCAGAAAAAGAACTGATAGAATCGTTAAAATAAGTTCTATTATAGCGCAGAATACCGTTAAATTGCTAGTTATAATGATTATTTTCTTGGTAGTCTAATTTTGACTGCCTACGCGGGCACAATTCCATAGGTATTTTCCATGCTAAAATTTAAACACCAAATCATAATAACTAATGGTGCAGCATGGATCTGCTCTTCCTAGTAAGAGACCAGGACTCGTAGTATCGTTGAAAATCTCAATGATTTTTTTGTAAATTGTTTGGAACAGTTGGGAACTTTAAAATAGAAGTAATCAATTGTAAAACTGCTGTTGTGACGTCATGACAACTTTTTAAATTGTTGTCCTATGAAGCCGTTTTGTGGTCCTATGGCTTAGATGGCAAAGCGCCTGCCTAGTAAGCAGAAAATCACGAGTTTGAGTCTCATTGGGACCTGTAAGAAATGTCATCATAATCATCCCGTGTCTCTTAGAATTCAGAAAAAGAACTGATAGAATCGTTAAAATAAGATTTATTTTAGCGCAGAATACCGTTAAATTGCTAGTTATAATGATTATTTTCTTGGTAGTCTAATTTTGACTGCCTACTCGGGCACAATTCCAAAGGTATTTTCCATGCTGAAATTTAAACACCAAATCATAATAACTAATTGTGCAGCATGGATCTGCTCTTCCTAGTAAGAGACCAGGACTCGTAGTATCGTTGAAAATCTCGTTGATTTTTTTGTAAATTGTTTTTGTGCTGTGGAACAGTTGGGAACTTTAAAATAGAAGTAATCAATTGTAAAACTGCTGTTGTGACGTCATGACCACTTTTTAAATTGTTGTCCTATGAAGCCGTTTTGTGGTCCTATGGCTTAGATGGCAAAGCGCCTGCCTAGTAAGCAGGAGATCACGAGTTCGAGTCTCATTGGGACCTGTAAGAAATGTCATCATAATCATCCCGTGTCTCTTAGAATTCAGAAAAAGAGTTGATAGAATCGTTAAAATAAGATCTATTTTAGCGCAGAATACCGTTAAATTGCTAGTTATAATGATTATTTTCTTGGTAGTCTTATTTTGACTGCCTACTCGGGCACAATTCCAAAGGTATTTTCCATGCTAAAATTTAAACACCAAATCATAATAACTAATTGTGCAGCATGGATCTGCTCTTCCTAGTAAGAGACCAGGACTCGTAGTATCGTTGAAAATCTCGTAGATTTTTTTGTAAATTGTTTTTGTGCTGTGGAACAGTTGGGAACTTTAAAATAGAAGTAATCAATTGTAAAACTGCTGTTGTGACGTCATGACCACTTTTTAAATTGTTGTCCTATGAAGCCGTTTTGTGGTCCTATGGCTTAGATGGCAAAGCGCCTGCCTAGTAAGCAGGAGATCACGAGTTCGAGTCTCATTGGGACCTGTAAGAAATGTCATCATAATCATCCCGTGTCTCTTAGAATTCAGAAAAAGAGTTGATAGAATCGTTAAAATAAGATCTATTTTAGCGCAAAATACCGTTAAATTGCTAGTTATAATGATTATTTTCTTGGTAGTCTTATTTTGACTGCCTACTCGGGCACAATTCCAAAGGTATTTTCCATGCTGAAATTTAAACACGAAACCATAATAACTAATTGTGCAGCATGGATCTGCTCTTCCTAGTAAGAGACCAGGACTCGTAGCAACGTTGAAAATCTCGTAGATTTTTTTGTAAATTGTTTTTGTGCTGTGGAACAGTTGGGAACTTTAAAATAGAAGTAATCAATTGTAAAACTGCTGTTGTGACGTCATGACCACTTTTTAAATTGTTGTCCTATGAAGCCGTTTTGTGGTCCTATGGCTTAGATGGCAAAGCGCCTGCCTAGTAAGCAAGAGATCACGAGTTCGAGTCTCGTTGGGACCTGTAAGAAATGTCATCATAATCATCCCGTGTCTCTTAGAAATCAGAAAAAGAACTGATAGAATCGTTAAAATAAGTTCTATTATAGCGCAGAGTACCGTTAAATTGCTAGTTATAATGATTATTTTCTTGGTAGTCTAATTTTGACTGCCTACTAGGGCACAATTCCATAGGTATTTTCCATGCTAAAATTAAAAAACCAAATCATAATAACTAATTGTGCAGCATGGATCTGCTCTTCCTAGTAAGAGACCAGGACTCGTAGTATCGTTGAAAATCTCGTTGATTTTTTTGTAAATTGTTTTTGTGCTGTGGAACAGTTGGGAACTTTAAAATAGAAGTAATCAATTGTAAAACTGCTGTTGTGACGTCATGACCACTTTTTAAATTGTTGTCCTATGAAGCCGTTTTGTGGTCCTATGGCTTAGATGGCAAAGCGCCTGCCTAGTAAGCATGAAATCACGAGTTCGAGTCTCATTGGGACCTGTAAGAAATGTCATCATAATCATCCCGTGTCTCTTAGAATTCAGAAAAAGAACTGATAGAATCGTTAAAATAAGATCTATTTTAGCGCAGAATACCGTTAAATTGCTAGTTATAATGATTATATTCTTGGTAGTCTTATTTTGACTGCCTACTCGGGCACAATTCCAAAGGTATTTTCCATGCTGAAATTTTAACACCAAATCATAATAACTAATTGTGCAGCATGGATCTGCTCTTCCTAGTAAGAGACCAGGACTCGTAGTATCGTTGAAAATCTCGTTGATTTTTTTGTAAATTGTTTTTGTGCTGTGGAACAGTTGGGAACTTTAAAATAGGAGTAATCAATTGTAAAACTGCTGTTGTGACGTCATGACCATTTTTTAAATTGTTGTCCTATGAAGCCGTTTTGTGGTCCTATGGCTTAGATGGCAAAGCGCCTGCCTAGTAAGCAGGAGATCACGAGTTCGAGTCTCGTTGGGACCTGTAAGAAATGTCGTCATAATCATCCCGTGTCCCTTAGAATTAAGAAAAAGAACTGATAGAATCGTTAAAATAAGATCTATTTTAGCGCAAAATACCGTTAAATTGCTAGTTATAATGATTATTTTCTTGGTAGTCTAATTTTGACTGCCTACTCGGGCACAATTCCAAAGGTATTTTCCATGCTGAAATTTAAACACCAAATCATAATAACTAATTGTGCAGCATGGATCTGCTCTTCCTAGTAAGAGACCATGACTCGTAGTATCGTTGAAAATCTCGTTGATTTTTTTGTAAATTGTTCTTTGTGCTGTGGAACAGTTGGGAACTTTAAAATAAAGGTAATCAATTGTAAAACTGCTGTTGTGACGTCATGACCACTTTTGAGATTGTTGTCCTATGAAGCCGTTTTGTGGTCCTATGGCTTAGATGGCAAAGCGCCTGCCTAGTAAGCAGGAGATCACGAGTTCGAGTCTCGTTGGGACCTGTCAGAAATGTCATCATAATCATCCCGTGTCTCTTAGAAATCAGAAAAAGAACTGATAGAATCGTTAAAATAAGTTCTATTATAGCGCAGAATACCGTTAAATTGCTAGTTATAATGATTATTTTCTTGGTAGTCTTATTTTGACTGCCTACTCGGGCACAATTCCAAAGGTATTTTCCATGCTGAAATTTTAACACCAAATCATAATAACTAATTGTGCAGCATGGATCTGCTCTTCCTAGTAAGAGACCAGGACTCGTAGTATCGTTGAAAATCTCGTTGATTTTTTTGTAAATTGTTTTTGTGCTGTGGAACAGTTGGGAACTTTAAAATAGGAGTAATCAATTGTAAAACTGCTGTTGTGACGTCATGACCATTTTTTAAATTGTTGTCCTATGAAGCCGTTTTGTGGTCCTATGGCTTAGATGGCAAAGCGCCTGCCTAGTAAGCAGGAGATCACGAGTTCGAGTCTCGTTGGGACCTGTAAGAAATGTCGTCATAATCATCCCGTGTCCCTTAGAATTAAGAAAAAGAACTGATAGAATCGTTAAAATAAGATCTATTTTAGCGCAAAATACCGTTAAATTGCTAGTTATAATGATTATTTTCTTGGTAGTCTAATTTTGACTGCCTACTCGGGCACAATTCCAAAGGTATTTTCCATGCTGAAATTTAAACACCAAATCATAATAACTAATTGTGCAGCATGGATCTGCTCTTCCTAGTAAGAGACCATGACTCGTAGTATCGTTGAAAATCTCGTTGATTTTTTTGTAAATTGTTCTTTGTGCTGTGGAACAGTTGGGAACTTTAAAATAAAGGTAATCAATTGTAAAACTGCTGTTGTGACGTAATGACCACTTTTGAGATTGTTGTCCTATGAAGCCGTTTTGTGGTCCTATGGCTTAGATGGCAAAGCGCCTGCCTAGTAAGCAGGAGATCACGAGTTCGAGTCTCGTTGGGACCTGTCAGAAATGTCATCATAATCATCCCGTGTCTCTTAGAAATCAGAAAAAGAACTGATAGAATCGTTAAAATAAGTTCTATTATAGCGCAGAATACCGTTAAATTGCTAGTTATAATGATTATTTTCTTGGTAGTCTAATTTTGACTGCCTACGCGGGCACAATTCCATAGGTATTTTCCATGCTAAAATTTAAACACCAAATCATAATAACTAATGGTGCAGCATGGATCTGCTCTTCCTAGTAAGAGACCAGGACTCGTAGTATCGTTGAAAATCTCGTTGATTTTTTTGTAAATTGTTTTTGTGCTGTGGAACAGTTGGGAACTTTAAAATAGAAGTAATCAATTGTAAAACTGCTGTAGTGACGTCATGACCACTTTTTAAATTGTTGTCCTATGAAGCCGTTTTATGGTCCTATGGCTTAGATGGCAAAGCGCCTGCCTAGTAAGCAGAAAATCACGAGTTCGAGTCTCATTGGGACCTGTAAGAAATGTCATCATAATCATCCCGTGTCTCTTAGAATTCAGAAAAAGAACTGATAGAATCGTTAAAATAAGATCTATTTTAGCGCAGAATACCGTTAAATTGCTAGTTATAATGATTATTTTCTTGGTAGTCTAATTTTGACTGCCTACTCGGGCACAATTCCAAAGGTATTTTCCATGCTGAAATTTAAACACTAAATCATAATAACTAATTGTGCAGCATGGATCTGCTCTTCCTAGTAACAGACCAGGACTCGTAGTATCGTTGAAAATCTCGTTGATTTTTTTGTAAATTGTTTTCGTGCTGTGGAACAGTTGGGAACTTTAAAATAGAAGTAATCAATTGTAAAACTGCTGTAGTGACGTCATGACCACTTTTTAAATTGTTGTCCTATGAAGCCGTTTTGTGGTCCTATGGCTTAGATGGCAAAGCGCCTGCCTAGTAAGCAGGAAATCACGAGTTCGAGTCTCATTGGGACCTGTAAGAAATGTCATCATAATCATCCCGTGTCTCTTAGAATTCAGACAAAGAACTGATAGAATCGTTAAAATAAGATCTATTATAGCGCAGAATACCGTTAAATTGCTAGTTATAATGATTATTTTCTTGGTAGTCTTATTTTGACTGCCTACTCGGGCACAATTCCAAAGGTATTTTCCATGCTGAAATTTAAACACCAAATCATAATAACTAATTGTGCAGCATGGATCTGCTCTTCCTAGTAAGAGACCAGGACTCGTAGTATCGTTGAAAATCTCGTTGATTTTTTTGTAAATTGTTTTTGTGCTGTGGAACAGTTGGGAACTTTAAAATAGAAGTAATCAATTGTAAAACTGCTGTTGTGACGTCATGACCATTTTTTAAATTGTTGTCCTATGAAGCCGTTTTGTGGTCCTATGGCTTAGATGGCAAAGCGCCTGCCTAGTAAGCAGGAGATCACGAGTTCGAGTCTCGTTGGGACCTGTAAGAAATGTCATCATAATCATCCCGTGTCTCTTAGAAATCGGAAAAAGAACTGATAGAATCGTTAAAATAAGTTCTATTATAGCGCAGAATACCGTTAAATTGCTAGTTATAATGATTATTTTCTTGGTAGTCTTATTTTGACTGCCTACTCGGGCACAATTCCAAAGGTATTTTCCATGCTGAAATTTTAACACCAAATCATAATAACTAATTGTGCAGCATGGATCTGCTCTTCCTAGTAAGAGACCAGGACTCGTAGTATCGTTGAAAATCTCGTTGATTTTTTTGTAAATTGTTTTTGTGCTGTGGAACAGTTGGGAACTTTAAAATAGGAGTAATCAATTGTAAAACTGCTGTTGTGACGTCATGACCATTTTTTAAATTGTTGTCCTATGAAGCCGTTTTGTGGTCCTATGGCTTAGATGGCAAAGCGCCTGCCTAGTAAGCAGGAGATCACGAGTTCGAGTCTCGTTGGGACCTGTCAGAAATGTCATCATAATCATCCCGTGTCTCTTAGAAATCAGAAAAAGAACTGATAGAATCGTTAAAATAAGTTCTATTATAGCGCAGAATACCGTTAAATTGCTAGTTATAATGATTATTTTCTTGGTAGTCTAATTTTGACTGCCTACGCGGGCACAATTCCATAGGTATTTTCCATGCTAAAATTTAAACACCAAATCATAATAACTAATGGTGCAGCATGGATCTGCTCTTCCTAGTAAGAGACCAGGACTCGTAGTATCGTTGAAAATCTCGTTGATTTTTTTGTAAATTGTTTTTGTGCTGTGGAACAGTTGGGAACTTTAAAATAGAAGTAATCAATTGTAAAACTGCTGTAGTGACGTCATGACCACTTTTTAAATTGTTGTCCTATGAAGCCGTTTTATGGTCCTATGGCTTAGATGGCAAAGCGCCTGCCTAGTAAGCAGAAAATCACGAGTTCGAGTCTCATTGGGACCTGTAAGAAATGTCATCATAATCATCCCGTGTCTCTTAGAATTCAGAAAAAGAACTGATAGAATCGTTAAAATAAGATCTATTTTAGCGCAGAATACCGTTAAATTGCTAGTTATAATGATTATTTTCTTGGTAGTCTAATTTTGACTGCCTACTCGGGCACAATTCCAAAGGTATTTTCCATGCTGAAATTTAAACACTAAATCATAATAACTAATTGTGCAGCATGGATCTGCTCTTCCTAGTAACAGACCAGGACTCGTAGTATCGTTGAAAATCTCGTTGATTTTTTTGTAAATTGTTTTCGTGCTGTGGAACAGTTGGGAACTTTAAAATAGAAGTAATCAATTGTAAAACTGCTGTAGTGACGTCATGACCACTTTTTAAATTGTTGTCCTATGAAGCCGTTTTGTGGTCCTATGGCTTAGATGGCAAAGCGCCTGCCTAGTAAGCAGGAAATCACGAGTTCGAGTCTCATTGGGACCTGTAAGAAATGTCATCATAATCATCCCGTGTCTCTTAGAATTCAGACAAAGAACTGATAGAATCGTTAAAATAAGATCTATTTTAGCGCAGAATACCGTTAAATTGCTAGAAATAATGATTATTTTCTTGGTAGTCTTATTTTGACTGCCTACTCGGGCACAATTCCAAAGGTATTTTCCATGCTGAAATTTAAACACCAAATCATAATAACTAATTGTGCAGCATGGATCTGCTCTTCCTAGTAAGAGACCAGGACTCGTAGTATCGTTGAAAATCTCGTTGATTTTTTTGTAAATTGTTTTTGTGCTGTGGAACAGTTGGGAACTTTAAAATAGAAGTAATCAATTGTAAAACTGCTGTTGTGACGTCATGACCATTTTTTAAATTGTTGTCCTATGAAGCCGTTTTGTGGTCCTATGGCTTAGATGGCAAAGCGCCTGCCTAGTAAGCAGGAGATCACGAGTTCGAGTCTCGTTGGGACCTGTAAGAAATGTCATCATAATCATCCCGTGTCTCTTAGAAATCGGAAAAAGAACTGATAGAATCGTTAAAATAAGTTCTATTTTAGCGCAGAATACCGTTAAATTGCTAGTTATAATGATTATTTTCTTGGTAGTCTAATTTTGACTGCCTACTCGGGCACAATTCCAAAGGTATTTTCCATGCTAAAATTTAAACACCAAATCATAATAACTAATTGTGCAGCATGGATCTGCTCTTCCTAGTAAGAGACCAGGACTCGAAGTATCGTTGAAAATCTCGTTGATTTTTTTGTAAATTGTTTGGAACAGTTGGGAACTTTAAAATAGAAGTAATCAATTGTAAAACTGCTGTTGTGACGTCATGACAACTTTTTAAATTGTTGTCCTATGAAGCCGTTTTGTGGTCCTATGGCTTAGATGGCAAAGCGCCTGCCTAGTAAGCAGGAGATCACGAGTTCGAGTCTCGTTGGGACCTGTAAGAAATGTCGTCATAATCATCCCGTGTCCCTTAGAATTAAGAAAAAGAACTGATAGAATCGTTAAAATAAGATCTATTTTAGCGCAAAATACCGTTAAATTGCTAGTTATAATGATTATTTTCTTGGTAGTCTAATTTTGACTGCCTACTCGGGCACAATTCCAAAGGTATTTTCCATGCTGAAATTTAAACACCAAATCATAATAACTAATTGTGCAGCATGGATCTGCTCTTCCTAGTAAGAGACCATGACTCGTAGTATCGTTGAAAATCTCGTTGATTTTTTTTGTAAATTGTTCTTTGTGCTGTGGAACAGTTGGGAACTTTAAAATAAAGGTAATCAATTGTAAAACTGCTGTTGTGACGTCATGACCACTTTTGAGATTGTTGTCCTATGAAGCCGTTTTGTGGTCCTATGGCTTAGATGGCAAAGCGCCTGCCTAGTAAGCAGGAGATCACGAGTTCGAGTCTCGTTGGGACCTGTCAGAAATGTCATCATAATCATCCCGTGTCTCTTAGAAATCAGAAAAAGAACTGATAGAATCGTTAAAATAAGTTCTATTATAGCGCAGAATACCGTTAAATTGCTAGTTATAATGATTATTTTCTTGGTAGTCTAATTTTGACTGCCTACGCGGGCACAATTCCATAGGTATTTTCCATGCTAAAATTTAAACACCAAATCATAATAACTAATGGTGCAGCATGGATCTGCTCTTCCTAGTAAGAGACCAGGACTCGTAGTATCGTTGAAAATCTCGTTGATTTTTTTGTAAATTGTTTTTGTGCTGTGGAACAGTTGGGAACTTTAAAATAGAAGTAATCAATTGTAAAACTGCTGTAGTGACGTCATGACCACTTTTTAAATTGTTGTCCTATGAAGCCGTTTTATGGTCCTATGGCTTAGATGGCAAAGCGCCTGCCTAGTAAGCAGAAAATCACGAGTTCGAGTCTCATTGGGACCTGTAAGAAATGTCATCATAATCATCCCGTGTCTCTTAGAATTCAGAAAAAGAACTGATAGAATCGTTAAAATAAGATCTATTTTAGCGCAGAATACCGTTAAATTGCTAGTTATAATGATTATTTTCTTGGTAGTCTAATTTTGACTGCCTACTCGGGCACAATTCCAAAGGTATTTTCCATGCTGAAATTTAAACACTAAATCATAATAACTAATTGTGCAGCATGGATCTGCTCTTCCTAGTAACAGACCAGGACTCGTAGTATCGTTGAAAATCTCGTTGATTTTTTTGTAAATTGTTTTCGTGCTGTGGAACAGTTGGGAACTTTAAAATAGAAGTAATCAATTGTAAAACTGCTGTAGTGACGTCATGACCACTTTTTAAATTGTTGTCCTATGAAGCCGTTTTGTGGTCCTATGGCTTAGATGGCAAAGCGCCTGCCTAGTAAGCAGGAAATCACGAGTTCGAGTCTCATTGGGACCTGTAAGAAATGTCATCATAATCATCCCGTGTCTCTTAGAATTCAGACAAAGAACTGATAGAATCGTTAAAATAAGATCTATTTTAGCGCAGAATACCGTTAAATTGCTAGTTATAATGATTATTTTCTTGGTAGTCTTATTTTGACTGCCTACTCGGGCACAATTCCAAAGGTATTTTCCATGCTGAAATTTAAACACCAAATCATAATAACTAATTGTGCAGCATGGATCTGCTCTTCCTAGTAAGAGACCAGGACTCGTAGTATCGTTGAAAATCTCGTTGATTTTTTTGTAAATTGTTTTTGTGCTGTGGAACAGTTGGGAACTTTAAAATAGAAGTAATCAATTGTAAAACTGCTGTTGTGACGTCATGACCATTTTTTAAATTGTTGTCCTATGAAGCCGTTTTGTGGTCCTATGGCTTAGATGGCAAAGCGCCTGCCTAGTAAGCAGGAGATCACGAGTTCGAGTCTCGTTGGGACCTGTAAGAAATGTCATCATAATCATCCCGTGTCTCTTAGAAATCGGAAAAAGAACTGATAGAATCGTTAAAATAAGTTCTATTTTAGCGCAGAATACCGTTAAATTGCTAGTTATAATGATTATTTTCTTGGTAGTCTAATTTTGACTGCCTACTCGGGCACAATTCCAAAGGTATTTTCCATGCTAAAATTTAAACACCAAATCATAATAACTAATTGTGCAGCATGGATCTGCTCTTCCTAGTAAGAGACCAGGACTCGAAGTATCGTTGAAAATCTCGTTGATTTTTTTGTAAATTGTTTGGAACAGTTGGGAACTTTAAAATAGAAGTAATCAATTGTAAAACTGCTGTTGTGACGTCATGACAACTTTTTAAATTGTTGTCCTATGAAGCCGTTTTGTGGTCCTATGGCTTAGATGGCAAAGCGCCTGCCTAGTAAGCAGAAAATCACGAGTTCGACTCTCATTGGGACCTGTAAGAAATGTCATCATAATCATCCCGTGTCTCTTAGAATTCAGAAAAAGAACTGATAGAATCGTTAAAATAAGATCTATTTTAGCGCAGAATACCGTTAAATTGCTAGTTATAATGATTATTTTCTTGGTAGTCTAATTTTGACTGCCTACTCGGGCACAATTCCAAAGGTATTTTCCATGCTGAAATTTAAACACCAAATCATAATAACTAATTGTGCAGCATGGATCTGCTCTTCCTAGTAAGAGACCAGGACTCGTAGTATCGTTGAAAATCTCGTTGATTTTTTTGTAAATTGTTTTTGTGCTGTGGAACAGTTTGGAACTTTAAAATAGAAGTAATCAATTTTAAAACTGCTGTTGTGACGTCATGACCACTTTTTAAATTGTTGTCCTATGAAGCCGTTTTGTGGTCCTATGGCTTAGATGTCAAAGCGCCTGCCTAGTAAGCAGGAAATAACGAGATCGAGTCTCATTGGGACCTGTAAGAAATGTCATCATAATCATCCCGTGTCTCTTAGAATTCAGAAAAAGAACTGATAGAATCGTTAAAATAAGATCTATTTTAGCGCAGAATACCGTTAAATTGCTAGTTATAATGATTATTTTCTTGGTAGTCTAATTTTGACTGCCTACTCGGGCACAATTCCATAGGTATTTTCCATGCTAAAATTTAAACACCAAATCATAATAACTAATTGTGCAGCGTGGATCTGCTCTTCTTAGTAAGAGACCAGGACTCGTAGTATCGTTGAAAATCTCGTTGATATTTTTGTAAATTGTTCTTTGTGCTGTGGAACAGTTGGGAACTTTAAAATAAAAGTAATCAATTGTAAAACTAATGTTGTGACGTCATGACCACTTTTGAGATTGTTGTCCTATGAAGCCGTTTTGTGGTCCTATGGCTTAGTTGGCAAAGCGCCTGCCTAGTAAGCAGGAGATCACGAGTTCGAGTCTCGTTGGGACCTGTAAGAAATGTCATCATAATCATCCCGTGTCTCTTAGAATTCAGAAAACGAACTGATAGAATCCTTAAAATAAGTTCTATTTTAGCGCAGAATACCGTTAAATTGCTAGTTATAATGATTATTTTCTTGGTAGTCTAATTTTGATTGCCTACTCGGGCACAATTCCAAAGGTATTTTCCATGCTGAAATTTAAACACCAAATCATAATAACTAATTGTGCAGCATGGATCTGCTCTTCCTAGTAAGAGACCAGGACTCGTAGTATCGTTGAAAATCTCGTTGATTTTTTTGTAAATTGTTTGGAACAGTTGGGAACTTTAAAATAGAAGTAATCAATTGTAAAACTGCTGTTGTGACGTCATGACAACTTTTTAAATTGTTGTCCTATGAAGCCGTTTTGTGGTCCTATGGCTTAGATGGCAAAGCGCCTGCCTAGTAAGCAGAAAATCACGAGTTCGACTCTCATTGGGACCTGTAAGAAATGTCATCATAATCATCCCGTGTCTCTTAGAATTCAGAAAAAGAACTGATAGAATCGTTAAAATAAGATCTATTTTAGCGCAGAATACCGTTAAATTGCTAGTTATAATGATTATTTTCTTGGTAGTCTAATTTTGACTGCCTACTCGGGCACAATTCCAAAGGTATTTTCCATGCTGAAATTTAAACACCAAATCATAATAACTAATTGTGCAGCATGGATCTGCTCTTCCTAGTAAGAGACCAGGACTCGTAGTATCGTTGAAAATCTCGTTGATTTTTTTGTAAATTGTTTTTGTGCTGTGGAACAGTTTGGAACTTTAAAATAGAAGTAATCAATTTTAAAACTGCTGTTGTGACGTCATGACCACTTTTTAAATTGTTGTCCTATGAAGCCGTTTTGTGGTCCTATGGCTTAGATGTCAAAGCGCCTGCCTAGTAAGCAGGAAATAACGAGATCGAGTCTCATTGGGACCTGTAAGAAATGTCATCATAATCATCCCGTGTCTCTTAGAATTCAGAAAAAGAACTGATAGAATCGTTAAAATAAGATCTATTTTAGCGCAGAATACCGTTAAATTGCTAGTTATAATGATTATTTTCTTGGTAGTCTAATTTTGACTGCCTACTCGGGCACAATTCCATAGGTATTTTCCATGCTAAAATTTAAACACCAAATCATAATAACTAATTGTGCAGCGTGGATCTGCTCTTCTTAGTAAGAGACCAGGACTCGTAGTATCGTTGAAAATCTCGTTGATATTTTTGTAAATTGTTCTTTGTGCTGTGGAACAGTTGGGAACTTTAAAATAAAAGTAATCAATTGTAAAACTAATGTTGTGACGTCATGACCACTTTTGAGATTGTTGTCCTATGAAGCCGTTTTGTGGTCCTATGGCTTAGTTGGCAAAGCGCCTGCCTAGTAAGCAGGAGATCACGAGTTCGAGTCTCGTTGGGACCTGTAAGAAATGTCATCATAATCATCCCGTGTCTCTTAGAATTCAGAAAACGAACTGATAGAATCCTTAAAATAAGTTCTATTTTAGCGCAGAATACCGTTAAATTGCTAGTTATAATGATTATTTTCTTGGTAGTCTAATTTTGATTGCCTACTCGGGCACAATTCCAAAGGTATTTTCCATGCTGAAATTTAAACACCAAATCATAATAACTAATTGTGCAGCATGGATCTGCTCTTCCTAGTAAGAGACCAGGACTCGTAGTATCGTTGAAAATCTCGTTGATTTTTTTGTAAATTGTTTGGAACAGTTGGGAACTTTAAAATAGAAGTAATCAATTGTAAAACTGCTGTTGTGACGTCATGACAACTTTTTAAATTGTTGTCCTATGAAGCCGTTTTGTGGTCCTATGGCTTAGATGGCAAAGCGCCTGCCTAGTATGCAGAAAATCACGAGTTCGAGTCTCATTGGGACCTGTAAGAAATGTCATCATAATCATCCCGTGTCTCTTAGAATTCAGAAAAAGAACTGATAGAATCGTTAAAATAAGATCTATTTTAGCGCAGAATACCGTTAAATTGCTAGTTATAATGATTATTTTCTTGGTAGTCTAATTTTGACTGCCTACTCGGGCACAATTCCAAAGGTATTTTCCATGCTGAAATTTAAACACCAAATCATAATAACTAATTGTGCAGCATGGATCTGCTCTTCCTAGTAAGAGACCAGGACTCGTAGTATCGTTGAAAATCTCGTTGATTTTTTTGTAAATTGTTTTTGTGCTGTGGAACAGTTGGGAACTTTAAAATAGAAGTAATCAATTGTAAAACTGCTGTTGTGACGTCATGACCACTTTTTAAATTGTTGTCCTATGAAGCCGTTTTGTGGTCCTATGGCTTAGATGGCAAAGCGCCTGCCTGGTATGCAGGAAATCACGAGTTCGAGTCTCATTGGGACCTGTAAGAAATGTCATCATAATCATCCCGTGTCTCTTAGAAATCAGAAAAAGAACTGATAGAATCGTTAAAATAAGATCTATTTTAGCGCAGAATACCGTTAAATTGCTAGTTATAATGATTATTTTCTTGGTAGTCTAATTTTGACTGCCTACTCGGGCACAATTCCAAAGGTATTTTCCATGCTGAAATTTAAACACCAAATCATAATAACTAATTGTGCAGCATGGATCTGCTCTTCCTAGTAAGAGACCAGGACTCGTAGTATCGTTGAAAATCTCGTAGATTTTTTTGTAAATTGTTTTTGTGCTGTGGAACAGTTGGGAACTTTAAAATAGAAGTAATCAATTGTAAAACTGCTGTTGTGACGTCATGACCACTTTTTATATTGTTGTCCTATGAAACAGTTTTGTGGTCCTATGGCTTCGATGGCAAAGCGCCTGCCTAGTAAGCAGGAGATCACGAGTTCGAGTCTCGTTGGGACCTGTAAGAAATGTCATCATAATCATCCCGTGTCTCTTAGAAATCAGAAAAAGAACTGATAGAATCGTTAAAATAAGTTCTATTATAGCGCAGAATACCGTTAAATTGCTAGTTATAATGATTATTTTCTTGGTAGTCTAATTTTGACTGCCTACTCGGGCACAATTCCATAGGTATTTTCCATGCTAAAATTTAAACACCAAATCATAATAACTAATTGTGCAGCATGGATCTGCTCTTCCTAGTAAGAGACCAGGACTCGTAGTATCGTTGAAAATCTCGTTGATATTTTTGTAAATTGTTCTTTGTGCTGTGGAACAGTTGGGAACTTTAAAATAAAGGTAATCAATTGTAAAACTGCTGTTGTGACGTCATGACCACTTTTGAGATTGTTGTCCTATGAAGCCGTTTTGTGGTTCTATGCCTTAGATGGCAAAGGGCCTGCCTAGTAAGCAGGAGATCACGAGTTCGAGTCTCGTTGGGACCTGTAAGAAATGTCATCATAATCATCCCGTGTCTCTTAGAATTCAGAAAAAGAACTGATAGAATCGTTAAAATAAGATCTATTTTAGCGCAGAATACCGTTAAATTGCTAGTTATAATGATTATTTTCTTGGTAGTCTAATTTTGACTGCCTACTCGGGCACAATTCCAAAGGTATTTTCCATGCTAAAATTTAAACACCAAATCATAATAACTAATTGTGCAGCATGGATCTGCTCTTCCTAGTAAGAGACCAGGACTCGTAGTATCGTTGAAAATCTCGTTGATTTTTTTGTAAATTGTTTGGAACAGTTGGGAACTTTAAAATAGAAGTAATCAATTGTAAAACTGCTGTTGTGACGTCATGACCACTTTTGAGATTGTTGTCCTATGAAGCAGTTTTGTCGTCCTATGGCTTAGATGGCAAAGCGCCTGCCAAGTAAGCAGGAGATCACGAGTTCGAGTCTCGTTGGGACCTGTAAAACATGTCATCATAATCATCCCGTGTCTCTTAGAAATCAGAAAAAGAACTGATAGAATTGTTAAAATAAGTTCTATTATAGCGCAGAATACCGTTAAATTGCTAGTTATAATGATTATTTTCTTGGTAGTCTAATTTTGACTGCCTACTCGGGCACAATTCCATAGGTATTTTCCATGCTAAAATTCAAACACCAAATCATAATAACTAATTGTGCAGCATGGATCTGCTCTTCTTAGTAAGAGACCAGGACTCGTAGTATCGTTGAAAATCTCGTTGATATTTTTGTAAATTGTTCTTTGTGCTGTGGAACAGTTGGGAACTTTAAAATAAAAGTAATCAATTGTAAAACTGCTGTTGTGACGTCATGACCACTTTTGAGATTGTTGTCCTATGAAGCCGTTTTGTGGTCCTATGGCTTAGATGGCAAAGTGCCTGCCTAGTAAGCAGGAGATCACGAGTTCGAGTCTCGTTGGGACCTGTATGAAATGTCATCATAATCATCCCGTGTCTCTTAGAATTCAGAAAACGAACTGATAGAATCGTTAAAATAAGTTCTATTTTAGCGCAGAATACCGTTAAATTGCTAGTTATAATGATTATTTTCTTGGTAGTCTAATTTTGATTGCCTACTCGGGCACAATTCCAAAGGTATTTTCCATGCTGAAATTTAAACACCAAATCATAATAACTAATTGTGCAGCATGGATCTGCTCTTCCTAGTAAGAGACCAGGACTCGTAGTATCGTTGAAAATCTCGTTGAGTTTTTTTGTAAATTGTTTGGAACAGTTGGGAACTTTAAAATAGAAGTAATCAATTGTAAAACTGCTGTTGTGACGTCATGACCACTTTTGAGATTGTTGTCCTATGAAGCAGATTTGTCGTCCTATGGCTTAGATGGCAAAGCGCCTGCCTAGTAAGCAGGAGATCACGAGTTCGAGTCTCGTTGGGACCTGTAAGAAATGTCATCATAATCATCCCGTGTCTCTTAGAAATCAGAAAAAGAACTGATAGAATCGTTAAAATAAGTTCTATTATAGCGCAGAATACCGTTAAATTGCTAGTTATAATGATTATTTTCTTGGTAGTCTAATTTTGACTGCCTACTCGGGCACAATTCCATAGGTATTTTCCATGCTAAAATTTAAACACCAAATCATAATAACTAATTGTGCAGCATGGATCTGCTCTTCCTAGTAAGAGACCAGGACTCGTAGTATCGTTGAAAATCTCGTTGATATTTTTGTAAATTGTTCTTTGTGCTGTGGAACAGTTGGGAACTTTAAAATAAAAGTAATCAATTGTAAAACTGCTGTTGTGACGTCATGACCACTTTTGAGATTGTTGTCCTATGAAGCCGTTTTGTGGTCCTGTGGCTTAGATGGCAAAGTGCCTGCCTAGTAAGCAGGAGATCACGAGTTCGAGTCTCGTTGGGACCTGTAAGAAATGTCATCATAATCATCCCGTGTCTCTTAGAATTCAGAAAACGAACTGATAGAATCGTTAAAATAAGTTCTATTTTAGCGCAGAATACCGTTAAATTGCTAGTTATAATGATTATTTTCTTGGTAGTCTAATTTTGATTGCCTACTCGGGCACAATTCCAAAGGTATTTTCCATGCTGAAATTTAAACACCAAATCATAATAACTAATTGTGCAGCATGGATCTGCTCTTCCTAGTAAGAGACCAGGACTCGTAGTATCGTTGAAAATCTCGTTGATTTTTTTGTAAATTGTTTGGAACAGTTGGGAACTTTAAAATAGAAGTAATCAATTGTAAAACTGCTGTTGTGACGTCATGACCACTTTTGAGATTGTTGTCCTATGAAGCAGTTTTGTCGTCCTATGGCTTAGATGGCAAAGCGCCTGCCTAGTAAGCAGGAGATCACGAGTTCGAGTCTCGTTGGGACCTGTAAGAAATGTCATCATAATCATCCCGTGTCTCTTAGAAATCAGAAAAAGAACTGATAGAATCGTTAAAATAAGTTCTATTATAGCGCAGAATACCGTTAAATTGCTAGTTATAATGATTATTTTCTTGGTAGTCTAATTTTGACTGCCTACTCGGGCACAATTCCATAGGTATTTTCCATGCTAAAATTTAAACACCAAATCATAATAACTAATTGTGCAGCATGGATCTGCTCTTCCTAGTAAGAGACCAGGACTCGTAGTATCGTTGAAAATCTCGTTGATTTTTTTGTAAATTGTTTGGAACAGTTGGGAACTTTAAAATAGAAGTAATCAATTGTAAAACTGCTGTTGTGACGTCATGACCACTTTTGAGATTGTTGTCCTATGAAGCAGTTTTGTCGTCCTATGGCTTAGATGGCAAAGCGCCTGCCTAGTAAGCAGGAGATCACGAGTTCGAGTCTCGTTGGGACCTGTAAGAAATGTCATCATAATCATCCCGTGTCTCTTAGAAATCAGAAAAAGAACTGATAGAATTGTTAAAATAAGTTCTATTATAGCGCAGAATACCGTTAAATTGCTAGTTATAATGATTATTTTCTTGGTAGTCTAATTTTGACTGCCTACTCGGGCACAATTCCATAGGTATTTTCCATGCTAAAATTTAAACACCAAATCATAATAACTAATTGTGCAGCATGGATCTGCTCTTCCTAGTAAGAGACCAGGACTCGTAGTATCGTTGAAAATCTCGTTGATATTTTTGTAAATTGTTCTTTGTGCTGTGGAACAGTTGGGAACTTTAAAATAAAAGTAATCAATTGTAAAACTGCTGTTGTGACGTCATGACCACTTTTGAGATTGTTGTCCTATGGCTTAGATGGCAAAGTGCCTGCCTAGTAAGCAGGAGATCACGAGTTCGAGTCTCGTTGGGACCTGTAAGAAATGTCATCATAATCATCCCGTGTCTCTTAGAATTCAGAAAACGAACTGATAGAATCGTTAAAATAAGTTCTATTTTAGCGCAGAATACCGTTAAATTGCTAGTTATAATGATTATTTTCTTGGTAGTCTAATTTTGATTGCCTACTCGGGCACAATTCCAAAGGTATTTTCCATGCTGAAATTTAAACACCAAATCATAATAACTAATTGTGCAGCATGGATCTGCTCTTCCTAGTAAGAGACCAGGACTCGTAGTATCGTTGAAAATCTCGTTGATATTTTTGTAAATTGTTTGGAACAGTTGGGAACTTTAAAATAGAAGTAATCAATTGTAAAACTGCTGTTGTGACGTCATGACCACTTTTGAGATTGTTGTCCTATGAAGCAGTTTTGTCGTCCTATGGCTTAGATGGCAAAGCGCCTGCCTAGTAACCAGGAGATCACGAGTTCGAGTCTCGTTGGGACCTGTAAGAAATGTCATCATAATCATCCCGTATCTCTTAGAAATCAGAAAAAGAACTGATAGAATCGTTAAAATAAGTTCTATTATAGCGCAGAATACCGTTAAATTGCTAGTTATAATGATTATTTTCTTGGTAGTCTAATTTTGACTGCCTACTCGGGCACAATTCCAAAGGTATTTTCCATGCTGAAATTTAAACACCAAATCATAATAACTAATTGTGCAGCATGGATCTGCTCTTCCTAGTAAGAGACCAGGACTCGTAGTATCGTTGAAAATCTCGTTGATTTTTTTGTAAATTGTTTTTGTGCTGTGGAACAGTTGGGAACTTTAAAATAGAAGTAATCAATTGTAAAACTGCTGTTGTGACGTCATGACCACTTTTGAGATTGTTGTCCTATGAAGCCGTTTTGTGGTCCTATGGCTTAGATGGCAAAGCGCCTGCCTAGTAAGCAGAAGATCACGAGTTCGAGTCTCGTTGGGACCTGTCAGAAATGTCATCATAATCATCCCGTGTCTCTTAGAAATCAGAAAAAGAACTGATAGAATCGTTAAAATAAGTTCTATTATAGCGCAGTATACCGTTAAATTGCTAGTTATAATGATTATTTTCTTGGTAGTCTAATTTTGACTGCCTACGCGGGCACAATTCCATAGGTATTTTCCATGCTAAAATTTAAACACCAAATCATAATAACTAATTGTGCAGCATGGATCTGCTCTTCCTAGTAAGAGACCAGGACTCGTAGTATCGTTGAAAATCTCGTTGATTTTTTTGTAAATTGTTTGGAACAGTTGGGAACTTTAAAATAGAAGTAATCAATTGTAAAACTGCTTTTGTGACGTCATGACCACTTTTTAAATTGTTGTCCTATGAAGCCGTTTTGTGGTCGTATGGCTTAGATGGCAAAGCGCCTGCCTAGTAAGCAGAAAATCACGAGTTCGTGTCTCATTGGAACCTGTAAGAAATGTCATCATAATCATCCCGTGTCTCTTAGAATTCAGAAAAAGAACTGATAGAATCGTTAAAATAAGATCTATTTTAGCGCAGAATACCGTTAAATTGCTAGTTATAATGATTATTTTCTTGGTAGTCTAATTTTGACTGCCTACTCGGACACAATTCCAAAGGTATTTTCCATGCTGAAATTTAAACACCAAATCATAATAACTAATTGTGCAGCATGGATCTGCTCTTCCTAGTAAGAGACCAGGACTCGTAGTATCGTTGAAAATCTCGTTGATTTTTTTGTAAATTGTTTTTGTGCTGTGGAACAGTTGGGAACTTTAAAATAGAAGTAATCAATTGTAAAACTCTGTTGTGACGTCATGACCACTTTTGAGATTGTTGTCCTATGAAGCCGTTTTGTGGTCCTATGGCTTAGATGGCAAAGCGCCTGCCTAGTAAGCAGAAGATCACGAGTTCGAGTCTCGTTGGGACCTGTCAGAAATGTCATCATAATCATCCCGTGTCTCTTAGAAATCAGAAAAAGAACTGATAGAATCGTTAAAATAAGTTCTATTATAGCGCAGAATACCGTTAAATTGCTAGTTATAATGATTATTTTCTTGGTAGTCTAATTTTGACTGCCTACGCGGGCACAATTCCATAGGTATTTTCCATGCTAAAATTTAAACACCAAATCATAATAACTAATTGTGCAGCATGGATCTGCTCTTCCTAGTAAGAGACCAGGACTCGTAGTATCGTTGAAAATCTCGTTGATTTTTTTGTAAATTGTTTGGAACAGTTGAGAACTTTAAAATAGAAGTAATCAATTGTAAAACTGCTTTTGTGACGTCATGACCACTTTTTAAATTGTTGTCCTATGAAGCCGTTTTGTGGTCGTATGGCTTAGATGGCAAAGCGCCTGCCTAGTAAGCAGAAAATCACGAGTTCGTGTCTCATTGGGACCTGTAAGAAATGTCATCATAATCATCCCGTGTCTCTTAGAATTCAGAAAAAGAACTGATAGAATCGTTAAAATAAGATCTATTTTAGCGCAGAATACCGTTAAATTGCTAGTTATAATGATTATTTTCTTGGTAGTCTAATTTTGACTGCCTACTCGGGCACAATTCCAAAGGTATTTTCCATGCTGAAATTTAAACACCAAATCATAATAACTAATTGTGCAGCATGGATCTGCTCTTCCTAGTAAGAGACCAGGACTCGTAGTATCGTTGAAAATCTCGTTGATTTTTTTGTAAATTGTTTTTGTGCTGTGGAACAGTTTGGAACTTTAAAATAGAAGTAATCAATTTTAAAACTGCTGTTGTGACGTCATGACCACTTTTTAAATTGTTGTCCTATGAAGCCGTTTTGTGGTCCTATGGCTTAGATGTCAAAGCGCCTGCCTAGTAAGCAGGAAATAACGAGATCGAGTCTCATTGGGACCTGTAAGAAATGTCATCATAATCATCCCGTGTCTCTTAGAATTCAGAAAAAGAACTGATAGAATCGTTAAAATAAGATCTATTTTAGCGCAGAATACCGTTAAATTGCTAGTTATAATGATTATTTTCTTGGTAGTCTAATTTTGACTGCCTACTCGGGCACAATTCCATAGGTATTTTCCATGCTAAAATTTAAACACCAAATCATAATAACTAATTGTGCAGCGTGGATCTGCTCTTCTTAGTAAGAGACCAGGACTCGTAGTATCGTTGAAAATCTCGTTGATATTTTTGTAAATTGTTCTTTGTGCTGTGGAACAGTTGGGAACTTTAAAATAAAAGTAATCAATTGTAAAACTGCTGTTGTGACGTCATGACCACTTTTGAGATTGTTGTCCTATGAAGCCGTTTTGTGGTCCTATGGCTTAGTTGGCAAAGCGCCTGCCTAGTAAGCAGGAGATCACGAGTTCGAGTCTCGTTGGGACCTGTAAGAAATGTCATCATAATCATCCCGTGTCTCTTAGAATTCAGAAAACGAACTGATAGAATCCTTAAAATAAGTTCTATTTTAGCGCAGAATACCGTTAAATTGCTAGTTATAATGATTATTTTCTTGGTAGTCTAATTTTGATTGCCTACTCGGGCACAATTCCAAAGGTATTTTCCATGCTGAAATTTAAACACCAAATCATAATAACTAATTGTGCAGCATGGATCTGCTCTTCCTAGTAAGAGACCAGGACTCGTAGTATCGTTGAAAATCTCGTTGATTTTTTTGTAAATTGTTTGGAACAGTTGGGAACTTTAAAATAGAAGTAATCAATTGTAAAACTGCTGTTGTGACGTCATGACAACTTTTTAAATTGTTGTCCTATGAAGCCGTTTTGTGGTCCTATGGCTTAGATGGCAAAGCGCCTGCCTAGTATGCAGAAAATCACGAGTTCGAGTCTCATTGGGACCTGTAAGAAATGTCATCATAATCATCCCGTGTCTCTTAGAATTCAGAAAAAGAACTGATAGAATCGTTAAAATAAGATCTATTTTAGCGCAGAATACCGTTAAATTGCTAGTTATAATGATTATTTTCTTGGTAGTCTAATTTTGACTGCCTACTCGGGCACAATTCCAAAGGTATTTTCCATGCTGAAATTTAAACACCAAATCATAATAACTAATTGTGCAGCATGGATCTGCTCTTCCTAGTAAGAGACCAGGACTCGTAGTATCGTTGAAAATCTCGTTGATTTTTTTGTAAATTGTTTTTGTGCTGTGGAACAGTTGGGAACTTTAAAATAGAAGTAATCAATTGTAAAACTGCTGTTGTGACGTCATGACCACTTTTTAAATTGTTGTCCTATGAAGCCGTTTTGTGGTCCTATGGCTTAGATGGCAAAGCGCCTGCCTGGTATGCAGGAAATCACGAGTTCGAGTCTCATTGGGACCTGTAAGAAATGTCATCATAATCATCCCGTGTCTCTTAGAAATCAGAAAAAGAACTGATAGAATCGTTAAAATAAGATCTATTTTAGCGCAGAATACCGTTAAATTGCTAGTTATAATGATTATTTTCTTGGTAGTCTAATTTTGACTGCCTACTCGGGCACAATTCCAAAGGTATTTTCCATGCTGAAATTTAAACACCAAATCATAATAACTAATTGTGCAGCATGGATCTGCTCTTCCTAGTAAGAGACCAGGACTCGTAGTATCGTTGAAAATCTCGTAGATTTTTTTGTAAATTGTTTTTGTGCTGTGGAACAGTTGGGAACTTTAAAATAGAAGTAATCAATTGTAAAACTGCTGTTGTGACGTCATGACCACTTTTTATATTGTTGTCCTATGAAACAGTTTTGTGGTCCTATGGCTTCGATGGCAAAGCGCCTGCCTAGTAAGCAGGAGATCACGAGTTCGAGTCTCGTTGGGACCTGTAAGAAATGTCATCATAATCATCCCGTGTCTCTTAGAAATCAGAAAAAGAACTGATAGAATCGTTAAAATAAGTTCTATTATAGCGCAGAATACCGTTAAATTGCTAGTTATAATGATTATTTTCTTGGTAGTCTAATTTTGACTGCCTACTCGGGCACAATTCCATAGGTATTTTCCATGCTAAAATTTAAACACCAAATCATAATAACTAATTGTGCAGCATGGATCTGCTCTTCCTAGTAAGAGACCAGGACTCGTAGTATCGTTGAAAATCTCGTTGATATTTTTGTAAATTGTTCTTTGTGCTGTGGAACAGTTGGGAACTTTAAAATAAAGGTAATCAATTGTAAAACTGCTGTTGTGACGTCATGACCACTTTTGAGATTGTTGTCCTATGAAGCCGTTTTGTGGTTCTATGCCTTAGATGGCAAAGGGCCTGCCTAGTAAGCAGGAGATCACGAGTTCGAGTCTCGTTGGGACCTGTAAGAAATGTCATCATAATCATCCCGTGTCTCTTAGAATTCAGAAAAAGAACTGATAGAATCGTTAAAATAAGATCTATTTTAGCGCAGAATACCGTTAAATTGCTAGTTATAATGATTATTTTCTTGGTAGTCTAATTTTGACTGCCTACTCGGGCACAATTCCAAAGGTATTTTCCATGCTAAAATTTAAACACCAAATCATAATAACTAATTGTGCAGCATGGATCTGCTCTTCCTAGTAAGAGACCAGGACTCGTAGTATCGTTGAAAATGTCGTTGATTTTTTTGTAAATTGTTTGGAACAGTTGGGAACTTTAAAATAGAAGTAATCAATTGTAAAACTGCTGTTGTGACGTCATGACCACTTTTGAGATTGTTGTCCTATGAAGCAGTTTTGTCGTCCTATGGCTTAGATGGCAAAGCGCCTGCCTAGTAAGCAGGAGATCACGAGTTCGAGTCTCGTTGGGACCTGTAAAACATGTCATCATAATCATCCCGTGTCTCTTAGAAATCAGAAAAAGAACTGATAGAATTGTTAAAATAAGTTCTATTATAGCGCAGAATACCGTTAAATTGCTAGTTATAATGATTATTTTCTTGGTAGTCTAATTTTGACTGCCTACTCGGGCACAATTCCATAGGTATTTTCCATGCTAAAATTCAAACACCAAATCATAATAACTAATTGTGCAGCATGGATCTGCTCTTCTTAGTAAGAGACCAGGACTCGTAGTATCGTTGAAAATCTCGTTGATATTTTTGTAAATTGTTCTTTGTGCTGTGGAACAGTTGGGAACTTTAAAATAAAAGTAATCAATTGTAAAACTGCTGTTGTGACGTCATGACCACTTTTGAGATTGTTGTCCTATGAAGCCGTTTTGTGGTCCTATGGCTTAGATGGCAAAGTGCCTGCCTAGTAAGCAGGAGATCACGAGTTCGAGTCTCGTTGGGACCTGTATGAAATGTCATCATAATCATCCCGTGTCTCTTAGAATTCAGAAAACGAACTGATAGAATCGTTAAAATAAGTTCTATTTTAGCGCAGAATACCGTTAAATTGCTAGTTATAATGATTATTTTCTTGGTAGTCTAATTTTGATTGCCTACTCGGGCACAATTCCAAAGGTATTTTCCATGCTGAAATTTAAACACCAAATCATAATAACTAATTGTGCAGCATGGATCTGCTCTTCCTAGTAAGAGACCAGGACTCGTAGTATCGTTGAAAATCTCGTTGATTTTTTTGTAAATTGTTTGGAACAGTTGGGAACTTTAAAATAGAAGTAATCAATTGTAAAACTGCTGTTGTGACGTCATGACCACTTTTGAGATTGTTGTCCTATGAAGCAGATTTGTCGTCCTATGGCTTAGATGGCAAAGCGCCTGCCTAGTAAGCAGGAGATCACGAGTTCGAGTCTCGTTGGGACCTGTAAGAAATGTCATCATAATCATCCCGTGTCTCTTAGAAATCAGAAAAAGAACTGATAGAATCGTTAAAATAAGTTCTATTATAGCGCAGAATACCGTTAAATTGCTAGTTATAATGATTATTTTCTTGGTAGTCTAATTTTGACTGCCTACTCGGGCACAATTCCATAGGTATTTTCCATGCTAAAATTTAAACACCAAATCATAATAACTAATTGTGCAGCATGGATCTGCTCTTCCTAGTAAGAGACCAGGACTCGTAGTATCGTTGAAAATCTCGTTGATATTTTTGTAAATTGTTCTTTGTGCTGTGGAACAGTTGGGAACTTTAAAATAAAAGTAATCAATTGTAAAACTGCTGTTGTGACGTCATGACCACTTTTGAGATTGTTGTCCTATGAAGCCGTTTTGTGGTCCTGTGGCTTAGATGGCAAAGTGCCTGCCTAGTAAGCAGGAGATCACGAGTTCGAGTCTCGTTGGGACCTGTAAGAAATGTCATCATAATCATCCCGTGTCTCTTAGAATTCAGAAAACGAACTGATAGAATCGTTAAAATAAGTTCTATTTTAGCGCAGAATACCGTTAAATTGCTAGTTATAATGATTATTTTCTTGGTAGTCTAATTTTGATTGCCTACTCGGGCACAATTCCAAAGGTATTTTCCATGCTGAAATTTAAACACGAAACCATAATAACTAATTGTGCAGCATGGATCTGCTCTTCCTAGTAAGAGACCAGGACTCGTAGTATCGTCGTTGTGAAATCATGACAACTTTTGAGATTGTTGTCCTATGAAGCCGTTTTGTGGTTCTATGGCTTAGATGGCAAAGCGCCTGCCTAGTAAGCAGGAGATCACGAGTTCGAGTCTCGTTGGGACCTGTAAGGAATGTCATCTTAATCATCCCGTGTCTCTTAGAATTCAGAAAAAGAACTGATAGAATCGTTAAAATAAGATCTATTTTAGCGCAAAATACCGTTAAATTGCTAGTTATAATGATTATTTTCTTGGTAGTCTAATTTTGACTGCCTACTCGGGCACAATTCCAAAGGTATTTTCCATGCTGAAATTTAAACACGAAACCATAATAACTAATTGTGCAGCATGGATCTGCTCTTCCTAGTAAGAGACCAGGACTCGTAGTATCGTTGAAAATCTCGTAGATTTTTTTGTAAATTGTTTTTGTGCTGTGGAACAGTTGGGAACTTTAAAATAGAAGTAATCAATTGTAAAACTGCTGTTGTGACGTCATGACCACTTTTCAAATTGTTGTCCTATGAAGCCGTTTTGTGGTCCTATGGCTTAGATGGCAAAGCGCCTGCCTAGTAAGCAGGCGATCACGAGTTCGAGTCTCGTTGGGACCTGTATGAAATGTCATCATAATCATCCCGTGTCTCTTAGAAATCAGAAAAAGAACTGATAGAATCGTTAAAATAAGTTCTATTATAGCGCAGAATACCGTTAAATTGCTAGTTATAATGATTATTTTCTTGGTAGTCTAATTTTAACTGCCTACTCGGGCACAATTCCATAGGTATTTTCCATGCTAAAATTTAAACACCAAATCATAATAACTAATTGTGCAGCATGGATCTGCTCTTCCTAGTAAGAGACCAGGACTCGTAGTATCGTTGAAAATCTCGTTGATATTTTTGTAAATTGTTCTTTGTGCTGTGGAACAGTTGGGAACTTTAAAATAAAGGTAATCAATTGTAAAACTGCTGTTGTGACGTCATGACCACTTTTGAAATTGTTGTCCTATGAAGCCGCTTTATGGTCATATGGCTTAGATGGCAAAGCGTCTGCCCAGTAAGCAGGAGATCACGAGTTCGAGTCTCGTTGGGACCTGTAAGAAATGTCATCATAATCATCTCGTGTCTCTTAGAATTCAGAAAAAGAACTGATAGAATCGTTAAAATAAGTTCTATTTTAGCGCAGAATACCGTTAAATTGCTAGTTATAATGATTATTTTCTTGGTAGTCTAATTTTGACTGCCTATTCGGGCACAATTCCATAGGTATCTTCCATGCTGAAATTTAAACACCAAATCATAATAACTAATGGTGCAGCATGGATCTGCTCTTCCTAGTAAGAGACCAGGACTCGTAGTATCGTTGAAAATCTCGTTGATATTTTTGTAAATTGTTCTTTGTGCTGTGGAACAGTTGGGAACTTTAAAATGAAAGTAATCAATTTTAAAACTGCTGTTGTGACGTCATGACCACTTTTGAGATTGTTGTCCTATGAAGCCGTTTTTTGTTCCTATGGCTTAGATGGCAAAGCGCCTGCCTAGTAAGCAGGAGATCACGAGTTCGAGTCTCGTTGGGACCTTGGGACCTGTAAGAAATGTCATCATAATCATCTCGTGTTTCTCAGAATTCAGAAAAAGAACTGATAAAATCGTTAAAATAAGTTACTACTTTTCTATGGAGTGAATGGTTGTAAACCATTTGGCAACGGTGTTGCCTAGCAGACAACCATTCACAAGCAAGTAACAGAAAGGAAAAGTCATGTGAAAATTCTGTCAGTGTAAGTTTCACATAATTTTGTTTAATAATTTCATATTTAACAAAGAGTTTTTATTTTTCTGTCGAGAATTGTCTGGCGAACGATTGACTCCAAAAAATTTTACTACGACAATAATTTTTTGAAAAAAGTGGGAGTCTCAAACGCCGAAAAACCAATCAGCAAGGCAAGACTTGCTGGTTTTAAGAGACTACACCGGAAAAAGATCAAGTGTTACGTGATGTAGAAAAATAGAATAGAAGAAAGTTATCTTTTACTCAGTGCTTTCATTTACTACAGTAGTTTATCGTTGCAGGTAACCAGTCATGGACTGCAAGTAGTTATAGCTGCATGTAGCCAGACATGAGCTACGAAGACAGTTGAATGTAACCAGACATTAGCTATAAGTTTAGTAGTAGGTAACCAGCCCTGGACTACCAGTACAGCTTCATTTATCAGATATGAGCTTCAGGTATCGTTACATTTTTACATTGTAATCAGACATGAGCTGCAGGTACAGCTGCACGTAATCCAATGTAACCAGACATTTTGACTACGAGTTCAGTTGCATGTAACCATTGATGAACTACGAGTATAGCTGCATGTAACCAGTCATGAGCTTCAGGCAAAGCTGCATGTAACCAGTCATGAGCTTCAGGTAAAGCTGCATGTAACCAGTCATGAGCTTCAGGTTTAGCTTCATGTAACCAGTCATGAGCTACAAGTTAATCAGGTTTAGCTGCATGTAACCAGTCATGAGCTACGAGTTAAGTTGCATGTAACCAGTCATGAGCTTCAGGTATAGCTGCATGTAACCAGTCATGAGCTACGAATTCAGTTGCATGTAACCATTCATGAACTACGAGTATAGCTGCATGTAACCAGTCATGAGCTTCAGGTAAAGCTGCAAGTAACCAGTCATGAGCTTTAGGTATAGCTGCATGTCACCAGTCATGAGCTTCAGGTTAGCTGCATGTAACCAGGCATGAGCTAAGAAGACAGCCGCATGTAACCAGACATGAGCTTAGTTACCATTACATAAACAGACATATGAACTATGAGAAAAAATGGGTTTCATTGCTGCCACGTTTCATTCAGAGTGGTTAGGGTGCTAAAACACCCGCTTCAGAGCTGTAGACTCCCAGCGGAGTCTATAGCTCTGCTTACTTGCTTGGAACCTATTTATCTGAAAGAAAATAGTTCCGTAATTACACAATGTCATGTGTAATTACGTGTATTACATTAATGAATGTAATTCATAAATGTATTACATTAATGAATGTAATAGAAAAGTAAACTTTTCATAAGTGTAATCACTATCGAAAAGTAAATAATTTTCTATGGAGTGAATGGTTGTAAACCATTTGGCAACGGTGTTGCCTAGCAGACAACCATTCACAAGCAAGTAACAGAAAGGAAAAGTCATGTGAAAATTCTGTCAGTGTAAGTTTCACATAACTACCCACCCACCCACCCTGCAGAAAATTCGGGAAAAACGGAATTTTCCAGAGAACAAATAGGGCGACACCTTCTTTTAGAAAGGTTTATTCATTTATCTGAAAGAAAATAGTACCAAATACGGAACATGTTATAGTCTCCGCCTAGGCCCTGTCTCCCCCTCTGTCGTAGCTCGACATCTGAGCCCCCTTGCGGCTCATGTCGGCCCTACTTCCTTCCGGCCATGGGCCAGTCAGTCTTGCCTTAGTGTTCTGCCTGTACAGTACTCCCATCCCGTCGTTCAATACAGTTTGGTTAACTCGGACCTCAGTTTGTTTGTCGATCCTCGTTAGATCATAACATGGCGCAGTTGATAACTTAACCACTTATTTCGACTCGAGTGCTACAATTCTACTTTGCTAAAGTGGGTGCTTTCTGAGAGCATTTTCCCCTCGTGGCTCACGTGTTGGCCGCCATCTTAGACAGTTTTTGATCTCGTGTCCCCTGTGTGGTTTATCCGTCCTTATCTGCCAAAATGTCTGTCATCGGCAGTATTGGCGATATGCCACGAGACTATATGATCATTGACATTCCCGACGATGAAATCCAGCACCTCTCTCACGCCCAACTCATCGCTTTAGTGCACGAGCAAAGTCAGAAATTCCGAACGGCCATGGAACGCGAAAGGTCGGCTCATGACTCAGAGCTTGAGGCTCACATGGAAGAAGATCGCCTTCGTCGATCCGATGTTCGTCCCAGAAGCCATAGTGAAGTGCCGGACGAACTTGACCGTGATCGCCATCGCGAACGTCGCCGCCCAATCAACGTGTCGTGCATCGATAAAATGGCGGGTGATATTTCTTACCGTGACTTTTTGACTTGGCGCAACAAGTGGGACGATTTTTGTTATCTTCAACGGATTGCTGAATATCCGATACGTGAACAAGCTGCTGCATTGCGTATGACTCTGTCCTTGGAAATGCTGCAGACGGTCGAGATGGTACTTGATATCTCTCCTTACGACCTCTTATCGGCAGATGAAATTCTTGCACAGATCGCACATTACATTCGGAAGAAACGCAGTGTAGCCTTAGATCGCGTCGAGTTTGAAGAATACCGTCAAGACCACGGCGCCACTTTCGACGAGTTTTATATTGGACTGCAACGCATCGCCAAGTGTGCTGATTTATGCCAACATTGCTTTGATCAGCGTATGACAACGCGTGTCATGAGTGGCATCTGTGACCAGGAGGTGCGTAAAAAACTGCTCGCTATCACACCGTTCCCATCGCTACAGACCGCAGTTGATCTATGCCGCAGTGAAGAAGCGGCCGGCAAAAACGAATCTTTGTTGAGCCGTTCTGGTGCGACTTCAGTGAACGTGGTAAAACAGCCGGAGGAAAAGGGAAATCGATCCCGCACGCATTTTCACCGCCGTGGAGAACACAGGGATGGACTCAGGTGCGGAAATTGTGGCCACCCCCCTCATGATTCTGGCAAAGATTGCCCAGCTAAAGGTAGAGAATGTCATAATTGCGGCAAGCCGGGTCATTTTTCGACGGTTTGTGACAAGCATAAAGCTAGGAGCGAGAAACAGGACTCAAGCGTCAAGAAACTCGCAAGCATTCGCCTCGCACACGTCGCAGCTGCACGTCGTGCCCCAACCATCCAGATCGGTATTCATAATCGGTCGGGTGGACACCTCTACACCGCCACCGCTATTCCGGACAGCGGCGCGGAAGCAACGGTAGCCAGTATGGCAATTCTTCGATTGATGGGTGAAGACGTCAATAATCTGTTGCAGAACGGTGTCGATAGCCTGACAGCGGCCAATAATTCGTCACTGGAATGTGCCGGTCGTCTCGAACTGCAGTTACACTACAGAGGCCGATCAGTTACTACATCCATCTTGTTCAGCCCCGAGCATGACGGAATGCTGCTTTCTTGGTTCGTGTGTGTAGAACTAGGCCTTCTTCCACCCTGCTATCCGGAACCCATCATGATAAATACAATTGTCACCGCCTCTCCACCTCCAATCGACATGTCAGATATCCCAGCTTTGGAACAAAAGCTCTTGTCTGACTTTGAAGATGTCTTCGACGAGGAAGGCCCGTTGAAAACGATGGCGGGCCCGCCAATGTCAATTGAATTACTGCCGGACGCCGTTCCTTTTGCAGTAAGCGGTGCTAGACCAATTCCATATGCCTTGCGTAATAGGGCTAAGCAAATGCTGGATGACATGGAAGCCAACCAAATCATTGCCCCGGTCACCGAACCAACGCTGTGGACTCATCCAATGGTAATCGTCGAAGAGCCGAACGGAAAATTGCGGTTCTGTGCTGACCTGACGAAACTCAACCAGTACGTGAAACGCCCTTATTACCCGTTAGTTTCGCCAAAAGACGCTGTATCAAGCATCGCCAGCGGTGCAAAAGTTTTTAGCACGTTTGACGCCCGACATGGATATTGGCAGATTCCGCTGGATGAAGAGAGCCAACTCCTGACCACCTTTATCACCCCGTGGGGGCGATACAAATTCTTACGTGGACCGATGGGCCTCTCATCAACAGGCGACGAGTTCTGCCGTAGGATGGCAGCGGCACTAGGTCATTTGCCAAATCTTCATTGCGTCGTCGACGATTTGTTAGCCGCCCATGCTGATCTACCGACTCACTACAATGCTGTCCGGGAGATTCTGACCGCATGCCGAGAAAATAAAATCACCCTCGGCGCGGCCAAATTCAAGTTCGCGGCCAACTCGGTACCTTTCGCCGGATATGTTGTAGGCAGTGACGGCATTGCTGCTGACCCAGAAAAGCTATCGGCGATTGCTGATTTTCCACGCCCGGTCAATATCACTCAGCTGCGATCATTTCTTGGTTTGGTCGGTCAGCTGGCCGACTTTTCCGATGAAATTTCAGCTGCCGCCGGTCCATTGCGGCCGCTCCTACGCCAAGGCAATCAATTTGTGTGGTCAGCTGACCAAGAAAAAGCTTTTGAGACCGTCAAACGCGCTTTAATATCCCCTCCCGTCTTGGCGAACTTCGACCCATCAGCTGAAACAGTTCTGCAGACGGACGCATCAAGAAAAAATGGCCTCGGATACGTTTTGTTACAGCGCCAGGGCGACCATTGGAAGCTCATTCAGTGTGGTTCGAGATTTGTTTCAGATACCGAGAGCCGCTATGCTATGGTCGAACTGGAGCTGTTGGCGGTTGTTTGGGCTACAAAAAAGTGCCATCTTTACCTGGTCGGCCTCCCGAAATTTACCCTCGTCGTCGATCATCAGCCGTTAGTAACGATCTTGGACCGTTATACACTGGATTGTGTCGAGAACCCCCGTCTGCAGCGTCTAAAGGAGAAGTTACAGCGCTACGTCTTCCAAACCGTTTGGCGCCGTGGTAAAGACCACGCCATCCCTGACGCGCTTTCCCGCGCGCCCGTTGCTGACCCAATGCCCGACGATATGTTAATTCGAAGTCTTGACGACCAGGCACGCGTCACAATTTTCAACATCGTTGCAGCTATCGAGTCAGATGAAGACGTTGAACCAGCCTCACACTTGCCAGATCCCCTGCTGGCCGATCTACGTTCCGCAGCGTCGTCAGACGATGAATATTGCGCCTTGATAGCCGCAGTCCAGGACGTGTTCCCTTCGCGCCAAGAAGAGTGGCCGATTTCAATCCGCGGATTCTGGAAGATCCGCAACGATCTGTGGACCGATGACGGCCTAGTGTTATACAACAGCCGTATAGTGATCCCCCCCTCCAAACGTGCCGAAACATTACGCAAATTACATTCTGCGCATCAGGGCATAGAGCGCACAAAACGTCGTGCCCGTCAACTCGTCTATTGGCCAGGCCTAACCAGCGACATCACCAACATGGTGAGAGCGTGTGAAACATGCCAAAAGGCGTTACCAAGCCTCCAACGCGAACCTCTCATGTCTGATCCCAGCCCAACGCGCGTGTTTGAGGACGTCTCCGTCGACATTTTTTGTCACGCCGGCAACCATTATTTGATCTATGCTGATCGGTTATCGGGTTGGCCGGCAGTGTTCGAATTCGTGAAACGTGATCTTTGTTCCCGCGACGTGATTCGGTCGTGCATGCGGTGCTTCGCTGATTTCGGTGTTCCCGTCCGAGTACGTTCTGATGGTGGCACCAACCTGACATCGGCTGAAATCCTAAATTTTTTCAAGAACTGGGGCGTAATTTCCGTCAATTCGACACCCCATTACCCTCAATCTAATGGCCATGCAGAAGCGGCCGTCAAGGCTATGAAGAATCTGGTCCAAAAAGCAGCCCCAAACGGCCATCTGGACACCGACGCCTTCCAACAGGGCCTATTGGAGTGGCGCAACACCCCCCGTGAAGCTGGTCTATCGCCGGCCGAAATTGTCTTCGGCCATCCCATCCGATCCATTCTGCCGGCACATCACACCGCTTTTGCCAACAAGTGGCGCGAGCTGATGGACTTATCGGACCGCCTGGACGATCAAGCCGAACGTGTGAAAGCCGCATACGACCAGCATGCACGCCCATTACGTCCGCTACGAGTTGGTGACTCTGTCCGTGTCCAAGACGCTGATTCTAAGCGCTGGGACAAGCAAGGCATCATTGTGTCAGTCGGCGAAAGCCGCGACTACCGCGTCAAAATGCAAAGTGGCCGGATTTACTGGCGAAACAGAAAATTCCTCCGCCTTGTTTACCCCCCGCTCGCCACCGATGCCGACCCAGCTGCCCCGTCACCCGCAATCGACACGAATCCGGAGGAGCCCGGTCCACTGCCTCCGCCGGATCATTCGTCAAACCAGCGCCGCCGTCGGGTTAACTTTGATCTCCCCCCTCGTCGCAGCAACCGTAACAGACACCCCAAAGTGCCTCACGATGCTTAAATTGATTTCCCTATTGTCATTCGATCCTGATCGCGAAAATTTTGTGTTTGTTAAGTTGTCATGTAATGAAAACTTGGTGGGGAGCTGTTATAGTCTCCGCCTAGGCCCTGTCTCCCCCTCTGTCGTAGCTCGACATCTGAGCCCCCTTGCGGCTCATGTCGGCCCTACTTCCTTCCGGCCATGGGCCAGTCAGTCTTGCCTTAGTGTTCTGCCTGTACAGTACTCCCATCCCGTCGTTCAATACAGTTTGGTTAACTCGGACCTCAGTTTGTTTGTCGATCCTCGTTAGATCATAACAGAACACAATCGAAATTGCCAGGGTACTTATAAAACACCCGCTTGCTTAAGAGTGTTCGGGGTGCAAAAGCACACGTTTCCTTAGACAGAGTGGTTAGGGTGCTAAAACACCCGCTTCAGAGCTGTAGACTCCCAGCGGAGTCTATAGCTCTGCTTACTTGCTTGGAACCTATTTATCTGAAAGAAAATAGTTCCGTAATTACACAATGTCATGTGTAATTACGTGTATTACATTAATGAATGTAATTCATAAATGTATTACATTAATGAATGTAATAGAAAAGTAAACTTTTCATAAGTGTAATCACTATCGAAAAGTAAATAATTTTCTATGGAGTGAATGGTTGTAAACCATTTGGCAACGGTGTTGCCTAGCAGACAACCATTCACAAGCAAGTAACAGAAAGGAAAAGTCATGTGAAAATTCTGTCAGTGTACGTTTCACATAACTACCCACCCACCCACCCTGCAGAAAGTTCGGGAAAAACGGAATTTTCCAGAGAACAAATAGGGCGACACCTTCTTTTAGAAAGGTTTATTCATTTATCTGAAAGAAAATAGTACCAAATACGGAACACAATCGAAATTGCCAGGGTACTTATAAAACACCCGCTTGCTTAAGAGTGTTCGGGGTGCAAAAGCACACGTTTCCTTAGACAGAGTGGTTAGGGTGCTAAAACACCCGCTTCAGAGCTGTAGACTCCCAGCGGAGTCTATAGCTCTGCTTGCTTGCTTGGAACCTATTTATCTGAAAGAAAATAGTTCCGTAATTACACAATGTCATGTGTAATTACGTGTATTACATTAATGAATTTAATTCATAAATGTATTACATTAATGAATGTAATAGAAAAGTAAACTTTTCATAAGTGTAATAACTATTGAAAAGTTCTATTTTAGCGCAGAATACCGTTAAATTGCTAGTTATAATGATTATTTTCTTGGTAGTCTAATTTTGACTGCCTACTCGGGCACAATTCCATAGGTATCTTCCATGCTGAAATTTAAACACCAAATCATAATAACTAATTGTGCAGCATGGATCTGCTCTTCCTAGTAAGAGACCAGGACTCGTAGTATCGTTGAAAATCTCGTTGATTTTTTTGTAAATTGTTTGGAACAGTTGGGAACTTTAAAATAGAAGTAATCAATTGTAAAACTGCTGTTGTGACGTCATGACCACTTTTTAAATTGTTGTCCTATGAAGCCGGTTTGTGGTCCTATGGCTTAGATGGCAAAGCGCCTGCCTAGTAAGCAGGAGATCACGAGTTCGAGTCTCGTTGGGACCTGTAAGAAATGTCATCATAATCATCCCGTGTCTCTTAGAAATCAGAAAAAGAACTGATAGAATCGTTAAAATAAGTTCTATTATAGCGCAGAGTACCGTTAAATTGCTAGTTATAATGATTATTTTCTTGGTAGTCTAATTTTGACTGCCTACTCGGGCACAATTCCATAGGTATTTTCCATGCTAAAATTTAAACACCAAATCATAATAACTAATTGTGCAGCATGGATCTGCTCTTCCTAGTAAGAGACCAGGACTCGTAGTATCGTTGAAAATCTCGTTGATATTTTTGTAAATTGTTCTTTGTGCTGTGGAACAGTTGGGAACTTTAAAATAAAGGTAATCAATTGTAAAACTGTTGTTGTGACGTCATGACCACTTTTGAGATTGTTGTCCTATGAAGCCGTATTGTGGTCCTATGGCTTAGATGGCAAAGCGCCTGCCTAGTAAGCAGGAGATCACGAGTTCGAATCTCGTTGGGACCTGTAAGAAATGTCATCATAATCATCCCGTGTCTCTTCGAATTCAGAAAAAGAACTGATAGAATCGTTAAAATAAGATCTATTTTAGCGCAGAATACCGTTAAATTGCTAGTTATAATGACTATTTTCTTGGTAGTCTAATTTTGACTGCCTACTCGGGCACAATTCCAAAGGTATTTTCCATGCTGAAATTTAAACACGAAACCATAATAACTAATTGTGCAGCATGGATCTGCTCTTCCTAGTAAGAGACCAGGACTCGTAGTATCGTTGAAAATCTCGTAGATTTTTTTGTAAATTGTTTTTGTGCTGTGGAACAGTTGGGAACTTTAAAATAGAAGTAATCAATTGTAAAACTGCTGTTGTGACGTCATGACCACTTTTTAAATTGTTGTCCTATGAAGCCGTTTTGTGGTCCTATGGCTTAGATGGCAAAGCGCCTGCCTAGTAAGCAGGAGATCACGAGTTCGAGTCTCGTTGGGACCTGTATGAAGTGTCATCATAATCATCCCGTGTCTCTTAGAAATCAGAAAAAGAACTGATAGAATCGTTAAAATAAGTTCTATTATAGCGCAGAATACCGTTAAATTGCTAGTTATAATGATTATTTTCTTGGAAGTCTAATTTTGACTGCCTACTCGGGCACAATTCCAAAGGTATTTTCCATGCTAAAATTTAAACACCAAATCATAATAACTAATTGAGCAGCATGGATCTGCTCTTCCCAGTAAGAGACCAGGACTCGTAGTATCGTTGAAAATCTCGTAGATTTTTTTGTAAATTGTTTTTGTGCTGTGGAACAGTTGGGAACTTTAAAATAGAAGTAATCAATTGTAAAACTGCTGTTGTGACGTCATGACCACTTTTGATATTGTTGTCCTATGAAGCCGTTTTGTGGTTCTATGGCTTAGATGGCAAAGCGCCTGCCTAGTAAGCAGGAGATCACGAGTTCGAGTCTCGTTGGGACCTGTAAGAAATGTCATCTTAATCATCCCGTGTCCCATAGAATTAAGAAAAAGAACTGATAGAATCGTTAAAATAAGATCTATTTTAGCGCAAAATACCGTTAAATTGCTAGTTATAATGATTATTTTCTTGGTAGTCTAATTTTGACTGCCTACTCGGGCACAATTCCAAAGGTATTTTCCATTCTGAAATTTAAACACGAAACCATAATAACTAATTGTGCAGCATGGATCTGCTCTTCCTAGTAAGAGACCAGGACTCGTAGCATCGTTGAAAATCTCGTAGATTTTTTTGTAAATTGTTTTTGTGCTGTGGAACAGTTGGGAACTTTAAAATAGAAGTAATCAATTGTAAAACTGCTGTTGTGACGTCATGACCACTTTTTAAATTGTTGTCCTATGAAGCCGTTTTGTGGTCCTATGGCTTAGATGGCAAAGCGCCTGCCTAGTAAGCAGGAGATCACGAGTTCGAGTCTCGTAGGGACCTGTAAGAAATGTCATCATAATCATCCCGTGTCCCTTAGAATTAAGAAAAAGAACTGATAGAATCGTTAAAATAAGATCTATTTTAGCGCAAAATACCGTTAAATTGCTAGTTATAATGATTATTTTCTTGGTAGTCTAATTTTGACTGCCTACTCGGGCACAATTCCAAAGGTATTTTCCATGCTGAAATTTAAACACGAAACCATAATAACTAATTGTGCAGCATGGATCTGCTCTTCCTAGTAAGAGACCAGGACTCGTAGCATCGTTGAAAATCTCGTAGATTTTTTTGTAAATTGTTTGGAACAGTTGGGAACTTTAAAATAGAAGTAATCAATTGTAAAACTGCTGTTGTGACGTCATGACAACTTTTTAAATTGTTGTCCTATGAAGCTGTTTTGTGGTCCTATGGCTTAGATGGCAAAGCGCCTGCCTAGTAAGCAGAAAATCACGAGTTCGAGTCTCATTGGGACCTGTAAGAAATGTCATCATAATCATCCCGTGTCTCTTAGAAATCAGAAAAAGAACTGATAGAATCGTTAAAATAAGTTCTATTATAGCGCAGAGTACCGTTAAATTGCTAGTTATAATGATTATTTTCTTGGTAGTCTAATTTTGACTGCCTACTCGGGCACAATTCCATAGGTATTTTCCATGCTAAAATTTAAACACCAAATCATAATAACTAATTGTGCAGCATGGATCTGCTCTTCCTAGTAAGAGACCAGGACTCGTAGTATCGTTGAAAATTTCGTTGATATTTTTGTAAATTGTTCTTTGTGCTGTGGAACAGTTGGGAACTTTAAAATAAAGGTAATCAATTGTAAAACTGCTGTTGTGACGTCATGACCACTTTTTAAATTGTTGTCCTATGAAGCCGTTTTGTGGGCCTATGGCCTAGATGGCAAAGCGCCTGCCTAGTAAGCAGGAGATCACGAGTTCGAGTCTCGTTGGGACCTGTAAAAAATGTCATCATAATCATCCCGTGTCTCTTAGAAATCAGAAAAAGAACTGATAGAATCGTTAAAATAAGTTCTATTATAGCGCAGAATACCGTTAAATTGCTAGTTATAATGATTATTTTCTTGGTAGTCTAATTTTGACTGCCTACTAGGGCACAATTCCATAGGTATTTTCCATGCTAAAATTAAAACACCAAATCATAATAACTAATTGTGCAGCATGGATCTGCTCTTCCTAGTAAGAGACCAGGACTCGTAGTATCGTTGAAAATCTCGTTGATTTTTTTGTAAATTGTTTGGAACAGTTGGGAACTTTAAAATAGAAGTAATCAATTGTAAAACTGCTGTTGTGACGTCATGACAACTTTTTAAGTTGTTGTCCTATGAAGCCGTTTTGTGGTCCTATGGCTTAGATGGCAAAGCGCCTGCCTAGTAAGCAGAAAATCACGAGTTCGAGTCTCATTGGGACCTGTAAGAAATGTCATCATAATCATCCCGTGTCTCTTAGAATTCAGAAAAAGAACTGATAGAATCGTTGAAATAAGATCTATTTTATCGCAGAATACCGTTAAATTGCTAGTTATAATGATTATTTTCTTGGTAGTCTAATTTTGACTGCCTACTCGGGCACAATTCCAAAGGTATTTTCCATGCTGAAATTTAAACACCAAATCATAATAACTAATTGTGCAGCATGGATCTGCTCTTCCTAGTAAGAGACCAGGACTCGTAGTATCGTTGAAAATCTCGTTGATTTTTTTGTAAATTGTTTTTGTGCTGTGGAACAGTTGGGAACTTTAAAATAGAAGTAATCAATTGTAAAACTGCTGTTGTGACGTCATGACCACTTTTTAAATTGTTGTCCTATGAAGCCGTTTTGTGGTCCTATGGCTTAGATGGCAAAGCGCCTGCCTAGTAAGCAGGAAATCACGAGTTCGAGTCTCATTGGGACCTGTAAGAAATGTCATCATAATCATCCCGTGTCTCTTAGAATTCAGAAAAAGAACTGATAGAATCGTTAAATTAACATCAATTTTAGCGCAGAATACCGTTAAATTGCTAGTTATAATGATTATTTTCTTGGTAGTCTTATTTTGACTGCCTACTCGGGCACAATTCCAAAGGTATTTTCCATGCTGAAATTTAAACACCAAATCATAATAACTAATTGTGCAGCATGGATCTGCTCTTCCTAGTAAGAGACCAGGACTCGTAGTATCGTTGAAAATCTCGTTGATTTTTTTGTAAATTGTTTTTGTGCTGTGGAACAGTTGGGAACTTTAAAATAGAAGTAATCAATTGTAAAACTGCTGTTGTGACGTCATGACCATTTTTTAAATTGTTGTCCTATGAAGCCGTTTTGTGGTCCTATGGCTTAGATGGCAAAGCGCCTGCCTAGTAAGCAGGAGATCACGAGTTCGAGTCTCGTTGGGACCTGTAAGAAATGTCATCATAATCATCCCGTGTCTCTTAGAAATCAGAAAAAGAACTGATAGAATCGTTAAAATAAGTTCTATTTTAGCGCAGAATACCGTTAAATTGCTAGTTATAATGATTATTTTCTTGGTAGTCTAATTTTGACTGCCTACTCGGGCACAATTCCAAAGGTATTTTCCATGCTGAAATTTAAACACCAAATCATAATAACTAATTGTGCAGCATGGATCTGCTCTTCCTAGTAAGAGACCAGGACTCGTAGTATCGTTGAAAATCTCGTTGATTTTTTTGTAAATTGTTTTTGTGCTGTGGAACAGTTGGGAACTTTAAAATAGAAGTAATCAATTGTAAAACTGCTGTTGTGACGTCATGACCATTTTTTAAATTGTTGTCCTATGAAGCCGTTTTGTGGTCCTATGGCTTAGATGGCAAAGCGCCTGCCTAGTAAGCAGGAGATCACGAGTTCGAGTCTCGTTGGGACCTGTAAGAAATGTCATCATAATCATCCCGTGTCTCTTAGAAATCAGAAAAAGAACTGATATAATCGTTAAAATAAGTTCTATTTTAGCGCAGAATACCGTTAAATTGCTAGTTATAATGATTATTTTCTTGGTAGTCTAATTTTGACTGCCTACTCGGGCACAATTCCAAAGGTATTTTCCATGCTAAAATTTAAACACCAAATCATAATAACTAATTGTGCAGCATGGATCTGCTCTTCCTAGTAAGAGACCAGGACTCGTAGTATCGTTGAAAATCTCGTTGATTTTTTTGTAAATTGTTTGGAACAGTTGGGAACTTTAAAATAGAAGTAATCAATTGTAAAACTGCTGTTGTGACGTCATGACAACTTTTTAAATTGTTGTCCTATGAAGCCGTTATGTGGTCCTATGGCTTAGATGGCAAAGCGCCTGCCTAGTAAGCAGAAAATCACGAGTTTGAGTCTCATTGGGACCTGTAAGAAATGTCATCATAATCATCCCGTGTCTCTTAGAATTCAGAAAAAGAACTGATAGAATCGTTAAAATAAGATCTATTTTAGCGCAGAATACCGTTAAATTGCTAGTTATAATGATTATTTTCTTGGTAGTCTAATTTTGACTGCCTACTCGGGCACAATTCCAAAGGTATTTTCCATGCTGAAATTTAAACACCAAATCATAATAACTAATTGTGCAGCATGGATCTGCTCTTCCTAGTAAGAGACCATGACTCGTAGTATCGTTGAAAATCTCGTTGATTTTTTTGTAAATTGTTCTTTGTGCTGTGGAACAGTTGGGAACTTTAAAATAAAGGTAATCAATTGTAAAACTGCTGTTGTGACGTCATTACCACTTTTGAGATTGTTGTCCTATGAAGCCGTTTTGTGGTCCTATGGCTTAGATGGCAAAGCGCCTGCCTAGTAAGCAGGAGATCACGAGTTCGAGTCTCGTTGGGACCTGTCAGAAATGTCATCATAATCATCCCGTGTCTCTTAGAAATAAAAAAAAGAACTAATAGAATCGTTAAAATAAGTTCTATTATAGCGCAGAATACCGTTAAATTGCTAGTTATAATGATTATTTTCTTGGTAGTCTAATTTTGACTGCCTACGCGGGCACAATTCCATAGGTATTTTCCATGCTAAAATTTAAACACCAAATCATAATAACTAATTGTGCAGCATGGATCTGCTCTTCCTAGTAAGAGACCAGGATTCGTAGTATCGTTGAAAATCTCGTTGATTTTTTTGTAAATTGTTTTTGTGCTGTGGAACAGTTGGGAACTTTAAAATAGAAGTAATCAATTGTAAAACTGCTGTAGTGACGTCATGACCACTTTTTAAATTGTTGTCCTATGAAGCCGTTTTGTGGTCCTATGGCTTAGATGGCAAAGCGCCTGCCTAGTAAGCAGAAAATCACGAGTTCGAGTCTCATTGGGACCTGTAAGAAATGTCATTATAATCATCCCGTGTCTCTTAGAATTCAGAAAAAGAACTGATAGAATCGTTAAAATAAGATCTATTTTAGCGCAGAATACCGTTAAATTGCTAGTTATAATGATTATTTTTTTGGTAGTCTAATTTTGACTGCCTACTCGGGCACAATTCCAAAGGTATTTTCCATGCTAAAATTTAAACACCAAATCATAATAACTAATTGTGCAGCATGGATCTGCTCTTCCTAGTAAGAGACCAGGACTCGAAGTATCGTTGAAAATCTCGTTGATTTTTTTGTAAATTGTTTGGAACAGTTGGGAACTTTAAAATAGAAGTAATCAATTGTAAAACTGCTGTTGTGACGTCATGACAACTTTTTAAATTGTTGCCCTATGAAGCCGTTTTGTGGTCCTATGGCTTAGATGGCAAAGCGCCTGCCTAGTAAGCAGAAAATCACGAGTTCGAGTCTCATTGGGACCTGTAAGAAATGTCATCATAATCATCCCGTGTCTCTTAGACTTCAGAAAAAGAACTGATAGAATCGTTAAAATAAGATCTATTTTAGCGCAGAATACCGTTAAATTGCTAGTTATAATGATTATTTTCTTGGTAGTCTAATTTTGACTGCCTACTCGGGCACAATTCCATAGGTATTTTCCATGCTAAAATTTAAACACCAAATCATAATAACTAATTGTGCAGCGTGGATCTGCTCTTCTTAGTAAGAGACCAGGACTCGTAGTATCGTTGAAAATCTCGTTGATATTTTTGTAAATTGTTCTTTGTGCTGTGGAACAGTTGGAAACTTTAAAATAAAAGTAATCAATTGTAAAACTGCTGTTGTGACGTCATGACCACTTTTGAGATTGTTGTCCTATGAAGCCGTATTGTGGTCCTATGGCCTAGATGGCAAAGCGCCTGCCTAGTAAGCAGGAGATCACGAGTTCGAGTCTCGTTGGGACCTGTAAGAAATGTCATCATAATCATCCCGTATCTCTTAGAAATCAGAAAAAAAACTGATAGAATCGTTAAAATAAGTTCTATTATAGCGCAGAATACCGTTAAATTGCTAGTTATAATGATTATTTTCTTGGTAGTCTAATTTTGACTGCCTACTCGGGCACAATTCCATAGGTATTTTCCATGCTAAAATTTAAACACCAAATCATAATAACTAATTGTGCAGCATGGATCTGCTCTTCTTAGTAAGAGACCAGGACTCGTAGTATCGTTGAAAATCTCGTTGATATTTTTGTAAATTGTTCTTTGTGCTGTGGAACAGTTGGGAACTTTAAAATAAAAGTAATCAATTGTAAAACTGCTGTTGTGACGTCATGACCACTTTTGAGATTGTTGTCCTATGAAGCCGTTTTGTGGTCCTATGGCTTAGATGGCAAAGCGCCTGCCTAGTAAGCAGGAGATCACGAGTTCGAGTCTCGTTGGGACCTGTAAGAAATGTCATCATAATCATCCCGTATCTCTTAGAAATCAGAAAAAAAACTGATAGAATCGTTAAAATAAGTTCTATTATAGCGCAGAATACCGTTAAATTGCTAGTTATAATGATTATTTTCTTGGTAGTCTAATTTTGACTGCCTACTCGGGCACAATTCCATAGGTATTTTCCATGCTAAAATTTAAACACCAAATCATAATAACTAATTGTGCAGCATGGATCTGCTCTTCTTAGTAAGAGACCAGGACTCGTAGTATCGTTGAAAATCTCGTTGATATTTTTGTAAATTGTTCTTTGTGCTGTGGAACAGTTGGGAACTTTAAAATAAAAGTAATCAATTGTAAAACTGCTGTTGTGACGTCATGACCACTTTTGAGATTGTTGTCCTATGAAGCCGTTTTGTGGTCCTATGGCTTAGATGGCAAAGCGCCTGCCTAGTAAGCAGAAGATCACGAGTTCGAGTCTCGTTGGGACCTGTAAGAAATGTCATCATAATCATCCCGTGTCTCTTAGAATTCAGAAAACGAACTGATAGAATCGTTAAAATAAGTTATATTTTAGCGCAGAATACTGTTAAATTGCTAGTTATAATGATTATTTTCTTGGTAGTCTAATTTTGATTGCCTACTCGGGCACAATTCCAAAGGTATTTTCCATGCTGAAATTTAAACACCAAATCATAATAACTAATTGTGCAGCATGGATCTGCTCTTCCTAGTAAGAGACCAGGACTCGTAGTATCGTTGAAAATCTCGTTGATTTTTTTGTAAATTGTTTGGAACAGTTGGGAACTTTAAAATAGAAGTAATCAATTGTAAAACTTCTGTTGTGACGTCATGACAACTTTTTAAATTGTTGTCCTATGAAGCCGTTTTGTGGTCCTATGGCTTAGATGGCAAAGCGCCTGCCTAGTAAGCAGAAAATCACGAGTTCGAGTCTCATTGGGACCTGTAAGAAATGTCATCATAATCATCCCGTGTCTCTTAGAATTCAGAAAAAGAACTGATAGAATCGTTAAAATAAGATCTATTTTAGCGCAGAATACCGTTAAATTGCTAGTTATAATGATTATTTTCTTGGTAGTCTAATTTTGACTGCCTACTCGGGCACAATTCCAAAGGTATTTTCCATGCTGAAATTTAAACACCAAATCATAATAACTAATTGTGCAGCATGGATCTGCTCTTCCTAGTAAGAGACCAGGACTCGTAGTATCGTTGAAAATCTCGTTGATTTTTTTGTAAATTGTTTTTGTGCTGTGGAACAGTTGGGAACTTTAAAATAGAAGTAATCAATTGTAAAACTGCTGTTGTGACGTCATGACCACTTTTTAAATTGTTGTCCTATGAAGCCGTTTTGTGGTCCTATGGCTTAGATGGCAAAGCGCCTGCCTAGTAAGCAGGAGATCACGAGTTCGAGTCTCGTTGGGACCTGTAAGAAATGTCATCATAATCATCCCGTGTCTCTTCGAATTCAGAAAAAGAACTGATAGAATCGTTAAAATAAGTTCTATTTTAGCGCAGAATACCGTTAAATTGCTAGTTATAATGACTATTTTCTTGGTAGTCTAATTTTGACTGCCTACTCGGGCACAATTCCAAAGGTATTTTCCATGCTGAAATTTAAACACGAAACCATAATAACTAATTGTGCAGCATGGATCTGCTCTTCCTAGTAAGAGACCAGGACTCGTAGTATCGTTGAAAATCTCGTAGATTTTTTTGTAAATTGTTTTTATGCTGTGGAACAGTTGGGAACTTTAAAATAGAAGTAATCAATTGTAAAACTGCTGTTGTGACGTCATGACCAATTTTTATATTGTTGTCCTATGAAGCAGTTTTGTGGTCCTATGGCTTAGATGGCAAAGCGCCAACCTAGTAAGCAGGAGATCACGAGTTCGAGTCTCGTTGGGACCTGTAAGAAATGTCATCATAATCATCCCGTGTCTTAGTAATCAGAAAAAGAACTGATAGAATCGTTAAAATAATTTCTATTATAGCGCAGAATACCGTTAAATTGCTAGTTATAATGATTATTTTCTTGGTAGTCTAATTTTGACTGCCTACTCGGGCACAATTCCAAAGGTATTTTCCATGCTAAAATTTAAACACCAAATCATAATAACTAATTGTGCAGCATGGATCTGCTCTTCCTAGTAAGAGACCAGGACTCGTAGTATCGTTGAAAATCTCGTTGATATTTTTGTAAATTGTTCTTTGTGCTGTGGAACAGTTGGGAACTTTAAAATAAAGGTAATCAATTGTAAAACTGCTGTTGTGACGTCATGACCACTTTTGAGATTGTTGTCCTATGAAGCCGTTTTGTGGTCCTATGGCCTAGATGGCAAAGCGCCTGCCTAGTAAGCAGGAGATCACGAGTTCGAGTCTCGTTGGGACCTGTAAGAAATGTCATCATAATCATCCCGTATCTCTTAAAAATCAGAAAAAGAACTGATAGAATCGTTAAAATAAGTTCTATTATAGCGCAGAATACCGTTAAATTGCTAGTTATAATGATTATTTTCTTGGTAGTCTAATTTTGACTGCCTACTCGGGCACAATTCCATAGGTATTTTCCATGCTAAAATTTAAACACCAAATCATAATAACTAATTGTGCAGCATGGATCTGCTCTTCTTAGTAAGAGACCAGGACTCGTAGTATCGTTGAAAATCTCGTTGATATTTTTGTAAATTGTTCTTTGTGCTGTGGAACAGTTGGGAACTTTAAAATAAAAGTAATCAATTGTAAAACTGCTGTTGTGACGTCATGACCACTTTTGAGATTGTTGTCCTATGAAGCAGTTTTGTCGTCCTATGGCTTAGATGGCAAAGCGCCTGCCTAATAAGCAGGAGATCACGAGTTCGAGTTTCGTTGGGACCTGTAAGAAATGTCATCATAATCATCCCGTGTCTCTTAGAAATCAGAAAAGAACTGATAGAATCGATAAAATAATTTCTATTATAGCGCAGAATACCGTTAAATTGCTAGTTATAATGATTATTTTCTTGGTAGTCTAATTTTGACTGCCTACTCGGGCACAATTCCAAAGGTATTTTCCATGCTAAAATTTAAACAGCAAATCATAATAACTAATTGTGCAGCATGGATCTGCTCTTCCTAGTAAGAGACCAGGACTCGTAGTATCGTTGAAAATCTCGTTGATATTTTTGTAAATTGTTCTTTGTGCTGTGGAACAGTTGGGAACTTTAAAATAAAGGTAATCAATTGTAAAACTGCTGTTGTGACGTCATGACCACTTTTGAGATTGTTGTCCTATGAATCCGTTTTGTGGTCCTATGGCCTAGATGGCAAAGCGCCTGCCTAGTAAGCAGGAGATCACGAGTTCGAGTCTCGTTGGGACCTGTAAGAAATGTCATCATAATCATCCCGTATCTCTTAAAAATCAGAAAAAGAACTGATAGAATCGTTAAAATAAGTTCTATTATAGCGCAGAATACCGTTAAATTGCTAGTTATAATGATTATTTTCTTGGTAGTCTAATTTTGACTGCCTACTCGGGCACAATTCCATAGGTATTTTCCATGCTAAAATTTAAACACCAAATCATAATAACTAATTGTGCAGCATGGATCTGCTCTTCTTAGTAAGAGACCAGGACTCGTAGTATCGTTGAAAATCTCGTTGATATTTTTGTAAATTGTTCTTTGTGCTGTGGAACAGTTGGGAACTTTAAAATAAAGGTAATCAATTGTAAAACTGCTGTTGTGACGTCATGACCACTTTTGAGATTGTTGTCCTATGAAGCCGTTTTGTGGTTCTATGGCTTAGATGGCAAAGCGCCTGCCTAGTAAGCAGGAGATCACGAGTTCGAGTCTCGTTGGGACCTGTAAGAAATGTCATAATAATCATCCCGTTTCTCTTAGAATTCAGAAAAAGAACTGATAGAATCGTTAAAATAAGATCTATTTTAGCGCAGAATACCGTTAAATTGCTAGTTATAATGATTATTTTCTTGGTAGTCTAATTTTGACTGCCTACTCGGGCACAATTCCATAGGTATTTTCCATGCTAAAATTTAAACACCAAATCATAATAACTAATTGTGCAGCATGGATCTGCTCTTCCTAGTAAAGACCAGGACTCGTAGTATCGTTGAAAATCTCGTTGATATTTTTGTAAATTGTTCTTTGTGCTGTGGAACAGTTGGAAACTTTAAAATAAAGGTAATCAATTGTAAAACTGCTGTTGTGACGTCATGACCACTTTTGAGATTGTTGTCCTATGAGGCCGTTTTGTGGTCCTATGGCTTAGATGGCAAAGCGCCTGCCTAGTAAGCAGGAGATCACGAGTTCGAGTCTCGTTGGGACCTGTAAGGAATGTCATCATAATCATCCCGTGTCTCTTAGAATTCAGAAAAAGAACTGATAGAATCGTTTAAATAAGATCTATTTTAGCGCAGAATACCGTTAAATTGCTAGTTATAATGATTATTTTCTTGGTAGTCTAATTTTGACTGCCTACTCGGGCACAATTCCAAAGGTATTTTCCATGCTGAAATTTAAACACGAAACCATAATAACTAATTGTGCAGCATGGATCTGCTCTTCCTAGTAAGAGACCAGGACTCGTAGTATCGTTGAAAATCTCGTAGATTTTTTTGTAAATTGTTTTTATGCTGTGGAACAGTTGGGAACTTTAAAATAGAAGTAATCAATTGTAAAACTGCTGTTGTGACGTCATGACCAATTTTTATATTGTTGTCCTATGAAGCAGTTTTGTGGTCCTATGGCTTAGATGGCAAAGCGCCAACCTAGTAAGCAGGAGATCACGAGTTCGAGTCTCGTTGGGACCTGTAAGAAATGTCATCATAATCATCCCGTGTCTTAGTAATCAGAAAAAGAACTGATAGAATCGTTAAAATAATTTCTATTATAGCGCAGAATACCGTTAAATTGCTAGTTATAATGATTATTTTCTTGGTAGTCTAATTTTGACTGCCTACTCGGGCACAATTCCAAAGGTATTTTCCATGCTAAAATTTAAACACCAAATCATAATAACTAATTGTGCAGCATGGATCTGCTCTTCCTAGTAAGAGACCAGGACTCGTAGTATCGTTGAAAATCTCGTTGATATTTTTGTAAATTGTTCTTTGTGCTGTGGAACAGTTGGGAACTTTAAAATAAAGGTAATCAATTGTAAAACTGCTGTTGTGACGTCATGACCACTTTTGAGATTGTTGTCCTATGAAGCCGTTTTGTGGTCCTATGGCCTAGATGGCAAAGCGCCTGCCTAGTAAGCAGGAGATCACGAGTTCGAGTCTCGTTGGGACCTGTAAGAAATGTCATCATAATCATCCCGTATCTCTTAAAAATCAGAAAAAGAACTGATAGAATCGTTAAAATAAGTTCTATTATAGCGCAGAATACCGTTAAATTGCTAGTTATAATGATTATTTTCTTGGTAGTCTAATTTTGACTGCCTACTCGGGCACAATTCCATAGGTATTTTCCATGCTAAAATTTAAACACCAAATCATAATAACTAATTGTGCAGCATGGATCTGCTCTTCTTAGTAAGAGACCAGGACTCGTAGTATCGTTGAAAATCTCGTTGATATTTTTGTAAATTGTTCTTTGTGCTGTGGAACAGTTGGGAACTTTAAAATAAAAGTAATCAATTGTAAAACTGCTGTTGTGACGTCATGACCACTTTTGAGATTGTTGTCCTATGAAGCAGTTTTGTCGTCCTATGGCTTAGATGGCAAAGCGCCTGCCTAATAAGCAGGAGATCACGAGTTCGAGTTTCGTTGGGACCTGTAAGAAATGTCATCATAATCATCCCGTGTCTCTTAGAAATCAGAAAAGAACTGATAGAATCGATAAAATAATTTCTATTATAGCGCAGAATACCGTTAAATTGCTAGTTATAATGATTATTTTCTTGGTAGTCTAATTTTGACTGCCTACTCGGGCACAATTCCAAAGGTATTTTCCATGCTAAAATTTAAACAGCAAATCATAATAACTAATTGTGCAGCATGGATCTGCTCTTCCTAGTAAGAGACCAGGACTCGTAGTATCGTTGAAAATCTCGTTGATATTTTTGTAAATTGTTCTTTGTGCTGTGGAACAGTTGGGAACTTTAAAATAAAGGTAATCAATTGTAAAACTGCTGTTGTGACGTCATGACCACTTTTGAGATTGTTGTCCTATGAATCCGTTTTGTGGTCCTATGGCCTAGATGGCAAAGCGCCTGCCTAGTAAGCAGGAGATCACGAGTTCGAGTCTCGTTGGGACCTGTAAGAAATGTCATCATAATCATCCCGTATCTCTTAAAAATCAGAAAAAGAACTGATAGAATCGTTAAAATAAGTTCTATTATAGCGCAGAATACCGTTAAATTGCTAGTTATAATGATTATTTTCTTGGTAGTCTAATTTTGACTGCCTACTCGGGCACAATTCCATAGGTATTTTCCATGCTAAAATTTAAACACCAAATCATAATAACTAATTGTGCAGCATGGATCTGCTCTTCTTAGTAAGAGACCAGGACTCGTAGTATCGTTGAAAATCTCGTTGATATTTTTGTAAATTGTTCTTTGTGCTGTGGAACAGTTGGGAACTTTAAAATAAAGGTAATCAATTGTAAAACTGCTGTTGTGACGTCATGACCACTTTTGAGATTGTTGTCCTATGAAGCCGTTTTGTGGTTCTATGGCTTAGATGGCAAAGCGCCTGCCTAGTAAGCAGGAGATCACGAGTTCGAGTCTCGTTGGGACCTGTAAGAAATGTCATAATAATCATCCCGTTTCTCTTAGAATTCAGAAAAAGAACTGATAGAATCGTTAAAATAAGATCTATTTTAGCGCAGAATACCGTTAAATTGCTAGTTATAATGATTATTTTCTTGGTAGTCTAATTTTGACTGCCTACTCGGGCACAATTCCATAGGTATTTTCCATGCTAAAATTTAAACACCAAATCATAATAACTAATTGTGCAGCATGGATCTGCTCTTCCTAGTAAAGACCAGGACTCGTAGTATCGTTGAAAATCTCGTTGATATTTTTGTAAATTGTTCTTTGTGCTGTGGAACAGTTGGAAACTTTAAAATAAAGGTAATCAATTGTAAAACTGCTGTTGTGACGTCATGACCACTTTTGAGATTGTTGTCCTATGAGGCCGTTTTGTGGTCCTATGGCTTAGATGGCAAAGCGCCTGCCTAGTAAGCAGGAGATCACGAGTTCGAGTCTCGTTGGGACCTGTAAGGAATGTCATCATAATCATCCCGTGTCTCTTAGAATTCAGAAAAAGAACTGATAGAATCGTTTAAATAAGATCTATTTTAGCGCAGAATACCGTTAAATTGCTAGTTATAATGATTATTTTCTTGGTAGTCTAATTTTGACTGCCTACTCGGGCACAATTCCAAAGGTATTTTCCATGCTGAAATTTAAACACCAAATCATAATAACTAATTGTGCAGCATGGATCTGCTCTTCCTAGTAAGAGACCAGGACTCGTAGTATCGTTGAAAATCTCGTTGATTTTTTTGTAAATTGTTTTTGTGCTGTGGAACAGTTGGGAACTTTAAAATAGAAGTAATCAATTGTAAAACTGCTGTTGTGACGTCATGACCACTTTTTAAATTGTTGTCCTATGAAGCCGTTTTGTGGTCCTATGGCTTAGATGGCAAAGCGCCTGCCTAGTAAGCAGGTAATCACGAGTTCGAGTCTCATTGGGACCTGTAAGAAATGTCATCATAATCATCCCGTGTCTCTTAGAATTCAGAAAAAGAACTGATAGAATCGTTAAAATAAGATCTATTTTAGCGCAGAATACCGTTAAATTGCTAGTTATAATGATTATTTTCTTGGTAGTCTAATTTTGACTGCCTACTCGGGCACAATTCCATAGGTATTTTCCATGCTAAAATTTAAACACCAAATCATAATAACTAATTGTGCAGCATGGATCTGCTCTTCTTAGTAAGAGACCAGGACTCGTAGTATCGTTGAAAATCTCGTTGATATTTTTGTAAATTGTTCTTTGTGCTGTGGAACAGTTGGGAACTTTAAAATAAAAGTAATCAATTGTAAAACTGCTGTTGTGACGTCATGACCACTTTTGAGATTGTTGTCCTATGAAGCCGTTTTGTGGTCCTATGGCTTAGATGGCAAAGTGCCTGCCTAGTAAGCAGGAGATCACGAGTTCGAGTCTCGTTGGGACCTGTAAGAAATGTCATCATAATCATCCCGTGTCTCTTAGAATTCAGAAAACGAACTGATAGAATCGTTAAAATAAGTTCTATTTTAGCGCAGAATACCGTTAAATTGCTAGTTATTATGATTATTTTCTTGGTAGTCTAATTTTGATTGCCTACTCGGGCACAATTCCAAAGGTATTTTCCATGCTGAAATTTAAACACCAAATCATAATAACTAATTGTGCAGCATGGATCTGCTCTTCCTAGTAAGAGACCAGGACTCGTAGTATCGTTGAAAATCTCGTTGATTTTTTTGTAAATTGTTTGGAACAGTTGGGAACTTTAAAATAGAAGTAATCAATTGTAAAACTGCTGTTGTGACGTCATGACCACTTTTGAGATTGTTGTCCTATGAAGCAGTTTTGTCGTCCTATGGCTTAGATGGCAAAGCGCCTGCCTAATAAGCAGGAGATCACGAGTTCGAGTCTCGTTGGGACCTGTAAGAAATGTCATCATAATCATTCCGTGTCTCTTAGAAATCAGAAAAAGAACTGATAGAATCGTTAAAATAAGTTCTATTATAGCGCAGAATACCGTTAAATTGCTAGTTATAATGATTATTTTCTTGGTAGTCTAATTTTGACTGCCTACTCGGGCACAATTCCATAGGTATTTTCCATGCTAAAATTTAAACACCAAATCATAATAACTAATTGTGCAGCATGGATCTGCTCTTCTTAGTAAGAGACCAGGACTCGTAGTATCGTTGAAAATCTCGTTGATATTTTTGTAAATTGTTCTTTGTGCTGTGGAACAGTTGGGAACTTTAAAATAAAGGTAATCAATTGTAAAACTGCTGTTGTGACGTCATGACCACTTTTGAGATTGTTGTCCTATGAAGCCGTTTTGTGGTTCTATGGCTTAGATGGCAAAGCGCCTGCCTAGTAAGCAGGAGATCACGAGTTCGAGTCTCGTTGGGACCTGTAAGAAATGTCATAATAATCATCCCGTTTCTCTTAGAATTCAGAAAAAGAACTGATAGAATCGTTAAAATAAGATCTATTTTAGCGCAGAATACCGTTAAATTGCTAGTTATAATGATTATTTTCTTGGTAGTCTAATTTTGACTGCCTACTCGGGCACAATTCCATAGGTATTTTCCATGCTAAAATTTAAACACCAAATCATAATAACTAATTGTGCAGCATGGATCTGCTCTTCCTAGTAAAGACCAGGACTCGTAGTATCGTTGAAAATCTCGTTGATATTTTTGTAAATTGTTCTTTGTGCTGTGGAACAGTTGGAAACTTTAAAATAAAGGTAATCAATTGTAAAACTGCTGTTGTGACGTCATGACCACTTTTGAGATTGTTGTCCTATGAGGCCGTTTTGTGGTCCTATGGCTTAGATGGCAAAGCGCCTGCCTAGTAAGCAGGAGATCACGAGTTCGAGTCTCGTTGGGACCTGTAAGGAATGTCATCATAATCATCCCGTGTCTCTTAGAATTCAGAAAAAGAACTGATAGAATCGTTTAAATAAGATCTATTTTAGCGCAGAATACCGTTAAATTGCTAGTTATAATGATTATTTTCTTGGTAGTCTAATTTTGACTGCCTACTCGGGCACAATTCCAAAGGTATTTTCCATGCTGAAATTTAAACACCAAATCATAATAACTAATTGTGCAGCATGGATCTGCTCTTCCTAGTAAGAGACCAGGACTCGTAGTATCGTTGAAAATCTCGTTGATTTTTTTGTAAATTGTTTTTGTGCTGTGGAACAGTTGGGAACTTTAAAATAGAAGTAATCAATTGTAAAACTGCTGTTGTGACGTCATGACCACTTTTTAAATTGTTGTCCTATGAAGCCGTTTTGTGGTCCTATGGCTTAGATGGCAAAGCGCCTGCCTAGTAAGCAGGTAATCACGAGTTCGAGTCTCATTGGGACCTGTAAGAAATGTCATCATAATCATCCCGTGTCTCTTAGAATTCAGAAAAAGAACTGATAGAATCGTTAAAATAAGATCTATTTTAGCGCAGAATACCGTTAAATTGCTAGTTATAATGATTATTTTCTTGGTAGTCTAATTTTGACTGCCTACTCGGGCACAATTCCATAGGTATTTTCCATGCTAAAATTTAAACACCAAATCATAATAACTAATTGTGCAGCATGGATCTGCTCTTCTTAGTAAGAGACCAGGACTCGTAGTATCGTTGAAAATCTCGTTGATATTTTTGTAAATTGTTCTTTGTGCTGTGGAACAGTTGGGAACTTTAAAATAAAAGTAATCAATTGTAAAACTGCTGTTGTGACGTCATGACCACTTTTGAGATTGTTGTCCTATGAAGCCGTTTTGTGGTCCTATGGCTTAGATGGCAAAGTGCCTGCCTAGTAAGCAGGAGATCACGAGTTCGAGTCTCGTTGGGACCTGTAAGAAATGTCATCATAATCATCCCGTGTCTCTTAGAATTCAGAAAACGAACTGATAGAATCGTTAAAATAAGTTCTATTTTAGCGCAGAATACCGTTAAATTGCTAGTTATTATGATTATTTTCTTGGTAGTCTAATTTTGATTGCCTACTCGGGCACAATTCCAAAGGTATTTTCCATGCTGAAATTTAAACACCAAATCATAATAACTAATTGTGCAGCATGGATCTGCTCTTCCTAGTAAGAGACCAGGACTCGTAGTATCGTTGAAAATCTCGTTGATTTTTTTGTAAATTGTTTGGAACAGTTGGGAACTTTAAAATAGAAGTAATCAATTGTAAAACTGCTGTTGTGACGTCATGACCACTTTTGAGATTGTTGTCCTATGAAGCAGTTTTGTCGTCCTATGGCTTAGATGGCAAAGCGCCTGCCTAATAAGCAGGAGATCACGAGTTCGAGTCTCGTTGGGACCTGTAAGAAATGTCATCATAATCATTCCGTGTCTCTTAGAAATCAGAAAAAGAACTGATAGAATCGTTAAAATAAGTTCTATTATAGCGCAGAATACCGTTAAATTGCTAGTTATAATGATTATTTTCTTGGTAGTCTAATTTTGACTGCCTACTCGGGCACAATTCCATAGGTATTTTCCATGCTAAAATTTAAACACCAAATCATAATAACTAATTGTGCAGCATGGATCTGCTCTTCCTAGTAAGAGACCAGGACTCGTAGTATCGTTGAAAATCTCGTTGATATTTTTGTAAATTGTTCTTTGTGCTGTGGAACAGTTGGGAACTTTAAAATAAAGGTAATCAATTGTAAAACTGCTGTTGTGACGTCATGACCACTTTTGAGATTGTTGTCCTATGAAGCCGTTTTGTGGTTCTATGGCTTAGATGGCAAAGCGCCTGCCTAGTAAGCAGGAGATCACGAGTTCGAGTCTCGTTGGGACCTGTAAGAAATGTCATAATAATCATCCCATTTCTCTTAGAATTCAGAAAAAGAACTGATAGAATCGTTAAAATAAGATCTATTTTAGCGCAGAATACCGTTAAATTTCTAGTTATAATGATTATTTTCTTGGTAGTCTAATTTTGACTGCCTACTCGGGCACAATTCCATAGGTATTTTCCATGCTAAAATTTAAACACCAAATCATAATAACTAATTGTGCAGCATGGATCTGCTCTTCCTAGTAAAGACCAGGACTCGTAGTATCGTTGAAAATCTCGTTGATATTTTTGTAAATTGTTCTTTGTGCTGTGGAACAGTTGGAAACTTTAAAATAAAGGTAATCAATTGTAAAACTGCTGTTGTGACGTCATGACCACTTTTGAGATTGTTGTCCTATGAGGCCGTTTTGTGGTCCTATGGCTTAGATGGCAAAGCGCCTGCTTAGTAAGCAGGAGATCACGAGTTCGAGTCTCGTTGGGACCTGTAAGGAATGTCATCATAATCATCCCGTGTCTCTTAGAATTCAGAAAAAGAATTGATAGAATCGTTTAAATAAGATCTATTTTAGCGCAGAATACCGTTAAATTGCTAGTTATAATGATTATTTTCTTGGTAGTCTAATTTTGACTGCCTACTCGGGCACAATTCCAAAGGTATTTTCCATGCTGAAATTTAAACACCAAATCATAATAACTAATTGTGCAGCATGGATCTGCTCTTCCTAGTAAGAGACCAGGACTCGTAGTATCGTTGAAAATCTCGTTGATTTTTTTGTAAATTGTTTTTGTGCTGTGGAACAGTTGGGAACTTTAAAATAGAAGTAATCAATTGTAAAACTGCTGTTGTGACGTCATGACCACTTTTTAAATTGTTGTCCTATGAAGCCGTTTTGTGGTCCTATGGCTTAGATGGCAAAGCGCCTGCCTAGTAAGCAGGAAATCACGAGTTCGAGTCTCATTGGGACCTGTAAGAAATGTCATCATAATCATCCCGTGTCTCTTAGAATTCAGAAAAAGAACTGATAGAATCGTTAAAATAAGATCTATTTTAGCGCAGAATACCGTTAAATTGCTAGTTATAATGATTATTTTCTTGGTAGTCTAATTTTGACTGCCTACTCGGGCACAATTCCAAAGGTATTTTCCATGCTAAAATTTAAACACCAAATCATAATAACTAATTGTGCAGCATGGATCTGCTCTTCCTAGTAAGAGACCAGGACTCGTAGTATCGTTGAAAATCTCGTAGATATTTTTGTAAATTGTTCTTTGTGCTGTGGAACAGTTGGGAACTTTAAAATAAAGGTAATCAATTGTAAAACTGCTGTTGTGACGTCATGACCACTTTTCAGATTGTTGTCCTATGAAGCCGTTTTGTGGTCCTATGGCTTAGATGGCAAAGCGCCTGCCTAGTAAGCAGGAGATCACGAGTTCGAGTCTCGTTAGAACCTGTAAGAAATGTCATCATAATCATCCCGTGTCTCTTCGAATTCAGAAAAAGAACTGATAGAATCGTTTAAATAAGATCTATTTTAGCGCAGAATACCGTTAAATTGCTAGTTATAATGATTATTTTCTTGGTAGTCTAATTTTGACTGCCTACTCGGGCACAATTCCAAAGGTATTTTCCATGCTGAAATTTAAACACGAAACCATAATAAGTAATTGTGCAGCATGGATCTGCTCTTCCTAGTAAGAGACCAGGACTCGTAGTATCGTTGAAAATCTCGTAGATTTTTTTGTAAATTGTTTTTGTGCTGTGGAACAGTTGGGAACTTTAAAATAAAAGTAATCAATTGTAAAACTGCTGTTGTGACGTCATGACCACTTTTTATATTGTTGTCCTATGAAGCAGTTTTGTGGTCCTATGGCTTAGATGGCAAAGCGCCTGCCTAGTAAGCAGGAGATCACGAGTTCGAGTCTCGTTGGGACCTGTAAGAAATGTCATCATAATCATCCCGTTTCTCTTAGAATTCAGAAAAAGAACTGATAGAATCGTTAAAATAAGATCTATTTTAGCGCAGAATACCGTTAAATTGCTAGTTATAATGATTATTTTCTTGGTAGTCTAATTTTGACTGCCTACTCGGGCACAATTCCATAGGTATTTTCCATGCTAAAATTTAAACACCAAATCATAATAACTAATTGTGCAGCATGGATCTGCTCTTCCTAGTAAAGACCAGGACTCGTAGTATCGTTGAAAATCTCGTTGATATTTTTGTAAATTGTTCTTTGTGCTGTGGAACAGTTGGAAACTTTAAAATAAAGGTAATCAATTGTAAAACTGCTGTTGTGACGTCATGACCACTTTTGAGATTGTTGTCCTATGAGGCCGTTTTGTGGTCCTATGGCTTAGATGGCAAAGCGCCTGCCTAGTAAGCAGGAGATCACGAGTTCGAGTCTCGTTGGGACCTGTAAGGAATGTCATCATAATCATCCCGTGTCTCTTAGAATTCAGAAAAAGAACTGATAGAATCGTTTAAATAAGATCTATTTTAGCGCAGAATACCGTTAAATTGCTAGTTATAATGATTATTTTCTTGGTAGTCTAATTTTGACTGCCTACTCGGGCACAATTCCAAAGGTATTTTCCATGCTGAAATTTAAACACCAAATCATAATAACTAATTGTGCAGCATGGATCTGCTCTTCCTAGTAAGAGACCAGGACTCGTAGTATCGTTGAAAATCTCGTTGATTTTTTTGTAAATTGTTTTTGTGCTGTGGAACAGTTGGGAACTTTAAAATAGAAGTAATCAATTGTAAAACTGCTGTTGTGACGTCATGACCACTTTTTAAATTGTTGTCCTATGAAGCCGTTTTGTGGTCCTATGGCTTAGATGGCAAAGCGCCTGCCTAGTAAGCAGGTAATCACGAGTTCGAGTCTCATTGGGACCTGTAAGAAATGTCATCATAATCATCCCGGGTCTCTTAGAATTCAGAAAAAGAACTGATAGAATCGTTAAAATAAGATCTATTTTAGCGCAGAATACCGTTAAATTGCTAGTTATAATGATTATTTTCTTGGTAGTCTAATTTTGACTGCCTACTCGGGCACAATTCCATAGGTATTTTCCATGCTAAAATTTAAACACCAAATCATAATAACTAATTGTGCAGCATGGATCTGCTCTTCCTAGTAAGAGACCAGGACTCGTAGTATCGTTGAAAATCTCGTTGATATTTTTGTAAATTGTTCTTTGTGCTGTGGAACAGTTGGGAACTTTAAAATAAAGGTAATCAATTGTAAAACTGCTGTTGTGACGTCATGACCACTTTTGAGATTGTTGTCCTATGAAGCCGTTTTGTGGTTCTATGGCTTAGATGGCAAAGCGCCTGCCTAGTAAGCAGGAGATCACGAGTTCGAGTCTCGTTGGGACCTGTAAGAAATGTCATAATAATCATCCCATTTCTCTTAGAATTCAGAAAAAGAACTGATAGAATCGTTAAAATAAGATCTATTTTAGCGCAGAATACCGTTAAATTGCTAGTTATAATGATTATTTTCTTGGTAGTCTAATTTTGACTGCCTACTCGGGCACAATTCCATAGGTATTTTCCATGCTAAAATTTAAACACCAAATCATAATAACTAATTGTGCAGCATGGATCTGCTCTTCCTAGTAAAGACCAGGACTCGTAGTATCGTTGAAAATCTCGTTGATATTTTTGTAAATTGTTCTTTGTGCTGTGGAACAGTTGGAAACTTTAAAATAAAGGTAATCAATTGTAAAACTGCTGTTGTGACGTCATGACCACTTTTGAGATTGTTGTCCTATGAGGCCGTTTTGTGGTCCTATGGCTTAGATGGCAAAGCGCCTGCTTAGTAAGCAGGAGATCACGAGTTCGAGTCTCGTTGGGACCTGTAAGGAATGTCATCATAATCATCCCGTGTCTCTTAGAATTCAGAAAAAGAATTGATAGAATCGTTTAAATAAGATCTATTTTAGCGCAGAATACCGTTAAATTGCTAGTTATAATGATTATTTTCTTGGTAGTCTAATTTTGACTGCCTACTCGGGCACAATTCCAAAGGTATTTTCCATGCTGAAATTTAAACACCAAATCATAATAACTAATTGTGCAGCATGGATCTGCTCTTCCTAGTAAGAGACCAGGACTCGTAGTATCGTTGAAAATCTCGTTGATTTTTTTGTAAATTGTTTTTGTGCTGTGGAACAGTTGGGAACTTTAAAATAGAAGTAATCAATTGTAAAACTGCTGTTGTGACGTCATGACCACTTTTTAAATTGTTGTCCTATGAAGCCGTTTTGTGGTCCTATGGCTTAGATGGCAAAGCGCCTGCCTAGTAAGCAGGAAATCACGAGTTCGAGTCTCATTGGGACCTGTAAGAAATGTCATCATAATCATCCCGTGTCTCTTAGAATTCAGAAAAAGAACTGATAGAATCGTTAAAATAAGATCTATTTTAGCGCAGAATACCGTTAAATTGCTAGTTATAATGATTATTTTCTTGGTAGTCTAATTTTGACTGCCTACTCGGGCACAATTCCAAAGGTATTTTCCATGCTAAAATTTAAACACCAAATCATAATAACTAATTGTGCAGCATGGATCTGCTCTTCCTAGTAAGAGACCAGGACTCGTAGTATCGTTGAAAATCTCGTAGATATTTTTGTAAATTGTTCTTTGTGCTGTGGAACAGTTGGGAACTTTAAAATAAAGGTAATCAATTGTAAAACTGCTGTTGTGACGTCATGACCACTTTTGAGATTGTTGTCCTATGAAGCCGTTTTGTGGTCCTATGGCTTAGATGGCAAAGCGCCTGCCTAGTAAGCAGGAGATCACGAGTTCGAGTCTCGTTAGAACCTGTAAGAAATGTCATCATAATCATCCCGTGTCTCTTCGAATTCAGAAAAAGAACTGATAGAATCGTTTAAATAAGATCTATTTTAGCGCAGAATACCGTTAAATTGCTAGTTATAATGATTATTTTCTTGGTAGTCTAATTTTGACTGCCTACTCGGGCACAATTCCAAAGGTATTTTCCATGCTGAAATTTAAACACGAAACCATAATAAGTAATTGTGCAGCATGGATCTGCTCTTCCTAGTAAGAGACCAGGACTCGTAGTATCGTTGAAAATCTCGTAGATTTTTTTGTAAATTGTTTTTGTGCTGTGGAACAGTTGGGAACTTTAAAATAAAAGTAATCAATTGTAAAACTGCTGTTGTGACGTCATGACCACTTTTTATATTGTTGTCCTATGAAGCAGTTTTGTGGTCCTATGGCTTAGATGGCAAAGCGCCTGCCTAGTAAGCAGGAGATCACGAGTTCGAGTCTCGTTGGGACCTGTAAGAAATGTCATCATAATCATCCCGTTTCTCTTAGAATTCAGAAAAAGAACTGATAGAATCGTTAAAATAAGATCTATTTTAGCGCAGAATACCGTTAAATTGCTAGTTATAATGATTATTTTCTTGGTAGTCTAATTTTGACTGCCTACTCGGGCACAATTCCATAGGTATTTTCCATGCTAAAATTTAAACACCAAATCATAATAACTAATTGTGCAGCATGGATCTGCTCTTCCTAGTAAAGACCAGGACTCGTAGTATCGTTGAAAATCTCGTTGATATTTTTGTAAATTGTTCTTTGTGCTGTGGAACAGTTGGAAACTTTAAAATAAAGGTAATCAATTGTAAAACTGCTGTTGTGACGTCATGACCACTTTTGAGATTGTTGTCCTATGAGGCCGTTTTGTGGTCCTATGGCTTAGATGGCAAAGCGCCTGCCTAGTAAGCAGGAGATCACGAGTTCGAGTCTCGTTGGGACCTGTAAGGAATGTCATCATAATCATCCCGTGTCTCTTAGAATTCAGAAAAAGAACTGATAGAATCGTTTAAATAAGATCTATTTTAGCGCAGAATACCGTTAAATTGCTAGTTATAATGATTATTTTCTTGGTAGTCTAATTTTGACTGCCTACTCGGGCACAATTCCAAAGGTATTTTCCATGCTGAAATTTAAACACCAAATCATAATAACTAATTGTGCAGCATGGATCTGCTCTTCCTAGTAAGAGACCAGGACTCGTAGTATCGTTGAAAATCTCGTTGATTTTTTTGTAAATTGTTTTTGTGCTGTGGAACAGTTGGGAACTTTAAAATAGAAGTAATCAATTGTAAAACTGCTGTTGTGACGTCATGACCACTTTTTAAATTGTTGTCCTATGAAGCCGTTTTGTGGTCCTATGGCTTAGATGGCAAAGCGCCTGCCTAGTAAGCAGGAAATCACGAGTTCGAGTCTCATTGGGACCTGTAAGAAATGTCATCATAATCATCCCGTGTCTCTTAGAATTCAGAAAAAGAACTGATAGAATCGTTAAAATAAGATCTATTTTAGCGCAGAATACCGTTAAATTGCTAGTTATAATGATTATTTTCTTGGTAGTCTAATTTTGACTGCCTACTCGGGCACAATTCCAAAGGTATTTTCCATGCTAAAATTTAAACACCAAATCATAATAACTAATTGTGCAGCATGGATCTGCTCTTCCTAGTAAGAGACCAGGACTCGTAGTATCGTTGAAAATCTCGTAGATATTTTTGTAAATTGTTCTTTGTGCTGTGGAACAGTTGGGAACTTTAAAATAAAAGTAATCAATTGTAAAACTGCTGTTGTGACGTCATGACCACTTTTTATATTGTTGTCCTATGAAGCCGTTTTGTGGTCCTATGGCTTAGATGGCAAAGCGCCTGCCTAGTAAGCAGGAGATCACGAGTTCGAGTCTCGTTAGAACCTGTAAGAAATGTCATCATAATCATCCCGTGTCTCTTCGAATTCAGAAAAAGAACTGATAGAATCGTTTAAATAAGATCTATTTTAGCGCAGAATACCGTTAAATTGCTAGTTATAATGATTATTTTCTTGGTAGTCTAATTTTGACTGCCTACTCGGGCACAATTCCAAAGGTATTTTCCATGCTGAAATTTAAACACGAAACCATAATAAGTAATTGTGCAGCATGGATCTGCTCTTCTTAGTAAGAGACCAGGACTCGTAGTATCGTTGAAAATCTCGTTGATATTTTTGTAAATTGTTCTTTGTGCTGTGGAACAGTTGGGAACTTTAAAATAAAGGTAATCAATTGTAAAACTGCTGTTGTGACGTCATGACCACTTTTGAGATTGTTGTCCTATGAAGCCGTTTTGTGGTTCTATGGCTTAGATGGCAAAGCGCCTGCCTATTAAGCAGGAAATCACGAGTTCGAGTCTCGTTGGGACCTGTAAGGAATGTCATCATAATCATCCCGTGTCTATTAGAATTCAGAAAAAGAACTGATAGAATCGTTAAAATAAGATCTATTTTAGCGCAAAATACCGTTAAATTGCTAGTTATAATGATTATTTTCTTGGTAGTCTAATTTTGACTGCCTACTCGGGCACAATTCCAAAGGTATTTTCCATGCTGAAATTTAAACACGAAACCATAATAACTAATTGTGCAGCATGGATCTGCTCTTCCTAGTAAGAGACCAGGACTCGTAGTATCGTTGAAAATCTCGTAGATTTTTTTGTAAATTGTTTTTGTGCTGTGGAACAGTTGGGAACTTTAAAATAGAAGTAATCAATTGTAAAACTGCTGTTGTGACGTCATGACCACTTTTCAAATTGTTGTCCTATGAAGCCGTTTTGTGGTCCTATGGCTTAGATGGCAAAGCGCCTGCCTAGTAAGCAGGAGATCACGAGTTCGAGTCTCGTTGGGACCTGTATGAAATGTCATCATAATCATCCCGTGTCTCTTAGAAATCAGAAAAAGAACTGATAGAATCGTTAAAATAAGTTCTATTATAGCGCAGAATACCGTTAAATTGCTAGTTATAATGATTATTTTCTTGGTAGTCTAATTTTGACTGCCTACTCGGGCACAATTCCATAGGTATTTTCCATGCTAAAATTTAAACACCAAATCATAATAACTAATTGTGCAGCATGGATCTGCTCTTCCTAGTAAGAGACCAGGACTCGTAGTATCGTTGAAAATCTCGTAGATATTTTTGTAAATTGTTCTTTGTGCTGTGGAACAGTTGGGAACTTTAAAATAAAAGTAATCAATTGTAAAACTGCTGTTGTGACGTCATGACCACTTTTTATATTGTTGTCCTATGAAGCCGTTTTGTGGTCCTATGGCTTAGATGGCAAAGCGCCTGCCTAGTAAGCAGGAGATCACGAGTTCGAGTCTCGTTAGAACCTGTAAGAAATGTCATCATAATCATCCCGTGTCTCTTCGAATTCAGAAAAAGAACTGATAGAATCGTTTAAATAAGATCTATTTTAGCGCAGAATACCGTTAAATTGCTAGTTATAATGATTATTTTCTTGGTAGTCTAATTTTGACTGCCTACTCGGGCACAATTCCAAAGGTATTTTCCATGCTGAAATTTAAACACGAAACCATAATAAGTAATTGTGCAGCATGGATCTGCTCTTCTTAGTAAGAGACCAGGACTCGTAGTATCGTTGAAAATCTCGTTGATATTTTTGTAAATTGTTCTTTGTGCTGTGGAACAGTTGGGAACTTTAAAATAAAGGTAATCAATTGTAAAACTGCTGTTGTGACGTCATGACCACTTTTGAGATTGTTGTCCTATGAAGCCGTTTTGTGGTTCTATGGCTTAGATGGCAAAGCGCCTGCCTATTAAGCAGGAAATCACGAGTTCGAGTCTCGTTGGGACCTGTAAGGAATGTCATCATAATCATCCCGTGTCTATTAGAATTCAGAAAAAGAACTGATAGAATCGTTAAAATAAGATCTATTTTAGCGCAAAATACCGTTAAATTGCTAGTTATAATGATTATTTTCTTGGTAGTCTAATTTTGACTGCCTACTCGGGCACAATTCCAAAGGTATTTTCCATGCTGAAATTTAAACACGAAACCATAATAACTAATTGTGCAGCATGGATCTGCTCTTCCTAGTAAGAGACCAGGACTCGTAGTATCGTTGAAAATCTCGTAGATTTTTTTGTAAATTGTTTTTGTGCTGTGGAACAGTTGGGAACTTTAAAATAGAAGTAATCAATTGTAAAACTGCTGTTGTGACGTCATGACCACTTTTCAAATTGTTGTCCTATGAAGCCGTTTTGTGGTCCTATGGCTTAGATGGCAAAGCGCCTGCCTAGTAAGCAGGAGATCACGAGTTCGAGTCTCGTTGGGACCTGTATGAAATGTCATCATAATCATCCCGTGTCTCTTAGAAATCAGAAAAAGAACTGATAGAATCGTTAAAATAAGTTCTATTATAGCGCAGAATACCGTTAAATTGCTAGTTATAATGATTATTTTCTTGGTAGTCTAATTTTGACTGCCTACTCGGGCACAATTCCATAGGTATTTTCCATGCTAAAATTTAAACACCAAATCATAATAACTAATTGTGCAGCATGGATCTGCTCTTCCTAGTAAGAGACCAGGACTCGTAGTATCGTTGAAAATCTCGTAGATTTTTTTGTAAATTGTTTTTGTGCTGTGGAACAGTTGGGAACTTTAAAATAGAAGTAATCAATTGTAAAACTGCTGTTGTGACGTCATGACCACTTTTCAAATTGTTGTCCTATGAAGCCGTTTTGTGGTTCTATGGCTTAGATGGCAAAGCGCCTGCCTAGTAAGCAGGAGATCACGAGTTCGAGTCTCGTTGGGACCTGTATGAAATGTCATCATAATCATCCCGTGTCTCTTAGAAATCAGAAAAAGAACTGATAGAATCGTTAAAATAAGTTCTATTATAGCGCAGAATACCGTTAAATTGCTAGTTATAATGATTATTTTCTTGGTAGTCTAATTTTGACTGCCTACTCGGGCACAATTCCATAGGTATTTTCCATGCTAAAATTTAAACACCAAATCATAATAACTAATTGTGCAGCATGGATCTGCTCTTCCTAGTAAGAGACCAGGACTCGTAGTATCGTTGAAAATCTCGTTGATTTTTTTGTAAATTGTTCTTTGTGCTGTGGAACAGTTGGGAACTTTAAAATAAAGGTAATCAATTGTAAAACTGCTGTTGTGACGTCATGACCACTTTTGAGATTGTTGTCCTATGAAGCCGTTTTGTGGTCCTATGGCTTAGATGGCAAAGCGCCTGCCTAGTAAGCAGGAGATCACGAGTTCGAGTCTCGTTGGGACCTGTCAGAAATGTCATCATAATCATCCCGTGTCTCTTAGAAATCAGAAAAAGAACTGATAGAATCGTTAAAATAAGTTCTATTATAGCGCAGAATACCGTTAAATTGCTAGTTATAATGATTATTTTCTTGGTAGTCTAATTTTGACTGCCTACTCGGGCACAATTCCATAGGTATTTTCCATGCTAAAATTTAAACACGAAACCATAATAAGTAATTGTGCAGCATGGATCTGCTCTTCCTAGTAAGAGACCAGGACTCGTAGTATCGTTGAAAATCTCGTAGATTTTTTTGTAAATTGTTTTTGTGCTGTGGAACAGTTGGGAACTTTAAAATAAAAGTAATCAATTGTAAAACTGCTGTTGTGACGTCATGACCACTTTTTATATTGTTGTCCTATGAAGCAGTTTTGTGGTCCTATGGCTTAGATGGCAAAGCGCCTGCCTAGTAAGCAGGAGATCACGAGTTCGAGTCTCGTTGGGACCTGTAAGAAATGTCATCATAATCATCCCGTGTCTCTTAGAAATCAGAAAAAGAACTGATAGAATCGTTAAAATAAGTTCTAATATAGCGCAGAATACCGTTAAATTGCTAGTTATAATGATTATTTTCTTGGTAGTCTAATTTTGACTGCCTACTCGGGCACAATTCCATAGGTATTTTCCATGCTAAAATTTAAACACCAAATCATAATAACTAATTGTGCAGCATGGATCTGCTCTTCCTAGTAAGAGACCAGGAATCGTAGTATCGTTGAAAATCTCGTTGATATTTTTGTAAATTGTTCTTTGTGCTGTGGAACAGTTGGGAACTTTAAAATAAAGGTAATCAATTGTAAAACTGCTGTTGTGACGTCATGACCACTTTTGAGATTGTTGTCCTATGAAGCCGTTTTGTGGTTCTATGGCTTAGATGGCAAAGCGCCTGCCTAGTAAGCAGAAAATCACGAGTTCGAGTCTCGTTGGGACCTGTAAGGAATGTCATCATAATCATCCCGTGTCTATTAGAATTCAGAAAAAGAACTGATAGAATCGTTAAAATAAGATCTATTTTAGCGCAAAATACCGTTAAATTGCTAGTTATAATGATTATTTTCTTGGTAGTCTAATTTTGACTGCCTACTCGGGCACAATTCCAAAGGTATTTTCCATGCTGAAATTTAAACACGAAACCATAATAACTAATTGTGCAGCATGGATCTGCTCTTCCTAGTAAGAGACCAGGACTCGTAGTATCGTTGAAAATCTCGTAGATTTTTTTGTAAATTGTTTTTGTGCTGTGGAACAGTTGGGAACTTTAAAATAGAAGTAATCAATTGTAAAACTGCTGTTGTGACGTCATGACCACTTTTCAAATTGTTGTCCTATGAAGCCGTTTTGTGGTTCTATGGCTTAGATGGCAAAGCGCCTGCCTAGTAAGCAGGAGATCACGAGTTCGAGTCTCGTTGGGACCTGTATGAAATGTCATCATAATCATCCCGTGTCTCTTAGAAATCAGAAAAAGAACTGATAGAATCGTTAAAATGAGTTCTATTATAGCGCAGAATACCGTTAAATTGCTAGTTATAATGATTATTTTCTTGGTAGTCTAATTTTGACTGCCTACTCGGGCACAATTCCATAGGTATTTTCCATGCTAAAATTTAAACACCAAATCATAATAACTAATTGTGCAGCATGGATCTGCTCTTCCTAGTAAGAGACCAGGACTCGTAGTATCGTTGAAAATCTCGTAGATTTTTTTGTAAATTGTTTTTGTGCTGTGGAACAGTTGGGAACTTTAAAATAAAGGTAATCAATTGTAAAACTGCTGTTGTGACGTCATGACCACTTTTGAGATTGTTGTCCTATGAAGCCGTTTTGTGGTCCTATGGCTTAGATGGCAAAGCGCCTGCCTAGTAAGCAGGAGATCACGAGTTCGAGTCTCGTTGGGACCTGTCAGAAATGTCATCATAATCATCCCGTGTCTCTTAGAAATCAGAAAAAGAACTGATAGAATCGTTAAAATAAGTTCTATTATAGCGCAGAATACCGTTAAATTGCTAGTTATAATGATTATTTTCTTGGTAGTCTAATTTTGACTGCCTACTCGGGCACAATTCCATAGGTATTTTCCATGCTAAAATTTAAACACCAAATCATAATAACTAATTGTGCAGCATGGATCTGCTCTTCCTAGTAAGAGACCAGGACTCGTAGTATCGTTGAAAATCTCGTTGATATTTTTGTAAATTGTTCTTTGTGCTGTGGAACAGTTGGGAACTTTAAAGTAAAGGTAATCAATTGTAAAACTCTTGTTGTGACGTCATGACTACTTTTGAGATTGTTGTCCTATGAAGCCGTTTTGTGGTCCTATGGCTTAGATGGCAAAGCGCCTGCCTAGTAAGCAGGAGATCACGAGTTCGAGTCTCGTTGGGACCTGTAAGGAATGTCATCATAATCATCCCGTGTCTCTTAGAATTCAGAAAAAGAACTGATAGAATCGTTAAAATAAGATCTATTTTAGCGCAAAATACCGTTAAATTGCTAGTTATAATGATTATTTTCTTGGTAGTCTAATTTTGACTGCCTACTCGGGCACAATTCCAAAGGTATTTTCCATGCTGAAATTTAAACACGAAACCATAATAACTAATTGTGCAGCATGGATCTGCTCTTCCTAGTAAGAGACCAGGACTCGTAGTATCGTTGAAAATCTCGTAGATTTTTTTGTAAATTGTTTTTGTGCTGTGGAACAGTTGGGAACTTTAAAATAGAAGTAATCAATTGTAAAACTGCTGTTGTGACGTCATGACCACTTTTCAAATTGTTGTCCTATGAAGCCGTTTTGTGGTCCTATGGCTTAGATGGCAAAGCGCCTGCCTAGTAAGCAGGAGATCACGAGTTCGAGTCTCGTTGGGACCTGTATGAAATGTCATCATAATCATCCCGTGTCTCTTAGAAATCAGAAAAAGAACTGATAGAATCGTTAAAATAAGTTCTATTATAGCGCAGAATACCGTTAAATTGCTAGTTATAATGATTATTTTCTTGGTAGTCTAATTTTGACTGCCTACTCGGGCACAATTCCATAGGTATTTTCCATGCTAAAATTTAAACACCAAATCATAATAACTAATTGTGCAGCATGGATCTGCTCTTCCTAGTAAGAGACCAGGACTCGTAGTATCGTTGAAAATCTCGTTGATTTTTTTGTAAATTGTTCTTTGTGCTGTGGAACAGTTGGGAACTTTAAAATAAAGGTAATCAATTGTAAAACTGCTGTTGTGACGTCATGACCACTTTTGAGATTGTTGTCCTATGAAGCCGTTTTGTGGTCCAATGGCTTAGATGGCAAAGCGCCTGCCTAGTAAGCAGGAGATCACGAGTTCGAGTCTCGTTGGGACCTGTCAGAAATGTCATCATAATCATCCCGTGTCTCTTAGAAATCAGAAAAAGAACTGATAGAATCGTTAAAATAAGTTCTATTATAGCGCAGAATACCGTTAAATTGCTAGTTATAATGATTATTTTCTTGGTAGTCTAATTTTGACTGCCTACGCGGGCACAATTCCATAGGTATTTTCCATGCTAAAATTTAAACACCAAATCATAATAACTAATTGTGCAGCATGGATCTGCTCTTCCTAGTAAGAGACCAGGACTCGTAGTATCGTTGAAAATCTCGTTGATTTTTTTGTAAATTGTTCTTTGTGCTGTGGAACAGTTGGGAACTTTAAAATAAAGGTTTTCAATTGTAAAACTGCTGTTGTGACGTCATGACCACTTTTGAGATTGTTGTCCTATGAAGCCGTTTTGTGGTCCTATGGCTTAGATGGCAAAGCGCCTGCCTAGTAAGCAGGAGATCACGAGTTCGAGTCTCGTTGGGACCTGTCAGAAATGTCATCATAATCATCCCGTGTCTCTTAGAAATCAGAAAAAGAACTGATAGAATCGTTAAAATAAGTTCTATTATAGCGCAGAATACCGTTAAATTGCTAGTTATAATGATTATTTTCTTGGTAGTCTAATTTTGACTGCCTACTCGGGCACAATTCCATAGGTATTTTCCATGCTAAAATTTAAACACCAAATCATAATAACTAATTGTGCAGCATGGATCTGCTCTTCCTAGTAAGAGACCAGGACTCGTAGTATCGTTGAAAATCTCGTTGATATTTTTGTAAATTGTTCTTTGTGCTGTGGAACAGTTGGGAACTTTAAAATAAAGGTAATCAATTGTAAAACTCTTGTTGTGACGTCATGACCACTTTTGAGATTGTTGTCCTATGAAGCCGTTTTGTGGTCCTATGGCTTAGATGGCAAAGCGCCTGCCTAGTAAGCAGGAGATCACGAGTTCGAGTCTCGTTGGGACCTGTAAGGAATGTCATCATAATCATCCCGTGTCTCTTAGAATTCAGAAAAAGAACTGATAGAATCGTTAAAATAAGATCTATTTTAGCGCAAAATACCGTTAAATTGCTAGTTATAATGATTATTTTCTTGGTAGTCTAATTTTGACTGCCTACTCGGGCACAATTCCAAAGGTATTTTCCATGCTGAAATTTAAACACGAAACCATAATAACTAATTGTGCAGCATGGATCTGCTCTTCCTAGTAAGAGACCAGGACTCGTAGTATCGTTGAAAATCTCGTAGATTTTTTTGTAAATTGTTTTTGTGCTGTGGAACAGTTGGGAACTTTAAAATAGAAGTAATCAATTGTAAAACTGCTGTTGTGACGTCATGACCACTTTTCAAATTGTTGTCCTATGAAGCCGTTTTGTGGTCCTATGGCTTAGATGGCAAAGCGCCTGCCTAGTAAGCAGGAGATCACGAGTTCGAGTCTCGTTGGGACCTGTATGAAATGTCATCATAATCATCCCGTGTCTCTTAGAAATCAGAAAAAGAACTGATAGAATCGTTAAAATAAGTTCTATTATAGCGCAGAATACCGTTAAATTGCTAGTTATAATGATTATTTTCTTGGTAGTCTAATTTTGACTGCCTACTCGGGCACAATTCCATAGGTATTTTCCATGCTAAAATTTAAACACCAAATCATAATAACTAATTGTGCAGCATGGATCTGCTCTTCCTAGTAAGAGACCAGGACTCGTAGTATCGTTGAAAATCTCGTTGATTTTTTTGTAAATTGTTCTTTGTGCTGTGGAACAGTTGGGAACTTTAAAATAAAGGTAATCAATTGTAAAACTGCTGTTGTGACGTCATGACCACTTTTGAGATTGTTGTCCTATGAAGCCGTTTTGTGGTCCAATAGCTTAGATGGCAAAGCGCCTGCCTAGTAAGCAGGAGATCACGAGTTCGAGTCTCGTTGGGACCTGTCAGAAATGTCATCATAATCATCCCGTGTCTCTTAGAAATCAGAAAAAGAACTGATAGAATCGTTAAAATAAGTTCTATTATAGCGCAGAATACCGTTAAATTGCTAGTTATAATGATTATTTTCTTGGTAGTCTAATTTTGACTGCCTACGCGGGCACAATTCCATAGGTATTTTCCATGCTAAAATTTAAACACCAAATCATAATAACTAATTGTGCAGCATGGATCTGCTCTTCCTAGTAAGAGACCAGGACTCGTAGTATCGTTGAAAATCTCGTTGATTTTTTTGTAAATTGTTTGGAACAGTTGGGAACTTTAAAATAGAAGTAATCAATTGTAAAACTGCTGTTGTGACGTCATGACCACTTTTGAGATTGTTGTCCTATGAAGCCGTTTTATGGTTCTATGGCTTAGATGGCAAAGCGCCTGCCTAGTAAGCAGGAGATCACGAGTTCGAGTCTCGTTGGGACCTGTAAGGAATGTCATCATAATCATCCCGTGTCTCTTAGAATTCAGAAAAAGAGCTGATAGAATCGATAAAATAAGATCTATTTTAGCGCAAAATACCGTTAAATTGCTAGTTATAATGATTATTTTCTTGGTAGTCTAATTTTGACTGCCTACTCGGGCACAATTCCAAAGGTATTTTCCATGCTGAAATTTAAACACGAAACCATAATAACTAATTGTGCAGCATGGATCTGCTCTTCCTAGTAAGAGACCAGGACTCGTAGTATCGTTGAAAATCTCGTAGATTTTTTTGTAAATTGTTTTTGTGCTGTGGAACAGTTGGGAAATTTAAAATAGAAGTAATCAATTGTAAAACTGCTGTTGTGACGTCATGACCACTTTTGAAATTGTTGTCCTATGAAGCCGTTTTGTGGTCCTATGGCTTAGATGGCAAAGCGCCTGCCTAGTAAGCAAGAGATCACGAGTTCGAGTCTCGTTGGGACCTGTAAGAAATGTCACCATCCCGTGTCTCTTAGAATTCAGAAAAAGAACTGATAGAATCGTTAAAATAAGTTCTATTATAGCGCAGAATACCGTTAAATTGCTAGTTATAATGATTATTTTCTTGGTAGTCTAATTTTGACTGCCTACTCGGGCACAATTCCATAGGTATTTTCCATGCTAAAATTTAAACACCAAATCATAATAACTAATTGTGCAGCATGGATCTGCTCTTCCTAGTAAGAGACCAGGACTCGTAGTATCGTTGAAAATCTCGTTGATATTTTTGTAAATTGTTCTTTGTGCTGTGGAACAGTTGGGAACTTTAAAATAAAGGTAATCAATTGTAAAACTCTTGTTGTGACGTCATGACCACTTTTGAGATTGTTGTCCTATGAAGCCGTTTTGTGGTCCTATGGCTTAGATGGCAAAGCGCCTGCCTAGTAAGCAGGAGATCACGAGTTCGAGTCTCGTTGGGACCTGTAAGAAATGTCATCATAATCATCCCGTGTCTCTTAGAATTCAGAAAAAGAACTGATAGAATCGTTAAAATAAGATCTACTTTAGCGCAGAATACCGTTAAATTGCTAGTTATAATGATTATTTTCTTGGTAGTCTAATTTTGACTGCCTACTCGGGCACAATTCCAAAGGTATTTTCCATGCTAAAATTTAAACACCAAATCATAATAACTAATTGTGCAGCATGGATCTGCTCTTCCTAGTAAGAGACCAGGACTCGTAGTATCGTTGAAAATCTCGTTGATTTTTTTGTAAATTGTTCTTTGTGCTGTGGAACAGTTGGGAACTTTTAAATAGAAGTAATCAATTGTAAAACTGCTGTTGTGACGTCATGACTACTTTTTATATTGTTGTCCTATGAAGCCGTTTTGTGGTCCAATGGCTTAGATGGCAAAGCGCCTGCCTAGTAAGCAGAAAATCACGAGTTCGAGTCTCATTGGGTCCTGTAAGAAATGTCATCATAATCATCCCGTGTCTCTTAGAATTCAGAAAAAGAACTGATAGAATCGTTAAAATAAGATCTATTTTAGCGCAGAATACCGTTAAATTGCTAGTTATAATGATTATTTTCTTGGTAGTCTAATTTTGACTGCCTACTCGGGCACAATTCCAAAGGTATTTTCCATGCTGAAATTTAAACACGAAACCATAATAACTAATTGTGCAGCATGGATCTGCTCTTCCTAGTAAGAGACCAGGACTCGTAGTATCGTAGAAAATCTCGTAGATTTTTTTGTAAATTGTTTTTGTGCTGTGGAACAGTTGGGAACTTTAAAATAAAGGTAATCAATTGTAAAACTGCTGTTGTGACGTCATGACCACTTTTGAGATTGTTGTCCTATGAAGCCGTTTTGTTGTCCTATGGCTTAGATGGCAAAGCGCCTGCCTAGTAAGCAGGAGATCACGAGTTCGAGTCTCGTTGGGACCTGTAAGAAATGTCATCATAATCATCCCGTGTCTCTTAGAATTCAGAAAAAGAACTGATAGAATCGTTAAAATAAGATCTATTTTAGCGCAGAATACCGTTAAATTGCTAGTTATAATGATTATTTTCTTGGTAGTCTAATTTTGACTGCCTACTCGGGCACAATTCCAAAGGTATTTTCCATGCTAAAATTTAAACACCAAATCATAATAACTAATTGTGCAGCATGGATCTGCTCTTCCTAGTAAGAGACCAGGACTCGTAGTATCGTTGAAAATCTCGTTGATATTTTTGTAAATTGTTCTTTGTGCTGTGGAACAGTTGGGAACTTTAAAATAAAGGTAATCAATTGTAAAACTGCTGTTGTGACGTCATGACCACTTTTGAGATTGTTGTCCTATGAAGCCGTTTTGTGGTCCTATGGCTTAGATGGCAAAGCGCCTGCCTAGTAAGCAGGAGATCACGAGTTCGAGTCTCGTTGGGACCTGTAAGAAATGTCATCATAATCATCCCGTGTCTCTTAGAATTCAGAAAAAGAACTGATAGAATCGTTAAAATAAGATCTATTTTAGCGCAGAATACCGTTAAATTGCTAGTTATAATGATTATTTTCTTGGTAGTCTAATTTTGACTGCCTACTAGGGCACAATTCCATAGGTATTTTCCATGCTAAAATTTAAACACCAAATCATAATAACTAATTGTGCAGCATGGATCTGCTCTTCCTAGTAAGAGACCAGGAATCGTAGTATCGTTGAAAATCTCGTTGATATTTTTGTAAATTGTTCTTTGTGCTGTGTAACAGTTGGGAACTTTAAAATAAAGGTAATCAATTGTAAAACTGCTGTTGTGACGTCATGACCACTTTTGAGATTGTTGTCCTATGAAGCCTTTTTGTGGTCCTATGGCTTAGATGGCAAAGCGCCTGCCTAGTGAGCAGAAGATCACGAGTTCGAGTCTCGTTGGGACCTGTAAGAAATGTCATCATAATCATCCCATGTCTCTTAGAATTCAGAAAAAGAACTGATAGAATCGTTAAAATAAGATATACTTTAGCGCAGAATACCGTTAAATTGCTAGTTATAATGATTATTTTCTTGGTAGTCTAATTTTGACTGCCTACTAGGGCACAATTCCATAGGTATTTTCCATGCTAAAATTTAAACACCAAATCATAATAACTAATTGTGCAGCATGGATCTGCTCTTCCTAGTAAGAGACCAGGAATCGTAGTATCGTTGAAAATCTCGTTGATATTTTTGTAAATTGTTCTTTGTGCTGTGTAACAGTTGGAAACTTTAAAATAAAGGTAATCAATTGTAAAACTGCTGTTGTGACGTCATGACCACTTTTGAGATTGTTGTCCTATGAAGCCGTTTTGTGGTCCTATGGCTTAGATGGCAAAGCGCCTGCCTACTAAGCAGGAGATCACTAGTTCGAGTCTCGTTGGGACCTGTAAGAAATATCATCATAATCATCCCGTGTCTCTTAGAAATCAGAAAAAGAACTGATAGAATCGTTAAAATAAGTTCTATTATGGCGCAGAATACCGTTAAATTGCTAGTTATAATGATTATTTTCTTGGTAGTCTAATTTTGACTGCCTACTAGGGCACAATTCCATAGGTATTTTCCATGCTTAAATTTAAACACCAAATCATAATAACTAATTGTGCAGCATGGATCTGCTCTTCCTAGTAAGAGACCAGGACTCGTAGTATCGTTGAAAATCTCGTTGATTTTTTTGTAAATTGTTTGGAACAGTTGGGAACTTTAAAATAGAAGTAATCAATTGTAAAACTGCTTTTGTGACGTCATGACCACTTTTTAAATTGTTGTCGGATGAAGCCATTTTGTGGTCCTATGGCTTAGATGGTAAAGCGCCTGCCTAGTAAGCAGGAGATCACGAGTTCGAGTCTCGTTGGGACCTGTAAGAAATGTCATCATAATCATCCCGTGTCTCTTAGAATTCAGAAAAAGAACTGATAGAATCGTTAAAATAAGATCTATTTTAGCGCAGAATACCGTTAAATTGCTAGTTATAATGATTATTTTCTTGGTAGTCTAATTTTGACTGCCTACTAGGGCACAATTCCATAGGTATTTTCCATGCTAAAATTTAAACACCAAATCATAATAACTAATTGTGCAGCATGGATCTGCTCTTCCTAGTAAGAGACCAGGAATCGTAGTATCGTTGAAAATCTCGTTGATATTTTTGTAAATTGTTCTTTGTGCCGTGTAACAGTTGGGAACTTTAAAATAAAGGTAATCAATTGTAAAACTGCTGTTGTGACGTCATGACCACTTTTGAGATTGTTGTCCTATGAAGCCTTTTTGTGGTCCTATGGCTTAGATGGCAAAGCGCCTGCCTAGTAAGCAGAAGATCACGAGTTCGAGTCTCGTTGGGAACTGTAAGAAATGTCATCATAATCATCCCGTGTCTCTTAGAATTCAGAAAAAGAACTGACAGAATCGTTAAAATAAGATATACTTTAGCGCAGAATACCGTTAAATTGCTAGTTATAATGATTAGTTTCTTGGTAGTCTAATTTTGACTGCCTACTCGGGCACAATTCCAAAGGTATTTTCCATGCTGAAATTTAAACACCAAATCATAATAACTAATTGTGCAGCATGGATCTGCTCTTCCTAGTAAGAGACCAGGACTCGTAGTATCGTTGAAAATCTCGTTGATATTTTTGTAAATTGTTCTTTGTGCTGTGGAACAGTTGGGAACTTTAAAATAGAAGTAATCAATTGTAAAACTGCTGTTGTGACGTCATGACCACTTTTTAAATTGTTGTCCTATGAAGCCGATTGTGGTCCTATGGCTTAGATGGCAAAGCGCCTGCCTAGTAAGCAGAAGATCACGAGTTGGAGTCTCGTTGGGACCTGTAAGAAAAGTCATCATAATCATCCCGTATCTCTTGGAAATCAGAAAAAGAACTTATAGAATCGTTAAAATAAGTTTTATTATAGCGGAGAATACCGTTAAATTGCTAGTTATAATGATTATTTTCTTGGTAGTCTAATTTTGGCTGCCTACTAGGGCACAATTCCATAGGTATTTTCCATGCTAAAATTTAAACACCAAATCATAATAACTAATTGTGCAGCATGGATCTGCTCTTCCTAGTAAGAGACCAGGACTCGTAGTATCGTTGAAAATCTCGTTGATATTTTTGTAAATTGTTCTTTGTGCTGTGGAACAGTTGGGAACTTTAAAATAGAAGTAATCAATTGTAAAACTGCTGTTGTGACGTCATGACCACTTTTTAGATTGTTGTCCTATGAAGCCGTTTTGTGGTCCTATGGCTTAGATGGCAAAGCGCCTGCCTAGTAAGCAGGAGATCACGAGTTCGAGTCTCGTTGGGACTTGTAAGAAATGTCATCATAATCATCCAGTGTCTCTTAGAATTCAGAAAAAGAACTGATAGAATCGTTAAAAAAAGATCTATTTTAGCGCAGAATACCGTTAAATTGCTAGTTATAATGATTATTTTCTTGGTAGTCTAATTTTGACTGCCTACTCGGGCACAATTCCAAAGGTATTTTCCATGCTGAAATTTAAACACCAAATCATAATAACTAATTGTGCAGCATGGATCTGCTCTTCCTAGTAAGAGACCAGGACTCGTAGTATCGTTGAAAATCTCGTTGATATTTTTGTAAATTGTTCTTTGTGCTGTGGAACAGTTGGGAACTTTAAAATAGAAGTAATCAATTGTAAAACTGCTGTTGTGACGTCATGACCACTTTTTAAATTGTTGTCCTATGAAGCCGATTGTGGTCCTATGGCTTAGATGGCAAAGCGCCTGCCTAGTAAGCAGAAGATCACGAGTTTGAGTCTCGTTGGGACCTGTAAGAAATGTCATCATAATCATCCCGTATCTCTTGGAAATCAGAAAAAGAACTTATAGAATCGTTAAAATAAGTTTTATTATAGCGGAGAATACCGTTAAATTGCTAGTTATAATGATTATTTTCTTGGTAGTCTAATTTTGGCTGCCTACTAGGGCACAATTCCATAGGTATTTTCCATGCTAAAATTTAAACACCAAATCATAATAACTAATTGTGCAGCATGGATCTGCTCTTCCTAGTAAGAGACCAGGACTCGTAGTATCGTTGAAAATCTCGTTGATTTTTTTGTAAATTGTTCTTTGTGCTGTGGAACAGTTGGGAACTTTAAAATAGAAGTAATCAATTGTAAAACTGCTGTTGTGAAGTCATGACCATTTTTGAAATTGTTGTCCTATGAAGTCGTTTTGTGGTCCTATGGCTTAGATGGCAAAGCGCCTGCCTAGTAAGCAGGAGATCACGAGTTCGAGTCTCGTTGGGACCTGTAAGAAATGTCATCATAATCATCCCGTATCTCTTGGAAATCAGAAAAAGAACTGATAGAATCGTTAAAATAAGTTCTATTATAGCGGAGAATACCGTTAAATTGCTAGTTATAATGATTATTTTCTTGGTAGTCTAATTTTGACTGCCTACTAGGGCACAATTCCATAGGTATTTTCCATGCTGAAATTTAAACACCAAATCATAATAACTAATTGTGCAGCATGTATCTGCTCTTCCTAGTAAGAGACCAGGACTCGTAGTATCGTTGAAAATCTCGTTGATTTTTTTGTAAATTGTTTGGAACAGTTGGGAACTTTAAAATAGAAGTAATCAATTGTAAAACTGCTTTTGTGACGTCATGACCACTTTTTAAATTGTTGTCCTATGAAGCCGTTTTGTGGTCCTATGGCTTAGATGGCAAAGCGCCTGCCTAGTAAGCAGGAGATCACGAGTTCGAGTCTCGTTGGGACCTGTAAGAAATGTCATCATAATCATCCCGTGTCTCTTAGAATTCAGAAAAAGGACTGATAGAATCGTTAAAATAAGATCTATTTTAGCGCAGAATACCGTTAAATTGCTAGTTATAATGATTATTTTCTTGGTAGTCTAATTTTGACTGCCTACTCGGGCACAATTCCAAAGGTATTTTCTGTAGGATTTTGACATAATTGTAAGTGAGGGTGCAACACATCACTTTAATAGGCACACTCATCTTATAATTATTCACACAGTTAATAAATTATATACCTGGGATATGTAGTGATGTTGAATGATTACTTAACAAAGTGCAAGGGAAAAGAACTAGCGTTTATTGCAGATAGCTAGTTCGCTATTCAACTGACAAGAAGCGTGGTTTTAGGATAGCAGACGACAGACCATACAGTGGTGCCACATCATGTCTAGATGGTGCGCATGGAATAATTCCAACACTCCTCCTCAGGTGGACATGATGGATCCTTTTTGCTGTCCTAGATGAATCCCGGTACGACGCTTAGTTCTTCACGGATGGAATGAAAACGGGGGCTTGGTAGCGCCTTTGTCATGATGTCAGCAAGTTGATCCGCCGATCTTGTGAACTCCATTTTGATCTCTCCATTTGCTTGTTGTAGGCGAATGAAGTTGTAGCGGATAGCAATGTGCTTCGTCTTTGGACGTTGGTCAGGGTGGCATACGAGTTGGATTGCGCTTTGATTATCGCACTTGATGGCAATTGGCGCTTCTGGGCCCTGTTGGAAAATTGGTAGAATGCGGCGAATCCAGATCGCTTCTTTCGCGGTCTCACTAGCGGCCACGTACTCTGCTTCGGTGGTGGACAGGGCCACACAGGTTTGACGGCGGCTGCACCACGCAATTATTCCTCCGTTGTACATGAAGACGCTTCCAGTTGTTGAGCGTCGAGTTGTTTGGCATCCCGCGTAGTCAGCATCTGAAAACCCAACCAGATGGTTTATGTTTGATCCAGCGAAGCATATTCCATGGTTAGGGGTTCCGTGAATGTAGGAGATGATCTGGCGAACAGCTTTGACATGGGAGAGGTTGTAACTTTCAACAAAACGAGCCACCTGACCCACCGCGAAGGATATATCAGGTCGTGATACCAGCGCTAGGTAGAGTAGAGCTCCGACGGCTTCTCGGTACGGGAAAGCATTTTCTTCTTCCTTTTTCTCAGTTGGTTTGACTAGGTGGACATTTGGGTCTGCCGGGATTGACTTGGGAGAACATGATGTCATGTGAAATTTCTTCACTATCTGGGAGATATATTCTGGTTGGGAGATGTGGAGTTTTCTCTGTTCTCGATCGCGAGCTATTGCGATGCCCACATATCGTTGTAGGGGGTGGGATCGAAACTGGAATTTTTCACCAAGGGCGATCAGGAATCCGTCAATGGCCTCCTGCTGATTACTGGCAACAATGACGTCATCTACCCAGGTGGTTAGAAAAGTTCTTTCTGTTCCGCGTACTCGGGAAAAGAGGCATGGGTCCGCTTCGCTCCTTTGAAAGCCATGATGCTCAATAAAATCGGTGAACAGGTCTCCCCAGACACGAGATGCTTGTTTGAGTCCGTATATGCACTTGTGGAGACGGCACACCTTGCTTTCTTGGCCTGGGATGATGAATCCTTCAGGTTGGTCCATGAAAATCTCCTCCTCAAGGGGGCCGTAGAGGAAGGCAGTCTTGACATCGACCTGGAGTGCTTCGAGGTCATCAGCGGCAATAACGGACAAGAGGATCCTTAAGGTGTCATGGGAGACGACAGAGGCATATGTCTCATTGAAGTCAATCCCGGGGCGTTGGCTGTAGCCTTTAGCTACGAATCGGGCTTTGAAGCGTTGTGGTTCACCATTCAATCCAGGCTTGATGTCAAATGTCCAGCGCGATTTGATGGGCGTTCGGTCTTTCGGACAGGAGACAATGGACCAGGTTCCATTGTCGATCAGCGACTGATACTCCTCCTGAGTCGCTATCTTCCAGTTCTTGGCAGCCGGGCAGTTCATTGCATCTTGGTAGTTGAGCGGAATGTAGGAGTTGTCGGTTTCGGGTCGGTCCATAACCGGGCATGCCTTCCACTCTCGGATGGGGACTCGACCTCTGAGGGAGCGACGTGGCTAAGTTTGCTGTTTTACGTCGATTTCATCAGGGGCTTTGGGCTCGGTAGGCTGGTTGGGCTGCATCTCTTCATTCAATTGGGTCTGAGGGTCACTATCTAGGTGGATGATAGGTTGTTCTTGACCACTGGTGGCCGCCAATGGCTCCTCCTGGACTTGGACGAGGGTCGGTGAGTGAGCTTTCTGGTTGTTGTAGGCGGGGGGTTCCCCTGGTATACCCACAAGACGATGATGTTCGTCAAACGTGACGTCCCGGCTGATCTTAATTGTTCGGTTTGTCGGGTTCCAAAATCTGTAGGCCTTCTGGGTGTGGCTGTAACCAACGAAGATGCAACGGGTGCTCTTTGGGTCCAGCTTTCGTCTTTCAGCTTTTGGAATATGGATGAAAGCGATTGAGCCGAAAACACGCAGGTGCGATAAGTTGGGCTTCTTGTTATGCCAGGCTTCGAAAGGGGTCACGGGTGAGACTTTGCTTAACACGCGGTTGAGTGTATAGACGGTGAATGACGCTGCCTCAGCCCAGAGATACTTCGGGAGTCCACTTTCTTTGATAAGATTTACCGCTCCATTAACCACTTCGGTGTTCCATGATTCCAATGGGGTACGAGTGTCGTAAAGACAACTTCGTAGGCCTTCAGTCACTGTTCTGATGCCTCTTTCGGACACGCCGTCTTGTTCGGGTGTGTGTGGAACACTCGTCTCATGGCGGATGCCTTTGTTGGTCATCCAAGTGGCGAATTCGTGGCTGGACCATTCTCCGCCGTTGTCCGTCCGGAAGGTGCGTACCAGGTTGCCTGTCTCTCCACGGATGACATGGATAAGTTCTTTGAAACAGTCCACAGCTTCAGATTTGGCCTTAAGAAATGAGATGAATCGCCATCCTGAGTAGTCATCAATGAATAGGGCAAAGTAGAGGGACCCGTTTGGTGATGCCACTTCCATTGGGCCGCAGAGGTCGGCGTGAATCATTTCTCCAGTGTAAGTTGCTCGATTCCGGCCAATGGGAAAAGGTGATCTTTGGTGTTTGCCAAATGCGCAACCGTTGCAAGGTTCTGGTGGAATGGTTTTATTTGCTAGGTCCAGACCTTCTACTACACCACTTGACGCCATTTTCACGATGGTGTAGTAGTTTAGGTGTGCCAGGCGACGATGCCACGTGGAAATGGCAGGTGAGACAGAGGATGCCAGTGCAAAGCTTGTCGGCTCCTCCTCGTATCGAGCTTGAATGGCTAAGAGATATAAATTTCTGCCTACTCGTTCTCCGACTATGATTTTGGTGTTTTTCTCTGAGGAAATGTGAACCATGGTGTCAGCAAATGTGACTTTCCATCCAAGGTCTGTGGCTGCAGCAATAGAAAATAGGTTAATGCCTAGCCCTGGCACGTATAAGACTTTCTTGATGGTGGCGGGCTTCCTGTCACCATTTACTTCAGTCCAGATATTGACGTCTCCGTAGCCTCTAACTGAACATTTGGCCGAACCAATTCCGTCGACGTTCCAGGAGCCATCTGGTACAGTTACAAAATCAACGAGCCATTCCTTCTGATCCGACATGTGCTGTGTCGCTCCGGAATCAGCAAACCAATCACCAGTACTTCGAGTTTCAAGACGAGATGTGATAGGAAACGAGCTGGAGTTCTGAGTCTCTTTGTATTTCTGGAATGTAATACAACACTTTTTAGATTCAAGTTTAAAGTTTTTCATTATGTTGAGCAAATGCCACCTTGGCAGACCCGTCATTCATCTTCATCTTCTTGGCTAGTTCAGCACGTTCGAAATCAGTTCGGTCATAACGTTTCTTGGTGTAACAGCTCTCTATCTCGTGGTTTGTCTTGTCACAGTATGAGCAGTGCATCGGATTGTCTCCTTTGTTCCGGTCTTGTCCACTTTTTCGACTCAAGCCTTTAGTGTGTTGGGAGTGGTTCTTTCCCCTTCCTCTTTCTGTAATTGATTGAGAATATTGGAACCTTTAGATAAATTGAATCATGATAACTATATTATATAATTACGTTTCTGATAGTGATTCGAGTATCCCTGAGATTCGTCACGATTTTGGGCGTGAAAAGCAGAATCCTTGTTATCGCTTGACTTTGGCCTCCATTTCGTAATTTCTCTCTCCTCTTGTAATATGAGGGAGGTGAGAGTCAATAAAGTTTGCTTTTCTGTTGCCACATGTCGCCATGAAGAGACGAAAGCTTTGTAGTCAATCGGGAGGGTGCTAATGATCTTGGTGATCAGCTCTCTCTCCTCTATGGGGCGTCCAACTTCTCCCAATTGGTGGGCAATGGATTTTATGTTGGCAATATGATTCTTCATGTCGGTTTCAGGTTGGTATTTGTAGTCATAATACCGCATCAACAGGTCATGTTGGTTGTCAGATGCCCTTTCAAGGTGTTGAGCCGTGAGTGTAGTCCACATTTGGTGTGCAGTTATGCAATCAATGAGGAGTCGTTGTTGTGACAACTATAAACATATATAATGTAGGAAAGTTATCAACCGGATTGTATATATTAGGAGTGATCCTGTAGATTGATACCTCAGTTGTTGAAAGAATGTAGCCTCGAGCTCTTACGTCTCTTTCTTTCCAATCTTGGATTTCTGCTATGATTGCTAGTTGAGCATCACGTTCAGCATCTTCCATCTATCATTTGTAAATATGGGGTCTTTACTGCAAGTTTGATTGGCATATTTATATTGCTGTAGTAAACTGTTACCATTTGAGGGATGGTGTAATCTCCAGTTACTATGTCGATGAGGTTGTGTTGTTCGAGCAGGACCCATAGTCCCAGCTTCCACAATGAATAATTTTGGCCATCAAACTTGGCAATGTGAGAAACATCTTTGGATGTGTTCATTCTTTAGTATCCACGAGGTAGGTAGCGCGTAGCTGGGCCCATAACCTGTAGGATTTTGACATAATTGTAAGTGAGGGTGCAACACATCACTTTAATAGGCACACTCATCTTATAATTATTCACACAGTTAATAAATTATATACCTGGGATATGTAGTGATGTTGAATGATTACTTAACAAAGTGCAAGGGAAAAGAACTAGCGGAGGCGTCAAAATTCGGCTTAAGCTTTGCTTATCCGGCGTTGTCTGTCATACGAAATTGTTCATTGCGCTGTTCCGCATAATTGACGATTTGGCACATACTGTGAGACGTCTTCCAAGTGTTATTTACCTTTTTTGTAGCTGTGAAAAATGGAAGAAATACGGATATTGACAGGGGTTTTCGCCGCAGCCTGCATACAGGAACATTTTTTAAACATCGATTATGACGAAGAAGAAAGTTTAGTGATTTTCAACAGATGTCTGAAATATTTAAGTCCTCGAAGTCGATCGTCAGTATTGAGATGGTTGTTTGTGCAAATGAGAGAAAGAAGAAGGCATCGGAGGGAAGCATTATGTGGATTTGCTGCCATGGTACTTAGGTATGCAGACGTTCAATTTGCAGAGGACTTTCGTATGAATCGACAGAGATTTCGGGTATAATTTTTCAATTGGTAATTTTAGACTGACAGTTTTTCATTGCTATTTCTTGATATATAGGAACTGTATGACTTGATAGGGCAGCATCTTGAGGATCAATTTTATTGTGGAAGAGAACCTATTTTGCATAAATTGCTGTTAGCGATTTGGTCTCTAAGCACTCCCGAAACATTCCGTGAAATTGCCCATCGTTTCGGATACCGTTGTAGAGGTATCTAAACTTGTAACTGTCTTACATACATACATACATACGTCATGAAAGTAAAATTTTCTTTTAATCACATGTAAACATATTTTTTACATGTAACCAATTTGTTATATTCTTTAAATTTCGTTACACACAGGAAGTGCCCATCATGTTTTGAAAAAAGTTTGTCGTGTAATTGTGGAACACAGTGAACTATTCGTCACATGGCCAGCCAGAAATGAATATGTAAATATTTCAGCGCAGTTTAGGTTCCCTTTTGCTCTCGGTAATTACCAACTTTGTGTATTTACAGTCTTAAATGAGCTTCAGTTAAGTTCCTATATCGTTAAAAAATATAGGTGCAATAGACGCGACGTATATAAGATTAGCTAATAATCCCCAAGAAGAAGGTACAAGCTACATTAATAGAAAAGGATTCCCTGGAGTTTCCCTTCAAGTGGTCTGTGACGCTTATCGACGGATACTGGACGCCAGCACTGGCTGGCCATCGTCAATGCAAGACTCTAGAATATTTAGGAAAAGTTTTATCGGGCGACATGTTGACATGCTGCTTGCCGACACAGACTACATTCTGTTGGCTGATGGAGGTTACACGTTGCTGCCGCGTGTTATGATTCCTTATCGATTAGACCATCCACTGGAACCGGTATATTAAAAAAAAGCAATCTGAATTTTTCTCAAAATAATTTTTTTGTTAATTCCGATCAAGTTTGAGGTGGTGTACAACTATATGCAGCGACGTAGCCGCCAAGTAGTTGAGCGATGCTTTGCTCTTCTCAAGTTGAAATTTAGGAGACTTAAAGTTATCGATGTGCACAATTTAGAGTACCTGTCGGATATAATAATAGCCTGCTGCTGTTTACACAACTTTGTACTTGATGAACCATTTTTCGAGCCAGTAAACATGACCGAATTTCTAAGGGACCACCCACTGGAGGATGAAGATCTAGAAGATGATGATTATATAGGTTTTGAATTGGAAAATGAAGCTGAAATTAGAAGAGATGAACTTGCAGGTTATTTTGTGCCTGTCTGAATAAATTAACAAAGAGTGTATTTGACTTCTTACGATATGACAATGCCTAATAAAAGAAATAAAGTAAATTAATTGCTGGTCTCTTGATTGAAAAGGGTGACAGAAAAGGTTTGTACTGCAGGATTTCCTATACTTTGATTTCTGTTGGCAGCATGACATGGAATTAAATAAAAATGTTTCATATTGAAAAATTAAGCAGGTTTCTGTTGAGTCAAGTGCTGAACAAGGGCAGCGGAAAGTAAGCGCAAGGCTTCGGTTGAGGACTTTTGAAGCTCAGTTCTCTTTGAACTTTGTTCAGCAATTGTCTTCATATGTTCTGCAACAGCATCATCTCTTATCTTTTGTTCTTCATACCTATTTCTTCTTTCTTCAGCTTCTTCCTTCTCCCTCTCAATAAGTTCTTTCAAAAAATCAGCATTTTTCTTTGGAACCTGCGTCTTCCGTCTCTTTGAGTTCGATAACCCGCACTCGTCTTCTTCCTGCAATTAATGAATGATTTGCTTATAAATAATTAAGTAAAAGACGAAATATTAATGAAATTTGAAAGTGTAAGTTTACATCTAAATCAGAGGTTGGATAATCAGCCTCTTCTTTTCGTTTGGTCCCAGTTTCCCGGACGAAAGCACTGCTGTTTTCAGCTTTGCTTCCTTCAATCCGTTGCAAAGTAGCATGATGTACCCATGGGTCGAGGTTTTTCCCCTTGAAGTCCAAACGAGAGCGGTATTGCCCTTGAAGTTTACTGAATTTGTCCATACATTGAGCTGCAGAAAACGAAAAACCGTCGTCGGCCAATTGTTCCGCAATCTAAAATCTTTCGAACATGTAAAAAAATAGAAAAACAATCATTTTTGAGTTGTTTATACCGCAGTCCACAAGGCCATCCTTTTGTGAGGTTTCGACAGATCCGGTTTTTTTTTTAAAGCCTCGTATGTTTCCAACATTTTCTTCGTAGCTGGTTCTGTCCATCTGTTTCTTGTCTTCGTCTTGCCCTTCAACGACTCTGAAAATAGAAATATTATTTAGAGCACTTCAGTTTGATTTTTTAACATTTCGTTGGTCTTACCGCTGCTGTTTGATGTAGAAGGACCACTTTCATTCACATGGGTCTTGTCAGTATCGATATCTAAATTATTTACTATTCCTTCTGGGGCATCTATGTCGACGATTGGGCGATGATCGCCACGACTTTCCCCTCGGAAAAGAACAATTGGTCCAGAAGAAGCATATGACTACGCGAAAGAAATAAACAGCTGAAGTTATAACATTTAAAATTTTTGATTTTTGACATATAATTTAGCCTACCTTATTTTGTTGTGGTTGCTTGAGCTGCACGTTGGTGTTTGTTACTCTGATTTGCGTTAGTCGAATGTTGGGCGTTTGTCCTAACCTCTGAAAAAATGTTCTATTCTTAGTACCGCAACATATAAATATGTTATATTAAGGAAATTGTCCATACCAATGTGTTCCCTGGTGTAACAACACGCACTAGCTTTACAGGTTTGTTACTATTTAGAAGAAGTGTTGAGTTAATGTTGGGGTTAGTAGTAGAGTTACGAATGGCTTGGTCATTCATCAACTGCCATGATGAGTTTCTTGGAATTGGACCCACTGGACGCACCTGTTGACATATTAAAGCAATGATTATGCAAAAAAAACAGGGTATTACATTAATAGCCACCTGATTTGTAATGGGAAATGGGAAACGAATCGATGATGCATTTGAAACGACGACTGATCTTTCAAATCCTCTAGCAACTGCAAAGTCATTGATTAGATTTGCACATTTATCAATTACTTTAGGCACTTACGGTTTCCAACATCCGTCGAGCTGCTGTCTACATTAATTTGATGCCCGGTTTCTTTACTTTTACTTGAACTGCAATTCTTAGACATTTTGATCGACAATGGAGATCACATGTGAAATTTAACTGCTTGGGTTGTCTGCTGTTGCAAATAACGCGGAACACAATCAAAATAGCAGAAGACACAATTTCGTAAAACAGGCAACGGCGCATAAGAAAAGCTTAAGCCGAAATTTGACGCTCTCAGCGTTTATTGCAGATAGCTAGTTCGCTATTCAACTGACAAGAAGCGTGGTTTTAGGATAGCAGACGACAGACCATACAGTGGTGCCACATCATGTCTAGATGGTGCGCATGGAATAATTCCAACATTTTCCATGCTGAAATTTAAACACCAAATCATAATAACTAATTGTGCAGCATGGATCTGCTCTTCCTAGTAAGAGACCAGGACTCGTAGTATCGTTGAAAATCTCGTTGATTTTTTTGTAAATTGTTCTTTGTGCTGTGGAACAGTTGGGAACTTTTAAATAGAAGTAATCAATTGTAAAACTGCAATTGTGACGTCATGAACACTTTTGAAATTGTTGTCTTATGAAGCCTTTTTGTGGTCCTATGGCTTAGATGGCAAAGCGCCTGCCTAGTAAGCAGGAGATCACGAGTTCGAGTCTCGTTGGGACCTGTAAGAAATGTCATCATAATCATCACGTGTCTCTTAGAAATCAGAAAAAGAACTGATAGAATCGTTAAAATACGTTCTATTATAGCGCAGAATACCGTTAAATTGCTAGTTATAATGATTATTTTCTTGGTAGTCTAATTTTGACTGCCTACTAGGGCACAATTCCATAGGTATTTTCCATGCTAAAATTTAAACACCAAATCATAATAACTAATTGTGCAGCATGGATCTGCTCTTCCTAGTAAGAGACCAGGACTCGTAGTATCGTTGAAAATCTCGTTGATTTTTTTTGTAAATTGTTTGGAACAGTTGGGAACTTTAAAATAGAAGTAATCAATTGTAAAACTGCTTTTGTGACGTCATGACCACTTTTTAAATTGTTGTCCTATGAAGCCGTTTTGTGGTCCTATGGCTTAGATGGCAAAGCGCCTGCCTAGTAAGCAGGAGATCACGAGTTCGAGTCTCGTTGGGACCTGTAAGAAATGTCATCATAATCATGCCGTGTCTCTTAGAATTCAGAAAAAGAACTGATAGAATCGTTAAAATAAGATCTATTTTAGCGCAGAATACCGTTAAATTGCTAGTTATAATGATTATTTTCTTGGTAGTCTAATTTTGACTGCCTACTCGGGCACAATTCCAAAGGTATTTTCCATGCTGAAATTTAAACACCAAATCATAATAACTAATTGTGCAGCATGGATCTACTCTTCCTAGTAAGAGACCAGGACTCGTAGTATCGTTGAAAATCTCGTTGATTTTTTTGTAAATTGTTCTTTGTGCTGTGGAACAGTTGGGAACTTTAAAATAGAAGTAATCAATTGTAAAACTGCTGTTGTGACGTCATGACCATTTTTGAAATTGTTGTCCTATGAAGCCGTTTTGTGGTCCTATGGCTTAGATGGAAAGCGCCTGCCTATTAAGCAGGAGATCACGAGTTCGAGTCTCGATGGGACATGTAAGAAATGTCATCATAATCATCACGTGTCTCTTAGAAATCAGAAAAAGAACTGATAGAATCGTTAAAATAAGTTCTATTATAGCGCAGAATACCGTTAAATTGCTAGTTATAATGATTATTTTCTTGGTAGTCTAATTTTGACTGCCTACTAGGGCACAATTCCATAGGTATTTTCCATGCTAAAATTTAAACACCAAATCATAATAACTAATTGTGCAGCATGGATCTGCTCTTCCTAGTAAGAGACCAGGACTCGTAGTATCGTTGAAAATCTCGTTGATATTTTTGTAAATTGTTCTTAGTGCTGTGGAACAGTTGGGAACTTTAAAATAAAGGTAATCAATTGTAAAACTGCTGTTGTGACGTCATGACCACTTTTGAGATTGTTGTCCTATGAAGCCGTTTTGTGGTCCTATGGCTTAGATGGCAAAGCGCCTGCCTAGTAAGCAGGAGATCACGAGTTCGAGTCTCGTTGGGACCTGTAAGAAATGCCATCATAATCATCCCGTATCTCTTAGAAATCAGAAAAAGAACTGATAGAATCGTTAAAATAAGTTCTATTATAGCGCAGAATACCGTTAAATTGCTAGTTATAATGATTATTTTCTTGGTAGTCTAATTTTGACTGCCTACTAGGGCACAATTCCATAGGTATTTTCCATGCTAAAATTTAAACACCAAATCATAATAACTAATTGTGCAGCATGGATCTGCTCTTCCTAGTAAGAGACCAGGACTCGTAGTATCGTTGAAAATCTCGTTGATTTTTTTGTAAATTGTTTGGAACAGTTGGGAACTTTAAAATAGAAGTAATCAATTGTAAAACTGCTTTTGTGACGTCATGACCACTTTTTAAATTGTTGTCCTATGAAGCCGTTTTGTGGTCCTATGGCTTAGATGGCAAAGCGCCTGCCTAGTAAGCAGGAGATCACGAGTTCGAGTCTCGTTGGGACCTGTAAGAAATGTCATCATAATCATGCCGTGTCTCTTAGAATTCAGAAAAAGAACTGATAGAATCGTTAAAATAAGATCTATTTTAGCGCAGAATACCGTTAAATTGCTAGTTATAATGATTATTTTCTTGGTAGTCTAATTTTGACTGCCTACTCGGGCACAATTCCAAAGGTATTTTCCATGCTGAAATTTAAACACCAAATCATAATAACTAATTGTGCAGCATGGATCTGCTCTTCCTAGTAAGAGACCAGGACTCGTAGTATCGTTGAAAATCTCGTTGATATTTTTGTAAATTGTTCTTTGTGCTGTGGAACAGTTGGGAACTTTAAAATAAAGGTAATCAATTGTAAAAATGCTGTTGTGACGTCATGACCACTTTTGAGATTGTTGTCCTATGAAGCCGTTTTGTGGTCCTATGGCTTAGATGGCAAAGCGCCTGCCTAGTAAGCAGGAGATCACGAGTTCGAGTCTCGTTGGGACCTGTAAGAAATGCCATCATAATCATCCCGTATCTCTTAGAAATCTGAAAAAGAACTGATAGAATCGTTAAAATAAGTTCTATTATAGCGCAGAATACCGTTAAATTGCTAGTTATAATGATTATTTTCTTGGTAGTCTAATTTTGACTGCCTACTAGGGCACAATTCCATAGGTATTTTCCATGCTAAAATTTAAACACCAAATCATAATAACTAATTGTGCAGCATGGATCTGCTCTTCCTAGTAAGAGACCAGGACTCGTAGTATCGTTGAAAATCTCGTTGATTTTTTTGTAAATTGTTTGGAACAGTTGGGAACTTTAAAATAGAAGTAATCAATTGTAAAACTGCTTTTGTGACGTCATGACCACTTTTTAAATTGTTGTCCTATGAAGCCGTTTTGTGGTCCTATGGCTTAGATGGCAAAGCGCCTGCCTAGTAAGCAGGAGATCACGAGTTCGAGTCTCGTTGGGACCTGTAAGAAATGTCATCATAATCATGCCGTGTCTCTTAGAATTCAGAAAAAGAACTGATAGAATCGTTAAAATAAGATCTATTTTAGCGCAGAATACCGTTAAATTGCTAGTTATAATGATTATTTTCTTGGTAGTCTAATTTTGACTGCCTACTCGGGCACAATTCCAAAGGTATTTTCCATGCTGAAATTTAAACACCAAATCATAATAACTAATTGTGCAGCATGGATCTGCTCTTCCTAGTAAGAGACCAGGACTCGTAGTATCGTTGAAAATCTCGTTGATTTTTTTGTAAATTGTTCTTTGTGCTGTGGAACAGTTGGGAACTTTAAAATAGAAGTAATCAATTGTAAAACTGCTGTTGTGACGTCATGACCATTTTTGAAATTGTTGTCCTATGAAGCCGTTTTGTGGTCCTATGGCTTAGATGGAAAGCGCCTGCCTATTAAGCAGGAGATCACGAGTTCGAGTCTCGATGGGACCTGTAAGAAATGTCATCATAATCATCACGTGTCTCTTAGAAATCAGAAAAAGAACTGATAGAATCGTTAAAATAAGTTCTATTATAGCGCAGAATACCGTTAAATTGCTAGTTATAATGATTATTTTCTTGGTAGTCTAATTTTGACTGCCTACTAGGGCACAATTCCATAGGTATTTTCCATGCTAAAATTTAAACACCAAATCATAATAACTAATTGTGCAGCATGGATCTGCTCTTCCTAGTAAGAGACCAGGACTCGTAGTATCGTTGAAAATCTCGTTGATATTTTTGTAAATTGTTCTTAGTGCTGTGGAACAGTTGGGAACTTTAAAATAAAGGTAATCAATTGTAAAACTGCTGTTGTGACGTCATGACCACTTTTGAGATTGTTGTCCTATGAAGCCGTTTTGTGGTCCTATGGCTTAGATGGCAAAGCGCCTGCCTAGTAAGCAGGAGATCACGAGTTCGAGTCTCGTTGGGACCTGTAAGAAATGCCATCATAATCATCCCGTATCTCTTAGAAATCAGAAAAAGAACTGATAGAATCGTTAAAATAAGTTCTATTATAGCGCAGAATACCGTTAAATTGCTAGTTATAATGATTATTTTCTCGGTAGTCTAATTTTGACTGCCTACTAGGGCACAATTCCATAGGTATTTTCCATGCTAAAATTTAAACACCAAATCATAATAACTAATTGTGCAGCATGGATCTGCTCTTCCTAGTAAGAGACCAGGACTCGTAGTATCGTTGAAAATCTCGTTGATTTTTTTGTAAATTGTTTGGAACAGTTGGGAACTTTAAAATAGAAGTAATCAATTGTAAAACTGCTTTTGTGACGTCATGACCACTTTTTAAATTGTTGTCCTATGAAGCCGTTTTGTGGTCCTATGGCTTAGATGGCAAAGCGCCTGCCTAGTAAGCAGGAGATCACGAGTTCGAGTCTCGTTGGGACCTGTAAGAAATGTCATCATAATCATGCCGTGTCTCTTAGAATTCAGAAAAAGAACTGATAGAATCGTTAAAATAAGATCTATTTTAGCGCAGAATACCGTTAAATTGCTAGTTATAATGATTATTTTCTTGGTAGTCTAATTTTGACTGCCTACTCGGGCACAATTCCAAAGGTATTTTCCATGCTGAAATTTAAACACCAAATCATAATAACTAATTGTGCAGCATGGATCTGCTCTTCCTAGTAAGAGACCAGGACTCGTAGTATCGTTGAAAATCTCGTTGATTTTTTTGTAAATTGTTCTTTGTGCTGTGGAACAGTTGGGAACTTTAAAATAGAAGTAATCAATTGTAAAACTGCTGTTGTGACGTCATGACCATTTTTGAAATTGTTGTCCTATGAAGCCGTTTTGTGGTCCTATGGCTTAGATGGAAAGCGCCTGCCTAGTAAGTAAGAGATCACGAGTTCGAGTCTCGATGGGACCTGTAAGAAATGTCATCATAATCATCACGTGTCTCTTAGAAATCAGAAAAAGAACTGATAGAATCGTTAAAATAAGTTCTATTATAGCGCAGAATACCGTTAAATTGCTAGTTATAATGATTATTTTCTTGGTAGTCTAATTTTGACTGCCTACTAGGGCACAATTCCATAGGTATTTTCCATGCTAAAATTTAAACACCAAATCATAATAACTAATTGTGCAGCATGGATCTGCTCTTCCTAGTAAGAGACCAGGACTCGTAGTATCGTTGAAAATCTCGTTGATATTTTTGTAAATTGTTCTTAGTGCTGTGGAACAGTTGGGAACTTTAAAATAAAGGTAATCAATTGTAAAACTGCTGTTGTGACGTCATGACCACTTTTGAGATTGTTGTCCTATGAAGCCGTTTTGTGGTCCTATGGCTTAGATGGCAAAGCGCCTGCCTAGTAAGCAGGAGATCACGAGTTCGAGTCTCGTTGGGACCTGTAAGAAATGCCATCATAATCATCCCGTATCTCTTAGAAATCAGAAAAAGAACTGATAGAATCGTTAAAATAAGTTCTATTATAGCGCAGAATACCGTTAAATTGCTAGTTATAATGATTATTTTCTTGGTAGTCTAATTTTGACTGCCTACTAGGGCACAATTCCATAGGTATTTTCCATGCTAAAATTTAAACACCAAATCATAATAACTAATTGTGCAGCATGGATCTGCTCTTCCTAGTAAGAGACCAGGACTCGTAGTATCGTTGAAAATCTCGTTGATTTTTTTGTAAATTGTTTGGAACAGTTGGGAACTTTAAAATAGAAGTAATCAATTGTAAAACTGCTTTTGTGACGTCATGACCACTTTTTAAATTGTTGTCCTATGAAGCCGTTTTGTGGTCCTATGGCTTAGATGGCAAAGCGCCTGCCTAGTAAGCAGGAGATCACGAGTTCGAGTCTCGTTGGGACCTGTAAGAAATGTCATCATAATCATGCCGTGTCTCTTAGAATTCAGAAAAAGAACTGATAGAATCGTTAAAATAAGATCTATTTTAGCGCAGAATACCGTTAAATTGCTAGTTATAATGATTATTTTCTTGGTAGTCTAATTTTGACTGCCTACTCGGGCACAATTCCAAAGGTATTTTCCATGCTGAAATTTAAACACCAAATCATAATAACTAATTGTGCAGCATGGATCTGCTCTTCCTAGTAAGAGACCAGGACTCGTAGTATCGTTGAAAATCTCGTTGATTTTTTTGTAAATTGTTCTTTGTGCTGTGGAACAGTTGGGAACTTTAAAATAGAAGTAATCAATTGTAAAACTGCTGTTGTGACGTCATGACCATTTTTGAAATTGTTGTCCTATGAAGCCGTTTTGTGGTCCTATGGCTTAGATGGCAAAGCGCCTGCCTAGTAAGCAGGAGATCACGAGTTCGACTCTCGTTGGGACCTGTAAGAAATGTCATCATAATCATCCCGTGTCTCTTAGAAATCAGAAAAAGAACTGATAGAATCGTTAAAATGAGTTCTATTATAGCGCAGAATACCGTTAAATTGCTAGTTATAATGATTATTTTCTTGGTAGTCTAATTTTGACTGCCTACTAGGGCACAATTCCATAGGTATTTTCCATGCTAAAATTAAAACACCAAATCATAATAACTAATTGTGCAGCATGGATCTGCTCTTCCTAGTAAGAGACCAGGACTCGTAGTATCGTTGAAAATCTCGTTGATTTTTTTGTAAATTGTTTGGAACAGTTGGGAACTTTAAAATAGAAGTAATCAATTGTAAAACTGCTGTTGTGACGTCATGACAACTTTTTAAATTGTTGTCCTATAAAGCCGTTTTGTGTTCCTATGGCTTAGATGGCAAAGCGCCTGCCTAGTAAGCAGGAGATCACGAGTTCGAGTCTCGTTGGGACCTGTAAGAAATGTCATCATAATCATCCCGTGTCTCTTAGAAATCAGAAAAAGAACTGATAGAATCGTTAAAATAAGTTCTATTTTAGCGCAGAATACCGTTAAATTGCTAGTTATAATGATTATTTTCTTGGTAGTCTAATTTTGACTGCCTACTCGGGCACAATTCCAAAGGTATTTTCCATGCTAAAATTTAAACACCAAATCATAATAACTAATTGTGCAGCATGGATCTGCTCTTCCTAGTAAGAGACCAGGACTCGTAGTATCGTTGAAAATCTCGTTGATTTTTCTGTAAATGGTTCTTTGTGCTGTGGAACAGTTGGGAACTTTTAAATAGAAGTAATCAATTGTAAAACTGCAATTGTGACGTCATGACCACTTTTGAAATTGTTGTCTTATGAAGCCGTTTTGTGGTCCTATGGCTTAGATGGAAAGCGCCTGCCTAGTAAGCAGGAGATCACGAGTTCGAGTCTCGATGGGACCTGTAAGAAATGTCATCATAATCATCACGTGTCTCTTGGAAATCAGAAAAAGAACTGATAGAATCGTTAAAATAAGTTCTATTATAGCGCAGAATACCGTTAAATTGCTAGTTATAATGATTATTTTCTTGGTAGTCTAATTTTGACTGCCTACTCGGGCACAATTCCATAGGTATTTTCCATGCTAAAATTAAAACACCAAATCATAATAACTAATTGTGCAGCATGGATCTGCTCTTCCTAGTAAGAGACCAGGACTCGTAGTATCGTTGAAAATCTCGTTGATTTTTTTGTAAATTTTTTGGAACAGTTGGGAACTTTAAAATAGAAGTAATCAATTGTAAAACTGCTGTTGTGACGTCATGACAACTTTTTAAATTGTTGTCCTATGAAGCCGTTTTGTGTTCCTATGGCTTAGATGGCAAAGCGCCTGCCTAGTAAGCAGGAGATCACGAGTTCGAGTCTCGTTGGGACCTGTAAGAAATGTCATCATAATCATCCCGTGTCTCTTAGAATTCAGAAAAAGAACTGATAGAATCGTTAAAATAAGTTCTATTTTAGCGCAGAATACCGTTAAATTGCTAGTTATAATGATTATTTTCTTGGTAGTCTAATTTTGACTGCCTACTCGGGCACAATTCCAAAGGTATTTTCCATGCTAAAATTTAAACACCAAATCATAATAACTAATTGTGCAGCATGGATCTGCTCTTCCTAGTAAGAGACCAGGACTCGTAGTATCGTTGAAAATCTCGTTGATTTTTCTGTAAATTGTTCTTTGTGCTGTGGAACAGTTGGGAACTTTTAAATAGAAGTAATCTGACAGATCCAGCAGAGGCTTCCCTACACCCCGGCTTTGCCCTTACTCCCAAGTCGACTTTGTCCCTTATGTCACGACGAGCCTACTCTCTTGTAACTGTACGGGTACTGACATAGTCGTTAATACATCCAAGTAAAGAACCTAACAACTGGCGACGAGGATTTAAGATAAGAAACCACGTGTTGGTAGTGAAGGAGTGACTTTACGTAAGTGTTATAAGTTATCATTCTGGTTATTTATGTTGGTTATTTGCGGTTATGAACCGTGGTAAATCAAGAGGTAGAGGTAGACTGGTGGAATCCCAAATTGGACAAGAGCAAGATATAGAGAGTCAACAAGAAGAAGAGGGAAGTATCCCTTTTGTGACAGACAGCATTCAAGAGCAGACAGCAAGATCCACAGAAGAAGCAGTGGCCGATCCTGTAATTCCACCACCAATGGCGACTAACGTGATTGGAACATTGGAGCCGTTCAACACTGAGACGGGCAAGTGGCAGGTATACGAAAAAAGACTTCAACAGTTCTTTATTGTTAACAGTATTACCAAAGATGTCAAGAAGAAGGCTTATTTGTTGACTGTGCTGGGAGCCGAAATTTGTGATTTGATATGGGATTTATTTAGTCCCACAGACCCCACGGCTGCAACGGTAACACATGATATGATTTGTACAAAGTTAAGAGAGCATTTTGTTCCTACAAAGGTGGAGATTGCAGAGCGTTTTCGTTTTTTTCAACATAAGCAAAAACCAGAAGAAACCATAGCAAGTTTTATGGCATCGCTACGAAACCTCGCCAAGGATTGTTCTTTTGGAGACTTTCTTAATTCAGCCTTAAGAGATGCTTTCGTGATAGGCCTGCAAGATCAACGGATTCAAACGAAGCTGTTGGCCGAATCGGCCTTGACGTTGGACTCTGCATTCAAGATGGCTGTCAGCATGGAATCCGCAACCCAGCAAGCCAAACAACTTAGACAAGAAGAACCAATCAACGTTTTAAGAACTCGTACTACGGGATGCTGGAGGTGTGGTGAACCTCATAATCCGGCAGGGTGTTATTTCAAAACGCAAGAGTGTTTCTACTGCAAGAAAGAAGGACACCGGGCAGCTTGCTGCCCAGAGAAGCAAAAGAAGAAAAGTCGAGAGTCAGAAAAGTCCAGAGAAGAAAAGGCAGCAATCCCCAAGAAGAAAGACAGCACAAAGAAAAATCGATTAAACTTTGCAGATAATACCGAAGACGCCGAGGGATTGGAAGATTTTGATCCTGACACAGATTTTAATTTTTTCTATCTGCCAGATCCGAACAGGTCCACAAAACCGTTGGTGACAACTCTGGATATAGATGGAAGAAAGGTGACCATGGAGATAGACACGGGAGCCGGCTTCACCATATTTTCAGAAAAGGAATGGAGAAACCATGGTAGCCCGAAATTGGAAGACACGCAGGTGCGTTTACGGACATACACTGGCCAACCAGTGGACATAAAAGGAAAATTCGTGGCAGAAGTATCGGTACAGGAACAGAGTAAACAGCTACCAATCCTTGTCGCCGGAGGCAATGGGCCACCACTGTGTGGCAGAAACTGGCTTCGCGCGATGAGACTCGATTGGAACCAAATACTGCAGCTGACTAACCATCCTAGTACCATACCACGTTCTAATATGTTACCTGACTGTTTCCAAAAGAAATTTACAGATTTGTTTTCAACAAAGCTTGGAAAAATTCGAGGACCGCCAGTGCATCTAGATCTTAAGGCGGAAGCAGTGCCTAGATTTCATCGGGCTCGCCCCATTCCTTACGCCTTAAGAGCCAAGGTTAAGGCAGCACTGATCAAGCTGACTGAAGCAAAAGTATTGAAAAGAGTCCGCCATAGCAACTGGGGAGCTCCCATTGTAGTCGTGCCTAAAGCAAATGGTGACATAAGAGTGTGCGGAGACTACAAGGTAACTGTAAACCCATTTTTAATCGTTGATCAGCATCCGTTGCCACTCCCAGAAGATATTTTTGCAACGCTGGAAGGTGGTGTATTATTCACGAAACTAGATTTGTCGCAGGCCTACAACCAGTTGGAGTTGGATGAATTTTCGCAAGAACTGTGTACAATCAACACACCTGAAGGCCTGTTCCAGTACACCCGAATGCCGTTTGGCATTGCTTCCGCACCAGGAAAATTTCAACGAGTGATGGACGATCTATTTCAAGACACGCCATGGGTAAAGTGCTATTTAGATGACATCCTAATTGCAGGCCGCACAGAAAAAGAACATTGGACGCGAGTGGAGATAGTATTGCAGAAACTACAAGAAGCAGGGGTTCGGCTTCAACTGGAAAAGTGCAGTTTTGGAGTGCCGGAGATACCCTATTTAGGATTCATTGTATCCAAGGACGGACTTAAAACATCACCAGAAAAGATCAAAGCTGTGCAAGACTCCGAAAAGCCTCATAACCTTACTTCTCTGCGGGCATATTTAGGATTGGTCAACTATTATGGAAAGTTCATCCCGAAATTGGCTCATGTGTCAGCCCCGTTAAACGAGCTGTTAAAGAAGGAGAAGCCTTGGAGATGGGAGACGGAACAGCAAGACGCCTGGCTGGAAATCAAACAGCTGTTAAGCTCAGCAGAAGTATTATGCAACTACAACCCGAAATGGATTCTGAAACTAGCCTGCGATGCATCACCTTTTGGAGTCGCAGCGGTATTGTCTCACATCTTACCAGACGGATCCGAACGACCTATTTCGTACGCCTCCAAGAGCTTATCAGCATCTGAAAAAAATTATTCTCAGCTGGACAAAGAAGCGTTGTCTATTATCTTCGGTGTTAAAAGATTTCACTCGTATTTATATGGGCGCAAATTTACTTTAATTACTGACCACAAGCCTCTACTAGCCATTTTAGGTCCAAAGAAAGGAATTCCACCACTGGCTGCTGCTAGGATGCAACGTTGGGCGCTCATATTGGCCGCATACTCCTACGAATTGGAGTTTCGAAAAACCGCCGAGCATGGAAACGCAGATGCATTATCCCGGTTTCCCTTAGAAGATCCATCGGAAACAGTGGGGCAGCTACCAGAATTAAGTCATTCCCGGCCGGAGCTGTTTGGAACAGCATTGGTAACCAAGGACGTACGGGAATCCACCAAATTAGATTCACTACTACAGGAGGTGTCCACCAGATTACGAGACGGATGGCGATTTTCGGATAAAGTCTCTTCAACATTAGCCACCTTCTATAGGAAAAGAACGGAATTATCCATCAAGGATGGGCTGATCTTATGGGGAAACAGAGTGGTCATCCCAAAAACACTGCAGCCGCAGGTGCTATCACTATTACATGAAGAGCATGCAGGGATCGTGAGAATGAAGGCTGTAGCAAGAAGTTTTCTATGGTGGCCAGGATTAGACAGTCAGCTGACAGAAATGGCCACGTCATGTTTACCTTGCCTTCAAACCAGAAATAATCCAAAGAGAAGAAAAGAAGCTGCATGGCCAGTTCCCGATCAGCCATGGTCACGCCTCCATGTGGATTTTGCAGGTCCGTTGCCGAGTGGTCAATATCTTTTTGTGTTAATGGATGCCACTTCCAAATGGCCAGAGATTTTCCGGTTGAATAGGATTACCTCGGATACTACAATATCGACACTTAAAACTATTTTTGCCCGTTTTGGACTCCCCAGCGAATTGGTATCAGACAACGGACCACAGTTTACATCGGAAGAATTCAAACGTTTCATGTTAGTAAACGGTATTGTTCATCATAGAGGAGCACCATATCACCCTCAGACGAACGGACTGGCAGAACGGGCGGTTCAGTCGGTGAAAAAGGCCTTACACAAGATGAGAGATCAGCCCGGAACATTCGACGACAAACTCCAGCGCTTTTTGACCTCTTACCGAAACACACCGCATAAATCTACTGGAAAAACTCCTGCGGAAGTACTATTGGGTAGACAAAATCGTGGAAAATTTGATTTGTTTCAGCCAACCGTCCTAAAGAAAAAGGAGAAGATCGAAGCGGAGTTCCAGGCAGGAGAGAAGGTGATGGTGAGGGATTTCCGTCCCGGAAAGAATAAATGGCTGGAAGGAGTAGTTAACCATCGTATCGGAAGTTTTTTGTATGAAGTACAGATTGGAAATCAAATCATGAAGCGTCATTGCAGCCAATTACTGCCGAGAGGAAGAACCGAACCGGAAGAAACAGGTCACGTGATGCTACCCCAAGTGGAGTCGGAATCGAGAGATCAACTTGTGGTGACAACCGGAATCGCGACGGAGAATCAACCACCAATGGCCTCCCCTACACCAAGCCAAGCGACGGCGGGACCAAAGGATCTGCCTGCAGTTCCAACCGAAGCAGAAGTTATGGAGAAACAACCGGCAGTTTTGTCACCCCCACCGCGACGTTCAACTAGAGCATGCAAATTACCCAACTATCTAAATGACTATGTGTTGAAAAATGTACATTTTTGTTAGAACAGAGGAGTTGACAGATCCAGCAGAGGCTTCCCTACACCCCGGCTTTGCCCTTACTCCCAAGTCGACTTTGTCCCTTATGTCACGACGAGCCCACTCTCTTGTAACTGTACGGGTACTGACATAGTCGTTAATACATCCAAGTAAAGAACCTAACATAATCAATTGTAAAACTGCAATTGTGACGTCATGACCACTTTTGAAATTGTTGTCTTATGAAGCCGTTTTGTGGTCCTATGGCTTAGATGGAAAACGCCTGCCTAGTAAGCAGGAGATCACGAGTTCGAGTCTCGATGGGACCTGTAAGAAATGTCATCATAATCATCACGTGTCTCTTAGAAATCAGAAAAAGAACTGATAGAATCGTTAAAATAAGTTCTATTATAGCGCAGAATACCGTTAAATTGCTAGTTATAATGATTATTTTCTTGGTAGTCTAATTTTGACTGCCTACTCGGGCACAATTCCATAGGTATTTTCCATGCTAAAATTTAAACACCAAATCATAATAACTAATTGTGCAGCATGGATCTGCTCTTCTTAGTAAGAGACCAGGACTCGTAGTATCGTTGAAAATCTCGTTGATATTTTTGTAAATTGTTCTTTGTGCTGTGGAACAGTTGGGAACTTTAAAATAAAAGTAATCAATTGTAAAACTGCTGTTGTGACATCATGACCACTTTTGAGATTGTTGTCCTATGAAGCCGTTTTGTGGTCCTATGGCTTAGATGGTAAAGCGCCTTCCTAGTAAGCAGGAGATCACGAGTTCGAGTCTCGTTGGGACCTGTAAGAAATGTCATCATAATCATCCCGTATCTCTTAGAAATCAGAAAAAGAACTGATAGAATCGTTAAAATAAATTCTATTATAGCGCAGAATACCGTTAAATTGCTAGTTATAATGATTATTTTCTTGGTAGTCTAATTTTGACTGCCTACTAGGGCACAATTCCATAGGTATTTTCCATGCTAAAATTTAAACACCAAATCATAATAACTAATTGTGCAGCATGGATCTGCTCTTCCTAGTAAGAGACCAGGACTCGTAGTATCGTTGAAAATCTCGTTGATATTTTTGTAAATTGTTCTTTGTGCTGTGGAACAGTTGGGAACTTTAAAATAAAGGTAATCAATTGTAAAACTGCTGTTGTGACGTCATGACCACTTTTGAGATTGTTGTCCTATGAAGCCGTTGTGTGGTCCTATGGCTTAGATGGCAAAGCGCCTGCCTAGTAAGCAGGAGATCACGAGTTCGAGTCTCGTTGGGACCTGTAAGAAATGTCATCATAATCATCCCGTATCTCTTAGAAATCAGAAAAAGAACTGATAGAATCGTTAAAATAAATTCTATTATAGCGCAGAATACCGTTAAATTGCTAGTTATAATGATTATTTTCTTGGTAGTCTAATTTTGACTGCCTACTAGGGCACAATTCCATAGGTATTTTCCATGCTAAAATTTAAACACCAAATCATAATAACTAATTGTGCAGCATGGATCTGCTCTTCCTAGTAAGAGACCAGGACTCGTAGTATCGTTGAAAATCTCGTTGATATTTTTGTAAATTGTTCTTTGTGCTGTGGAACAGTTGGGAACTTTAAAATAAAGGTAATCAATTGTAAAACTGCTGTTGTGACGTCATGACCACTTTTGAGATTGTTGTCCTATGAAGCCGTTTTGTGGTCCTATGGCTTAGATGGCAAAGCGCCTGCCTAGTAAGCAGGAGATCACGAGTTCGAATCTCATTGGGACCTTTAAGAAATGTCATCATAATCATCCCGTGTCTCTTAGAATTCAGAAAAAGAACTGATAGAATCGTTAAAATAAGATCGATTTTAGCGCAGAATACCGTTAAATTGCTAGTTATAATGATTATTTTCTTGGTAGTCTAATTTTGACTGCCTACTCGGGCACAATTCCAAAGGTATTTTCCATGCTGAAATTTAAACACCAAATCATAATAACAAATTGTGCAGCATGGATCTGCTCTTCCTAGTAAGAGACCAGGACTCGTAGTATCGTTGAAAATCTCGTTGATTTTTTTGTAAATTGTTCTTTGTGCTGTGGAACAGTTGGGAACTTTAAAATAGAAGTAATCAATTGTAAAACTGCTGTTGTGACGTCATGACCACTTTTGAGATTGTTGTCCTATGAAGCTGTTTTGTGGTCCTATGGCTTAGATGGCAAAGCGCCTGCCTAGTAAGCAGGAGATCACGAGTTCGAGTCTCGTTGGGACATGTAAGAAATGTCATCATAATCATCCCGTGTCTCTTAGAAATCAGAAAAAGAACTGATAGAATCGTTAAAATAAGTTCTATTATAGCGCAGAATACCGTTAAATTGCTAGTTATAATGATTATTTTCTTGGTAGTCTAATTTTGACTGCCTACTAGGGCACAATTCCATAGGTATTTTCCATGCTAAAATTAAAACACCAAATCATAATAACTAATTGTGCAGCATGGATCTGCTCTTACTAGTAAGAGACCAGGACTCGTAGTATCGTTGAAAATCTCGTTGATTTTTTTGTAAATTGTTTGGAACAGTTGGGAACTTTAAAATAGAAGTAATCAATTGTAAAACTGCTGTTGTGACGTCATGACAACTTTTTAAATTGTTGTCCTATGAAGCCGTTTGTGGTCCTATGGCTTAGATGGCAAAGCGCCTGCCTAGTAAGCAGGAGATCACGAGTTCGAGTCTCGTTGGGACCTGTAAGAAATGTCATCATAATCATCCCGTGTCTTTTAGAAATCAGAAAGAGAACTAATAGAATCGTTAAAATAAGTTCTATTTTAGCGCAGAATACCGTTAAATTGCTAGTTATAATGATTATTTTCTTGGTAGTCTAATTTTGACTGCCTACTCGGGCACAATTCCAAAGGTATTTTCCATGCTGAAATTTAAACACCAAATCATAATAACTAATTGTGCAGCATGGATCTGCTCTTCCTAGTAAGAGACCAGGACTCGTAGTATCGTTGAAAATCTCGTTGATTTTTTTGTAAATTGTTTTTGTGCTGTGGAACAGTTAGGAACTTTAAAATAGAAGTAATCAATTGTAAAACTGCTGTTGTGACGTCATGACCACTTTTTAAATTGTTGTCCTATGAAGCCGTTGTGTGGTCCTATGGCTTAGATGGCAAAGCGCCTGCCTAGTAAGCAGGAAATCACGAGTTCGAGTCTCATTGGGACCTGTAAGAAATGTCATCATAATCATCCCGTGTCTCTTAGAATTCAGAAAAAGAACTGATAGAATCGTTAAAATAAGATCTATTTTAGCGCAGAATACCGTTAAATTGCTAGTTATAATGATTATTTTCTTGGTAGTCTTATTTTGACTGCCTACTCGGGCACAATTCCAAAGGTATTTTCCATGCTGAAATTTAAACACCAAATCATAATAACTAATTGTGCAGCATGGATCTGCTCTTCCTAGTAAGAGACCAGGACTCGTAGTATCGTTGAAAATCTCGTTGATTTTTTTGTAAATTGTTTTTGTGCTGTGGAACAGTTGGGAACTTTAAAATAGAAGTAATCAATTGTAAAACTGCTGTTGTGACGTCATGACAACTTTTTAAATTGTTGTCCTATGAACCCGTTTTGTGGGCCTATGGCTTAGATGGCAAAGCGCCTGCCTAGTAAGCAGGAGATCACGAGTTCGAGTCTCGATAGGACCTGTAAGAAATGTCATCATAATCATCCCGTGTCTCTTAGAAATCAGAAAAAGAACTGATAGAATCGTTAAAATAAGTTCTATTATAGCGCAGAATACCGTTAAATTGCTAGTTATAATGATTATTTTCTTGGTAGTCTAATTTTGACTGCCTACTCGGGCACAATTCCATAGGTATTTTCCATGCTAAAATTTAAACACCAAATCATAATAACTAATTGTGCAGCGTGGATCTGCTCTTCTTAGTAAGAGACCAGGACTCGTAGTATCGTTGAAAATCTCGTTGATATTTTTGTAAATTGTTCTTTGTGCTGTGGAACAGTTGGGAACTATAAAATAAAAGTAATCAATTGTAAAACTGCTGTTGTGACGTCATGACCACTTTTGAGATTGTTGTCCTATGAAGCCGTTTTGTGGTCCTATGGCCTAGATGGCAAAGCGCCTGCCTAGTAAGCAGGAGATCACGAGTTCGAGTCTCGTTGGGACCTGTAAGAAATGTCATCATAATCATCCCGTATCTCTTAGAAATCAGAAAAAGAACTGATAGAATCGTTAAAATAAGATCTATTTTAGCGCAGAATACCGTTAAATTGCTAGTTATAATGATTATTTTCTTGGTAGTCTAATTTTGACTGCCTACTCGGGCACAATTCCAAAGGTATTTTCCATGCTAAAATTTAAACACCAAATCATAATAACTAATTGTGCAGCATGGATCTGCTCTTCCTAGTAAGAGACCAGGACTCGTAGTATCGTTGAAAATCTCGTTGATTTTTTTGTAAATTGTTTGGAACAGTTGGGAACTTTAAAATAGAAGTAATCAATTGTAAAACTGCTGTTGTGACGTCATGACAACTTTTAAATTGTTGTCCTATGAAGCCGTTTTGTGGTCCTATGGCTTAGATGGCAAAGCGCCTGCCTAGTAAGCAGAAAATCACGAGTTCGAGTCTCATTGGGACCTGTAAGAAATGTCATCATAATCATCCCGTGTCTCTTAGAATTCAGAAAAAGAACTGATAGAATCGTTAAAATAAGATCTATTTTAGCGCAGAATACCGTTAAATTGCTAGTTATAATGATTATTTTCTTGGTAGTCTAATTTTGACTGCCTACTCGGGCACAATTCCAAAGGTATTTTCCATGCTAAAATTTAAACACCAAATCATAATAACTAATTGTGCAGCATGGATCTGCTCTTCCTAGTAAGAGACCAGGACTCGTAGTATCGTTGAAAATCTCGTTGATTTTTTTGTAAATTGTTTGGAACAGTTGGGAACTTTAAAATAGAAGTAATCAATAGTAAAACTGCTGTTGTGACGTCATGACAACTTTTTAAATTGTTGTCCTATGAAGCCGTTTTGTGGTCCTATGGCTTAGATGGCAAAGCGCCTGCCTAGTAAGCAGAAAATCACGAGTACGAGTCTCATTGGGACCTGTAAGAAATGTCATCATAATCATCCCGTGTCTCTTAGAATTCAGAAAAAGAACTGATAGAATCGTTAAAATAAGATCTATTTTAGCGCAGAATACCGTTAAATTGCTAGTTATAATGATTATTTTCTTGGTAGTCTAATTTTGACTGCCTACTCGGGCACAATTCCAAAGGTATTTTCCATGCTAAAATTTAAACACCAAATCATAATAACTAATTGTGCAGCATGGATCTGCTCTTCCTAGTAAGAGACCAGGACTCGTAGTATCGTTGAAAATCTCGTTTATTTTTTTGTAAATTGTTTGGAACAGTTGGGAACTTAAAAATAGAAGTAATCAATTGTAAAACTGCTTTTGTGACGTCATGACCACTTTTTAAATTGTTGTCCTATGAAGCCTTTTTGTGGTCCTATGGCTTAGATGGCAAAGCGCCTGCCTAGTAAGCAGGAGATCACGAGTTCGAGTCTCATTGGGACCTGTAAGAAATGTCATCATAATCATCAGTGTCTCTTAGAATTCAGAAAAAGAACTGATAGAATCGTTAAAATAAGATCTATTTTAGCGCAGAATACCGTTAAATTGCTAGTTATAATGATTATTTTCTTGGTAGTCTAATTTTGACTGCCTACTCGGGCACAATTCCAAAGGTATTTACCATGCTGAAATTTAAACACCAAATCATAATAACTAATTGTGCAGCATGGATCTTCTCTTCCTAGTAAGAGACCAGGACTCGTAGTATCGTTGAAAATCTCGTTGATTTTTTTGTAAATTGTTTTGAACAGTTGGGAACTTTAAAATAGAAGTAATCAATTGTAAAACTGCTGTTGTGACGTCATGACCATTTTTGAAATTGTTGTCCTATGAAGCCGTTTTGTGGTCCTATGGCTTAGATGGCAAAGCGCCTGCCTAGTAAGCAGGAGATCACGAGTTCGACTCTCGTTGGGACCTGTAAGAAATGTCATCATAATCATCCCGTGTCTCTTAGAAATCAGAAAAAGAACTGATAGAATCGTTAAAATAAGTTCTATTATAGCGCAGAATACCGTTAAATTGCTAGTTATAATGATTATTTTCTTGGTAGTCTAATTTTGACTGCCTACTAGGGCACAATTCCATAGGTATTTTCCATGCTAAAATTTAAACACCAAATCATAATAACTAATTGTGCAGCATGGATCTGCTCTTCCTAGTAAGAGACCAGGACTCGTAGTATCGTTGAAAATCTCGTTGATATTTTTGTAAATTGTTCTTTGTGCTGTGGAACAGTTGGGAACTATAAAATAAAAGTAATCAATTGTAAAACTGCTGTTGTGACGTCATGACCACTTTTTAGATTGTTGTCCTATGAAGCCGTTTTGTGGTCCTATGGCCTAGATGGCAAAGCGCCTGCCTAGTAAGCAGGAGATCACGAGTTCGAGTCTCGTTGGGACCTGTAAGAAATGTCATCATAATCATCCCGTATCTCTTAGAAATCAGAAAAAGAACTGATAGAATCGTTAAAATAAGATCTATTATAGCGCAGAATACCGTTAAATTGCTAGTTATAATGATTATTTTCTTGGTAGTCTAATTTTGACTGCCTACTCGGGCACAATTCCAAAGGTATTTTCCATGCTGAAATTTAAACACGAAACCATAATAACTAATTGTGCAGCATGGATCTGCTCTTCCTAGTAAGAGACCAGGACTCGTAGTATCGTTGAAAATCTCGTTGATTTTTTTGTAAATTGTTCTTTGTGCTGTGGAACAGTTGGGAACTTTAAAATAGAAGTAATCAATTGTAAAACTGCTGTTGTGACGTCATGACCACTTTTTAAATTGTTGTCCTATGAAGCCGTTTTGTGGTCCTATGGCTTAGATGGCAAAGCGCCTGCCTAGTAAGCAGGAGATCACGAGTTCGAGTCTCGTTGGGACCTCTAAGAAATGTCATCATAATCATCCCGTGTCCCTTAGAAATCAGAAAAAGAACTGATAGAATCGTTAAAATAAGTTCTATTTTAGCGCAGAATACCGTTAAATTGCTAGTTATAATGATTATTTTCTTGGTAGTCTAATTTTGACTGCCTACTCGGGCACAATTCCAAAGGTATTTTCCATGCTGAAATTTAAACACCAAATCATAATAACTAATTGTGCAGCATGGATCTGCTCTTCCTAGTAAGAGACCAGGACTCGTAGTATCGTTGAAAATCTCGTTGATTTTTTTGTAAATTGTTTTTGTGCTGTGGAACAGTTGGGAACCTTAAAATAGAAGTAATCAATTGTAAAACTGCTGTTGTGACGTCATGACAACTTTTTAAATTGTTGTCCTATGAAGCCGTTTTGTGGTCCTATGGCTTAGATGGCAAAGCGCCTGCCTAGTAAGCAGGAGATCACGAGTTCGAGTCTCGTTGGGACCTGTAAGAAATGTCATCATAATCATCCCGTGTCTCTTAGAAATCAGAAAAAGAACTGATAGAATCGTTAAAATAAGTTCTATTATAGCGCAGAATACCGTTAAATTGCTAGTTATAATGATTATTTTCTTGGTAGTCTAATTTTGACTGCCTACTCGGGCACAATTCCAAAGGTATTTTCCATGCTAAAATTTAAACACCAAATCATAATAACTAATTGTGCAGCATGGATCTGCTCTTCCTAGTAAGAGACCAGGACTCGTAGTATCGTTGAAAATCTCGTTGATTTTTTTGTAAATTGTTTGGAACAGTTGGGAACTTTAAAATAGAAGTAATCAATTGTAAAACTGCTGTTGTGACGTCATGACCATTTTTGAAATTGTTGTCCTATGAAGCCGTTTTGTGGTCCTATGGCTTAGATGGCAAAGCGCCTGCCTAGTAAGCAGGAGATCACGAGTTCGACTCTCGTTGGGACCTGTAAGAAATGTCATCATAATCATCCCGTGTCTCTTAGAAATCAGAAAAAGAACTGATAGAATCGTTAAAATAAGTTCTATTATAGCGCAGAATACCGTTAAATTGCTAGTTATAATGATTATTTTCTTGGTAGTCTAATTTTGACTGCCTACTAGGGCACAATTCCATAGGTATTTTCCATGCTAAAATTTAAACACCAAATCATAATAACTAATTGTGCAGCATGGATCTGCTCTTCCTAGTAAGAGACCAGGACTCGTAGTATCGTTGAAAATCTCGTTGATATTTTTTTAAATTGTTCTTTGTGCTGTGGAACAGTTGGGAACTTTAAAATAAAGGTAATCAATTGTAAAACTGCTTTTGTGACGTCATGACCACTTTTTAAATTGTTGTCCTATGAAGCCGTTTTGTGGTCCTATGGCTTAGATGGCAAAGCGCCTGCCTAGTAAGCAGGATATCACGAGTTCGAGTCTCATTGGGACCTGTAAGAAATGTCATCATAATCATCAGTGTCTCTTAGAATTCAGAAAAAGAACTGATAGAATCGTTAAAATAAGATCTATTTTAGCGCAGAATACCGTTAAATTGCTAGTTATAATGATTATTTTCTTGGTAGTCTAATTTTGACTGCCTACTCGGGCACAATTCCAAAGGTATTTACCATGCTGAAATTTAAACACCAAATCATAATAACTAATTGTGCAGCATGGATCTTCTCTTCCTAGTAAGAGACCAGGACTCGTAGTATCGTTGAAAATCTCGTTGATTTTTTTGTAAATTGTTTTGAACAGTTGGGAACTTTAAAATAGAAGTAATCAATTGTAAAACTGCTGTTGTGACGTCATGACCATTTTTGAAATTGTTGTCCTATGAAGCCGTTTTGTGGTCCTATGGCTTAGATGGCAAAGCGCCTGCCTAGTAAGCAGGAGATCACGAGTTCGACTCTCGTTGGGACCTGTAAGAAATGTCATCATAATCATCCCGTGTCTCTTAGAAATCAGAAAAAGAACTGATAGAATCGTTAAAATAAGTTCTATTATAGCGCAGAATACCGTTAAATTGCTAGTTATAATGATTATTTTCTTGGTAGTCTAATTTTGACTGCCTACTAGGGCACAATTCCATAGGTATTTTCCATGCTAAAATTTAAACACCAAATCATAATAACTAATTGTGCAGCATGGATCTTCTCTTCCTAGTAAGAGACCAGGACTCGTAGTATCGTTGAAAATCTCGTTGATTTTTTTGTAAATTGTTTGGAACAGTTGGGAACTTTAAAATAGAAGTAATCAATTGTAAAACTGCTGTTGTGACGTCATGACCATTTTTGAAATTGTTGTCCTATGAAGCCGTTTTGTGGTCCTATGGCTTAGATGGCAAAGCGCCTGCCTAGTAAGCAGGAGATCACGAGTTCGACTCTCGTTGGGACCTGTAAGAAATGTCATCATAATCATCCCGTGTCTCTTAGAAATCAGAAAAAGAACTGATAGAATCGTTAAAATAAGTTCTATTATAGCGCAGAATACCGTTAAATTGCTAGTTATAATGATTATTTTCTTGGTAGTCTAATTTTGACTGCCTACTAGGGCACAATTCCATAGGTATTTTCCATGCTAAAATTTAAACACCAAATCATAATAACTAATTGTGCAGCATGGATCTGCTCTTCCTAGTAAGAGACCAGGACTCGTAGTATCGTTGAAAATCTCGTTGATATTTTTTTAAATTGTTCTTTGTGCTGTGGAACAGTTGGGAACTTTAAAATAAAGGTAATCAATTGTAAAACTGCTTTTGTGACGTCATGACCACTTTTTAAATTGTTGTCCTATGAAGCCGTTTTGTGGTCCTATGGCTTAGATGGCAAAGCGCCTGCCTAGTAAGCAGGATATCACGAGTTCGAGTCTCATTGGGACCTGTAAGAAATGTCATCATAATCATCAGTGTCTCTTAGAATTCAGAAAAAGAACTGATAGAATCGTTAAAATAAGATCTATTTTAGCGCAGAATACCGTTAAATTGCTAGTTATAATGATTATTTTCTTGGTAGTCTAATTTTGACTGCCTACTCGGGCACAATTCCAAAGGTATTTACCATGCTGAAATTTAAACACCAAATCATAATAACTAATTGTGCAGCATGGATCTTCTCTTCCTAGTAAGAGACCAGGACTCGTAGTATCGTTGAAAATCTCGTTGATTTTTTTGTAAATTGTTTTGAACAGTTGGGAACTTTAAAATAGAAGTAATCAATTGTAAAACTGCTGTTGTGACGTCATGACCATTTTTGAAATTGTTGTCCTATGAAGCCGTTTTGTGGTCCTATGGCTTAGATGGCAAAGCGCCTGCCTAGTAAGCAGGAGATCACGAGTTCGACTCTCGTTGGGACCTGTAAGAAATGTCATCATAATCATCCCGTGTCTCTTAGAAATCAGAAAAAGAACTGATAGAATCGTTAAAATAAGTTCTATTATAGCGCAGAATACCGTTAAATTGCTAGTTATAATGATTATTTTCTTGGTAGTCTAATTTTGACTGCCTACTAGGGCACAATTCCATAGGTATTTTCCATGCTAAAATTTAAACACCAAATCATAATAACTAATTGTGCAGCATGGATCTGCTCTTCCTAGTAAGAGACCAGGACTCGTAGTATCGTTGAAAATCTCGTTGATATTTTTGTAAATTGTTCTTTGTGCTGTGGAACAGTTGGGAACTATAAAATAAAAGTAATCAATTGTAAAACTGCTGTTGTGACGTCATGACCACTTTTTAGATTGTTGTCCTATGAAGCCGTTTTGTGGTCCTATGGCCTAGATGGCAAAGCGCCTGCCTAGTAAGCAGGAGATCACGAGTTCGAGTCTCGTTGGGACCTGTAAGAAATGTCATCATAATCATCCCGTATCTCTTAGAAATCAGAAAAAGAACTGATAGAATCGTTAAAATAAGATCTATTATAGCGCAGAATACCGTTAAATTGCTAGTTATAATGATTATTTTCTTGGTAGTCTAATTTTGACTGCCTACTCGGGCACAATTCCAAAGGTATTTTCCATGCTGAAATTTAAACACGAAACCATAATAACTAATTGTGCAGCATGGATCTGCTCTTCCTAGTAAGAGACCAGGACTCGTAGTATCGTTGAAAATCTCGTTGATTTTTTTGTAAATTGTTCTTTGTGCTGTGGAACAGTTGGGAACTTTAAAATAGAAGTAATCAATTGTAAAACTGCTGTTGTGACGTCATGACCACTTTTTAAATTGTTGTCCTATGAAGCCGTTTTGTGGTCCTATGGCTTAGATGGCAAAGCGCCTGCCTAGTAAGCAGGAGATCACGAGTTCGAGTCTCGTTGGGACCTCTAAGAAATGTCATCATAATCATCCCGTGTCCCTTAGAAATCAGAAAAAGAACTGATAGAATCGTTAAAATAAGTTCTATTTTAGCGCAGAATACCGTTAAATTGCTAGTTATAATGATTATTTTCTTGGTAGTCTAATTTTGACTGCCTACTCGGGCACAATTCCAAAGGTATTTTCCATGCTGAAATTTAAACACCAAATCATAATAACTAATTGTGCAGCATGGATCTGCTCTTCCTAGTAAGAGACCAGGACTCGTAGTATCGTTGAAAATCTCGTTGATTTTTTTGTAAATTGTTTTTGTGCTGTGGAACAGTTGGGAACCTTAAAATAGAAGTAATCAATTGTAAAACTGCTGTTGTGACGTCATGACAACTTTTTAAATTGTTGTCCTATGAACCCGTTTTGTGGTCCTATGGCTTAGATGGCTAAGCGCCTGCCTAGTAATAAGGAGATCACGAGTTCGAGTCTCGATGGGACCTGTAAGAAATGTCATCATAATCATCCCGTGTCTCTTAGAAATCAGAAAAAGAACTGATAGAATCGTTAAAATAAGTTCTATTATAGCGCAGAATACCGTTAAATTGCTAGTTATAATGATTATTTTCTTGGTAGTCTAATTTTGACTGCCTACTCGGGCACAATTCCATAGGTATTTTCCATGCTAAAATTTAAACACCAAATCATAATATTTAATTGTGCAGCGTGGATCTGCTCTTCTTAGTAAGAGACCAGGACTCGTAGTATCGTTGAAAATCTCGTTGATTTTTTTGTAAATTGTTTGGAACAGTTGGGAACTTTAAAATAGAAGTAATCAATTGTAAAACTGCTTTTGTGACGTCATGACCACTTTTTAAATTGTTGTCCTATGAAGCCGTTTTGTGGTCCTATGGCTTAGATGGCAAAGCTCCTGCCTAGTAAGCAGGTGATCACGAGTTCGAGTCTCATTGGGACCTGTAAGAAATGTCATCATAATCATCCCGTGTCTCTTAGAAATCAGAAAAAGAACTGATAGAATCGTTAAAATAAGTTCTATTATAGCGCAGAATACCGTTAAATTGCTAGTTATAATGATTATTTTCTTGGTAGTCTAATTTTGACTGCCTACTCGGGCACAATTCCAAAGGTATTTTCCATGCTAAAATTTAAACACCAAATCATAATAACTAATTGTGCAGCATGGATCTGCTCTTCCTAGTAAGAGACCAGGACTCGTAGTATCGTTGAAAATCTCGTTGATTTTTTTGTAAATTGTTTGGAACAGTTGGGAACTTTAAAATAGAAGTAATCAATTGTAAAACTGCTGTTGTGACGTCATGACAACTTTTTAAATTGTTGTCCTATGAAGCCGTTTTGTGGTCCTATGGTTAGATGGCAAAGCGCCTGCCTAGTAAGCAGAAAATCACGAGTTCGAGTCTCATTGGGACCTGTAAGAAATGTCATCATAATCATCAGTGTCTCTTAGAATTCAGAAAAAGAACTGATAGAATCGTTAGAATAAGATCTATTTTAGCGCAGAATACCGTTAAATTGCTAGTTATAATGATTATTTTCTTGGTAGTCTAATTTTGACTGCCTACTCGGGCACAATTCCAAAGGTATTTTCCATGCTGAAATTTAAACACCAAATCATAATAACTAATTGTGCAGCATGGATCTTCTCTTCCTAGTAAGAGACCAGGACTCGTAGTATCGTTGAAAATCTCGTTGATTTTTTTGTAAATTGTTTGGAACAGTTGGGAACTTTAAAATAGAAGTAATCAATTGTAAAACTGCTGTTGTGACGTCATGACCATTTTTGAAATTGTTGTCCTATGAAGCCGTTTTGTGGTCCTATGGCTTAGATGGCAAAGCGCCTGCCTAGTAAGCAGGAGATCACGAGTTCGACTCTCGTTGGGACCTGTAAGAAATGTCATCATAATCATCCCGTGTCTCTTAGAAATCAGAAAAAGAACTGATAGAATCGTTAAAATAAGTTCTATTATAGCGCAGAATACCGTTAAATTGCTAGTTATAATGATTATTTTCTTGGTAGTCTAATTTTGACTGCCTACTAGGGCACAATTCCATAGGTATTTTCCATGCTAAAATTTAAACACCAAATCATAATAACTAATTGTGCAGCATGGATCTGCTCTTCCTAGTAAGAGACCAGGACTCGTAGTATCGTTGAAAATCTCGTTGATATTTTTTTAAATTGTTCTTTGTGCTGTGGAACAGTTGGGAACTTTAAAATAAAGGTAATCAATTGTAAAACTGCTTTTGTGACGTCATGACCACTTTTTAAATTGTTGTCCTATGAAGCCGTTTTGTGGTCCTATGGCTTAGATGGCAAAGCGCCTGCCTAGTAAGCAGGATATCACGAGTTCGAGTCTCATTGGGACCTGTAAGAAACGTCATCATAATCATCAGTGTCTCTTAGAATTCAGAAAAAGAACTGATAGAATCGTAAAATAAGATCTATTTTAGCGCAGAATACCGTTAAATTGCTAGTTATAATGATTATTTTCTTGGTAGTCTAATTTTGACTGCCTACTCGGGCACAATTCCAAAGGTATTTTCCATGCTGAAATTTAAACACCAAATCATAATAACTAATTGTGCAGCATTGATCTGCTCTTCCTAGTAAGAGACCAGGACTCGTAGTATCGTTGAAAATCTCGTTGATTTTTTTGTAAATTGTTTGGAACAGTTGGGAACTTTAAAATAGAAGTAATCAATTGTAAAACTGCTTTTGTGACGTCATGACCACTTTTTAAATTGTTGTCCTATGAAGCCGATTTGTGGTCCTATGGCTTAGATGGCAAAGCTCCTGCCTAGTAAGCAGGTGATCACGAGTTCGAGTCTCATTGGGACCTGTAAGAAATGTCATCATAATCATGCCGTGTCTCTTAGAATTCAGAAAAAGAACTGATAGAATCGTTAAAATAAGATCTACTTTAGCGCAGAATACCGTTAAATTGCTAGTTATAATGATTATTTTCTTGATAGTCTAATTTTGACTGCCTACTAGGGCACAATTCCATAGGTATTTTCCATGCTAAAATTTAAACACCAAATCATAATAACTAATTGTGCAGCATGGATCTGCTCTTCCTAGTAAGAGACCAGGACTCGTAGTATCGTTGAAAATCTCGTTGATATTTTTGTAAATTGTTCTTTGTGCTGTGGAACAGTTGGGAACTTTAAAATAAAGGTAATCAATTGTAAAACTGCTGTTGTGACCTCATGACCACTTTTGAGATTGTTGTCCTATGAAGCCATTTTGTGGTCCTATGGCTTAGATGGCAAAGCGCCTGCCTAGTAAGCAGGAGATCACGAGTTTGAGTCTCGTTGGGACCTGTAAGAAATGTCATCATAATCATCCCATGTCTCTTAGAAATCAGAAAAAGAACTGATAGAATCGTTACAATAAGTTCTATTATAGCGCAGAATACCGTTAAATTGCTAGTTATAATGATTATTTTCTTGGTAGTCTAATTTTGACTGCCTACTAGGGCACAATTCCATAGGTATTTTCCATGCTAAAATTTAAACACCAAATCATAATAACTAATTGTGCAGCATGGATCTGCTCTTCCTAGTAAGAGACCAGGACTCGTAGTATCGTTGAAAATCTCGTTGATTTTTTTGTAAATTGTTTGGAACAGTTGGGAACTTTAAAATAGAAGTAATCAATTGTAAAACTGCTTTTGTGACGTCATGACCACTTTTTAAATTGTTGTCCTATGAAGCCGTTGTGTGGTCCTATGGCTTAGATGGCAAAGCGCCTGCCTAGTAAGCAGGAGATCACGAGTTCGAGTCTCATTGGGACCTGTAAGAAATGTCATCATAATCATCAGTGTCTTTTAGAATTCAGAAAAAGAACTGATAGAATCGTAAAATAAGATCTATTTTAGCGCAGAATACCGTTAAATTGCTAGTTATAATGATTATTTTCTTGGTAGTCTAATTTTGACTGCCTACTCGGGCACAATTCCAAAGGTATTTTCCATGCTGAAATTTAAACACCAAATCATAATAACTAATTGTGCAGCATGGATCTGCTCTTCCTAGTAAGAGACCAGGACTCGTAGTATCGTTGAAAATCTCGTTGATTTTTTTGTAAATTGTTTGGAACAGTTGGGAACTTTAAAATAAAAGTAATCAATTGTAAAACTGCTTTTGTGACGTCATGACCACTTTTTAAATTGTTGTCCTATGAAGCCGTTTTGTGGTCTATGGCTTAGATGGCAAAGCGCCTGCCTAGTAAGCAGGAAATCACGAGTTCGAGTCTCATTGGGACCTGTAAGAAATGTCATCATAATCATGCCGTGTCTCTTAGAATTCAGAAAAAGAACTGATAGAATCGTTAAAATAAGTTCTATTATAGCGCAGAATACCGTTAAATTGCTAGTTATAATGATTATTTTCTTGGTAGTCTAATTTTGACTGCCTACTAGGGCACAATTCCATAGGTATTTTCCATGCTAAAATTTAAACACCAAATCATAATAACTAATTGTGCAGCATGGATCTGCTCTTCCTAGTAAGAGACCAGGACTCGTAGTATCGTTGAAAATCTCGTTGATATTTTTGTAAATTGTTCTTTGTGCTGTGGAACAGTTGGGAACTTTAAAATAAAGGTAATCAATTGTAAAACTGCTTTTGTGACGTCATGACCACTTTTTAAATTGTTGTCCTATGAAGCCGATTTGTGGTCCTATGGCTTAGATGGCAAAGCTCCTGCCTAGTAAGCAGGTGATCACGAGTTCGAGTCTCATTGGGACCTGTAAGAAATGTCATCATAATCATGCCGTGTCTCTTAGAATTCAGAAAAAGAACTGATAGAATCGTAAAATAAGATCTATTTTAGCGCAAAATACCGTTAAATTGCTAGTTATAATGATTATTTTCTTGGTAGTCTAATTTTGACTGCCTACTCGGGCACAATTCCAAAGGTATTTTCCATGCTGAAATTTAAACACCAAATCATAATAACTAATTGTGCAGCATGGATCTGCTCTTCCTAGTAAGAGACCAGGACTCGTAGTATCGTTGAAAATCTCGTTGATTTTTTTGTAAATTGTTTGGAACAGTTGGGAACTTTAAAATAGAAGTAATCAATTGTAAAACTGCTTTTGTGACGTCATGACCACTTTTTAAATTGTTGTCCTATAAAGCCGTTTTGTAGTCCTATGGCTTAAATGGCAAAGCGCCTGCCTAGTAAGCAGGAGATCACGAGTTCGAGTCTCGTTGGGACCTGTAAGAAATGTCATCATAATCATCCCGTGTCTCTTAGAAATCAGAAAAAGAACTGATAGAATCGTTAAAATAAGTTCTATTATAGCGCAGAATACCGTTAAATTGCTAGTTATAATGATTATTTTCTTGGTAGTCTAATTTTGACTGCCTACTCGGGCACAATTCCAAAGGTATTTTCCATGCTGAAATTTAAACACCAAATCATAATAACTAATTGTGCAGCATGGATCTGCTCTTCCTAGTAAGAGACCAGGACTCGTAGTATCGTTGAAAATCTCGTTGATTTTTTTGTAAATTGTTTGGAACAGTTGGGAACTTTAAAATAAAAGTAATCAATTGTAAAACTGCTTTTGTGACGTCATGACCACTTTTTAAATTGTTGTCCTATGAAGCCGTTTTGTGGTCTATGGCTTAGATGGCAAAGCGCCTGCCTAGTAAGCAGGAAATCACGAGTTCGAGTCTCATTGGGACCTGTAAGAAATGTCATCATAATCATGCCGTGTCTCTTAGAATTCAGAAAAAGAACTGATAAAATCGTTAAAATAAGATCTATTTTAGCGCAGAATACCGTTAAATTGCTAGTTATAATGATTATTTTCTTGGTAGTCTAATTTTGACTGCCTACTCGGGCACAATTCCAAAGGTATTTTCCATGCTGAAATTTAAACACCAAATCATAATAACTAATTGTGCAGCATGGATTTGCTCTTCTTAGTAAGAGACCAGGACTCGTAGTATCGTTGAAAATCTCGTTGATATTTTTGTAAATTGTTCTTTGTGCTGTGGAACAGTTGGGAACTTTAAAATAAAGGTAATCAATTGTAAAACTGCTGTTGTGACGTCATGACCACTTTTGAGATTGTTGTCCTATGAAGCCGTTTTGTGGTCCTATGGCTTAGATGGCAAAGCGCCTGCCTAGTAAGCAGGAGATCACGAGTTCGAGTCTCGTTGGGACCTGTAAGAAATGTCATCATAATCATCCCATAATCATCCCATCCCATGTCTCTTAGAAATCAGAAAAAGAACTGATAGAATCGTTAAAATAAGTTCTATTATAGCGCAGAATACCGTTAAATTGCTAGTTATAATGATTATTTTCTTGGTAGTCTAATTTTGACTGCCTACTAGGGCACAATTCCATAGGTATTTTCCATGCTAAAATTTAAACACCAAATCATAATAACTAATTGTGCAGCATGGATCTGCTCTTCCTAGTAAGAGACCAGGACTCGTAGTATCGTTGAAAATCTCGTTGATATTTTTGTAAATTGTTCTTTGTGCTGTGGAACAGTTGGGAACTTTAAAATAAAGGTAATCAATTGTAAAACTGCTTTTGTGACGTCATGACCACTTTTTAAATTGTTGTCCTATGAAGCCGTTTTGTGGTCCTATGGCTTAGATGGCAAAGCGCCTGCCTAGTAAGCAGGAGATCACGAGTTCGAGTCTCATTGGGACCTGTAAGAAATGTCATCATAATCATCAGTGTCTCTTAGAATTCAGAAAAAGAACTGATAGAATCGTAAAATAAGATCTATTTTAGCGCAGAATACCGTTAAATTGCTAGTTATAATGATTATTTTCTTGGTAGTCTAATTTTGACTGCCTACTCGGGCACAATTCCAAAGGTATTTTCCATGCTGAAATTTAAACACCAAATCATAATAACTAATTGTGCAGCATGGATCTGCTCTTCCTAGTAAGAGACCAGGACTCGTAGTATCGTTGAAAATCTCGTTGATTTTTTTGTAAATTGTTTGGAACAGTTGGGAACTTTAAAATAGAAGTAATCAATTGTAAAACTGCTTTTGTGACGTCATGACCACTTTTTAAATTGTTGTCCTATGAAGCCGTTTTGTGGTCCTATGGCTTAGATGGCAAAGCTCCTGCCTAGTAAGCAGGTGATCACGAGTTCGAGTCTCATTGGGACCTGTAAGAAATGTCATCATAATCATCCCGTGTCTCTTAGAATTCAGAAAAAGAACTGATAGAATCGTTAAAATAAGATCTACTTTAGCGCAGAATACCGTTAAATTGCTAGTTATAATGATTATTTTCTTGATAGTCTAATTTTGACTGCCTACTAGGGCACAATTCCATAGGTATTTTCCATGCTAAAATTTAAACACCAAATCATAATAACTAATTGTGCAGCATGGATCTGCTCTTCCTAGTAAGAGACCAGGTCTCGTAGTATCGTTGAAAATCTCGTTGATATTTTTGTAAATTGTTCTTTGTGCTGTGGAACAGATGGGAACTTTAAAATAAAGGTAATCAATTGTAAAACTGCTGTTGTGATGTCATGACCACTTTTGAGATTGTTGTCCTATGAAGCCGTTTTGTGGTCCTATGGCTTAGATGGCAAAGCGCCTGCCTAGTAAGCAGGAGATCACGAGTTCGAGTCTCGTTGGGACCTGTAAGAAATGTCATCATAATCATGCCGTGTCTCTTAGAAATCAGAAAAAGGACTGATAGAATCGTTAAAATAAGTTCTATTATAGCGCAGAATACCGTTAAATTGCTAGTTATAATGATTATTTTCTTGGTAGTCTAATTTTGACTGCCTACTAGGGCACAATTCCATAGGTATTTTCCATGCTAAAATTTAAACACCAAATCATAATAACTAATTGTGCAGCATGGATCTGCTCTTCCTAGTAAGAGACCAGGACTCGTAGTATCGTTGAAAATCTCGTTGATTTTTTTGTAAATTGTTTGGAACAGTTGGGAACTTTAAAATAGAAGTAATCAATTGTAAAACTGCTGTTGTGACGTCATGACAACTTTTTAAATTGTTGTCCTATGTATCCGTTTTGTGGTCCTATGGCTTAGATGGCAAAGCGCCTGCCTAGTAAGCAGGAGATCACGAGTTCGAGTCTCGTTAGGACCTGTAAGAAATGTCATCATAATCATCCCGTGTCTCTTAGAAATCAGAAAAAGAACTGATAGAATCGTTAAAATAAGTTCTATTATAGCGCAGAATACCGTTAAATTGCTAGTTATAATGATTATTTTCTTGGTAGTCTAATTTTGACTGCCTACTCGGGCACAATTCCAAAGGTATTTTCCATGCTAAAATTTAAACACCAAATCATAATAACTAATTGTGCAGCATGGATCTGCTCTTCCTAGTAAGAGACCAGGACTCGTAGTATCGTTGAAAATCTCGTTGATTTTTTTGTAAATTGTTTGGAACAGTTGGGAACTTTAAAATAGAAGTAATCAATTGTAAAACTGCTGTTGTGACGTCATGACAACTTTTTAAATTGTTGTCCTATGAAGCCGTTTTGTGGTCCTATGGCTTAGATGGCAAAGCGCCTGCCTAGTAAGCAGAAGATCACGAGTTCGAGTCTCATTGGGACCTGTAAGAAATGTCATCATAATCATCCCGTGTCTCTTAGAATTCAGAAAAAGAACTGATAGAATCGTTAAAATAAGATCTATTTTAGCGCAGAATACCGTTAAATTGCTAGTTATAATGATTATGTTCTTGGTAGTCTAATTTTGACTGCCTACTCGGGCACAATTCCAAAGGTATTTTCCATGCTAAAATTTAAACACCAAATCATAATAACTAATTGTGCAGCATGGATCTGCTCTTCCTAGTAAGAGACCAGGACTCGTAGTATCGTTGAAAATCTCGTTGATTTTTTTGTAAATTGTTTGGAACAGTTGGGAACTTTAAAATAGAAGTAATCAATTGTAAAACTGCTTTTGTGACGTCATGACCACTTTTTAAATTGTTGTCCTATGAAGCCTTTTTGTGGTCCTATGGCTTAGATGGCAAAGCGCCTGCCTAGTAAGCAGGAGATCACGAGTTCGAGTCTCATTGGGACCTGTAAGAAATGTCATCATAATCATCAGTGTCTCTTAGAATTCAGAAAAAGAACTGATAGAATCGTTAAAATAAGATCTATTTTAGCGCAGAATACCGTAAAATTGCTAGTTATAATGATTATTTTCTTGGTGGTCTAATTTTGACTGCCTACTCGGGCACAATTCCAAAGGTATTTTCCATGCTGAAATTTAAACACCAAATCATAATAACTAATTGTGCAGCATGGATCTTCTCTTCCTAGTAAGAGACCAGGACTCGTAGTATCGTTGAAAATCTCGTTGATTTTTTTCTAAATTGTTTGGAACAGTTGGGAACTTTAAAATAGAAGTAATCAATTGTAAAACTGCTGTTGTGACGTCATGACAACTTTTTAAATTGTTGTCCTATGAAGCCGTTTTGTGGTCCTATGGCTTAGATGGCAAAGCGCCTGCCTAGTAAGCAGAAAATCACGAGTTCGAGTCTCATTGGGACCTGTAAGAAATGTCATCATAATCATCCCGTGTCTCTTAGAATTCAGAAAAAGAACTGATAGAATCGTTAAAATAAGATCTATTTTAGCGCAGAATACCGTTAAATTGCTAGTTATAATGATTATTTTCTTGGTAGTCTAATTTTGACTGCCTACTCGGGCACAATTCCAAAGGTATTTTCCATGCTGAAATTTAAACACCAAATCATAATAACTAATTGTGCAGCATGGATCTGCTCTTCCTAGTAAGAGACCAGGACTCGTAGTATCGTTGAAAATCTCGTTGATTTTTTTGTAAATTGTTTTTGTGCTGTGGAACAGTTGGGAACTTTAAAATAGAAGTAATCAATTGTAAAACTGCTGTTGTGACGTCATGACCACTTTTTAAATTGTTGTCCTATGAAGCCGTTTTGTGGTCCTATGGCTTAGATGGCAAAGCGCCTGCCTAGTAAGCAGGAGATCACGAGTTCGAATCTCATTGGGACCTGTAAGAAATGTCATCATAATCATCCCGTGTCTCTGAGAATTCAGAAAAAGAACTGATAGAATCGTTAAAATAAGATCTATTTTAGCGCAGAATACCGTTAAATTGCTAGTTATAATGATTATTTTCTTGGTAGTCTTATTTTGACTGCCTACTCGGGCACAATTCCAAAGGTATTTTCCATGCTGAAATTTAAACACCAAATCATAATAACTAATTGTGCAGCATGGATCTGCTCTTCCTAGTAAGAGACCAGGACTCGTAGTATCGTTGAAAATCTCGTTGATTTTTTTGTAAATTGTTTTTGTGCTGTGGAACAGTTGGGAACTTTAAAATAGAAGTAATCAATTGTAAAACTGCTGTTGTGACGTCATGACCACTTTTTAAATTGTTGTCCTATGAAGCCGTTTTGTGGTCCTATGGCTTAGATGGCAAAGCGCCTGCCTAGTAAGCAGGAGATCACGAGTTCGAGTCTCGTTGGGACCTGTAAGAAATGTCATCATAATCATCCCGTGTCTCTTAGAAATCAGAAAAAGAACTGATAGAATCGTTAAAATAAGATCTATTTTAGCGCAGAATACCGTTAAATTGCTAGTTATAATGATTATTTTCTTGGTAGTCTAATTTTGACTGCCTACTCGGGCACAATTCCAAAGGTATTTTCCATGCTGAAATTTAAACACGAAACCATAATAACTAATTGTGCAGCATGGATCTGCTCTTCCTAGTAAGAGACCAGGACTCGTAGTATCGTTGAAAATCTCGTTGATTTTTTTGTAAATTGTTCTTTGTGCTGTGGAACAGTTGGGAACTTTTAAATAGAAGTAATCAATTGTAAAACTGCAATTGTGACGTCATGACCACTTTTCAAATTAATGTCTTATGAAGCCGTTTTGTGGTCCTATGGCTTAGATGGCAAAGCGCCTGCCTAGTAAGCAGGAGATCACGAGTTCGAGTCTCGATGGGACCTGTAAGAAATGTCATCATAATCATCCCGTGTCTCTTAGAAATCAGAAAAAGAACTGATAGAATCGTTAAAATAAGTTCTATTATAGCGCAGAATACCGTTAAATTGCTAGTTATAATGATTATTTTTTTGGTAGTCTAATTTTGACTGCCTACTCGGGCACAATTTCAAAGGTATTTTCCATGCTAAAATTTAAACACCAAATCATAATAACTAATTGTGCAGCATGGATCTGCTCTTCCTAGTAAGAGACCAGGACTCGTAGTATCGTTGAAAATCTCGTTGATATTTTTGTAAATTGTTCTTTGTGCTGTGGAACAGTTGGGAACTTTAAAATAAAGGTAATCAATTGTAAAACTGCTGTTGTGACGTCATGACCACTTTTGAGATTGTTGTCCTATGAAGCCGTTTTGTGGTCCTATGGCTTAGATGGCAAAGCGCCTGCCTAGTAAGCAGGAGATCACGAGTTCGAGTCTCGTTGGGACCTGTAAGAAATGTCATCATAATCATCCCGTGTCTCGTAAAATTCAGAAAAAAGAACTGATAGAATCGTTAAAATAAGATCTATTTTAGCGCAGAATACCGTTAAATTGCTAGTTATAATGATTATTTTCTTGGTAGTCTAATTTTGACTGCCTACTCGGGCACAATTCCAAAGGTATTTTCCATGCTAAAATTTAAACACCAAATCATAATAACTAATTGTGCAGCATGGATCTGCTCTTCTTAGTAAGAGACCAGGACTCGTAGTATCGTTGAAAATCTCGTTGATATTTTTGTAAATTGTTCTTTGTGCTGTGGAACAGTTGGGAACTTTAAAATAAAAGTAATCAATTGTAAAACTGCTGTTGTGACGTCATGACCACTTTTGAGATTGTTGTCCTATGAAGCCGTTTTGTGGTCCTATGGCTTAGATGGCAAAGCGCCTGCCTAGTAAGCAGGAGATCACGAGTTCGAGTCTCGTTGGGACCTGTAAGAAATGTCATCATAATCATCCCGTGTCTCTTAGAATTCAGAATACGAACTGATAGAATCGTTAAAATAAGTTCTATTTTAGCGCAGAATACCGTTAAATTGCTAGTTATAATGATTATTTTCTTGGTAGTCTAATTTTGATTGCCTATTCGGGCACAATTCCAAAGGTATTTTCCATGCTGAAATTTAAACACCAAATCATAATAACTAATTGTGCAGCATGGATCTGCTCTTCCTAGTAAGAGACCAGGACTCGTAGTATCGTTGAAAATCTCGTTGATTTTTTGGTAAATTGTTTTTGTGCTGTGGAACAGTTGGGAACTTTAAAATAGAAGTTATCAATTGTAAAACTGCTGTTGTAACGTCATGACCACTTTTGAAATTGTTGTTTTATGAAGCTGTTTTGTGGTCCTATGGCTTAGATGGCAAAGCGCCTGCCTAGTAAGCAGGTGATCACGAGTTCGAGTCTCGTTGGGACCTGTAAGAAATGTCATCATAATCGTCCCGTGTCTCTTAGAAATCAGAAAAGAACTGATAGAATCGTTAAAATAAGTTCTATTATAGCGCAGAATACCGTTAAATTGCTAGTTATAACGATTATTTTCTTGGTAGTCTAATTTTGACTGCCTACTCGGGCACAATTCCATAGGTATTTTCGATGCTAAAATTTAAACACCAAATCATAATAACTAATTGTGCAGCATGGATCTGCTCTTCCTAGTAAGAGACCAGGACTCGTAGTATCGTTGAAAATCTCGTTGATTTTTTTGTAAATTGTTTGGAACAGTTGGGAACTTTAAAATAGAAGTAATCCATTGTAAAACTGCTTTTGTGACGTCATGACCACTTTTTAAATTGTTGTCCTATGAAGCCGTTTTGTGGTCTTATGGCTTAGATGGCAAAGCGCCTGCCTAGTAAGCAGGAGATCACGAGTTCGAGTCTCGTTGGGACCTGTAAGAAATGTCATCATAATCATCCCGTGTCTCTTAGAATTCAGAAAAAGAACTGATAGAATCGTTAAAATAAGATCTACTTTAGCGCAGAATACCGTTAAATTGCTAGTTATAATGATTATTTTCTTGGTAGTCTAATTTTGACTGCCTACTCGGGCACAATTCCAAAGGTATTTTCCATGCTGAAATTTAAACACCAAATCATAATAACTCATTGTGCAGCATGGATCTGCTCTTCCTAGTAAAAGACCAGGACTCGTAGTATCGTTGAAAATCTCGTTGATTTTTTTGTAAATTGTTTTTGTGCTGTGGAACAGTTGGGAACTTTAAAATAGAAGTAATCAATTGTAAAACTGCTGTTGTGACGTCATGACCACTTTTTAAATGGTTGTCTTATGAAGCCGTTTTGTGGTCCTATGGCTTAGATGGCAAAGCGCCTGCCTAGTAAGCAGGAACTCACGAGTTCGAGTCTCGTTGGGACCTGTAAGAAATGTCATCATAATCATCCCGTGTCTCTTAGAAATCAGAAAAGAACTGATAGAATCGTTAAAATAAGTTCTATTATAGCGCAGAATACCGTTAAATTGCTAGTTATAATGATTATTTTCTTGGTAGTCTAATTTTGACTGCCTACTCGGGCACAATTCCATAGGTATTTTCGATGCTAAAATTTAAACACCAAATCATAATAACTAATTTTGCAGCATGGATCTGCTCTTCCTAGTAAGAGACCAGGACTCGTAGTATCGTTGAAAATCTCGTTGATTTTTTTGTAAATTGTTTGGAACAGTTGGGAACTTTAAAATAGAAGTAATCAATTGTAAAACTGCTTTTGTGACGTCATGACCACTTTTTAAATTGTTGTCCTATGAAGCCGTTTTGTGGTCCTATGGCTTAGATGGCAAAGCGCCTGCCTAGTAAGCAGGAGATCACGAGTTCGAGTCTCGTTGGAACCTGTAAGAAATGTCATCATAATCATCCCGTGTCTCTTAGAAATCAGAAAAAGAACTGATAGAATCGTTAAAATAAGTTCTATAATAGCGCAGAATACCGTTAAATTGCTAGTTATAATGATTATGTTCTTGGTAGTCTAATTTTGACTGCCTACTCGGGCACAATTCCATAGGTATTTTCCATGCTGAAATTTAAACACCAAATCATAATAACTAATTGTGCAGCATGGATCTGCTCTTCCTAGTAAGAGACCAGGACTCGTAGTATCGTTGAAAATCTCGTTGATTTTTTTGTAAATTGTTTTTGTGCTGTGGAACAGTTGGGAACTTTAAAATAGAAGTAATCAATTGTAAAACTGCTGTTGTGACGTCATGACCACTTTTGAAATTGTTGTCTTATGAAGCCGTTTTGTGGTCCTATGGCTTAGATGGCAAAGCGCCTGCCTAGTAAGCAGGTGATCACGAGTTCGAGTCTCGTTGGGACCTGTAAGAAATGTCATCATAATCGTCCCGTGTCTCTTAGAAATCAGAAAAGAACTGATAGAATCGTAAAATAAGTTCTATTATAGCGCAGAATACCGTTAAATTGCTAGTTATAACCATTATTTTCTTGGTAGTCTAATTTTGACTGCATACTCGGGCACAATTCCATAGGTATTTTCGATGCTAAAATTTAAACACCAAATCATAATAACTAATTGTGCAGCATGGATCTGCTCTTCCTAGTAAGAGACCAGGACTCGTAGTATCGTTGAAAATCTCGTTGATTTTTTTGTAAATTGTTCTTTGTGCTGTGGAACAGTTGGGAACTTTAAAATAGAAGTAATCAATTGTAAAACTGCTGTTGTGACGTCATGACCATTTTTGAAATTGTTGTCCTATGAAGCCGTTTTGTGGTCCTATGGCTTAGATGGCAAAGCGCCTGCCTAGTAAGCAGGAGATCACGAGTTCGACTCTCGTTGGGACCTGTAAGAAATGTCATCATAATCATCCCGTGTCTCTTAGAAATCAGAAAAAGAACTGATAGAATCGTTAAAATAAGTTCTATTATAGCGCAGAATACCGTTAAAAACTAGTTATAATGATTATTTTCTTGGTAGTCTAATTTTGACTGCCTACTAGGGCACAATTCCATAGGTATTTTCCATGCTAAAATTTAAACACCAAATCATAATAACTAATTGTGCAGCATGGATCTGCTCTTCCTAGTAAGAGACCAGGACTCGTAGTATCGTTGAAAATCTCGTTGATATTTTTGTAAATTGTTCTTTGTGCTGTGGAACAGTTGGGAACTTTAAAATAAAGGTAATCAATTGTAAAACTGCTGTTGTGACGTCATGACCACTTTTGAGATTGTTGTCCTATGAAGCTGTTTTGTGGTCCTATGGCTTAGATGGCAAAGCTCCTGCCTAGTAAGCAGGAGATCACGAGTTCGAGTCGCGTTGGGACCTGTAAGAAATGTCATCATAATCATCCCGTGTCTCTTAGAAATCAGAAAAAGAACTGATAGAATCGTTAAAATAAGTTCTATTATAGCGCAGAATACCGTTAAATTGCTAGTTATAATGATTATGTTCTTGGTAGTCTAATTTTGACTGCCTACTATGGCACAATTCCATAGGTATTTTCCATGCTAAAATTTAAACACCAAATCATAATAACTAATTGTGCAGCATGGATCTGCTCTTCCTAGTAAGAGACCAGGACTCGTAGTATCGTTGAAAATCTCGTTGATTTTTTTGTAAATTGTTTGGAACAGTTGGGAACTTTAAAATAGAAGTAATCCATTGTAAAACTGCTTTTGTGACGTCATGACCACTTTTTAAATTGTTGTCCTATGAAGCCGTTTTGTGGTCTTATGGCTTAGATGGCAAAGCGCCTGCCTAGTAAGCAGGAGATCACGAGTTCGAGTCTCGTTGGGACCTGTAAGAAATGTCATCATAATCATCCCGTGTCTCTTAGAATTCAGAAAAAGAACTGATAGAATCGTTAAAATAAGATCTACTTTAGCGCAGAATACCGTTAAATTGCTAGTTATAATGATTATTTTCTTGGTAGTCTAATTTTGACTGCCTACTCGGGCACAATTCCAATGGTATTTTCCATGCTGAAATTTAAACACCAAATCATAATAACTAATTGTGCAGCATGGATCTGCTCTTCCTAGTAAGAGACCAGGACTCGTAGTATCGTTGAAAATCTCGTTGATTTTTTTGTAAATTGTTTTTGTGCTGTGGAACAGTTGGGAACTTTAAAATAGAAGTAATCAATTGTAAAACTGCTGTTGTGACGTCATGACCACTTTTGAAATTGTTGTCTTATGAAGCCGTTTTGTGGTCCTATGGCTTAGATGGCAAAGCGCCTGCCTAGTAAGCAGGTGATCACGAGTTCGAGTCTCGTTGGGACCTGTAAGAAATGTCATCATAATCGTCCCGTGTCTCTTAGAAATCAGAAAAGAACTGATAGAATCGTTAAAATAAGTTCTATTATAGCGCAGAATACCGTTAAATTGCTAGTTATAACGATTATTTTCTTGGTAGTCTAATTTTGACTGCCTACTCGGGCACAATTCCATAGGTATTTTCGATGCTAAAATTTAAACACCAAATCATAATAACTAATTGTGCAGCATGGATCTGCTCTTCCTAGTAAGAGACCAGGACTCGTAGTATCGTTGAAAATCTCGTTGATTTTTTTGTAAATTGTTCTTTGTGCTGTGGAACAGTTGGGAACTTTAAAATAGAAGTAATCAATTGTAAAACTGCTGTTGTGACGTCATGACCATTTTTGAAATTGTGGTCCTATGAAGCCGTTTTGTGGTCCTATGGCTTAGATGGCAAAGCGCCTGCCTAGTAAGCAGGAGATCACGAGTTCGACTCTCGTTGGGACCTGTAAGGAATGTCATCATAATCATCCCGTGTCTCTTAGAAATCAGAAAAAGAACTGATAGAATCGTTAAAATAAGTTCTATTATAGCGCAGAATACCGTTAAAAACTAGTTATAATGATTATTTTCTTGGTAGTCTAATTTTGACTGCCTACTAGGGCACAATTCCATAGGTATTTTCCATGCTAAAACTTAAACACCAAATCATAATAACTAATTGAGCAGCATGGATCTGCTCTTCCTAGTAAGAGACCAGGACTCGTAGTATCGTTGAAAATCTCGTTGATTTTTTTGTAAATTGTTTGGAACAGTTGGGAACTTTAAAATAGAAGTAATCAATTGTAAAACTGCTTTTGTGACGTCATGACCACTTTTGAAATTGTTGTCCTATGAAGCCGTTTTGTGGTCCTATGGCTTAGATGGCAAAGCGCCTGCCTAGTAAGCAGGAGATCACGAGTTCGAGTCTCGTTGGAACCTGTAAGAAATGTCATCATAATCATCCCGTGTCTCTTAGAAATAAGAAAAAGAACTGATAGAATCGTTAAAATAAGTTCTATAATAGCGCAGAATACCGTTAAATTGCTAGTTATAATGATTATGTTCTTGGTAGTCTAATTTTGACTGCCTACTCGGGCACAATTCCATAGGTATTTTCCATGCTGAAATTTAAACACCAAATCATAATAACTAATTGTGCAGCATGGATCTGCTCTTCCTAGTAAGAGACCAGGACTCGTAGTATCGTTGAAAATCTCGTTGATTTTTTTGTAAATTGTTTTTGTGCTGTGGAACAGTTGGGAACTTTAAAATAGAAGTAATCAATTGTAAAACTGCTGTTGTGACGTCATGACCACTTTTGAAATTGTTGTCTTATGAAGCCGTTTTGTGGTCCTATGGCTTAGATGGCAAAGCGCCTGCCAAGTAAGCAGGTGATCACGAGTTCGAGTCTCGTTGGGACCTGTAAGAAATGTCATCATAATCGTCCCGTGTCTCTTAGAAATCAGAAAAGAACTGATAGAATCGTTAAAATAAGTTCTATTATAGCGCAGAATACCGTTAAATTGCTAGTTATAATGATTATTTTCTTGGTAGTCTAATTTTGACTGCCTACTCGGGCACAATTCCATAGGTATTTTCCATGCTGAAATTTAAACACCAAATCATAATAACTAATTGTGCAGCATGGATCTGCTTTTCCTAGTAAGAGACCAGGACTCGTAGTATCGTTGAAAATCTCGTTGATTTTTTTGTAAATTGTTTTTGTGCTGTGGAACAGTTGGGAACTTTAAAATAGAAGTAATCAATTGTAAAACTGCTGTTGTGACGTCATGACCACTTTTGAAATTGTTGTCTTATGAAGCCGTTTTGTGGTCCTATGGCTTAGATGGCAAAGCGCCTGCCTAGTAAGCAGGTGATCACGAGTTCGAGTCTCGTTGGGACCTGTAAGCAATGTCATCATAATCGTCCCGTGTCTCTTAGAAATCAGAAAAGAACTGATAGAATCGTTAAAATAAGTTCTATTATAGCGCAGAATACCGTTAAATTGCTAGTTATAATGATTATTTTCTTGGTAGTCTAATTTTGACTGCCTACTCGGGCACAATTCCATAGGTATTTTCCATGCTGAAATTTAAACACCAAATCATAATAACTAATTGTGCAGCATGGATCTGCTCTTCCTAGTAAGAGACCAGGACTCGTAGTATCGTTGAAAATCTCGTTGATTTTTTTGTAAATTGTTTTTGTGCTGTGGAACAGTTGGGAACTTTAAAATAGAAGTAATCAATTGTAAAACTGCTGTTGTGACGTCATAACCACTTTTTAAATTGTTGTCTTATGAAGCCGTTTTGTGGTCCTATGGCTTAGATGGCAAAGCGCCTGCCTAGTAAGCAGAAACTCACGAGTTCGATTCTCGTTGGGACCTGTAAGAAATGTCATCATAATCATCCCGTATCTCTTTGAAATCAGAAAAGCACTGATAGAATCGTTAAAATAAGTTCTATTATAGCGCAGAATACCGTTAAATTGCTAGTTATAATGATTATTTTCTTGGTAGTCTAATTTTGACTGCCTACTCGGGCACAATTCCATAGGTATTTTCGATGCTAAAATTTAAACACCAAATCATAATAACTAATTGTGCAGCATGGATCTGCTCTTCCTAGTAAGAGACCAGGACTCGTAGTATCGTTGAAAATCTCGTTGATTTTTTTGTAAATTGTTTGGAACAGTTGGGAACTTTAAAGTAGAAGTAATCAATTGTAAAACTGCTTTTGTGACGTCATGACCACTTTTTAAATTGTTGTCCTATGAAGCCGTTTTGTGGTCTTATGGCTTAGATGGCAAAGCGCTTGCCTAGTAAGCAGGAGATCACGAGTTCGAGTCTCGTTGGAACCTGTAAGAAATGTCATCATAATCATCCCGTGTCTCTTAGAAATCAGAAAAAGAACTGATAGAATCGTTAAAATAAGTTCTATTATAGCGCAGAATACCGTTAAATTGCTAGTTATAATGATTATGTTCTTGGTAGTCTAATTTTGACTGCCTACTATGGCACAATTCCATAGGTATTTTCCATGCTAAAATTTAAACACCAAATCATAATAACTCATTGTGCAGCATGGATCTGCTCTTCCTAGTAAGAGACCAGGACTCGTAGTATCGTTGAAAATCTCGTTGATTTTTTTGTAAATTGTTTGGAACAGTTGGGAACTTTAAAATAGAAGTAATCCATTGTAAAACTGCTTTTGTGACGTCATGACCACTTTTTAAATTGTTGTCCTATGAAGCCGTTTTGTGGTCTTATGGCTTAGATGGCAAAGCTCCTGCCTAGTAAGCAGGAGATCACGAGTTCGAGTCTCGTTGGGACCTGTAATAAATGTCATCATAATCATCCCGTGTCTCTTAGAATTCAGAAAAAGAACTGCTAGAATCGTTAAAATAAGATCTACTTTAGCGCAGAATACCGTTAAATTGCTAGTTATAATGATTATTTTCTTGGTAGTCTAATTTTGACTGCCTACTCGGGCACAATTCCAAAGGTATTTTCCATGCTGAAATTTAAACACCAAATCATAACAACTCATTGTGCAGCATGGATCTGCTCTTCCTAGTAAAAGACCAGGACTCGTAGTATCGTTGAAAATCTCGTTGATTTTTTTGTAAATTGTTTTTGTGCTGTGGAACAGTTGGGAACTTTAAAATAGAAGTAATCAATTGTAAAACTGCTGTTGTGACGTCATGACCACTTTTTAAATTGTTGTCTTATGAAGCCGTTTTGTGGTCCTATGGCTTAGATGGCAAAGCTCCTGCCTAGTAAGCAGGAACTCACGAGTTCGAGTCTCGTTGGGACCTGTAAGAAATGTCATCATAATCATCCCGTGTCTCTTAGAAATCAGAAAAGAACTGATAGAATCGTTAAAATAAGTTCTATTATAGCGCAGAATACCGTTAAATTGCTAGTTATAATGATTATTTTCTTGGTAGTCTAATTTTGACTGCCTACTCGGGCACAATTCCATAGGTATTTTCGATGCTAAAATTTAAACACCAAATCATAATAACTAATTGTGCAGCATGGATCTGCTCTTCCTAGTAAGAGACCAGGACTCGTAGTATCGTTGAAAATCTCGTTGATTTTTTTGTAAATTGTTTGGAACAGTTGGGAACTTTAAAATAGAAGTAATCAATTGTAAAACTGCTTTTGTGACGTCATGACCACTTTTTAAATTGTTGTCCTATGAAGCCGTTTTGTGGTCCTATGGCTTAGATGGCAAAGCGCTTGCCTAGTAAGCAGGAGATCACGAGTTTGAGTCTCGTTGGAACCTGTAAGAAATGTCATCATAATCATCCCGTGTCTCTTAGAAATCAGAAAAAGAACTGATAGAATCGTTAAAATAAGTTCTATAATAGCGCAGAATACCGTTAAATTGCTAGTTATAATGATTATGTTCTTGGTAGTCTAATTTTGACTGCCTACTCGGGCACAATTCCATAGGTATTTTCCATGCTGAAATTTAAACACCAAATCATAATAACTAATTGTGCAGCATGGATCTGCTCTTCCTAGTAAGAGACCAGGACTCGTAGTATCGTTGAAAATCTCGTTGATTTTTTTGTAAATTGTTTTTGTGCTGTGGAACAGTTGGGAACTTTAAAATAGAAGTAATCAATTGTAAAACTGCTGTTGTGACGTCATGACCACTTTTGAAATTGTTGTCTTATGAAGCCGTTTTGTGGTCCTATGGCTTAGATGGCAAAGCGCCTGCCTAGTAAGCAGGAGATCACGAGTTCGAGTCTCGATGGGACCTGTAAGAAATGTCATCATAATCATCCCGTGTCTCTTAGAAATCAGAAAAAGAACTGATAGAATCGTTAAAATAAGTTCTATTATAGCGCAGAATACCGTTAAATTGCTAGTTATAATGATTATTTTCTTGGTAGTCTAATTTTGACTGCCTACTCGGGCACAATTCCATAGGTATTTTCCATGCTAAAATTTAAACACCAAATCATAATAACTAATTGTGCAGCGTGGATCTGCTCTTCTTAGTAAGAGACCAGGACTCGTAGTATCGTTGAAAATCTCGTTGATTTTTTTGTAAATTGTTTTTGTGCTGTGGAACAGTTGGGAACTTTAAAATAGAAGTAATCAATTGTAAAACTGCTGTTGTGACGTCATGACCACTTTTGAAATTGTTGTCTTATGAAGCCGTTTTGTGGTCCTATGGCTTAGATGGCAAAGCGCCTGCCTAGTAAGCAGGAGATCACGAGTTCGAGTCTCGTTGGGACCTGTAAGAAATGTCATCATAATCATCCCGTGTCTCTTAGAAATCAGAAAAAGAACTGATAGAATCGTTAAAATAAGATCTATTTTAGCGCAGAATACCGTTAAATTGCTAGTTATAATGATTATGTTCTTGGTAGTCTAATTTTGACTGCCTACTCGGGCACAATTCCAAAGGTATTTTCCATGCTGAAATTTAAACACGAAACCATAATAACTAATTGTGCAGCATGGATCTGCTCTTCCTAGTAAGAGACCAGGACTCGTAGTATCGTTGAAAATCTCGTTGATTTTTTTGTTAATTGTTCTTTGTGCTGTGGAATAGTTGGGAACTTTTAAATAGAAGTAATCAATTGTAAAACTGCAATTGTGACGTCATGACCACTTTTGAAATTGTTGTCTTATGAAGCCGTTTTGTGGTCCTATGGCTTAGATGGCAAAGCGCCTGCCTAGTAAGCAGGAGATCACGAGTTCGAGTCTCGATGGGACCTGTAAGAAATGTCATCATAATCATCCCGTGTCTCTTAGAAATCAGAAAAAGAACTGATAGAATCGTTAAAATAAGTTCTATTATAGCGCAGAATACCGTTAAATTGCTAGTTATAATGATTATTTTCTTGGTAGTCTAATTTTGACTGCCTACTCGGGCACAATTCCATAGGTATTTTCCATGCTAAAATTTAAACACCAAATCATAATAACTAATTGTGCAGCGTGGATCTGCTCTTCTTATGAAGAGACCAGGACTCGTAGTATCGTTGAAAATCTCGTTGATTTTTTTGTAAATTGTTTTTGTGCTGTGGAACAGTTGGGAACTTTAAAATAGAAGTAATCAATTGTAAAACTGCTGTTGTGACGTCATGACCACTTTTGAAATTGTTGTCTTATGAAGCCGTTTTGTGGTCCTATGGCTTAGATGGCAAAGCGCCTGCCTAGTAAGCAGGAAATCACGAGTTCGAGTCTCGATGGGACCTGTAAGAAATGTCATCATAATCATCCCGTGTCTTTTAGAAATCAGAATACGAACTGATAGAATCGTTAAAATAAGTTCTATTATAGCGCAGAATACCGTTAAATTGCTAGTTATAATGATTATTTTCTTGGTAGTCTAATTTTGACTGCCTACTCGGGCACAATTCCAAAGGTATTTTCCATGCTGAAATTTAAACACGAAACCATAATAACTAATTGTGCAGCATGGATCTGCTCTTCCTAGTAAGAGACCAGGACTCGTAGTATCGTTGAAAATCTCGTTGATTTTTTTGTAAATTGTTTGGAACAGTTGGGAACTTTAAAATAGAAGTAATCAATTGTAAAACTGCTGTTGTGACGTCATGACAACTTTTTAAATTGTTGTCCTATGAAGCCGTTTTGTGGTCCTATGGCTTAGATGGCAAAGCGCCTGCCTAGTAAGCAGAAAATCACGAGTTCGAGTCTCATTGGGACCTGTAATAAATGTCATCATAATCATCCCGTGTCTCTTAGAATTCAGAAAAAGAACTTATAGAATCGTTAAAATAAGATCTATTATAGCGCAGAATACCGTTAAATTGCTAGTTATAATGATTATTTTCTTGGTAGTCTTATTTTGACTGCCTACTCGGGCACAATTCCAAAGGTATTTTCCATGCTGAAATTTAAACACCAAATCATAATAACTAATTGTGCAGCATGGATCTGCTCTTCATAGTAAGAGACCAGGACTCGTAGTATCGTTGAAAATCTCGTTGATTTTTTTGTAAATTGTTTTTTTGCTGTGGAACAGTTGGGAACTTTAAAATAGAAGTAATCAATTGTAAAACTGCTGTTGTGACGTCATGACCACTTTTGAAATTGTTGTCTTATGAAGCCGTATTGTGGTCATATGGCTTAGATGGCAAAGCGCCTGCCTAGTAAGCAGGAGATCACGAGTTCGAGTCTCGATGGGACCTGTAAGAAATGTCATCATAATCATCCCGTGTCTTTTAGAAATCAGAAAAAGAACTGATAGAATCGTTAAAATAAGTTCTATTTTAGCGCAGAATACCGTTAAATTGCTAGTTATAATGATTATGTTCTTGGTAGTCTAATTTTGACTGCCTACTCGGGCACAATTCCAAAGGTATTTTCCATGCTGAAATTTAAACACGAAACCATAATAACTAATTGTGCAGCATGGATCTGCTCTTCCTAGTAAGAGACCAGGACTCGTAGTATCGTTGAAAATCTCGTTGATTTTTTTGTTAATTGTTCTTTGTGCTGTGGAACAGTTGGGAACTTTTAAATAGAAGTAATCAATTGTAAAACTGCTGTTGTGACGTCATGACCACTTTTGAGATTGTTGTCCTATGAAGCCGTTTTGTGGTCCTATGGCTTAGATGGCAAAGCGCCTGCCTAGTAAGCAGGAGATCACGAGTTCGAGTCTCATTGGGACCTGTAAGAAATGTCATCATAATCATGCCGTGTCTCTTAGAATTCAGAAAAAGAACTGATAGAATCGTTAAAATAAGATCTATTTTAGCGCAGAATACCGTTAAATTGCTAGTTATAATGATTATTTTCTTGGTAGTCTAATTTTGACTGCCTACTCGGGCACAATTCCAAAGGTATTTTCCATGCTGAAATTTAAACACCAAATCATAATAACTAATTGTGCAGCATGGATTTGCTCTTCTTAGTAAGAGACCAGGACTCGTAGTATCGTTGAAAATCTCGTTGATATTTTTGTAAATTGTTCTTTGTGCTGTGGAACAGTTGGGAACTTTAAAATAAAGGTAATCAATTGTAAAACTGCTGTTGTGACGTCATGACCACTTTTGAGATTGTTGTCCTATGAAGCCGTTTTGTGGTCCTATGGCTTAGATGGCAAAGCGCCTGCCTAGTAAGCAGGAGATCACGAGTTCGAGTCTCGTTGGGACCTGTAAGAAATGTCATCATAATCATCCCGTGTCTCTTAGAAATCAGAAAAAGAACTGATAGAATCGTTAAAATAAGTTCTATTATAGCGCAGAATACCGTTAAATTGCTAGTTATAATGATTATTTTCTTGGTAGTCTAATTTTGACTGCCTACTAGGGCACAATTCCATAGGTATTTTCCATGCTAAAATTTAAACACCAAATCATAATAACTAATTGTGCAGCATGGATCTGCTCTTTCTAGTAAGAGACCAGGACTCGTAGTATCGTTGAAAATCTCGTTGATTTTTTTGTAAATTGTTTGGAACAGTTGGGAACTTTAAAATAGAAGTAATCAATTGTAAAACTGCTTTTGTGACGTCATGACCACTTTTTAAATTGTTGTCCTATGAAGCCGTTATGTGGTCCTATGGCTTAGATGGCAAAGCGCCTGCCTAGTAAGCAGGAGATCACGAGTTCGAGTCTCATTGGGACCTGTAAGAAATGTCATCATAATCATCCCGTGTCTCTTAGAATTCAGAAAAAGAACTGATAGAATCGTTAAAATAAGATCTATTTTAGCGCAGAATACGGTTAAATTGCTAGTTATAATGATTATTTTCTTGGTAGTCTAATTTTGACTGCCTACTCGGGCACAATTCCAAAGGTATTTTCCATGCTGAAATTTAAACACCAAATCATAATAACTAATTGTGCAGCATGGATCTGCTCTTCCTAGTAAGAGACCAGGACTCGTAGTATCGTTGAAAATCTCGTTGATTTTTTTGTAAATTGTTTGGAACAGTTGGGAACTTTAAAATAGAAGTAATCAATTGTAAAACTGCTGTTGTGACGTCATGACCACTTTTTAAATTGTTGTCCTATGAAGCCGTTTTGTGGTCCTATGGCTTAGATGGCAAAGCTCCTGCCTAGTAAGCAGGTGATCACGAGTTCGAGTCTCGTTGGGACCTGTAAGAAATGTCATCATAATCATCCCGTGTCTCTTAGAAATCAGAAAAAGAACTGATACAATCGTTAAAATAAGTTCTATTATAGCGCAGAATACCGTTAAATTGCTAGTTATAATGATTATTTTCTTGGTAGTCTAATTTTGACTGCCTACTAGGGCACAATTCCATAGGTGTTTTCCATGCTAAAATTTAAACACCAAATCATAATAACTAATTGTGCAGCATGGATCTGCTCTTCCTAGTAAGAGACCAGGACTCGTAGTATCGTTGAAAATCTCGTTGATTTTTTTGTAAATTGTTCTTTGTGCTGTGGAACAGTAGGGAACTTTAAAATAGAAGTAATCAATTGTAAAACTGCTGTTGTGACGTCATGACCACTTTTGAGATTGTTGTCCTATGAAGCCGTTTTGTGGTCCTATGGCTTAGATGGCAAAGCGCCTGCCTAGTAAGCAGGAGATCACGAGTTCGAGTCTCGTTGGGACCTGTAAGAAATGTCATCATAATCATCCCGTGTCTCTTAGAAATCAGAAAAAGAACTGATAGAATCGTTAAAATAAGTTCTATTATAGCGCAGAATACCGTTAAATTGCTAGTTATAATGATTATTTTCTTGGTAGTCTAATTTTGACTGCCGACTAGGGCACAATTCCATAGGTATTTTCCATGCTAAAATTTAAACACCAAATCATAATAACTAATTGTGCAGCATGGATCTGCTCTTCCTAGTAAGAGACCAGGACTCGTAGTATCGTTGAAAATCTCGTTGATATTTTTGTAAATTGTTCTTTGTGCTGTGGAACAGTTGGGAACTTTAAAATAAAGGTAATCAATTGTAAAACTGCTGTTGTGACGTCATGACCACTTTTGAGATTGTTGTCCTATGAAGCCGTTTTGTGGTCCTATGGCTTAGACTGCAAAGCGCCTGCCTAGTAAGCAGGAGATCACGAGTTCGAGTCTCGTTGGGACCTGTAAGAAATGTCATAATAATCATCCCGTGTCTCTTAGAAATCAGAAAAAGAACTGATAGAATCGTTAAAATAAGTTCTATTATAGCGCAGAATACCGTTAAATTGCTAGTTATAATGATTATTTTCTTGGTAGTCTAATTTTGACTGCCTACTAGGGCACAATTCCATAGGTATTTTTCATGCTAAAATTTAAACACCAAATCATAATAACTAATTGTGCAGCATGGATCTGCTCTTCCTAGTAAGAGACCAGGACTCGTAGTATCGTTGAAAATCTCGTTGATTTTTTTGTAAATTGTTCTTTGTGCTGTGGAACAGTTGGGAACTTTAAAATAGAAGTAATCAATTGTAAAACTGCTGTTGTGACGTCATGACCACTTTTGAGATTGTTGTCCTATGAAGCCGTTTTGTGGTCCTATGGCTTAGATGGCAAAGCGCCTGCCTAGTAAGCAGGAGATCACGAGTTCGAGTCTCGTTGGGACCTGTAAGAAATGTCATCATAATCATCCCGTGTCTCTCAGAAATCAGAAAAAGAACTAATAGAATCGTTAAAATAAGTTCTATTATAGCGCAGAATACCGTTACATTGCTAGTTATAATGATTATTTTCTTGGTAGTCTAATTTTGACTGCCTACTAGGGCACAATTCCATAGGTATTTTCCATGCTAAAATTTAAACACCAAATCATAATAACTAATTGTGCAGCATGGATCTGCTCTTCCTAGTAAGAGACCAGGACTCGTAGTATCGTTGAAAATCTCGTTGATTTTTTTGTAAATTGTTTGGAACAGTTGGGAACTTTAAAATAAAAGTAATCAATTGTAAAACTGCTTTTGTGACGTCATGACCACTTTTTAAATTGTTGTCCTATGAACCCGTTTTGTGGTCTATGGCTTAGATGGCAAAGCGCCTGCCTAGTAAGAAGAGATCACGAGTTCGAGTCTCATTGGGACCTGTAAGAAATGTCATCATAATAATGCCGTGTCTCTTAGAATTCAGAAAAAGAACTGATAGAATCGTTAAAATAAGATCTATTTTAGCGCAGAATACCGTTAAATTGCTAGTTATAATGATTATTTTCTTGGTAGTCTAATTTTGACTGCCTACTCGGGCACAATTCCAAAGGTATTTTCCATGCTGAAATTTAAACACCAAATCATAATAACTAATTGTGCAGCATGGATTTGCTCTTCTTAGTAAGAGACCAGGACTCGTAGTATCGTTGAAAATCTCGTTGATATTTTTGTAAATTGTTCTTTGTGCAGTGGAACAGTTGGGAACTTTAAAATAAAGGTAATCAATTGTAAAACTGCTTTTGTGTCGTCATGACCATTTTTGAGATTGTTGTCCTATGAAGCCGTTTTGTGGTCCTATGGCTTAGATGGCAAAGCGCCTGCCTAGTAAGCAGGAGATCACGAGTTCGAGTCTCGTTGGGACCTGTAAGAAATGTCATCATAATCATCCCGTGTCTCTTAGAAATCAGAAAAAGAACTGATAGAATCGTTAAAATAAGTTCTATTATAGCGCAGAATACCGTTAAATTGCTAGTTATAATGATTATTTTCTTGGTAGTCTAATTTTGACTGCCTACTAGGGCACAATTCCATAGGTATTTTCCATGCTAAAATTTAAACACCAAATCATAATAACTAATTGTGCAGCATGGATCTGCTCTTTCTAGTAAGAGACCAGGACTCGTAGTATCGTTGAAAATCTCGTTGATTTTTTTGTAAATTGTTTGGAACAGTTGGGAACTTTAAAATAGAAGTAATCAATTGTAAAACTGCTTTTGTGACGTCATGACCACTTTTTAAATTGTTGTCCTATGAAGCCGTTATGTGGTCCTATGGCTTAGATGGCAAAGCGCCTGCCTAGTAAGCAGGAGATCACGAGTTCGAGTCTCATTGGGACCTGTAAGAAATGTCATCATAATCATCCCGTGTCTCTTAGAATTCAGAAAAAGAACTGATAGAATCGTTAAAATAAGATCTATTTTAGCGCAGAATACGGTTAAATTGCTAGTTATAATGATTATTTTCTTGGTAGTCTAATTTTGACTGCCTACTCGGGCACAATTCCAAAGGTATTTTCCATGCTGAAATTTAAACACCAAATCATAATAACTAATTGTGCAGCATGGATCTGCTCTTCCTAGTAAGAGACCAGGACTCGTAGTATCGTTGAAAATCTCGTTGATTTTTTTGTAAATTGTTTGGAACAGTTGGGAACTTTAAAATAGAAGTAATCAATTGTAAAACTGCTGTTGTGACGTCATGACCACTTTTTAAATTGTTGTCCTATGAAGCCGTTTTGTGGTCCTATGGCTTAGATGGCAAAGCTCCTGCCTAGTAAGCAGGTGATCACGAGTTCGAGTCTCGTTGGGACCTGTAAGAAATGTCATCATAATCATCCCGTGTCTCTTAGAAATCAGAAAAAGAACTGATACAATCGTTAAAATAAGTTCTATTATAGCGCAGAATACCGTTAAATTGCTAGTTATAATGATTATTTTCTTGGTAGTCTAATTTTGACTGCCTACTAGGGCACAATTCCATAGGTGTTTTCCATGCTAAAATTTAAACACCAAATCATAATAACTAATTGTGCAGCATGGATCTGCTCTTCCTAGTAAGAGACCAGGACTCGTAGTATCGTTGAAAATCTCGTTGATTTTTTTGTAAATTGTTCTTTGTGCTGTGGAACAGTAGGGAACTTTAAAATAGAAGTAATCAATTGTAAAACTGCTGTTGTGACGTCATGACCACTTTTGAGATTGTTGTCCTATGAAGCCGTTTTGTGGTCCTATGGCTTAGATGGCAAAGCGCCTGCCTAGTAAGCAGGAGATCACGAGTTCGAGTCTCGTTGGGACCTGTAAGAAATGTCATAATAATCATCCCGTGTCTCTTAGAAATCAGAAAAAGAACTGATAGAATCGTTAAAATAAGTTCTATTATAGCGCAGAATACCGTTAAATTGCTAGTTATAATGATTATTTTCTTGGTAGTCTAATTTTGACTGCCTACTAGGGCACAATTCCATAGGTATTTTTCATGCTAAAATTTAAACACCAAATCATAATAACTAATTGTGCAGCATGGATCTGCTCTTCCTAGTAAGAGACCAGGACTCGTAGTATCGTTGAAAATCTCGTTGATTTTTTTGTAAATTGTTCTTTGTGCTGTGGAACAGTTGGGAACTTTAAAATAGAAGTAATCAATTGTAAAACTGCTGTTGTGACGTCATGACCACTTTTGAGATTGTTGTCCTATGAAGCCGTTTTGTGGTCCTATGGCTTAGATGGCAAAGCGCCTGCCTAGTAAGCAGGAGATCACGAGTTCGAGTCTCGTTGGGACCTGTAAGAAATGTCATCATAATCATCCCGTGTCTCTCAGAAATCAGAAAAAGAACTAATAGAATCGTTAAAATAAGTTCTATTATAGCGCAGAATACCGTTACATTGCTAGTTATAATGATTATTTTCTTGGTAGTCTAATTTTGACTGCCTACTAGGGCACAATTCCATAGGTATTTTCCATGCTAAAATTTAAACACCAAATCATAATAACTAATTGTGCAGCATGGATCTGCTCTTCCTAGTAAGAGACCAGGACTCGTAGTATCGTTGAAAATCTCGTTGATTTTTTTGTAAATTGTTTGGAACAGTTGGGAACTTTAAAATAAAAGTAATCAATTGTAAAACTGCTTTTGTGACGTCATGACCACTTTTTAAATTGTTGTCCTATGAACCCGTTTTGTGGTCTATGGCTTAGATGGCAAAGCGCCTGCCTAGTAAGAAGAGATCACGAGTTCGAGTCTCATTGGGACCTGTAAGAAATGTCATCATAATAATGCCGTGTCTCTTAGAATTCAGAAAAAGAACTGATAGAATCGTTAAAATAAGATCTATTTTAGCGCAGAATACCGTTAAATTGCTAGTTATAATGATTATTTTCTTGGTAGTCTAATTTTGACTGCCTACTCGGGCACAATTCCAAAGGTATTTTCCATGCTGAAATTTAAACACCAAATCATAATAACTAATTGTGCAGCATGGATTTGCTCTTCTTAGTAAGAGACCAGGACTCGTAGTATCGTTGAAAATCTCGTTGATATTTTTGTAAATTGTTCTTTGTGCAGTGGAACAGTTGGGAACTTTAAAATAAAGGTAATCAATTGTAAAACTGCTTTTGTGTCGTCATGACCACTTTTTAGATTGTTGTCCTATGAAGCCGTTTAGTGGCCCTATGGCTTAGATGGCAAAGCGCCTGCCTAGTAAGCAGGAGATCACGAGTTCGAGTCTCGTTGGGACCTGTGAGAAATGTCATCATAATCTTCCCGTGTCTATTAGAAATCAGAAAAACAACTGATGGAATCGTTAACATAAGTTCTAGTATAGCGCAGAATACCGTTAAATTGCTAGTTATAATGATTATTTTCTTGGTAGTCTAATTTTGACTGCCTACTAGGGCACAATTCCATAGGTATTTTCCATGCTAAAATTTAAACACCAAATCATAATAACTAATTGTGCAGCATGGATCTGCTCTTCCTAGTAAGAGACCAGGACTCGTAGTATCGTTGAAAATCTCGTTGATATTTTTGTAAATTGTTCTTTGTGCTGTGGAACAGTTGGGAACTTTAAAATAAAGGTAATCAATTGTAAAACTGCTGTTGTGACGTCATGACCACTTTTGAGACTGTTGTCCTATGAAGCCGTTTTGTGGTCCTATGGCTTAGATGGCAAAGCGCCTGCCTAGTAAGCAGGAGATCACGAGTTCGACTCTCGTTGGGACCTGTAAGAAATGTCATCATAATCATCCCGTGTCTCTCAGAAATCAGAAAAAGAACTAATAGAATCGTTAAAATAAGTTCTATTATAGCGCAGAATACCGTTACATTGCTAGTTATAATGATTATTTTCTTGGTAGTCTAATTTTGACTGCCTACTAGGGCACAATTCCATAGGTATTTTCCATGCTAAAATTTAAACACCAAATCATAATAACTAATTGTGCAGCATGGATCTGCTCTTCCTAGTAAGAGACCAGGACTCGTAGTATCGTTGAAAATCTCGTTGATTTTTTTGTAAATTGTTTGGAACAGTTGGGAACTTTAAAATAAAAGTAATCAATTGTAAAACTGCTTTTGTGACGTCATGACCACTTTTTAAATTGTTGTCCTATGAACCCGTTTTGTGGTCTATGGCTTAGATGGCAAAGCGCCTGCCTAGTAAGAAGAGATCACGAGTTCGAGTCTCATTGGGACCTGTAAGAAATGTCATCATAATAATGCCGTGTCTCTTAGAATTCAGAAAAAGAACTGATAGAATCGTTAAAATAAGATCTATTTTAGCGCAGAATACCGTTAAATTGCTAGTTATAATGATTATTTTCTTGGTAGTCTAATTTTGACTGCCTACTCGGGCACAATTCCAAAGGTATTTTCCATGCTGAAATTTAAACACCAAATCATAATAACTAATTGTGCAGCATGGATTTGCTCTTCTTAGTAAGAGACCAGGACTCGTAGTATCGTTGAAAATCTCGTTGATATTTTTGTAAATTGTTCTTTGTGCAGTGGAACAGTTGGGAACTTTAAAATAAAGGTAATCAATTGTAAAACTGCTTTTGTGTCGTCATGACCACTTTTTAGATTGTTTTCCTATGAAGCCGTTTAGTGGCCCTATGGCTTAGATGGCAAAGCGCCTGCCTAGTAAGCAGGAGATCACGAGTTCGAGTCTCGTTGGGACCTGTGAGAAATGTCATCATAATCTTCCCGTGTCTATTAGAAATCAGAAAAACAACTGATGGAATCGTTAACATAAGTTCTAGTATAGCGCAGAATACCGTTAAATTGCTAGTTATAATGATTATTTTCTTGGTAGTCTAATTTTGACTGCCTACTAGGGCACAATTCCATAGGTATTTTCCATGCTAAAATTTAAACACCAAATCATAATAACTAATTGTGCAGCATGGATCTGCTCTTCCTAGTAAGAGACCAGGACTCGTAGTATCGTTGAAAATCTCGTTGATATTTTTGTAAATTGTTCTTTGTGCTGTGGAACAGTTGGGAACTTTAAAATATAGGTAATCAATTGTAAAACTGCTGTTGTGACGTCATGACCACTTTTTAAATTGTTGTCCTATGAAGCCGTTTTGTGGTCCTATGGCTTAGATGGCAAAGCGCCTGCCTAGTAAGCAGGAGAACACGAGTTCGAGTTTCATTGGGACCTGTAAGAAATGTCATCATAATCATCCCGTGTCTCTTAGAATTCAGAAAAAGAACTGATAGAATCGTTAAAATAAGATCTATTTTAGCGCAGAATACCGTTAAATTGCTAGTTATAATGATTATTTTCTTGGTAGTCTAATTTTGACTGCCTACTCGGGCACAATTCCAAAGGTATTTTCCATGCTGAAATTTAAACACCAAATCATAATAACTAATTGTGCAGCATGGATCTGCTCTTCCTAGTAAGAGACCAGGACTCGTAGTATCGTTGAAAATCTCGTTGATTTTTTTGTAAATTGTTTGGAACAGTTGGGAACTTTAAAATAGAAGTAATCAATTGTAAAACTGCTTTTGTGACGTCATGACCACTTTTTAAATTGTTGTCCTATGAAGCCGTTTTGTGGTCCTATGGCTTAGATGGCAAAGTTCCTGCCTAGTAAGCAGGTGATCACGAGTTCGAGTCTCGTTGGGACCTGTAAGAAATGTCATCATAATCATCCCGTGTCTCTTAGAAATCAGAAAAAGAACTGATAGAATCGTTAAAATAAGTTCTATTATAGCGCAGAATACCGTTAAATTGCTAGTTATAATGATTATTTTCTTGGTAGTCTAATTTTGACTGCCTACTAGGGCACAATTCCATAGGTATTTTCCATGCTAAAATTTAAACACCAAATCATAATAACTAATTGTGCAGCATGGATCTGCTCTTCCTAGTAAGAGACCAGGACTCGTAGTATCGTTGAAAATCTCGTTGATTTTTTTGTAAATTGTTTGGAACAGTTGGGAACTTTAAAATAAAAGTAATCAATTGTAAAACTGCTTTTGTGACGTCATGACCACTTTTTAAATTGTTGTCCTATGAAGCCGTTTTGTGGTCTATGGCTTAGATGGCAAAGCGCCTGCCCAGTAAGCAGGAAATCACGAGTTCGAGTCTCATTGGGACCTGTAAGAAATGTCATCATAATCATGCCGTGTCTCTTAGAATTCAGAAAAAGAACTGATAGAATCGTTAAAATAAGATCTATTTTAGCGCAGAATACCGTTAAATTGCTAGTTATAATGATTATTTTCTTGGTAGTCTAATTTTGACTGCCTACTCGGGCACAATTCCAAAGGTATTTTCCATGCTGAAATTTAAACACCAAATCATAATAACTAATTGTGCAGCATGGATTTGCTCTTCTTAGTAAGAGACCAGGACTCGTAGTATCGTTGAAAATCTCGTTGATATTTTTGTAAATTGTTCTTTGTGCTGTGGAACAGTTGGGAACTTTAAAATAAAGGTAATCAATTGTAAAACTGCTGTTGTGACGTCATGACCACTTTTGAGATTGTTGTCCTATGAAGCCGTTTTGTGGTCCTATGGCTTAGATGGCAAAGCGCCTGCCTAGTAAGCAGGAGATCACGAGTTCGAGTCTCGTTGGGACCTGTAAGAAATGTCATCATAATCATCCCGTGTCTCTTAGAAATAAGAAAAAGAATTGATAGAATCGTTAAAATAAGTTCTATTCTAGCTCAGAATACCGTTACATTGCTAGTTATAATGATTATTTTCTTGGTAGTCTAATTTTGACTGCCTACTAGGGCACAATTCCATAGGTATTTTCCATGCTAAAATTTAAACACCAAATCATAATAACTAATTGTGCAGCATGGATCTGCTCTTCCTAGTAAGAGACCAGGACTCGTAGTATCGTTGAAAATCTCGTTGATTTTTTTGTAAATTGTTTGGAACAGTTGGGAACTTTAAAATAAAAGTAATCAATTGTAAAACTGCTGTTGTGACGTCACGACCACTTTTTAAATTGTTGTCCTATGAAGCCGTTTTGTGGTCTATGGCTTAGATGGCAAAGCGCCTGCCTAGTAAGCAGGAAATCACGAGTTCGAGTCTCATTGGGACCTGTAAGAAATGTCATCATAATCATGCCGTGTCTCTTAGAATTCAGAAAAAGAACTGATAGAATCGTTAAAATAAGATCTATTTTAGCGCAGAATACCGTTAAATTGCTAGTTATAATGATTATTTTCTTGGTAGTCTAATTTTGACTGCCTACTCGGGCACAATTCCAAAGGTATTTTCCATGCTGAAATTTAAACACCAAATCATAATAACTAATTGTGCAGCATGGATTTGCTCTTCTTAGTAAGAGACCAGGACTCGTAGTATCGTTGAAAATCTCGTTGATATTTTTGTAAATTGTTCTTTGTGCTGTGGAACAGTTGGGAACTTTAAAATAAAGGTAATCAATTGTAAAACTGCTGTTGTGACGTCATGACCACTTTTGAGATTGTTGTCCTATGAAGCCGTTTTGTGGTCCTATGGCTTAGATGGCAAAGCGCCTGCCTAGTATGCAAGAGATCACGCGTTCGAGTCTCGTTGGGACCTGTAAGAAATGTCATCATAATCATCCCGTGTCTCTTAGAAATCAGAAAAAGAACTGATAGAATCGTTAAAATAAGTTCTATTATAGCGCAGAATACCGTTTAATTGCTAGTTATAATGATTATTTTCTTGGTAGTCTAATTTTGACTGCCTACTAGGGCACAATTCCATAGGTATTTTCCATGCTAAAATTTAAAAACCAAATCATAATAACTAATTGTGCAGCATGGATCTGCTCTTCCTAGTAAGAGACCAGGACTCGTAGTATCGTTGAAAATCTCGTTGATATTTTTGTAAATTGTTCTTTGTGCTGTGGAACAGTTGGGAACTTTAAAATAAAGGTAATCAATTGTAAAACTGCTGTTGTGACGTCATGACCACTTTTGAGATTGTTGTCCTATGAAGCCGTTTTGTGGTCCTATGGCTTAGATGGCAAAGCGCCTGCCTAGTAAGCAGGAGATCACGCGTTCGAGTCTCGTTGGGACCTGTAAGAAATGTCATCATAATCATCCCGTGTCTCTTAGAATTCAGAAAAAGAACTGATAGAATCGTTAAAATAAGTTCTATTTTAGCGCAGAATACCGTTAAATTGCTAGTTATAATGATTATTTTCTTGGTAGTCTAATTTTGACTGCCTACTAGGGCACAATTCCATAGGTATTTTCCATGCTAAAATTTAAACACCAAATCATAATAACTAATTGTGCAGCATGGATCTGCTCTTCCTAGTAAGAGACCAGGACTCGTAGTATCGTTGAAAATCTCGTTGATTTTTTTGTAAATTGTTTGGAACAGTTGGGAACTTTAAAATAAAAGTAATCAATTGTAAAACTGCTTTTGTGACGTCATGACCACTTTTTAAATTGTTGTCCTATGAAGCCGTTTTGTGGTCTATGGCTTAGATGGCAAAGCGCCTGCCTAGTAAGCAGGAAATCACGAGTTCGAGTCTCATTGGGACCTGTAAGAAATGTCATCATAATCATGCCGTGTCTCTTAGAATTCAGAAAAAGAACTGATAGAATCGTTAAAATAAGATCTATTTTAGCGCAGAATACCGTTAAATTGCTAGTTATAATGATTATTTTCTTGGTAGTCTAATTTTGACTGCCTACTCGGGCACAATTCCAAAGGTATTTTCCATGCTGAAATTTAAACACCAAATCATAATAACTAATTGTGCAGCATGGATTTGCTCTTCTTAGTAAGAGACCAGGACTCGTAGTATCGTTGAAAATCTCGTTGATATTTTTGTAAATTGTTCTTTGTGCTGTGGAACAGTTGGGAACTTTAAAATAAAGGTAATCAATTGTAAAACTGCTGTTGTGACGTCATGACCACTTTTGAGATTGTTGTCCTATGAAGCCGTTTTGTGGTCCTATGGCTTAGATGGCAAAGCGCCTGCCTAGTAAGCAGGAGATCACGAGTTCGAGTCTCGTTGGGACCTGTAAGAAATGTCATCATAATCATCCCGTGTCTCTTAGAAATCAGAAAAAGAACTGATAGAATCGTTAAAATAAGTTCTATTCTAGCTCAGAATACCGTTACATTGCTAGTTATAATGATTATTTTCTTGGTAGTCTAATTTTGACTGCCTACTAGGGCACAATTCCATAGGTATTTTCCATGCTAAAATTTAAACACCAAATCATAATAACTAATTGTGCAGCATGGATCTGCTCTTCCTAGTAAGAGACCAGGACTCGTAGTATCGTTGAAAATCTCGTTGATTTTTTTGTAAATTGTTTGGAACAGTTGGGAACTTTAAAATAAAAGTAATCAATTGTAAAACTGCTGTTGTGACGTCACGACCACTTTTTAAATTGTTGTCCTATGAAGCCGTTTTGTGGTCTATGGCTTAGATGGCAAAGCGCCTGCCTAGTAAGCAGGAAATCACGAGTTCGAGTCTCATTGGGACCTGTAAGAAATGTCATCATAATCATGCCGTGTCTCTTAGAATTCAGAAAAAGAACTGATAGAATCGTTAAAATAAGATCTATTTTAGCGCAGAATACCGTTAAATTGCTAGTTATAATGATTATTTTCTTGGTAGTCTAATTTTGACTGCCTACTCGGGCACAATTCCAAAGGTATTTTCCATGCTGAAATTTAAACACCAAATCATAATAACTAATTGTGCAGCATGGATTTGCTCTTCTTAGTAAGAGACCAGGACTCGTAGTATCGTTGAAAATCTCGTTGATATTTTTGTAAATTGTTCTTTGTGCTGTGGAACAGTTGGGAACTTTAAAATAAAGGTAATCAATTGTAAAACTGCTTTTGTGACGTCATGACCACTTTTTAAATCGTTGTCCTATGAAGCCGTTTAGTGGTCCTATGGCTTAGTTGGCAAAGCGCCTGCCTAGTAAGCAGGAGATCACGAGTTCGAGTCTCGTTGGGACCTGTAAGAAATGTCATCATAATCTTCCCGTGTCTCTTAGAAATCAGAAAAAGAACTGATGGAATCGTTAAAATAAGTTCTAGTATGGCGCAGAATACCGTTAAATTGCTAGTTATAATGATTATTTTCTTGGTAGTCTAATTTTGACTGCCTACTAGGGCACAATTCCATAGGTATTTTCCATGCTAAAATTTAAACACCAAATCATAATAACTAATTGTGCAGCATGGATCTGCTCTTCCTAGTAAGAGACCAGGACTCGTAGTATCGTTGAAAATCTCGTTGATATTTTTGTAAATTGTTCTTTGTGCTGTGGAACAGTTGGGAACTTTAAAATAAAGGTAATCAATTGTAAAACTGCTTTTGTGACGTCATGACCACTTTTTAAATGGTTGTCCTATGAAGCCGTTTAGTGGTCCTATGGCTTAGATGGCATAGCGCCTGCCTAGTAAGCAGGAGATCACGAGTTCGAGTCTCGTTGGGACCTGTAAGAAATGTCATCATAATCTTCCCGTGTCTCTCAGAAATCAGAAAAAGAACTAATAGAATCGTTAAAATAAGTTCTATTATAGCGCAGAATACCGTTACATTGCTAGTTATAATGATTATTTTCTTGGTAGTCTAATTTTGACTGCCTACTAGGGCACAATTCCATAGGTATTTTCCATGCTAAAATTTAAACACCAAATCATAATAACTAATTGTGCAGCATGGATCTGCTCTTCCTAGTAAGAGACCAGGACTCGTAGTATCGTTGAAAATCTCGTTGATATTTTTGTAAATTGTTCTTTGTGCTGTGGAACAGTTGGGAACTTTAAAATAAAGGTAATCAATTGTAAAACTGCTTTTGTGACGTCATGACCACTTTTTAAATGGTTGTCCTATGAAGCCGTTTAGTGGTCCTATGGCTTAGATGGCATAGCGCCTGCCTAGTAAGCAGGAGATCACGAGTTCGAGTCTCGTTGGGACCTGTAAGAAATGTCATCATAATCTTCCCGTGTCTCTCAGAAATCAGAAAAAGAACTAATAGAATCGTTAAAATAAGTTCTATTATAGCGCAGAATACCGTTACATTGCTAGTTATAATGATTATTTTCTTGGTAGTCTAATTTTGACTGCCTACTAGGGCACAATTCCATAGGTATTTTCCATGCTAAAATTTAAACACCAAATCATAATAACTAATTGTGCAGCATGGATCTGCTCTTCCTAGTAAGAGACCAGGACTCGTAGTATCGTTGAAAATCTCGTTGATATTTTTGTAAATTGTTCTTTGTGCTGTGGAACAGTTGGGAACTTTAAAATAAAGGTAATCAATTGTAAAACTGCTGTTGTGACGTCATGACCACTTTTGAGATTGTTGTCCTATGAAGCCGTTTTGTGGTCCTATGGCTTAGATGGCAAAGCGCCTGCCTAGTAAGCAAGAGATCACGCGTTCGAGTCTCGTTGGGACCTGTAAGAAATGTCATCATAATCATCCCGTGTCTCTTAGAAATCAGAAAAAGAACTGATAGAATCGTTAAAATAAGTTCTATTATAGCGCAGAATACCGTTTAATTGCTAGTTATAATGATTATTTTCTTGGTAGTCTAATTTTGACTGCCTACTAGGGCACAATTCCATAGGTATTTTCCATGCTAAAATTTAAACACCAAATCATAATAACTAATTGTGCAGCATGGATCTGCTCTTCCTAGTAAGAGACCAGGACTCGTAGTATCGTTGAAAATCTCGTTGATTTTTTTGTAAATTGTTTGGAACAGTTGGGAACTTTAAAATAGAAGTAATCAATTGTAAAACTGCTTTTGTGACGTCATGACCACTTTTGAGATTGTTGTCCCATGAAGCCGTTTTGTGGTCCTATGGCTTAGATGGCAAAGCGCCTGCCTAGTAAGCAGGAGATCACGCGTTCGAGTCTCGTTGGGACCTGTAAGAAATGTCATCATAATCATCCCGTGTCTCTTAGAATTCAGAAAAAGAACTGATAGAATCGTTAAAATAAGTTCTATTTTAGCGCAGAATACCGTTAAATTGCTAGTTATAATGATTATTTTCTTGGTAGTCTAATTTTGACTGCCTACTAGGGCACAATTCCATAGGTATTTTCCATGCTAAAATTTAAACACCAAATCATAATAACTAATTGTGCAGCATGGATCTGCTCTTCCTAGTAAGAGACCAGGACTCGTAGTATCGTTGAAAATCTCGTTGATATTTTTGTAAATTGTTCTTTGTGCTGTGGAACAGTTGGGAACTTTAAAATAAAGGTAATCAATTGTAAAACTGCTTTTGTGACGTCATGACCACTTTTTAAATTGTTGTCCTATGAAGCCGTTTAGTGGTCCTATGGCTTAGATGGCAAAGCGCCTGCCTAGTAAGCAGGAGATCACGAGTTCGAGTCTCGTTGGGACCTGTAAGAAATGTCATCATAATCTTCCCGTGTCTCTCAGAAATCAGAAAAAGAACTAATAGAATCGTTAAAATAAGTTCTATTATAGCGCAGAATACCGTTACATTGCTAGTTATAATGATTATTTTCTTGGTAGTCAAATTTTGACTGCCTACTAGGGCACAGTTCCATAGGTATTTTCCATGCTAAAATTTAAACACCAAATCATAATAACTAATTGTGCAGCATGGATCTGCTCTTCCTAGTAAGAGACCAGGACTCGTAGTATCGTTGAAAATCTCGTTGATATTTTTGTAAATTGTTCTTTGTGCTGTGGAACAGTTGGGAACTTTAAAATAAAGGTAATCAATTGTAAAACTGCTGTTGTGACGTCATGACCACTTTTGAGATTGTTGTCCTATGAAGCCGTTTTGTGGTCCTATGGCTTAGATGGCAAAGCGCCTGCCTAGTATGCAAGAGATCACGCGTTCGAGTCTCGTTGGGACCTGTAAGAAATGTCATCATAATCATCCCGTGTCTCTTAGAAATCAGAAAAAGAACTGATAGAATCGTTAAAATAAGTTCTATTATAGCGCAGAATACCGTTAAATTGCTAGTTATAATGATTATTTTCTTGGTAGTCTAATTTTGACTGCCTACTAGGGCACAATTCCATAGGTATTTTCCATGCTAAAATTTAAAAACCAAATCATAATAACTAATTGTGCAGCATGGATCTGCTCTTCCTAGTAAGAGACCAGGACTCGTAGTATCGTTGAAAATCTCGTTGATATTTTTGTAAATTGTTCTTTGTGCTGTGGAACAGTTGGGAACTTTAAAATAAAGGTAATCAATTGTAAAACTGCTGTTGTGACGTCATGACCACTTTTGAGATTGTTGTCCTATGAAGCCGTTTTGTGGTCCTATGGCTTAGATGGCAAAGCGCCTGCCTAGTAAGCAGGAGATCACGCGTTCGAGTCTCGTTGGGACCTGTAAGAAATGTCATCATAATCATCCCGTGTCTCTTAGAATTCAGAAAAAGAACTGATAGAATCGTTAAAATAAGTTCTATTTTAGCGCAGAATACCGTTAAATTGCTAGTTATAATGATTATTTTCTTGGTAGTCTAATTTTGACTGCCTACTCGGGCACAATTCCATAGGTATCTTCCATGCTGAAATTTAAACACCAAATCATAATAACTAGTTGTGCAGCATGGATCTGCTCTTCCTAGTAAGAGACCAGGACTCGTAGTATCGTTGAAAATCTCGTTGATTTTTTTGTAAATTGTTTTTGTGCTGTGGAACAGTTAGGAACTTTAAAATAGAAGTAATCAATTGTAAAACTGCTGTTGTGACGTCATGACCACTTTTGAGATTGTTGTCCTATGAAGCCGTTTTGTGGTCCTATGGCTTAGATGGCAAAGCGCCTGCCTAGTAAGCAGGAGATCACGAGTTCGAGTCTCGTTGGGACCTGTAAGAAATGTCATCATAATCATCCCGTGTCTCTTAGAAATCAGAAAAAGAACTGATAGAATCGTTAAAATAAGTTCTATTATAGCGCAGAATACCGTTAAATTGCTAGTTATAATGATTATTTTCTTGGTAGTCTAATTTTGACTGCCTACTAGGGCACAATTCCATAGGTATGTTCCATGCTAAAATTTAAACACCAAATCGTAATAACTAATTGTGCAGCATGGATCTGCTCTTCCTAGTAAGAGACCAGGACTCGTAGTATCGTTGAAAATCTCGTTGATTTTTTTGTAAATTGTTTGGAACAGTTGGGAACTTTAAAATAGAAGTAATCAATTGTAAAACTGCTTTTGTGACGTCATGACCACTTTTGAGATTGTTGTCCCATGAAGCCGTTTTGTGGTCCTATGGCTTAGATGGCAAAGCGCCTGCCTAGTAAGCAGGAGATCACGAGTTCGAGTCTCGTTGGGACCTGTAAGAAATGTCATCATAATCATCCCGTGTCTCTAAGAATTCAGAAAAAGAACTGATAGAATCGTTAAAATAAGATCTATTTTAGCGCAGAATACCGTTAAATTGCTAGTTATAATGATTATTTTCTTGGTAGTCTAATTTTGACTGCCTACTCGGGCACAATTCCAAAGGTATTTTCCATGCTGAAATTTAAACACCAAATCATAATAACTAATTGTGCAGCATGGATCTGCTCTTCCTAGTAAGAGACCAGGACTCGTAGTATCGTTGAAAATCTCGTTGATTTTTTTGTAAATTGTTCTTTGTGCTGTGGAACAGTTGGGAACTTTAAAATAGAAGTAATCAATTGTAAAACTGCTGTTGTGACGTCATGACCACTTTTTTAATTGTTGTCCTATGAAGCCGTTTTGTGGTCCTATGGCTTAGATGGCAAAGCGCCTGCCTAGTGAGCAGGAGATCACGAGTTCGAGTCTCATTGGGACCTGTAAGAAATGTCATCATAATCATCCCGTGTCTCTTAGAATTCAGAAAAAGAACTGATAGAATCGTTAAAATAAGATCTATTTTAGCGCAGAATACCGTTAAATTGCTAGTTATAATGATTATTTTCTTGGTAGTCTAATTTTGACTGCCTACTCGGGCACAATTCCAAAGGTATTTTCCATGCTGAAATTTAAAAACCAAATCATAATAACTAATTGTGCAGCATGGATCTGCTCTTCCTAGTAAGAGACCAGGACTCGTAGTATCGTTGAAAATCTCGTTGATTTTTTTGTTAATTGTTCTTTGTGCTGTGGAACAGTTGGGAACTTTAAAATAGAAGTAATCAATTGTAAAACTGCTGTTGTAACGTCATGACCACTTTTAAAATTGTTGTCCGATGAATTGTTTATTAGAATAAATAAGATATTATGCACTGAGTGTATATTGTCGATGACGCAAGGGGTACACAAAGCAACATTTGAGACACACATACGAAACACAGAGCACATACAGCGTTACCACACTCCACGAGATCACGGACAAGAAGAAGGAAAAAGGAAGCCCCCCCTTTTCTAAGATGACTCCCACCCACGTTGCCAGACTTAAAGAAAAGCCTGGCGTCGTCACTTGCTCAAAGGAGGGGAAGGGGGTAAAGAGGGTTTGCCAAATGGACAGCCGTTTCTAATACCCTCTCTCAAACCCGTACCTCCTCAATTCTTCTCGTATGGTCCTACCCCGATGCGTTCACGTAACTCTTGGAACCTTGGCGCTGGCAAAGCCTTCGTGAAGATGTCGGCCAGTTGGTCTTTGGAGCTAACGAATTCGACGGCGATCTTGTTGTTTTCTTGCAGCTGTCTTACAAAGTGATATCTCACGTCGATGTGTTTTGATCGCCTCGGATGGACCGGATTTTTGACCAGACAAATAGCACTTTGATTGTCGCAATACATTTTAACGGGATTTGGTGGTACCTCGTCGCCTGAAGACTTTTCCATTGGGACCGGAGACGAGTTTAGGCCGTTAGCCAGCGCGTTGAGCCAAAGAGCTGTCTTCGCTCCATCAGATAAGGACACATATTCCGACTCGGTAGTTGAGATAGAAACACATTCTTGTCTCCTGCACGACCATGCGACTGGCCCTCCCTTGTAGAAAGCGATGCATCCTGAGATGGATTTTCGGTCGTCTACATCATATACGTTTGACTGCGTTCCAGTGCGCCGGCTGTGGGTTTTCGCAAAATTTTGACACTTGTCCAACGCCGTAAGCAATGTCCGGTCTAGTGGTAGATGAGAGATAGAGCAGGAATCCAACTGCCGCACGGTAGGGGATTAAAGACATGTCCACTTTCCCCTCGTTGCGTGGCACCATCGAACTAGAAAGGTGAACGCTGGATTCGGCTGGGGTCAGCTTGGGATGGCTATCCGTCATGCCGAACTGTTCCAGTGCCTTGAGTATCGAGTGCTGCTGCGAGAGAAATACTTGGCTATTTTCCCTGTCGTACTCGATGTTCATACCAACGAATCTTGTCGGGGGGAGACATCTTACTTCAAATTCGTTACCGATCCAAGTAGCGAAGCGTTGACACTCCTCATCAGCACTACTAGAAAACCATCCGTCATCTACCCAGATGAAGAGATATGACACGATGCTGTTGTTTACCAGGATGAACACGCACATATCTGCGTCCAGTGCCTTAAAACCATATCTGAGTAGGGCGGCGATGAAGGTCTTGCACCAAAGACGGGGAGCCTGCTTTATGCCGTAGACTGCTTTCAAAAGCTTACACACGTGGTCTTCTTTTCCAGACACCACGAATCCTTCGGGTTGGGTCATAAAGATTGGTTTGTCAACATCCGCGTTCAGGAACGCTGTGGCCACGTCGAATTGAAATGATTTGTATCCGAGCGATTCGGTGAGTGATAGAACAGATCGAATTGAGTCAAGGCGTGGCACAAGTGCGTACGTTTCTTCGTAGTCGACGCCGTACTGCTGGTGACATCCAACAACTGTTAATCTTCCTTTAAAGCGTGGGGCCACGAAATCTGGCTGCAGTGGGTCTCCATAGCCCGGCTTATATTTCCCAACCCATTTGTGAGGCAGTATAGCGCACTCAGTTGGTACTTGGGATTTTGGGATGAGCACCCACGATTTGTTCTTGATCTGAGAGTCATACTCTGCCTTGAAAGCGGGTAACCACTGTTCCGCATATCTTGATTCCACCGCTTGTTTGTAGGTTTGTGGTTCATCAACTTCTAGTTCGAAAAATGAAGAGCGCTTAGGGGCTGGATCAGTGGATGCTGCATTTCCGAATGATTCCATATATTCGACGTATCGATCCGTATATCTTGGCACGCGGCCGGATCTTGTGGGTCTATGAAATATATATAGAAGGTGGTGAGCGCCAGTAATTGTTTCGAAACAGCGATTAGTTTTTACCTTCGATAATTGTGTGAATCGTGACTCGATATCGGTGGGGCGTCAATGTTGGGGACTTCATCCACTTCTAGATTCTTGTTGGCGTGATCAGGAGTCACAACGTGAACAGGTTCCGCATCCGCAACGTCGAGGACTTCCATACCCTCTTCATTTCTGCCGCCAGGAGCCCGTTCAATCTCCTCCTCTAAGGCCTCGACTTGGGAAGCTTCTTCGACTGATGCATCTTGATTATCGGGAGTGTCTTGGCTTTCATCTACACCTTCGATTAGTTGAGTCTGGTGGAAAAAAAATGGATATATATATAAAATATATATATACATATATACACATACACATATACACATATACATATATACACATATATAAATATATATACACAAAAAATAGATTTTGTTTGTTTATGTATGGCTACTAGTATAAGCAAGATACCTGATTAAGTACTTCTACTAATAGTTGCATTGGTTCCAATGGGCTATTGTCATTTACAGCTGTGAGTGGGTGATCTCCAATCAGGATTGTTTCATCGAAGGTGACATCACGGGAAACGATTATTTTCCTCTCAACAGGGTTCCAAAGTCTCCAGGCCTTTTGATTTTCACCGTAGCCGACCATCCAACATGCTTCGCCTTTAGGATCTAGTTTCTTGCGTAGCTGGTCGGGAACGAGCGCGTATGCGCGGCAGCCGAGAACCCTTAGGTGGGCAACCGATGGTTTCTTGCCGAATAATTTCTCGAACGGAGTGACTTCTGTGTGGCTGGTGAGAGTCCGGTTGAATATGTAAACGATAGCAAGAAGAAATTCGCCCCAGAGTTCTCTGACTTCATTTCTGATGTTGCACGGAAGTTGGTTGCTGTTGTCGTTAGTGTACAGGCCACTTCTCACGGCCTCTACAACTGTACGCATCGTTCTCTCGGAACGAGAGTTTTGTTGTGGAGTGTACCTAGCAGTAGTTTGATGAATAAGACCAGTACGTTTTTTGTATTCGCTAAAGTTTCCGCCGAGGATGTCGGTTCCTTGGTCCGTCCTGAGTATTTTTATTGGCCTTCCGGTTTGGGTTTTCATCATTTCTGCGAATTCCATGAAATGCGTGCCAGCTTCATTTTTCGTCTTCATGAGTTTGGCTACTGTATAACTGCTGTTGTCGTCTTTGAAGATGACGAAGAAGCGATGGCCTTCCGGAGTTGGCACGTGTAATGGACCCCCGACATCGGAGTGGATCAAGTCGCCGATATTTTCCGCGCGGCCGCATCCGGTTGGGAACTTGCTACGGTGGAGTTTTCCAAAGATGCAACCTTCGCATATGAGTGGTTTTTTGACGTCGTTGAGGTGCAGGCCGTATACTGCTTTAGATTTGTTGATCTTTAAAATGTCTTGACAGTTGAGATGGCCGAATCTTCTATGCCAAAGTTCGAGGGACGCCTCGGTACTCCCATTACCAACACCGTAGAGCGCTGTTGAAGATTCTTCGTTCAGTTCCGTTGGGTTTTTGGTCGTAGCGCATAATCTGTAGAGGGAGTTTTCGACACGGGAGCCAGTCATGAATTTTTCGTTAGTTTCCTTATTAGCGAAAAAGACCTGTTGGTAAGGAAATATTTATATACGTAAATCTCGAGTCATGACTGTAAATTTTTACGAGTTGTATCATACCTGTGTGTCAGTGAACTCAACATTGACGTTACAGTCGGTGGCTGCTCCAATTGAAAAAAGATTAATTCCAAGACCGGGAACGTATAACACGTCGTGGAATGTTCCTTCAAGCTTCGCACCATCTACTTCTGTAATGACGTCGATGTTTCCTATACCAAGGGCTTGTAGTTCAACACCACCAATTCCATTGATTTTCCATGTGCCGGGTGGAATTATTTTGAAAGTGGTGAAGAAGGACCGTTGATCAGTCATGTGATTAGTTGCGCCCGAATCAGCGTTCCAGACCTTGTGTTCCCGTGCAGCCAGACACAATGACGAAGAGATACAGCCAAAACCTCTTTTCTTGTTGAAATTTTCTTGTCTCGCCTGACCACGTTCTTCTTCTCTTTTTGTTGGACACTGATAAGCTTTGTGTCCGTTTCCATTGCAGTTGAAGCAGACTACTGAGCCGGCATGTTGGCTGCTTTGCTGCTGATCGTTTTGTTGTTGTCCATCTTTTCGTACGTATGAGTGGTTGTGCGGATTGGAGCTCCCACCACCTCTACCTCCTCTTCCTCCTCTGCCTCTGCCACGTCCTCGCCATTCACCCGTAAAGTAGGGGCCTCGTCCACGGCCACGGAATCCCCCTTGCGCGTGTGCTGCGTTGTCGAAACTTTGCCCTGGGGATGTCTTTGCAGCACTCTCCCCGGCGAAAGCGGCTGCCTTAGGCGTGTGGAACGCAAAGAAGGCCGCATCGGTCGGATCCATCGCGCCGTTGTTGGCCGCTCTGCTGATGGCTTCTTCGTTTACCAGTCTTGGTGTTAGGTTTGCTATTGTTTGCTCGTTCCTTGGTAGATTGTCCCAAGCCGAACGGAATGAGCGAAAACTGGGGGGCAGTGTTTGGATAATTTTCACAACGAGTTGTTGTTCAGTGACAGGTGATTCCAAGTTTCTCAGCTCTTCTGCCAAGTTTGTGTAAACTGCCACATGATCCAGCACTCTGTGCTCTGTGAACGGTAATCATATGTGAGTTAACAAGATTCTTTAGTTTTATGAACTGTAGAGTTAGTATACCAGGATTGTATTTGTAGTTGAAAAATTTCTCTAGCAGTATATTGCCGTTGATAGGAGCAGCGTTGGCGTATTGCAGCATCAGACGCTCCCACATTTCCACGGAGGACGCGCATCCTTCGATGAGAGTTTGCTGTGGCCCCTCAACGTTGCAGAATATTATAATTCTCGCCTCTGCATCCTTCATGTCCCAAGCGTCTATCAGATTTTGGTTCGCGACCTCCTGGTTCTCATTGAGGTTCTGTCAATAATTGAACATAACGTTAATTAACTGGCGTAAGTAATATGCCGCGTCTGCGTAGATGAGCTCTCAATGAACAGCATAATCATGCGTGAGTTCTCAATAGAACAAACAGTGGTACTCTGTCGTGTCGTGGTACGCGCATAAAATATGTATACATACATATATTTATATATAAATATATATTTATATTTTGTTTTAATCAAACGATCGTGACTTTCACCACTCGTTAGATGCGAGTGTGGCGTGTGTGAGGCCTGAGTGACGTGAACGATAATTTGTTCCAAGCAAATGCGTTTACCCGACTTACAACGACATAAAATTTCTTCACAATTCATGCTATAATGGCAGTATAGTGTTTCTATTTCAGACAGAGGCTATATAGTAAGAGGATTAATTCGGACTGCTTTAGCCGGCTGAAAACAAAGTCAAGCTTACAGGTATCATGTGAATTGCCTATCTGATAGAAACACTATTTACGACTGCAAACTTGAACAATAAGCCAAGCATTTAATGTTTTTCCATCATCGGGTAGTGTCATGTTTCTATACCAACACGTGGCTGCAAAGAAGCAAGTCTGGCCCCACAATTACTGTAAAACGTTTCATAATTTAAAAAAAAATGGTCATTGACTTCATTCTGAGCAGCCGTTGGATAGAAACATCACTTACAACTACTCGTCAAATCTCCTTTTTTTTCTTTTCAATGTCCAGGAAATAGCTTAGTCTTTTGCCATCATTACAATTTTCGTCTCTCTCATTTTCTTTTGCAAAGAAGAAATTCTCAAAATTCAAGCTTTGTTCTTTGTCTCGCAAGACGTCTACATAGAAAGACAATAATTACCGGTTCGGGTCGAGGTTCAAGTCTCGTGACGACGTTGAGAACACGTGCTCGTTACAGCAGCAGTGTACACCCATATCTAAACGAGGTCCATTTTTCCGGACCGCTTAACTTCGTTATTCTGTTGACTTCTCTCGAGGCTTCGTGATTCATTCTTGTCAATTAATTGGCGTGTCCTGGGCCCATAATCTATTAGAATTAATAAGATATTATGCACTGAGTGTATATTGTCGATGACGCAAGGGGTACACAAAGCAACATTTGAGACACACATACGAAACACAGAGCACATACAGCGTTACCACACTCCACGAGATCACGGACAAGAAGAAGGAAAAAGGAAGCCCCCCCTTTTCTAAGATGACTCCCACCCACGTTGCCAGACTTAAAGAAAAGCCTGGCGTCGTCACTTGCTCAAAGGAGGGGAAGGGGGTAAAGCGGGTTTGCCAAATGGACAGCCGTTTCTAATATTGTTGTCCATGCTAAAATTTAAACACCAAATCATAATAACTAATTGAACAGCATGGATCTGTCTTCCTAGTAAGAGACCAGGACTCGTAGTATCGTTGAAAATCTCGTTGATTTTTTTGTTAATTGTTCTTTGTGCTGTGGAACAGTTGGGAACTTTAAAATAGAAGTAATCAATTGTAAAACTGCTGTTGTGACGTCATGACCACTTTTGAGATTGTTGTCCTATGAAGCCGTTTTGTGGTCCTATGGCTTAGATGGCAAAGCGCCCGCCTAGTAAGCAGGAGATCACGAGTTCGAGTCTCGTTGGGACCTGTAAGAAATGTCATCGTAATCATCCCGTGTCTCTTAGAAATCAGAAAAAGAACTGATCGAATCGTTAAAATAAGTTCTATTATAGCGCAGAATACCGTTAAATTGCTAGTTATAATGATTATTTTCTTGGTAGTCTAATTTTGACTGCCTACTCGGGCACAATTCCAAATGTATTTTCCATGCTGAAATTTAAACACCAAATCATAATAACTAATTGTGCAGCATGGATCTGCTCTTCCTAGTAAGAGACCAGGACTTGTAGTATCGTTGAAAATCTCGTTGATTTTTTTGTTAATTGTTCTTTGTGCTGTGGAACAGTTGGGAACTTTAAAATAGAAGTAATCAATTGTAAAACTGCTGTTGTGACGTCATGACCACTTTTTAAATTGTTGTCCGATGAAGCCATTTTGTGGTCCTATGGCTTAGATGGCAAAGCGCCTGCCTAGTAAGCAGGAGATCACGAGTTCGAGTTTCGTTGGGACCTGTAAGAAATGTCATCATAATCATCCCGTGTCTCTTAGAATTCAGAAAAAGAACTGATAGAATCGTTAAAATAAGATCTATTTTTGCGCAGAATACCGTTAAATTGCTAGTTATAATGATTATTTTCTTGGTAGTCTAATTTTGACTGCCTACTCGGGCACAATTCCAAAGGTATTTTCCATGCTGAAATTTAAACACCAAATCATAATAACTAATTGTGCAGCATGGATCTGCTCTTCCTAGTAAGAGACCAGGACTCGTAGTATCGTTGAAAATCTCGTTGATTTTTTTGTTAATTGTTCTTTGTGCTGTGGAACAGTTGGGAACTTTAAAATAGAAGTAATCAATTGTAAAACTGCTGTTGTGACGTCATGACCATTTTTAAAATTGTTGTCCGATGAAGCCATTTTGTGGTCCTATGGCTTAGATGGCAAAGCGCCTGCCTATTAAGCAGGAGATCACGAGTTCGAGTCTCGTTGGGACCTGTAAGAAATGTCATCATAATCATCCCGTGTATCTTAGAATTCAGAAAAAGAACTGATAGAATCGTTAAAATAAGATCTATTTTAGCGCAGAATACCGTTAAATTGCTAGTTATAATGATTATTTTCTTGGTAGTCTAATTTTGACTGCCTACTCGGGCACAATTCCAAAGGTATTTTCCATGCTGAAATTTAAACACCAAATCATAATAACTAATTGTGCAGCATGGATCTGCTCTTCCTAGTAAGAGACCAGGAATCGAAGTATCGTTGAAAATCTCGTTGATTTTTTTGTAAATTGTTTGGAACAGTTGGGAACTTTAAAATAGAAGTAATCAATTGTAAAACTGCTTTTGTGACGTCATGACCACTTTTTAAATTGTAGTCCTATGAAGCCGTTTTGTGGTCCTATGGCTTAGATGGCAAAGCGCCTGCCTAGTAAGCAGGAGATCACGAGTTCGAGTCTCGTTGGGACCTGTAAGAAATGTCATCATAATCATCCCGTGTCTCTTAGAATTCAGAAAACGAACTGATAGAATCGTTAAAATAAGATCTATTTTAGCGCAGAATACCGTTAAATTGCTAGTTATAATGATTATTTTCTTGGTAGTCTAATTTTGACTGCCTACTAGGGCACAATTCCATAGGTATTTTCCATGCTAAAATTTAAACACCAAATCATAATAACTAATTGTGCAGCATGGATCTGCTCTTCCTAGTAAGAGACCAGGAATCGTAGTATCGTTGAAAATCTCGTTGATATTTTTGTAAATTGTTCTTTGTGCTGTGTAACAGTTGGGAACTTTAAAATAAAGGTAATCAATTGTAAAACTGCTGTTGTGACGTCATGACCACTTTTGAGATTGTTGTCCTATGAAGCCTTTTTGTGGTCCTATGGCTTAGATGGCAAAGCGCCTGCCTAGTAAGCAGGAGATCACGAGTTCGAGTCTCGTTGGGACCTGTAAGAAATGTCATCATAATCATCCCGTGTCTCTTAGATTTCAGAAAAAGAACTGATAGTTGCTAGTTATAATGATTATTTTCTTGGTAGTCTAATTTTGACTGCCTACTCGGGGACAATTCCAAATGTATTTTCCATGCTGAAATTTAAACACCAAATCATAATAACTAATTGTGCAGCATGGATCTGCTCTTCCTAGTAAGAGACCAGGACTTGTAGTATCGTTGAAAATCTCGTTGATTTTTTTGTTAATTGTTCTTTGTGCTGTGGAACAGTTGGGAACTTTAAAATAGAAGTAATCAATTGTAAAACTGCTGTTGTGACGTCATGACCACTTTTTAAATTGTTGTCCGATGAAGCCATTTTGTGGTCCTATGGCTTAGATGGCAAAGCGCCTGACTAGTAAGCAGGAGATCACGAGTTCAAGTTTCGTTGGGACCTGTAAGAAATGTCATCATAATCATCCCGTGTCTCTTAGAATTCAGAAAAAGAACTGATAGAATCGTTAAAATAAGATCTATTTTTGCGCAGAATACCGTTAAATTGCTAGTTATAATGATTATTTTCTTGGTAGTCTAATTTTGACTGCCTACTCGGGCACAATTCCAAAGGTATTTTCCATGCTGAAATTTAAACACCAAATCATAATAACTAATTGTGCAGCATGGATCTGCTCTTCCTAGTAAGAGACCAGGACTCGTAGTATCGTTGAAAATCTCGTTGATTTTTTTGTTAATTGTTCTTTGTGCTGTGGAACAGTTGGGAACTTTGAAATAAAGGTAATCAATTGTAAAACTGCTGTTGTGACGTCATGACCATTTTTAAAATTGTTGTCCGATGAAGCCATTTTGTGGTCCTATGGCTTAGATGGCAAAGCGCCTGCCTAGTAAACAGGAGATCACGAGTTCGAGTCTCGTTGGGACCTGTAAGAAATGTCATCATAATCATCCCGTGTCTCTTAGAATTCAGAAAAAGAACTGATAGAATCGTTAAATTAAGATCTATTTTAGCGCAGAATACCGTTAAATTGCTAGTTATAATGATTATTTTCTTGGTAGTCTAATTTTGACTGCCTACTCGGGCACAATTCCAAAGGTATTTTCCATGCTGAAATTTAAACACCAAATCATAATAACTAATTGTGCAGCATGGATCTGCTCTTCCTAGTAAGAGACCAGGACTCGTAGTATCGTTGAAAATCTCGTTGATTTTTTTGTTAATTGTTCTTTGTGCTGTGGAACAGTTGGGAACTTTAAAATAGAAGTAATCAATTGTAAAACTGCTGTTGTGACGTCATGACTACTTTTAAAATTGTTGTCCGATGAATTGTTGTCCATGCTATTATTAAAACACCAAATCATAATAACTAATTGTGCAGCATGGATCTTTCTTCCTAGTAAGAGACCAGGACTCGTAGTATCGTTGAAAATCTCGTTGATTTTTTTGTAAATTGTTTGGAACAGTTGGGAACTTTAAAATAGAAGTAATCAATTGTAAAACTGCTTTTGTGACGTCATGACAACTTTTTAAATTGTTGTCTTATGAAGCCGTTTTGTGGTACTATGGCTTAGATGGCAAAGCGCCTGCCTAGTAAGCAGGAGATCACGAGTTCGAGTCTCGTTGGGACCTTTAAGAAATGTCATCATAATCATCCCGAGTCTCTTAGAATTCAGAAAAAGAACTGATAGAATCGTTAAAATAAGATCTATTTTAGCGCAGAATACCGTTAAATTGCTAGTTATAATGATTATTTTCTTGGTAGTCTAATTTTGACTGCCTACTCGGGCACAATTCCAAAGGTATTTTCCATGCTGAAATTTAAACACCAAATCATAATAACTAATTGTGCAGCATGGATCTGCTCTTCCTAGTAAGAGACCAGGACTCGTAGTATCGTTGAAAATCTCGTTGATTTTTTTGTAAATTGTTTTTGTGCTGTGGAACAGTTGGGAACTTTAAAATAGAAGTAATCAATTGTAAAACTGCTGTTGTGACGTCATGACCACTTTTTAAATTGTTGTCCTATGAAGCGGTTTTGTGGTCCTATGGCTTAGATGGCAAAGCGCCTGCCTAGTAAGCAGGAGATCACGAGTTCGAGTCTCGTTAGGACCTGTAAGAAATGTCATCATAATCATCCCGAGTCTCTGAGAATTCAGAAAAAGAACTGATAGAATCGTTAAAATAAGATCTATTTTAGCGCAGAATACCGTTAAATTGCTAGTTATAATGATTATTTTCTTGGTAGTCTAATTTTGACTGCCTACTCGGGCACAATTCCAAAGGTATTTTCCATGCTGAAATTTAAACATCAAATCATAATAACTAATTGCGCAGCATGGATCTGCTCTTCCTAGTAAGAGACCAGGACTCGTAGTATCGTTGAAAATCTCGTTGATTTTTTTGTTAATTGTTCTTTGTGCTGTGGAACAGTTGGGAACTTTAAAATAAAAGTAATCAATTGTAAAACTGCTGTTGTGACGTCATGACCACTTTTAAAATTGTTGTCCGATGAAGCCATTTTGTGGTCCTATGGCTTAGATGGCAAAGCGCCTGCCTAGTAAGCAGGAGATCACGAGTTCGAGTCTCGTTGGGACCTGTAAGAAATGTCATCATAATCATCCCGTGTATCTTAGAAATTCAGAAAAAGAACTGATAGAATCGTTAAAATAAGATCTATTTTAGCGCAGAATACCGTTAAATTGCTAGTTATAATGATTATTTTCTTGGTAGTCTAATTTTGACTGCCTACTCGGGCACAATTCCAAAGGTATTTTCCATGCTGAAATTTAAACACCAAATCATAATAACTAATTGTGCAGCATGGATCTGCTCTTCCTAGTAAGAGACCAGGACTCGTAGTATCGTTGAAAATCTCGTTGATTTTTTTGTAAATTGTTTTTGTGCTGTGGAACAGTTGGGAACTTTAAAATAGAAGTAATCAATTGTAAAACTGCTGTTGTGACGTCATGACCACTTTTTAAATTGTTGTCCTATGAAGCCGTTTTGTGGTCCTATGGCTTAGATGGCAAAGCGCCTGCCTAGTAAGCAGGAGATCACGAGTTCGAGTCTCGTTGGGACCTGTAAGAAATGTCATCATAATCATCCCGTATCTCTTAGAATTCAGAAAAAGAACTGATAGAATCGTTAAAATAAGTTCTATTTTAGCGAAGAATACCGTTAAATTGCTAATTATAATGTTTATTTTCTTGGTAGTCTAATTTTGACTGCCTACTCGGGCACAATTCCAAAGGTATTTTCCATGCTGAAATTTAAACACCAAATCATAATAACTAATTGTGCAGCATGGATCTGCTCTTCCTAGTAAGAGACCAGGACTTGTAGTATCGTTGAAAATCTCGTTGATTTTTTTGTTAATTGTTCTTTGTGCTGTGGAACAGTTGGGAACTTTAAAATAGAAGTAATCAATTGTAAAACTGCTGTTGTGACGTCATGACCACTTTTTAAATTTTTGTCTTATGAAGCCGTTTTGTGGTACTCTGGCTTAGATGGCAAAGCGCCTGCCTAGTAAGCAGGAGATCACGAGTTCGAGTCTCGTTGGGACCTGTAAGAAAAGTCATCGTAATCATCCCGTGTCTCTTAGAAATCAGAAAAAGAACTGATCGAATCGTTAAAATAAGTTCTATTATAGCGCAGAATACCGTTAAATTGCTAGTTATAATGATTATTTTCTTGGTAGTCTAATTTTAACTGCCTACTAGGGCACAATTCCATAGGTATTTTCCATGCTAAAATTTAAACACCAAATCATAATAACTAATTGTGCAGCATGGATCTGCTCTTCCTAGTAAGAGACCAGGACTCGTAGTATCGTTGAAAATCTCGTTGATTTTTTTGTAAATTGTTTGGAACAGTTGGGAACTTTAAAATGAAAGTAATCAATTGTAAAACTGCTTTTGTGACGTCATGACCACTTTTTAAATGGTTGTCCTATGAAGCCATTTTGTGGTCCTATGGCTTAGATGGCAAAGCGCCTGCCTAATAAGCAGGAGATCACGAGTTCGAGTCTCGTTGGGACCTGTAAGAAATATCATCATAATCATCCCGTGTCTCTTAGAATTCAGAAAAAGAACTGATAGAATCGTTAAAATAAGATCTACAGTAGCTACACAAAGTTTCCGCACAGCTGAGAGAAGCTTATGGGAAAACGGGTATTTTGAAAATTCGCCAAAAATCGAGTTTTCGTCGGACGAAAACGATTTTTGGACAGGGGGTTCTTAGACTTAAGGTTTATAGCATATATTTTTTGGGTATTTTTTCGTTCACGCGAACGTCCCTTTTAAATTGGAAGTAAAAGTTTCCGCACAGTCGAGAGGGCCAATAGTAAATCGTACTACTTTGGCTCTCTTGTACTGGACGGAAAAGAGGGCTAGGAGAGTTCTTTAGGGTTTAAAAAAAAGAACATCGTTAGCTCTATAACCTCATCTGAAATGTTGACCCCCATGCCATTTGAGAAATCACTTTAATTTCGATGTGAAAATAAAAAGTTTTCATTTCTCAGTTATTTTCCCTGGGATCCCCACTCCCGTAGTTGCCGGTTTTCCAAATACCAAGTCTAAAAAAAAGGCCTAGAGATGGCCTGTCTTTTTTCTCCCACTGCCCCTAATATTTAAAATCTCGGTATTTGGAAAATCCGGCAACTACGGGAGGGGGGAACAAAGGGAAACTAACTGAGAAATGAAAACTTTTCATTTTCACATCGAAATTAAAGTGATTTCTCAAATGGCATGGGGGTCAACATTGCAGATGAGGTTATAGAGCTAACGATGTTCTTTTTTTTAAACCCTAAAGAACTCTCCTAGCCCTCTTTTCCGTCCAGTACAAGAGAGCCAAAGTAGTACGATTTACTATTGGCCCTCTCGACTGTGCGGAAACTTTTACTTCCAATTTAAAAGGGACGTTCGCGTGAACGAAAAAATACCCAAAAAATATATGCTATAAACCTTAAGTCTAAGAACCCCCTGTCCAAAAATCGTTTTCGTCCGACGAAAACTCGATTTTTGGCGAATTTTCAAAATACCCGTTTTCCCATAAGCTTCTCTCAGCTGTGCGGAAACTTTGTGTAGCTACTGTATTTTAGCGCAGAATACCGTTAAATTGCTAGTTATAATGATTATTTTCTTGGTAGTCTAATTTTGACTGCCTACTCGGGCACAATTCCAAAGGTATTCTCCATGCTGAAATTTAAACACCAAATCATAATAACTAATTGTGCAGCATGGATCTGCTCTTCCTAGTAAGAGACCAGGACTCGTAGTATCGTTGAAAATCTCGTTGATTTTTTTGTAAATTGTTTTTGTGCTGTGGAACAGTTGGGAACTTTAAAATAGAAGTAATCAATTGTAAAACTGCTTTTGTGACGTCATGACCACTTTTTAAATTGTTGTCCTATGAAGCCGTTTTGTGGTCCTATGGCTTAGATGGCAAAGCGCCTGCCTAGTAAGCAGGAGATCACGAGTTCGAGTCTCGTTGGGACCTGTAAGAAATGTCAACATTATCATCCCGTGTTTCTTAGAATTAAGAAAAAGAACTGATAGAATCGTTAAAATAAGTTCTATTTTAGCACAGAATACCGTTAAATTGCTAGTTATAATGATTATTTTCTTGGTAGTCTAATTTTGACTGCCTACTCGGGCACAATTCCAAAGGTATTTTCCATGCTGAAATTTAAACACCAAATCATAATAACTAATTGTGCAGCATGTATCTGCTCTACCTAGTAAGAGACCAGGACTCGTAGTATCGTTGAAAATCTCGTTGATATTTTTGTAAATTGTTCTTTGTGCTGTGGAACAGTTGGGAACTTTAAAATAAAGGTAATCAATTGTAAAACTGCTGTTGTGACGTCATGACCACTTTTAAAATGATGTCCTATGAAGCCGTTTTGTTGTCCTATGGCTTAGATGGCAAAGCGCCTGCCTAGTAAGCAGGAGATCACGAGTTCGAGTCTCGTTGGGACCTGTAAGAAATGTCATCATAATCATCCCGTGTCTCTTAGAATTCAGAAAAAGAACTGATAGAATCGTTAAAATAAGATCTATTTTTGCGCAGAATACCGTTAAATTGCTAGTTATAATGATTATTTTCTTGGTAGTCTAATTTTGACTGCCTACTCGGGCACAATTCCAAAGGTATTTTCCATGCTGAAATTTAAACATCAAATCATAATAACTAATTGCGCAGCATGGATCTGCTCTTCCTAGTAAGAGACCAGGACTCGTAGTATCGTTGAAAATCTCGTTGATTTTTTTGTTAATTGTTCTTTGTGCTGTGGAACAGTTGGGAACTTTAAAATAAAAGTAATCAATTGTAAAACTGCTGTTGTGACGTCATGACCACTTTTAAAATTGTTGTCCGATGAAGCCATTTTGTGGTCCTATGGCTTAGATGGCAAAGCGCCTGCCTAGTAAGCAGGACATCACGAGTTCGAGTCTCGTTGGGACCTGTAAGAAATGTCATCATAATCATCCCGTGTATCTTAGAAATTCAGAAAAAGAACTGATAGAATCGTTAAAATAAGATCTATTTTAGCGCAGAATACCGTTAAATTGCTAGTTATAATGATTATTTTCTTGGTAGTCTAATTTTGACTGCCTACTCGGGCACAATTCCAAAGGTATTCTCCATGCTGAAATTTAAACACCAAATCATAATAACTAATTGTGCAGCATGGATCTGCTCTTCCTAGTAAGAGACCAGGACTCGTAGTATCGTTGAAAATCTCGTTGATTTTTTTGTAAATTGTTTTTGTGCTGTGGAACAGTTGGGAACTTTAAAATAGAAGTAATCAATTGTAAAACTGCTTTTGTGACGTCATGACCACTTTTTAAATTGTTGTCCTATGAAGCCGTTTTGTGGTCCTATGGCTTAGATGGCAAAGCGCCTGCCTAGTAAGCAGGAGATCACGAGTTCGAGTCTCGTTGGGACCTGTAAGAAATGTCAACATTATCATCCCGTGTTTCTTAGAATTAAGAAAAAGAACTGATAGAATCGTTAAAATAAGTTCTATTTTAGCACAGAATACCGTTAAATTGCTAGTTATAATGATTATTTTCTTGGTAGTCTAATTTTGACTGCCTACTCGGGCACAATTCCAAAGGTATTTTCCATGCTGAAATTTAAACACCAAATCATAATAACTAATTGTGCAGCATGTATCTGCTCTACCTAGTAAGAGACCAGGACTCGTAGTATCGTTGAAAATCTCGTTGATATTTTTGTAAATTGTTCTTTGTGCTGTGGAACAGTTGGGAACTTTAAAATAAAGGTAATCAATTGTAAAACTGCTGTTGTGACGTCATGACCACTTTTAAAATGATGTCCTATGAAGCCGTTTTGTTGTCCTATGGCTTAGATGGCAAAGCGCCTGCCTAGTAAGCAGGAGATCACGAGTTCGAGTCTCGTTGGGACCTGTAAGAAATGTCATCATAATCATCCCGTGTCTCTTAGAATTCAGAAAAAGAACTGATAGAATCGTTAAAATAAGATCTATTTTTGCGCAGAATACCGTTAAATTGCTAGTTATAATGATTATTTTCTTGGTAGTCTAATTTTGACTGCCTACTCGGGCACAATTCCAAAGGTATTTTCCATGCTGAAATTTAAACATCAAATCATAATAACTAATTGCGCAGCATGGATCTGCTCTTCCTAGTAAGAGACCAGGACTCGTAGTATCGTTGAAAATCTCGTTGATTTTTTTGTTAATTGTTCTTTGTGCTGTGGAACAGTTGGGAACTTTAAAATAAAAGTAATCAATTGTAAAACTGCTGTTGTGACGTCATGACCACTTTTAAAATTGTTGTCCGATGAAGCCATTTTGTGGTCCTATGGCTTAGATGGCAAAGCGCCTGCCTAGTAAGCAGGACATCACGAGTTCGAGTCTCGTTGGGACCTGTAAGAAATGTCATCATAATCATCCCGTGTATCTTAGAAATTCAGAAAAAGAACTGATAGAATCGTTAAAATAAGATCTATTTTAGCGCAGAATACCGTTAAATTGCTAGTTATAATGATTATTTTCTTGGTAGTCTAATTTTGACTGCCTACTCGGGCACAATTCCAAAGGTATTCTCCATGCTGAAATTTAAACACCAAATCATAATAACTAATTGTGCAGCATGGATCTGCTCTTCCTAGTAAGAGACCAGGACTCGTAGTATCGTTGAAAATCTCGTTGATTTTTTTGTAAATTGTTTTTGTGCTGTGGAACAGTTGGGAACTTTAAAATAGAAGTAATCAATTGTAAAACTGCTTTTGTGACGTCATGACCACTTTTTAAATTGTTGTCCTATGAAGCCGTTTTGTGGTCCTATGGCTTAGATGGCAAAGCGCCTGCCTAGTAAGCAGGAGATCACGAGTTCGAGTCTCGTTGGGACCTGTAAGAAATGTCAACATTATCATCCCGTGTTTCTTAGAATTAAGAAAAAGAACTGATAGAATCGTTAAAATAAGTTCTATTTTAGCACAGAATACCGTTAAATTGCTAGTTATAATGATTATTTTCTTGGTAGTCTAATTTTGACTGCCTACTCGGGCACAATTCCAAAGGTATTTTCCATGCTGAAATTTAAACACCAAATCATAATAACTAATTGTGCAGCATGGATCTGCTCTACCTAGTAAGAGACCAGGACTCGTAGTATCGTTGAAAATCTCGTTGATATTTTTGTAAATTGTTCTTTGTGCTGTGGAACAGTTGGGAACTTTAAAATAAAGGTAATCAATTGTAAAACTGCTGTTGTGACGTCATGACCACTTTTAAAATGATGTCCTATGAAGCCGTTTTGTTGTCCTATGGCTTAGATGGCAAAGCGCCTGCCTAGTAAGCAGGAGATCACGAGTTCGAGTCTCGTTGGGACCTGTAAGAAATGTCATCATAATCATCCCGTGTCTCTTAGAATTCAGAAAAAGAACTGATAGAATCGTTAAAATAAGATCTATTTTTGCGCAGAATACCGTTAAATTGCTAGTTATAATGATTATTTTCTTGGTAGTCTAATTTTGACTGCCTACTCGGGCACAATTCCAAAGGTATTTTCCATGCTGAAATTTAAACATCAAATCATAATAACTAATTGCGCAGCATGGATCTGCTCTTCCTAGTAAGAGACCAGGACTCGTAGTATCGTTGAAAATCTCGTTGATTTTTTTGTTAATTGTTCTTTGTGCTGTGGAACAGTTGGGAACTTTAAAATAAAAGTAATCAATTGTAAAACTGCTGTTGTGACGTCATGACCACTTTTAAAATTGTTGTCCGATGAAGCCATTTTGTGGTCCTATGGCTTAGGTGGCAAAGCGCCTGCCTAGTAAGCAGGACATCACGAGTTCGAGTCTCGTTGGGACCTGTAAGAAATGTCATCATAATCATCCCGTGTATCTTAGAAATTCAGAAAAAAAACTGATAGAATCGTTAAAATAAGATCTATTTTAGCGCAGAATACCGTTAAATTGCTAGTTATAATGATTATTTTCTTGGTAGTCTAATTTTGACTGCCTACTCGGGCACAATTCCAAAGGTATTTTCCATGCTGAAATTTAAACACCAAATCATAATAACTAATTGTGCAGCATGGATCTGCTCTTCCTAGTAAGAGACCAGGACTCGTAGTATCGTTGAAAATCTCGTTGATTTTTTTGTAAATTGTTTTTGTGCTGTGGAACAGTTGGGAACTTTAAAATAGAAGTAATCAATTGTAAAACTGCTGTTGTGACGTCATGACCACTTTTTAAATTGTTGTCCTATGAAGCCGTTTTGTGGTCCTATGGCTTAGATGGCAAAGCGCCTGCCTAGTAAGCAGGAGATCACGAGTTCGAGTCTCGTTGGGACCTGTAAGAAATGTCATCATAATCATCCCGTGTCTCTTAGAATTCAGAAAAAGAACTGATAGAATCGTTAAAATAAGTTCTATTTTAGCGAAGAATACCGTTAAATTGCTAGTTATAATGTTTATTTTCTTGGTAGTCTAATTTTGACTGCCTACTCGGGCACAATTCCAAAGGTATTTTCCATGCTGAAATTTAAACACCAAATCATAATAACTAATTGTGCAGCATGGATCTGCTCTTCCTAGTAAGAGACCAGGACTTGTAGTATCGTTGAAAATCTCGTTGATTTTTTTGTTAATTGTTCTTTGTGCTGTGGAACAGTTGGGAACTTTAAAATAGAAGTAATCAATTGTAAAACTGCTGTTGTGACGTTATGACCACTTTTTAAATTGTTGTCTTATGAAGCCGTTTTGTGGTACTATGGCTTAGATGGCAAAGCGCCTGCCTAGTAAGCAGGAGATCACGAGTTCGAGTCTCGTTGGGACCTGTAAGAGATGTCATCATAATCATCCCGAGTCTCTTAGAATTCAGAAAAAGAACTGATAGAATCGTTAAAATAAGATCTATTTTTGCGCAGAATACCGTTAAATTGCTAGTTATAATGATTATTTTCTTGGTAGTCTAATTTTGACTGCCTACTCGGGCACAATTCCAAAGGTATTTTCCATGCTGAAATTTAAACATCAAATCATAATAACTAATTGCGCAGCATGGATCTGCTCTTCCTAGTAAGAGACCAGGACTCGTAGTATCGTTGAAAATCTCGTTGATTTTTTTGTTAATTGTTCTTTGTGCTGTGGAACAGTTGGGAACTTTAAAATAAAAGTAATCAATTGTAAAACTGCTGTTGTGACGTCATGACCACTTTTAAAATTGTTGTCCGATGAAGCCATTTTGTGGTCCTATGGCTTAGATGGCAAAGCGCCTGCCTAGTAAGCAGGACATCACGAGTTCGAGTCTCGTTGGGACCTGTAAGAAATGTCATCATAATCATCCCGTGTATCTTAGAAATTCAGAAAAAGAACTGATAGAATCGTTAAAATAAGATCTATTTTAGCGCAGAATACCGTTAAATTGCTAGTTATAATGATTATTTTCTTGGTAGTCTAATTTTGACTGCCTACTCGGGCACAATTCCAAAGGTATTCTCCATGCTGAAATTTAAACACCAAATCATAATAACTAATTGTGCAGCATGGATCTGCTCTTCCTAGTAAGAGACCAGGACTCGTAGTATCGTTGAAAATCTCGTTGATTTTTTTGTAAATTGTTTTTGTGCTGTGGAACAGTTGGGAACTTTAAAATAGAAGTAATCAATTGTAAAACTGCTTTTGTGACGTCATGACCACTTTTTAAATTGTTGTCCTATGAAGCCGTTTTGTGGTCCTATGGCTTAGATGGCAAAGCGCCTGCCTAGTAAGCAGGAGATCACGAGTTCGAGTCTCGTTGGGACCTGTAAGAAATGTCAACATTATCATCCCGTGTTTCTTAGAATTAAGAAAAAGAACTGATAGAATCGTTAAAATAAGTTCTATTTTAGCACAGAATACCGTTAAATTGCTAGTTATAATGATTATTTTCTTGGTAGTCTAATTTTGACTGCCTACTCGGGCACAATTCCAAAGGTATTTTCCATGCTGAAATTTAAACACCAAATCATAATAACTAATTGTGCAGCATGGATCTGCTCTACCTAGTAAGAGACCAGGACTCGTAGTATCGTTGAAAATCTCGTTGATATTTTTGTAAATTGTTCTTTGTGCTGTGGAACAGTTGGGAACTTTAAAATAAAGGTAATCAATTGTAAAACTGCTGTTGTGACGTCATGACCACTTTTAAAATGATGTCCTATGAAGCCGTTTTGTTGTCCTATGGCTTAGATGGCAAAGCGCCTGCCTAGTAAGCAGGAGATCACGAGTTCGAGTCTCGTTGGGACCTGTAAGAAATGTCATCATAATCATCCCGTGTCTCTTAGAATTCAGAAAAAGAACTGATAGAATCGTTAAAATAAGATCTATTTTTGCGCAGAATACCGTTAAATTGCTAGTTATAATGATTATTTTCTTGGTAGTCTAATTTTGACTGCCTACTCGGGCACAATTCCAAAGGTATTTTCCATGCTGAAATTTAAACATCAAATCATAATAACTAATTGCGCAGCATGGATCTGCTCTTCCTAGTAAGAGACCAGGACTCGTAGTATCGTTGAAAATCTCGTTGATTTTTTTGTTAATTGTTCTTTGTGCTGTGGAACAGTTGGGAACTTTAAAATAAAAGTAATCAATTGTAAAACTGCTGTTGTGACGTCATGACCACTTTTAAAATTGTTGTCCGATGAAGCCATTTTGTGGTCCTATGGCTTAGGTGGCAAAGCGCCTGCCTAGTAAGCAGGACATCACGAGTTCGAGTCTCGTTGGGACCTGTAAGAAATGTCATCATAATCATCCCGTGTATCTTAGAAATTCAGAAAAAAAACTGATAGAATCGTTAAAATAAGATCTATTTTAGCGCAGAATACCGTTAAATTGCTAGTTATAATGATTATTTTCTTGGTAGTCTAATTTTGACTGCCTACTCGGGCACAATTCCAAAGGTATTTTCCATGCTGAAATTTAAACACCAAATCATAATAACTAATTGTGCAGCATGGATCTGCTCTTCCTAGTAAGAGACCAGGACTCGTAGTATCGTTGAAAATCTCGTTGATTTTTTTGTAAATTGTTTTTGTGCTGTGGAACAGTTGGGAACTTTAAAATAGAAGTAATCAATTGTAAAACTGCTGTTGTGACGTCATGACCACTTTTTAAATTGTTGTCCTATGAAGCCGTTTTGTGGTCCTATGGCTTAGATGGCAAAGCGCCTGCCTAGTAAGCAGGAGATCACGAGTTCGAGTCTCGTTGGGACCTGTAAGAAATGTCATCATAATCATCCCGTGTCTCTTAGAATTCAGAAAAAGAACTGATAGAATCGTTAAAATAAGTTCTATTTTAGCGAAGAATACCGTTAAATTGCTAGTTATAATGTTTATTTTCTTGGTAGTCTAATTTTGACTGCCTACTCGGGCACAATTCCAAAGGTATTTTCCATGCTGAAATTTAAACACCAAATCATAATAACTAATTGTGCAGCATGGATCTGCTCTTCCTAGTAAGAGACCAGGACTTGTAGTATCGTTGAAAATCTCGTTGATTTTTTTGTTAATTGTTCTTTGTGCTGTGGAACAGTTGGGAACTTTAAAATAGAAGTAATCAATTGTAAAACTGCTGTTGTGACGTTATGACCACTTTTTAAATTGTTGTCTTATGAAGCCGTTTTGTGGTACTATGGCTTAGATGGCAAAGCGCCTGCCTAGTAAGCAGGAGATCACGAGTTCGAGTCTCGTTGGGACCTGTAAGAGATGTCATCATAATCATCCCGAGTCTCTTAGAATTCAGAAAAAGAACTGATAGAATCGTTAAAATAAGATCTATTTTTGCGCAGAATACCGTTAAATTGCTAGTTATAATGATTATTTTCTTGGTAGTCTAATTTTGACTGCCTACTCGGGCACAATTCCAAAGGTATTTTCCATGCTGAAATTTAAACATCAAATCATAATAACTAATTGCGCAGCATGGATCTGCTCTTCCTAGTAAGAGACCAGGACTCGTAGTATCGTTGAAAATCTCGTTGATTTTTTTGTTAATTGTTCTTTGTGCTGTGGAACAGTTGGGAACTTTAAAATAAAAGTAATCAATTGTAAAACTGCTGTTGTGACGTCATGACCACTTTTAAAATTGTTGTCCGATGAAGCCATTTTGTGGTCCTATGGCTTAGATGGCAAAGCGCCTGCCTAGTAAGCAGGACATCACGAGTTCGAGTCTCGTTGGGACCTGTAAGAAATGTCATCATAATCATCCCGTGTATCTTAGAAATTCAGAAAAAGAACTGATAGAATCGTTAAAATAAGATCTATTTTAGCGCAGAATACCGTTAAATTGCTAGTTATAATGATTATTTTCTTGGTAGTCTAATTTTGACTGCCTACTCGGGCACAATTCCAAAGGTATTCTCCATGCTGAAATTTAAACACCAAATCATAATAACTAATTGTGCAGCATGGATCTGCTCTTCCTAGTAAGAGACCAGGACTCGTAGTATCGTTGAAAATCTCGTTGATTTTTTTGTAAATTGTTTTTGTGCTGTGGAACAGTTGGGAACTTTAAAATAGAAGTAATCAATTGTAAAACTGCTTTTGTGACGTCATGACCACTTTTTAAATTGTTGTCCTATGAAGCCGTTTTGTGGTCCTATAGCTTAGATGGCAAAGCGCCTGCCTAGTAAGCAGGAGATCACGAGTTCGAGTCTCGTTGGGACCTGTAAGAAATGTCAACATTATCATCCCGTGTTTCTTAGAATTAAGAAAAAGAACTGATAGAATCGTAAAAATAAGTTCTATTTTAGCACAGAATACCGTTAAATTGCTAGTTATAATGATTATTTTCTTGGTAGTCTAATTTTGACTGCCTACTCGGGCACAATTCCAAAGGTATTTTCCATGCTGAAATTTAAACACCAAATCATAATAACTAATTGTGCAGCATGGATCTGCTCTACCTAGTAAGAGACCAGGACTCGTAGTATCGTTGAAAATCTCGTTGATATTTTTGTAAATTGTTCTTTGTGCTGTGGAACAGTTGGGAACTTTAAAATAAAGGTAATCAATTGTAAAACTGCTGTTGTGACGTCATGACCACTTTTAAAATGATGTCCTATGAAGCCGTTTTGTTGTCCTATGGCTTAGATGGCAAAGCGCCTGCCTAGTAAGCAGGAGATCACGAGTTCGAGTCTCGTTGGGACCTGTAAGAAATGTCATCATAATCATCCCGTGTCTCTTAGAATTCAGAAAAAGAACTGATAGAATCGTTAAAATAAGATCTATTTTTGCGCAGAATACCGTTAAATTGCTAGTTATAATGATTATTTTCTTGGTAGTCTAATTTTGACTGCCTACTCGGGCACAATTCCAAAGGTATTTTCCATGCTGAAATTTAAACATCAAATCATAATAACTAATTGCGCAGCATGGATCTGCTCTTCCTAGTAAGAGACCAGGACTCGTAGTATCGTTGAAAATCTCGTTGATTTTTTTGTTAATTGTTCTTTGTGCTGTGGAACAGTTGGGAACTTTAAAATAAAAGTAATCAATTGTAAAACTGCTGTTGTGACGTCATGACCACTTTTAAAATTGTTGTCCGATGAAGCCATTTTGTGGTCCTATGGCTTAGGTGGCAAAGCGCCTGCCTAGTAAGCAGGACATCACGAGTTCGAGTCTCGTTGGGACCTGTAAGAAATGTCATCATAATCATCCCGTGTATCTTAGAAATTCAGAAAAAAAACTGATAGAATCGTTAAAATAAGATCTATTTTAGCGCAGAATACCGTTAAATTGCTAGTTATAATGATTATTTTCTTGGTAGTCTAATTTTGACTGCCTACTCGGGCACAATTCCAAAGGTATTTTCCATGCTGAAATTTAAACACCAAATCATAATAACTAATTGTGCAGCATGGATCTGCTCTTCCTAGTAAGAGACCAGGACTCGTAGTATCGTTGAAAATCTCGTTGATTTTTTTGTAAATTGTTTTTGTGCTGTGGAACAGTTGGGAACTTTAAAATAGAAGTAATCAATTGTAAAACTGCTGTTGTGACGTCATGACCACTTTTTAAATTGTTGTCCTATGAAGCCGTTTTGTGGTCCTATGGCTTAGATGGCAAAGCGCCTGCCTAGTAAGCAGGAGATCACGAGTTCGAGTCTCGTTGGGACCTGTAAGAAATGTCATCATAATCATCCCGTGTCTCTTAGAATTCAGAAAAAGAACTGATAGAATCGTTAAAATAAGTTCTATTTTAGCGAAGAATACCGTTAAATTGCTAGTTATAATGTTTATTTTCTTGGTAGTCTAATTTTGACTGCCTACTCGGGCACAATTCCAAAGGTATTTTCCATGCTGAAATTTAAACACCAAATCATAATAACTAATTGTGCAGCATGGATCTGCTCTTCCTAGTAAGAGACCAGGACTTGTAGTATCGTTGAAAATCTCGTTGATTTTTTTGTTAATTGTTCTTTGTGCTGTGGAACAGTTGGGAACTTTAAAATAGAAGTAATCAATTGTAAAACTGCTGTTGTGACGTTATGACCACTTTTTAAATTGTTGTCTTATGAAGCCGTTTTGTGGTACTATGGCTTAGATGGCAAAGCGCCTGCCTAGTAAGCAGGAGATCACGAGTTCGAGTCTCGTTGGGACCTGTAAGAGATGTCATCATAATCATCCCGAGTCTCTTAGAATTCAGAAAAAGAACTGATAGAATCGTTAAAATAAGATCTATTTTTGCGCAGAATACCGTTAAATTGCTAGTTATAATGATTATTTTCTTGGTAGTCTAATTTTGACTGCCTACTCGGGCACAATTCCAAAGGTATTTTCCATGCTGAAATTTAAACACCAAATCATAATAACTAATTGCGCAGCATGGATCTGCTCTTCCTAGTAAGAGACCAGGACTCGTAGTATCGTTGAAAATCTCGTTGATTTTTTTGTTAATTGTTCTTTGTGCTGTGGAACAGTTGGGAACTTTAAAATAGAAGTAATCAATTGAAAAACTGCTGTTGTGACGTCATGACCACTTTTAAAATTGTTGTCCGATGAATCCATTTTGTGGTCCTATGGCTTAGATGGCAAAGCGCCTGCCTAGTAAGCAGGAGATCACGAGTTCGAGTCTCGTTGGGACCTGTAAGAAATGTCATCATAATCATCCCGTGTATCTTAGAATTCAGAAAAAGAACTGATAGAATCGTTAAAATAAGATCTATTTTAGCGCAGAATACCGTTAAATTGCTAGTTATAATGATTATTTTCTTGGTAGTCTAATTTTGACTGCCTACTCGGGCACAATTCCAAAGGTATTTTCCATGCTGAAATTTAAACACCAAATCATAATAACTAATTGTGCAGCATGGATCTGCTCTTCCTAGTAAGAGACCAGGAATCGAAGTATCGTTGAAAATCTCGTTGATTTTTTTGTAAATTGTTTGGAACAGTTGGGAACTTTAAAATAGAAGTAATCAATTGTAAAACTGCTTTTGTGACGTCATGACCACTTTTTAAATTGTAGTCCTATGAAGCCGTTTTGTGGTCCTATGGCTTAGATGGCAAAGCGCCTGCCTAGTAAGCAGGAGATCACGAGTTCGAGTCTCGTTGGGACCTGTAAGAAATGTCATCATAATCATCCCGTGTCTCTTAGAATTCAGAAAAAGAACTGATAGAATCGTTAAAATAAGATCTATTTTAGCGCAGAATACCGTTAAATTGCTAGTTATAATGATTATTTTCTTGGTAGTCTAATTTTGACTGCCTACTAGGGCACAATTCCATAGTTATTTTCCATGCTAAAATTTAAACACCAAATCATAATAACTAATTGTGCAGCATGGATCTGCTCTTCCTAGTAAGAGACCAGGAATCGTAGTATCGTTGAAAATCTCGTTGATATTTTTGTAAATTGTTCTTTGTGCTGTGTAACAGTTGGGAACTTTAAAATAAAGGTAACCAATTGTAAAACTGCTGTTGTGACGTCATGACCACTTTTGAGATTGTTGTCCTATGAAGCCTTTTTGTGGTCCTATGGCTTAGATGGCAAAGCGCCTGCCTAGTAAGCAGGAGATCACGAGTTCGAGTCTCGTTGGGACCTGTAAGAAATGTCATCATAATCATCCCGTGTCTCTTAGATTTCAGAAAAAGAACTGATAGTTGCTAGTTATAATGATTATTTTCTTGGTAGTCTAATTTTGACTGCCTACTCGGGGACAATTCCAAATGTATTTTCCATGCTGAAATTTAAACACCAAATCATAATAACTAATTGTGCAGCATGGATCTGCTCTTCCTAGTAAGAGACCAGGACTTGTAGTATCGTTGAAAATCTCGTTGATTTTTTTGTTAATTGTTCTTTGTGCTGTGGAACAGTTGGGAACTTTAAAATAGAAGTAATCAATTGTAAAACTGCTGTTGTGACGTCATGACCACTTTTTAAATTGTTGTCCGATGAAGCCATTTTGTGGTCCTATGGCTTAGATGGCAAAGCGCCTGACTAGTAAGCAGGAGATCACGAGTTCAAGTTTCGTTGGGACCTGTAAGAAATGTCATCATAATCATCCCGTGTCTCTTAGAATTCAGAAAAAGAACTGATAGAATCGTTAAAATAAGATCTATTTTTGCGCAGAATACCGTTAAATTGCTAGTTATAATGATTATTTTCTTGGTAGTCTAATTTTGACTGCCTACTCGGGCACAATTCCAAAGGTATTTTCCATGCTGAAATTTAAACACCAAATCATAATAACTAATTGTGCAGCATGGATCTGCTCTTCCTAGTAAGAGACCAGGACTCGTAGTATCGTTGAAAATCTCGTTGATTTTTTTGTTAATTGTTCTTTGTGCTGTGGAACAGTTGGGAACTTTGAAATAAAGGTAATCAATTGTAAAACTGCTGTTGTGACGTCATGACCATTTTTAAAATTGTTGTCCGATGAAGCCATTTTGTGGTCCTATGGCTTAGATGGCAAAGCGCCTGCCTAGTAAACAGGAGATCACGAGTTCGAGTCTCGTTGGGACCTGTAAGAAATGTCATCATAATCATCCCGTGTCTCTTAGAATTCAGAAAAAGAACTGATAGAATCGTTAAATTAAGATCTATTTTAGCGCAGAATACCGTTAAATTGCTAGTTATAATGATTATTTTCTTGGTAGTCTAATTTTGACTGCCTACTCGGGCACAATTCCAAAGGTATTTTCCATGCTGAAATTTAAACACCAAATCATAATAACTAATTGTGCAGCATGGATCTGCTCTTCCTAGTAAGAGACCAGGACTCGTAGTATCGTTGAAAATCTCGTTGATTTTTTTGTTAATTGTTCTTTGTGCTGTGGAACAGTTGGGAACTTTAAAATAGAAGTAATCAATTGTAAAACTGCTGTTGTGACGTCATGACTACTTTTAAAATTGTTGTCCGATGAATTGTTGTCCATGCTATTATTAAAACACCAAATCATAATAACTAATTGTGCAGCATGGATCTTTCTTCCTAGTAAGAGACCAGGACTCGTAGTATCGTTGAAAATCTCGTTGATTTTTTTGTAAATTGTTTGGAACAGTTGGGAACTTTAAAATAGAAGTAATCAATTGTAAAACTGCTTTTGTGACGTCATGACAACTTTTTAAATTGTTGTCTTATGAAGCCGTTTTGTGGTACTATGGCTTAGATGGCAAAGCGCCTGCCTAGTAAGCAGGAGATCACGAGTTCGAGTCTCGTTGGGACCTTTAAGAAATGTCATCATAATCATCCCGAGTCTCTTAGAATTCAGAAAAAGAACTGATAGAATCGTTAAAATAAGATCTATTTTAGCGCAGAATACCGTTAAATTGCTAGTTATAATGATTATTTTCTTGGTAGTCTAATTTTGACTGCCTACTCGGGCACAATTCCAAAGGTATTTTCCATGCTGAAATTTAAACACCAAATCATAATAACTAATTGTGCAGCATGGATCTGCTCTTCCTAGTAAGAGACCAGGACTCGTAGTATCGTTGAAAATCTCGTTGATTTTTTTGTAAATTGTTTTTGTGCTGTGGAACAGTTGGGAACTTTAAAATAGAAGTAATCAATTGTAAAACTGCTGTTGTGACGTCATGACCACTTTTTAAATTGTTGTCCTATGAAGCGGTTTTGTGGTCCTATGGCTTAGATGGCAAAGCGCCTGCCTAGTAAGCAGGAGATCACGAGTTCGAGTCTCGTTGGGACCTGTAAGAAATGTCATCATAATCATCCCGAGTCTCTGAGAATTCAGAAAAAGAACTGATAGAATCGTTAAAATAAGATCTATTTTAGCGCAGAATACCGTTAAATTGCTAGTTATAATGATTATTTTCTTGGTAGTCTAATTTTGACTGCCTACTCGGGCACAATTCCAAAGGTATTTTCCATGCTGAAATTTAAACATCAAATCATAATAACTAATTGCGCAGCATGGATCTGCTCTTCCTAGTAAGAGACCAGGACTCGTAGTATCGTTGAAAATCTCGTTGATTTTTTTGTTAATTGTTCTTTGTGCTGTGGAACAGTTGGGAACTTTAAAATAAAAGTAATCAATTGTAAAACTGCTGTTGTGACGTCATGACCACTTTTAAAATTGTTGTCCGATGAAGCCATTTTGTGGTCCTATGGCTTAAATGGCAAAGCGCCTGCCTAGTAAGCAGGAGATCACGAGTTCGAGTCTCGTTGGGACCTGTAAGAAATGTCATCATAATCATCCCGTGTATCTTAGAAATTCAGAAAAAGAACTGATAGAATCGTTAAAATAAGATCTATTTTAGCGCAGAATACCGTTAAATTGCTAGTTATAATGATTATTTTCTTGGTAGTCTAATTTTGACTGCCTACTCGGGCACAATTCCAAAGGTATTTTCCATGCTGAAATTTAAACACCAAATCATAATAACTAATTGTGCAGCATGGATCTGCTCTTCCTAGTAAGAGACCAGGACTCGTAGTATCGTTGAAAATCTCGTTGATTTTTTTGTAAATTGTTTTTGTGCTGTGGAACAGTTGGGAACTTTAAAATAGAAGTAATCAATTGTAAAACTGCTGTTGTGACGTCATGACCACTTTTTAAATTGTTGTCCTATGAAGCCGTTTTGTGGTCCTATGGCTTAGATGGCAAAGCGCCTGCCTAGTAAGCAGGAGATCACGAGTTCGAGTCTCGTTGGGACCTGTAAGAAATGTCATCATAATCATCCCGTATCTCTTAGAATTCAGAAAAAGAACTGATAGAATCGTTAAAATAAGTTCTATTTTAGCGAAGAATACCGTTAAATTGCTAATTATAATGTTTATTTTCTTGGTAGTCTAATTTTGACTGCCTACTCGGGCACAATTCCAAAGGTATTTTCCATGCTGAAATTTAAACACCAAATCATAATAACTAATTGTGCAGCATGGATCTGCTCTTCCTAGTAAGAGACCAGGACTTGTAGTATCGTTGAAAATCTCGTTGATTTTTTTGTTAATTGTTCTTTGTGCTGTGGAACAGTTGGGAACTTTAAAATAGAAGTAATCAATTGTAAAACTGCTGTTGTGACGTCATGACCACTTTTTAAATTTTTGTCTTATGAAGCCGTTTTGTGGTACTCTGGCTTAGATGGCAAAGCGCCTGCCTAGTAAGCAGGAGATCACGAGTTCGAGTCTCGTTGGGACCTGTAGGAAATGTCATCATAATCATCCCGAGTCTCTGAGAATTCAGAAAAAGAACTGATAGAATCGTTAAAATAAGATCTATTTTAGCGCAGAATACCGTTAAATTGCTAGTTATAATGATTATTTTCTTGGTAGTCTAATTTTGACTGCCTACTCGGGCACAATTCCAAAGGTATTTTCCATGCTGAAATTTAAACACCAAATCATAATAACTAATTGTGCAGCATGGATCTGCTCTTCCTAGTAAGAGACCAGGACTCGTAGTATCGTTGAAAATCTCGTTGATTTTTTTGTTAATTGTTCTTTGTGCTGTGGAACAGTTGGGAACTTTAAAATAGAAGTAATCAATTGTAAAACTGCTGTTGTGACGTCATGACTACTTTTAAAATTGTTGTCCGATGAATTGTTGTCCATGCTAATATTAAAACACCAAATCATAATAACTAATTGTGCAGCATGGATCTGTCTTCCTAGTAAGAGACCAGGACTCGTAGTATCGTTGAAAATCTCGTTGATTTTTTTGTAAATTGTTTGGAACAAATGGGAACTTTAAAATAGAAGTAATCAATTGTAAAACTGCTTTTGTGACGTCATGACCACTTTTTAAATTGTTGTCCTATGAAGCCGTTTTGTGGTCCTATGGCTTAGATGGCAAAGCGCCTGCCTAGTAAGCAGGAGATCACGAGTTCGAGTCTCGTTGGGACCTGTAAGAAATGTCATCATAATCATCCCGTGTCTCTTAGAATTCAGAAAAAGAACTGATAGAATCGTTAAAATAAGTTCTATTTTAGCGAAGAATACCGTTAAATTGCTAGTTATAATGTTTATTTTCTTGGTAGTCTAATTTTGACTGCCTACTCGGGCACAATTCCAAAGGTATTTTCCATGCTGAAATTCAAACACCAAATCATAATAACTAATTGTGCAGCATGGATCTGCTCTTCCTAGTAAGAGACCAGGACTCGTAGTATCGTTGAAAATCTCGTTGATTTTTTTGTTAATTGTTCTTTGTGCTGTGGAACAGTTGGGAACTTTAAAATAGAAGTAATCAATTGTAAAACTGCTGTTGTGACGTCATGACCACTTTTTAAATTGTTGTCCGATGAAGCCATTTTGTGGTCCTATGGCTTAGATGGCAAAGCGCCTGCCTAGTAAGCAGGAGATCACGAGTTCGAGTTTCGTTGGGACCTGTAAGAAATGTCATCATAATCATCCCGTGTATCTTAGAATTCAGAAAAAGAACTGATAGAATCGTTAAAATAAGATCTATTTTTGCGCAGAATACCGTTAAATTGCTAGTTATAATGATTATTTTCTTGGTAGTCTAATTTTGACTGCCTACTCGGGCACAATTCCAAAGGTATTTTCCATGCTGAAATTTAAACACCAAATCATAATAACTAATTGTGCAGCATGGATCTGCTCTTCCTAGTAAGAGACCAGGACTCGTAGTATCGTTGAAAATCTCCTTGATTTTTTTGTTAATTGTTCTTTGTGCTGTGGAACAGTTGGGAACTTTAAAATAGAAGTAATCAATTGTAAAACTGCTGTTGTGACGTCATGACCATTTTTAAAATTGTTGTCCGATGAAGCCATTTTGTGGTCCTATGGCTTAGATGGCAAAGCGCCTGCCTAGTAAGCAGGAGATCACGAGTTCGAGTCTCGTTGGGACCTGTAAGAAATGTCATCATAATCATCCCGTGTCTCTTAGAATTCAGAAAAAGAACTGATAGAATCGTTAAAATAAGTTCTATTTTAGCGAAGAATACCGTTAAATTGCTAGTTATAATGTTTATTTTCTTGGTAGTCTAATTTTGACTGCCTACTCGGGCACAATTCCAAAGGTATTTTCCATGCTGAAATTCAAACACCAAATCATAATAACTAATTGTGCAGCATGGATCTGCTCTTCCTAGTAAGAGACCAGGACTCGTAGTATCGTTGAAAATCTCGTTGATTTTTTTGTTAATTGTTCTTTGTGCTGTGGAACAGTTGGGAACTTTAAAATAGAAGTAATCAATTGTAAAACTGCTGTTGTGACGTCATGACCACTTTTTAAATTGTTGTCCGATGAAGCCATTTTGTGGTCCTATGGCTTAGATGGCAAAGCGCCTGTCTAGTAAGCAGGAGATCACGAGTTCGAGTTTCGTTGGGACCTGTAAGAAATGTCATCATAATCATCCCGTGTATCTTAGAATTCAGAAAAAGAACTGATAGAATCGTTAAAATAAGATCTATTTTTGCGCAGAATACCGTTAAATTGCTAGTTATAATGATTATTTTCTTGGTAGTCTAATTTTGACTGCCTACTCGGGCACAATTCCAAAGGTATTTTCCATGCTGAAATTTAAACACCAAATCATAATAACTAATTGTGCAGCATGGATCTGCTCTTCCTAGTAAGAGACCAGGACTCGTAGTATCGTTGAAAATCTCCTTGATTTTTTTGTTAATTGTTCTTTGTGCTGTGGAACAGTTGGGAACTTTAAAATAGAAGTAATCAATTGTAAAACTGCTGTTGTGACGTCATGACCATTTTTAAAATTGTTGTCCGATGAAGCCATTTTGTGGTCCTATGGCTTAGATGGCAAAGCGCCTGCCTAGTAAGCAGGAGATCACGAGTTCGAGTCTCGTTGGGACCTGTAAGAAATGTCATCATAGTCATCCCGTGTCTCTTAGAATTCAGAAAAAGAACTGATAGAATCGTTAAAATAAGATCTATTTTAGCGCAGAATACCGTTAAATTGCTAGTTATAATGATTATTTTCTTGGTAGTCTAATTTTGACTGCCTACTCGGGCACAATTCCAAAGGTATTTTCCATGCTGAAATTTAAACACCAAATCATAATAACTAATTGTGCAGCATGGATCTGCTCTTCCTAGTAAGAGACCAGGACTCGTAGTATCGTTGAAAATCTCGTTGATTTTTTTGTTAATTGTTCTTTGTGCTGTGGAACAGTTGGGAACTTTAAAATAGAAGTAATCAATTGTAAAACTGCTGTTGTGACGTCATGACTACTTTTAAAATTGTTGTCCGATGAATTGTTGTCCATGCTAATATTAAAACACCAAATCATAATAACTAATTGTGCAGCATGGATCTGTCTTCCTAGTAAGAGACCAGGACTCGTAGTATCGTTGAAAATCTCGTTGATTTTTTTGTAAATTGTTTGGAACAGTTGGGAACTTTAAAATAGAAGTAATCAATTGTAAAACTGCTTTTGTGACGTCATGACAACTTTTTAAATTGTTGTCTTATGAAGCCGTTTTGTGGTACTATGGCTTAGATGGCAAAGCGCCTGCCTAGTAAGCAGGAGATCACGAGTTCGAGTCTCGTTGGGACCTGTAAGAAATGTCATCATAATCATCCCGTGTCTCTTAGAATTCAGAAAAAGAACTGATAGAATCGTTTTATCTATTTTAGCGAAGAATACCGTTAAATTGCTAGTTATAATGTTTATTTTCTTGGTAGTCTAATTTTGACTGCCTACTCGGGCACAATTCCAAAGGTATTTTCCATGCTGAAATTTAAACACCAAATCATAATAACTAATTGTGCAGCATGGATCTGCTCTTCCTAGTAAGAGACCAGGACTTGTAGTATCGTTGAAAATCTCGTTGATTTTTTTGTTAATTGTTCTTTGTGCTGTGGAACAGTTGGGAACTTTAAAATAGAAGTAATCAATTGTAAAACTGCTGTTGTGACGTCATGACCACTTTTTAAATTGTTGTCCGATGAAGCCATTTTGTGGTCCTATGGCTTAGATGGCAAAGCGCCTGCCTAGTAAGCAGGAGATCACGAGTTCGAGTTTCGTTGGGACCTGTAAGAAATGTCATCATAATCATCCCGTGTCTCTTAGAATTCAGAAAAAGAACTGATAGAATCGTTAAAATAAGATCTATTTTAGCGCAGAATACCGTTAAATTGCTAGTTATAATGATTATTTTCTTGGTAGTCTAATTTTGACTGCCTACTCGGGCACAATTCCAAAGGTATTTTCCATGCTGAAATTTAAACACCAAATCATAATAACTAATTGTGCAGCATGGATCTGCTCTTCCTAGTAAGAGACCAGGACTCGTAGTATCGTTGAAAATCTCGTTGATTTTTTTGTAAATTGTTTGGAACAGTTGGGAACTTTAAAATAGAAGTAATCAATTGTAAAACTGCTTTTGTGACGTCATGACCACTTTTTAAATTGTTGTCCGATGAAGCCATTTTGTGGTCCTATGGCTTAGATGGCAAAGCGCCTGCCTAGTAAGCAGGAGATCACGAGTTCGAGTCTCGTTGGGACCTGTAAGAAATGTCATCATAATCATCCCGTGTCTCTTTGAATTCAGAAAAAGAACTGATAGAATCGTTAAAATAAGATCTATTTTAGCGCAGAATACCGTTAAATTGCTAGTTATAATGATTATTTTCTTGGTAGTCTAATTTTGACTGCCTACTAGGGCACAATTCCATAGGTATTTTCCATGCTAAAATTTAAACACCAAATCATAATAACTAATTGTGCAGCATGGATCTGCTCTTCCTAGTAAGAGACCAGGAATCGTAGTATCGTTGAAAATCTCGTTGATATTTTTGTAAATTGTTCTTTGTGCTGTGTAACAGTTGGGAACTTTAAAATAAAGGTAATCAATTGTAAAACTGCTGTTGTGACGTCATGACCACTTTTGAGATTGTTGTCCTATGAAGTCTTTTTGTGGTCCTATGGCTTAGATGGCAAAGCGCCTGCCTAGTAAGCAGGAGATCACGAGTTCGAGTTTCGTTGGGACCTGTAAGAAATGTCATCATAATCATCCCGTGTCTCTTAGAATTCAGAAAAAGAACTGATAGAATCGTTAAAATAAGATCTATTTTAGCGCAGAATACCGTTAAATTGCTAGTTATAATGATTATTTTCTTGGTAGTCTAATTTTGACTGCCTACTCGGGCACAATTCCAAAGGTATTTTCCATGCTGAAATTTAAACACCAAATCATAATAACTAATTGTGCAGCATGGATCTGCTCTTCCTAGTAAGAGACCAGGACTCGTAGTATCGTTGAAAATCTAGTTGATTTTTTTGTAAATTGTTTGGAACAGTTGGGAACTTTAAAATAGAAGTAATCAATTGTAAAACTGCTTTTGTGACGTCATGACCACTTTTTAAATTGTTGAATTATGAAGCCGTTTTGTGGTACTATGGCTTAGATGGCAAAGCGCCTGCCTAGTAAGCAGGAGATCACGAGTTCGAGTCTCGTTGGGACCTGTAAGATATTTCTTCATAATCATCCCGAGTCTCTTAGAATTCAGAAAAAGAACTGATAGAATCGTTAAAATAAGATCTATTTTAGCGCAGAATACCGTTAAATTGCTAGTTATAATGATTATTTTCTTGGTAGTCTAATTTTGACTGCCTACTCGGGCACAATTCCAAAGGTATTTTCCATGCTGAAATTTAAACACCAAATCATAATAACTAATTATTATCATTCAGCCACTTCGACCTTAACGGTGTAGAACTGATTTATTAGCTCCTCCAAAGACAAAAAATAATCTGGCAACGCCCGACCGTATGCACAGTGGGCGTGCCAGATCCCCCACATCCTCAGAACCTTTTCAGCTCCGTCCAAACTTAGTCATGGGTGATATTCCGTCCTCGCCTTCGTCAAGTGAATCTACTAAACGTCGTCGTGCCTTACGTAGCATGTCTGGTGACACGCTTACTGTAGATTTAGGTGAAAATAGTGTTAATACGCCTGAGTTACCACCTGGTATTCCGAACTCCACAGATTCGCATGGTGCGAAGAAAAACAAGAAGAAACGTCGTCGTTCTCGCGATAGCTCCCCTTCTGATTCAGGCTCAGGATCATCGTCTTCCTCTAGATCTCCCGATCGTAAAAAATCCCGCAAGGATGGCACGGATTCAGGCGGATTCGACGAGCCATCCAACGTCGCCATGCTGCCTCGATCACGTGTTCGTGACCTACGTCGATGAAAGAAGGTATTGAATCCAAAACCGAGGGAAACACCCTCCGATCTGCTTATGTTCCCAAATTTGAGGGTGACTTTGAACTGATGGCTCCTTTATTGGACCCATCAATGGCTCGCAAATGGCTGCGCAATCTTGGTGAATCGTCTGATCGAGCTAAGCTGAAAGACTTTTGGGAAAAACAGCTCTTATCATTGCAGAGAGAAGTGAAAGATGCCTTTCAGCCTCTTGCCTACATGTTGGGCGTCATGCCCGAAAATTCCGATGCTGAGATGCCCGTTCAAACTGCTATACGCCTGCTGGGCCACGTGTTTTCTCGCATCACCAAGATGAGACGTTCCAACGCCATGCGTCACTGTGCGCCCAAATTCTCTACGATGTTGATCGATAATCGTCTGTTCTCATCTCGTGATTACCGTAATTTGTTTGGCAACAAATTTATTGACGCTTTGGAGAAAGAAGCGATTGCTGATGCCAAAATGGATCAGATCGGACGCTACGGTGGTCCTTCCAACAGCCGTGGAGGCAATACTCATTTCCGCAGAGGCGGATCCAACTCTGGTTCTGGCGCCAATTTCAAATCCAACGGTAACTGGAACTTCAACAAACCACACTCGTCTAACCGCAACAAGTCTGGCGGACAACAATTTACCGGAACTTCTAATAATAACAAGTATGTATCAAATTTTCTCGCCCCTGTCTCTTCTGTCGATAGCTCGATTGTAGGCGGTCGCCTCTCTCTTTTCTCTGATGCCTGGCATGCCTTCACTGATGATCCTTGGATCTTAAACATTATTGAATATGGGTATTCTATTGAATTTACTCATCCCCCCGTACAGAAGCTTATTCCACCAGAAGTAATTATGGACAAAGAGAAAACCTCTATTTGCAACTCAGAAGTCGAGTCCCTTAAAAAGAAAGGAGCCATCGTCGTGGCCCCCTCTCCTGTTGATAGTTTTATCAGTAATCAATTTGTCGTCCCCAAAAAAGCAACCGGGAAGTTTCGCCCTATTTTTAATCTCAAAGCGCTTAACCAATTTATTCGCTATGAGCACTTCAAAATGGAATGCTTAGATAATGTAAAATATTTGATTTGCAGAAACGATTGGCTTGTCAAACTCGACTTACAAGATGCTTATTTTGTAGTGCCTGTGACCAGTCAACATCGCAAATTTTTGCGTTTCATATGGGATGGCGTCGTATACGAATATGTATGCTTGCCGTTCGGTTTGAGTAGCGCCCCACGGATATTTACTAAGCTCATGAAACCAATAATCGCTCATTTGCGTAAACTTGGTATTCGTCTGCTAATTTATCTTGATGATCTGTTAATCTTGGGCAGTTCCCCTAATGGCGTTCTACAACATTTGCGCTCAGTCGTGAATTTACTTGTGTCCCTTGGTTTCCTAATAAATTGGGAAAAATCGGTCGTAACCCCGTCTCAGTCCATCGAATTTCTAGGTCTCGAAATCGACTCGCGCATGTTGTCATTTTCTCTTCCCAAAAGTAAAGTTGATAACATTGTCTCCCTCTGCCAATCTATTTTGCAAAAAGATCGAGTAAAGCTTCGCAAGCTCGCCGCAGTACTCGGAAATTTCTCTTGGTCGATAACATCAGTTCCTTACGCCCCAAGTCACTACCGGTCCTTACAGAGATTTTATATTCAGGCTGTCGGAGATTTTAGTAATTTGAACAAACTCGTTACCCTCACGCAAGAAGCGCGAATTGATATTCAATGGTGGGTTCAAAATCTTAAACTTTCAAATGGCAAATCAATAATTCCACCATGTCCCGACTTATCGATTTATTCTGATGCCTCATTAAAAGGATGGGGATCGGTTTGCGATGGCGTTACTGCAAGAGACCCCTGGCCTCTTGAAGACCAATCACGTCATATTAACGAGCTCGAATTACTAGGCTCCCTTTACGCCCTGCAAATTTTTACCCAAAATTCATCCGATATATCTGTTTCTCTCCTTTTGGACAATTCTACAGCTGTAGCTTACGTAAATAATTGCGGTGGTACCAAGTCCCGTTCCCTCTCCGCCATCTCTTCTCAATTGACTTCCTGGTGCGAAACACGCAACATTTCTTTGTCGGCTTCCCATTTACCCGGAATGTTTAATTCCATTGCAGACCGGGAGTCACGGTCGACATTGGACCCAAGCGATTGGATGCTATTCACAGGGTCATTCAAACGTCTTCAGGATGTGTGGCCCATGGAGGTGGATCTTTTTTCGGCGGCGTGGAACAAACAATTGCCGAAGTTTGTTTCCTGGCTTCCCCAGCCGAACGCGATAGCCGTGAACGCCTTCTCCCTCAATTGGTCACGCCTGAATTGTTACGCATTCCCCCCATTCGCAATGATTCCGAGATGTCTGACAAAGATAAAGAAGGAGAAAGCTGTTCTCATTTTGGTTTGCCCGCTTTGGCCGTCTCAGCCGTGGTACCCTCTCCTGTTGGAAATGGCAACGGACATTCCGAGAGTGTTCAGCTCACACCCGATCCTCATTCATTCGAACTCCCTCGAGCCACACCCACTCATTCAATCGAAAAAATTCCTCCTAGCCGCATGGAAATTATCAGGGGACGCCTTGAAAAGCGAGGCCTTCCGCCATCAGTTGTTAGATTATTGCTGGCCAGCTCCCGTGGATCTACGTTATCTACCTACCAGTCAGCCTGGAACGGTTGGTACCGTTGGTGCATGGCAGGGAACCAAGATCCCTTGTCAAACGATCTAAATACTATCCTGCAGTATCTCACTCACTTGTTTGATTCCGGTCTTGCGTCGCAAACGATAAATTTACATCGATCTATGTTATCAATGACCTTGGAGCCCGTAAACGGCATAAATATCGGGGAACACCCGTTGGTGGTCCAGCTTTTAAAAGGATGCTACAATTCATTACCCCCTCGCCCTCGATATAACAACATGTGGAATCCAGATGACGTTTTAAAATTCATATCGTCGTTACCTGATAATTCTGATCTCTCCCTTTCAGTCATCTCTTATAAACTCGTTACCCTGACGGCTCTGTCATCTCTTCTTCGAGTGTCCGAAATCGCGTCTATTTCGAGAACCTCAATTCATTGCTCCGCGTCTGCAGCGACCTTTTCTCTTTCTCGCCCGCGCAAAACCCAACATGATGGGCCGTTACAATCTATTTCTTTGCCCCGCCTCTCCGGTCGTATTTGTCCAGTTGATTGCCTTGAAAATTATCTAGGACGCTCCAAATCATTGTGTCCATCATCAGATTCTCTGTTTATCTCGCTTAAGAAACCTTATCGAGCGGTGGGCTCTTCCACTATCGCCAGATGGATTAAGAAGTGTCTGTCAGACGCTGGAATAGATGATTCGTTTTCTGCGCATTCCACAAGAGGCTCTGGTGCATCTAAAGCAGCCAAAATTGGCATTCCCATTGAACAAATTTTGAAAGCCGCTAGTTGGAGTAATGAGTCAACATTTAATCGATTTTACAATCGCCCTTTGACTTCCGCGTCTGTTGCGAGTTCAATTCTCTCACAAACAGATTGACATCATCTTTAAAATCACCGTTAAGGTCGAAGTGGCTGAATGATAATAATTGTGGATTACTCTAGGGTCGCGTAGCGACCCGAAGAGTAATCTAGATTATTAGAAATGAAAGAACGAGACCTTAACGGTCTCGTTATTCCCTCCCTCACCTCCCTGTTTAATTATCATGTTCTTTTTCTTTTCCAGAGGTAAACGCTTCGTTAACTCCAAGAACGGTTACGGCAATTAACGTATCCTTGGCAAGATTTTGTTCGCGTTCCTCATCAACACAGAATTTCTCATTTTTGGAAGTCAATCATGTTTGTGTTTATTTGTGTCTGTGAAAAGTTCTGAGGATGTGGGGGATCTGGCACGCCCACTGTGCATACGGTCGGGCGTTGCCAGATTATTTTTTGTCTTTGGAGGAGCTAATAAATCAGTTCTACACCGTTAAGGTCTCGTTCTTTCATTTCTAATAATCTAGATTACTCTTCGGGTCGCTACGCGACCCTAGAGTAATCCACAATTGTGCAGCATGGATCTGCTCTTCCTAGTAAGAGACCAGGACTCGTAGTATCGTTGAAAATCTCGTTGATTTTTTTGTAAATTGTTTTTGTGCTGTGGAACAGTTGGGAACTTTAAAATAGAAGTAATCAATTGTAAAACTGCTGTTGTGACGTCATGACCACTTTTTAAATTGTTGTCCTATGAAGCCGTTTTGTGGTCCTATGGCTTAGATGGCAAAGCGCCTGCCTAGTAAGCAGGAGATCACGAGTTCGAGTCTCGTTGGGACCTGTAAGAAATGTCATCATAATCATCCCGTGTCTCTTAGAATTCAGAAAAAGAACTGATAGAATCGTTAAAATAAGTTCTATTTTAGCGAAGAATACCGTTAAATTGCTAGTTATAATGTTTATTTTCTTGGTAGTCTAATTTTGACTGCCTACTCGGGCACAATTCCAAAGGTATTTTCCATGCTGAAATTTAAACACCAAATCATAATAACTAATTGTGCAGCATGGATCTGCTCTTCCTAGTAAGAGACCAGGACTCGTAGTATCGTTGAAAATCTCGTTGATTTTTTTGTTAATTGTTCTTTGTGCTGTGGAACAGTTGGGAACTTTAAAATAGAAGTAATCAATTGTAAAACTGCTGTTGTGACGTCATGACCACTTTTTAAATTGTTGTCCTATGAAGCTGTTTTGTGGTCCTATGGCTTAGATGGCAAAGCGCCTGCCTAGTAAGCAGGAGATCACGAGTTCGAGTCTCGTTGGGACCTGTAAGAAATGTCATCATAATCATCCCGTGTCTCTTAGAATTCAGAAAAAGAACTGATAGAATCGTTAAAATAAGTTCTATTTTAGCGAAGAATACCGTTAAATTGCTAGTTATAATGTTTATTTTCTTGGTAGTCTAATTTTGACTGCCTACTCGGGCACAATTCCAAAGGTATTTTCCATGCTGAAATTTAAACACCAAATCATAATAACTAATTGTGCAGCATGGATCTGCTCTTCCTAGTAAGAGACCAGGACTCGTAGTATCGTTGAAAATCTCGTTGATTTTTTTGTTAATTGTTCTTTGTGCTGTGGAACAGTTGGGAACTTTAAAATAGAAGTAATCAATTGTAAAACTGCTGTTGTGACGTCATGACCATTTTTAAAATTGTTGTCCGATGAAGCCATTTTGTGGTCCTATGGCTTAGATGGCAAAGCGCCTGCCTAGTAAGCAGGAGATCACGAGTTCGAGTCTCGTTGGGACCTGTAAGAAATGTCATCATAATCATCCCGTGTCTCTTAGAATTCAGAAAAAGAACTGATAGAATCGTTAAAATAAGTTCTATTTTAGCGCAGAATACCGTTAAATTGCTAGTTATAATGATTATTTTCTTGGTAGTCTAATTTTGACTGCCTACTCGGGCACAATTCCAAAGGTATTTTCCATGCTGAAATTTAAACACCAAATCATAATAACTAATTGTGCAGCATGGATCTGCTCTTCCTAGTAAGAGACCAGGACTCGTAGTATCGTTGAAAATCTCGTTGATTTTTTTGTAAATTGTTCTTTGTGCTGTGGAACAGTTGGGAACTTTAAAATAGAAGTAATCAATTGTAAAACTGCTGTTGTGACGTCATGACCACTTTTTAAATTGTTGTCCGATGAAGCCATTTTGTGGTAATATGGCTTAGATGGCAAAGCGCCCGCCAAGTAAGCAGGAGATCACGAGTTCGAGTTTCGTTGGGACCTGTAAGAAATGTCATCATAATCATCCCGTGTCTCTTAGAAATCAGAAAAAGAACTGATAGAATCGTTAAAATAAGATCTATTTTAGCGCAGAATACCGTTAAATTGTTAGTTATAATGATTATTTTCTTGGTAGTCTAATTTTGACTGCCTACTAGGGCACAATTTCATAGGTATTTTCCATGCTAAAATTTAAACACCAAATCATAATAACTAATTGTGCAGCATGGATCTGCTCTTCCTAGTAAGAGACCAGGACTCGTAGTATCGTTGAAAATCTCGTTGATATTTTTGTAAATTGTTCTTTGTGCTGTGGAACAGTTGGGAACTTTAAAATAGAAGTAATCAATTGTAAAACTGCTGTTGTGACGTGATGACCACTTTTTAAATTGTTGTCCGATGAAGCCATTTTGTGGTCCTATGGCTTAGATGGCAAAGCGCCTGCCTAGTAAGCAGGAGATCACGAGTTCGAGTCTCGTTGGGACCTTTAAGAAATGTCATCATAATCATCCCGTGTCTCTTAGAATTCAGAAAAAGAACTGATAGAATCGTTAAAATAAGATCTATTTTAGCGCAGAATACCGTTAAATTGCTAGTTATAATCATTATTTTCTTGGTAGTCTAATTTTGACTGCCTACTAGGGCACAATTCCATAGGTATTTTCCATGCTAAAATTTAAACACCAAATCATAATAACTAATTGTGCAGCATGGATCTGCTCTTCCTAGTAAGAGACCAGGACTCGTAGTATCGTTGAAAATCTCGTTGATTTTTTTGTAAATTGTTTGGAACAGTTGGGAACTTTAAAATAGAAATAATCAATTGTAAAACTGCTTTTGTGACGCCATGACCACTTTTTAAATTGTTGTCCTATGAAGCCGTTTTGTGGTCCTTTGGCTTAGATGGCAAAGCGCCTGCCTAGTAAGCAGGAGATCACGAGTTCGAGTCTCGTTGGGACCTGTAAGAAATGTCATCATAATCATCCCGTGTCTCTTAGAATTCAGAAAAAGAACTGATAGAATCGTTAAAATAAGTTCTATTATAGCGCAGAATACCGTTAAATTGCTAGTTATAATGATTATTTTCTTGGTAGTCTAATTTTGACTGCCTACTAGGGCACAATTCCATAGGTATTTTCCATGCTAAAATTTTAACACCAAGTCATAATAACTAATTGTGCAGCATGGATCTGCTCTTCCTAGTAAGAGACCAGGAATCGTAGTATCGTTGAAAATCTCGTTGATATTTTTGTAAATTGTTCTTTGTGCTGTGTAACAGTTGGGAACTTTAAAATAGAAGTAATCAATTGTAAAACTGCTGTTGTAATGACCACTTTTTAAATTGTTGTCTTATGAAGCCGTTTTGTGGTACTATGGCTTAGATGGCAAAGCGCCTGCCTAGTAAGCAGGAGATCACGAGTTCGAGTCTCGTTGGGACCTGTAAGAAATGTCATCATAATCATCCCGTGTCTCTTAGAATTCAGAAAAAGAACTCATAGAATCGTTAAAATATATTCTATTTTAGCGAAGAATACCGTTAAATTGCTAGTTATAATGTTTATTTTCTTGGTAGTCTAATTTTGACTGCCTACTCGGGCACAATTCCAAAGGTATTTTCCATGCTGAAATTTAAACACCAAATCATAATAACTAATTGTGCAGCATGGATCTGCTCTTCCTAGTAAGAGACCAGGACTCGTAGTATCGTTGAAAATCTCGTTGATTTTTTTGTTAATTGTTCTTTGTGCTGTGGAACAGTTGGGAACTTTAAAATAGAAGTAATCAATTGTAAAACTGCTGTTGTGACGTCATGACCATTTTTAAAATTGTTGTCCGATGAAGCCATTTTGTGGTCCTATGGCTTAGATGGCAAAGCGCCTGCCTAGTAAGCAGGAGATCACGAGTTCGAGTCTCGTTGGGACCTGTAAGAAATGTCATCATAATCATCCCGTGTCTCTTAGAATTCAGAAAAAGAACTGATAGAATCGTTAAAATAAGTTCTATTTTAGCGCAGAATACCGTTAAATTGCTAGTTATAATGATTATTTTCTTGGTAGTCTAATTTTGACTGCCTACTCGGGCACAATTCCAAAGGTATTTTCCATGCTGAAATTTAAACACCAAATCATAATAACTAATTGTGCAGCATGGATCTGCTCTTCCTAGTAAGAGACCAGGACTCGTAGTATCGTTGAAAATCTCGTTGATTTTTTTGTAAATTGTTCTTTGTGCTGTGGAACAGTTGGGAACTTTAAAATAGAAGTAATCAATTGTAAAACTGCTGTTGTGACGTCATGACCACTTTTTAAATTGTTGTCCTATGAAGCCGTTTTGTGGTCCTATGGCTTAGATGGCAAAGCGCCTGCCTAGTAAGCAGGAGATCACGAGTTCGAGTCTCGTTTGGACCTGTAAGAAATGTCATCATAATCATCCCGTGTCTCTTAGAATTCAGAAAAAGAACTGATAGAATCGTTAAAATAAGTTCTATTTTAGCGAAGAATACCGTTAAATTGCTAGTTATAATGTTTATTTTCTTGGTAGTCTAATTTTGACTGCCTACTCGGGCACAATTCCAAAGGTATTTTCCATGCTGAAATTTAAACACCAAATCATAATAACTAATTGTGCAGCATGGATCTGCTCTTCCTAGTAAGAGACCAGGACTCGTAGTATCGTTGAAAATCTCGTTGATTTTTTTGTTAATTGTTCTTTGTGCTGTGGAACAGTTGGGAACTTTAAAATAGAAGTAATCAATTGTAAAACTGCTGTTGTGACGTCATGACCATTTTTAAAATTGTTGTCCGATGAAGCCATTTTGTGGTCCTATGGCTTAGATGGCAAAGCGCCTGCCTAGTAAGCAGGAGATCACGAGTTCGACTCTCGTTGGGACCTGTAAGAAATGTCATCATAATCATCCCGTGTCTCTTAGAATTCAGAAAAAGAACTGATAGAATCGTTAAAATAAGATCTATTTTAGCGCAGAATACCGTTAAATTGCTAGTTATAATGATTATTTTCTTGGTAGTCTAATTTTGACTGCCTACTCGGGCACAATTCCAAAGGTATTTTCCATGCTGAAATTTAAACACCAAATCATAATAACTAATTGTGCAGCATGGATCTGCTCTTCCTAGTAAGAGACCAGGACTCGTAGTATCGTTGAAAATCTCGTTGATTTTTTTGTAAATTGTTCTTTGTGCTGTGGAACAGTTGGGAACTTTAAAATAGAAGTAATCAATTGTAAAACTGCTGTTGTGACGTCATGACCATTTTTGAGATTGTTGTCCTATGAAGCCGTTTTGTGGTCCTATGGCTTAGATGGCAAAGCGCCTGCCTAGTAAGCAGGAGATCACGAGTTCGAGTCTCGTTGGGACCTGTAAGAAATGTCATCATAATCATCCCGTGTCTCTTAGAATTCAGAAAAAGAACTGATAGAATCGTTAAAATAAGATCTATTTTAGCGCAGAATACCGTTAAATTGCTAGTTATAATGATTATTTTCTTGGTAGTCTAATTTTGACTGCCTACTCGGGCACAATTCCAAAGGTATTTTCCATGCTGAAATTTAAACACCAAATCATAATAACTAATTGTGCAGCATGGATCTGCTCTTCCTAGTAAGAGACCAGGACTCGTAGTATCGTTGAAAATCTCGTTGATTTTTTTGTAAATTGTTCTTTGTGCTGTGGAACAGTTGGGAACTTTAAAATAGAAGTAATCAATTGTAAAACTGCTGTTGTGACGTCATGACCATTTTTGAGATTGTTGTCCTATGAAGCCGTTTTGTGGTCCTATGGCTTAGATGGCAAAGCGCCTGCCTAGTAAGCAGGAGATCACGAGTTCGAGTTTCGTTGGGACCTGTAAGAAATGTCATCATAATCATCCCGTGTCTCTTAGAAATCAGAAAAAGAACTGATAGAATCGTTAAAATAAGTTCTATTATAGCGCAGAATACCGTTGAATTGCTAGTTATAATGATTATTTTCTTGGTAGTCTAATTTTGACTGCCTACTAGGGCACAATTCCATAGGTATTTTCCATGCTAAAATTTAAACACCAAATCATAATAACTAATTGTGCAGCATGGATCTGCTCTTCCTAGTAAGAGACCAGGACTCGTAGTATCGTTGAAAATCTCGTTGATATTTTTGTAAATTGTTCTTTGTGCTGTGGAACAGTTTGGAACTTTAAAATAAAGGTAATCAATTGTAAAACTGCTGTTGTGATGTCATGACCACTTTTGAGATTGTTGTCCTATGAAGCCGTTTTTTGGTCCTATGGATTAGATGGCAAAGCGCCTGCCTAGTAAGCAGGAGATCACGAGTTCGAGTCTCGTTGGGACCTGTAAGAAATGTCATCATAATCATCCCGTGTCTCTTTGAATTCAGAAAAAGAACTGATAGAATCGTTAAAATAAGTTCTATTTTAGCACAGAATACCGTTAAATTGCTAGTTATAATGATTATTTTCTTGGTAGTCTAATTTTGACTGCCTACTCGGGCACAATTCCATAGGTATTTTCCATGCTGAAATTTAAACACCAAATCATAATAACTAATTGTGCAGCATGGATCTGCTCTTCCTAGTAAGAGACCAGGACTCGTAGTATCGTTGAAAATCTCGTTGATTTTTTTGTAAATTGTTCTTTGTGCTGTGGAACAGTTGGAACTTTAAAATAGAAGCTCCTGGAACAGGGCGCCACTTTAAACCTGGATATGGCGCTAACAACGCTCCATACATCCGAGGCCACCCGTCTTTAGGCGTCCACCATCAAACAGGGCGGCGCGCCTACCATCCACCAGCTAAAGACTCCTGCAGGAAAATTACCCATGGGCAAGCCTGTCATTTAACAGCGATCAGCAGCGCGGACGTCCAGCAGCTCGTTTGCATACGCCCGGAACTAAGCCGTATGGGTGTTGGAACTGTGGGTCAGCCTCTCGTCACGCTAAGGAGGATTGCCCCGCCTTTGGCAAAGAATTTCAGGGTGCCACAAAACGGGCCACTTCCAGGCTTTGTGCACCAAAGGCAGCAGTTAAACCTCGGAACCTGAGTCGGCTGGCAGCATCACTATTCATTCCATCGTTCCTGATGACATAGTCCAGCTTGGCGTCTCCCCGGCTTCCAGCAGCTCCACTATTTTCATCCGTGTGATTCCTTACTCCGGGGCGTCAAATTATGCCATCCCGGCCGCCATGTTCTGGAGCCACTTCAAACACGTTCCGTTAATGGATGGCGTACCAAACGCAGTCACGGCCACCGGGGTGGCGATTTCTTCACTTGGTCACTTCCCTGCCACGTTGTCATGGTCCAGCGGATCATCCCTCTCCGTGGCCACAACTATCCATATCCTACGAGACCTTCAACATCCCGTACTCTCCAAGGCGTCTCAGAAACAATTCGGCATGCTACTGGCTCAACATCCGCATTTGTGCGTGTTAGCTGTGGTTACGCCTCCGCCTTTGCCAGCTTCAACTCCCATTGATGACTTCATGGCTACATTACGCGGTCTTATGGCGGAATGCCCTTTGATTTTCGATGGAGTGTGCCGGCCTATGCGTGGTCACCGGCACCCACGCCAGGTTGTCGCCCCCTCATAAGCGCGCGTTTTCCCTGTTTAACAGAAAAAACGGAGCGCGGGATGGAAATGGGGGGGGGGGAGAGAAAGAGACACACACGGGCAAAAAATAAAAACTGTTTTCAATTTAAAAATGAATACATTAATTATGACGCGAAAAATCTGAAAAATAAGAGCATTGTTCAGCTAGTGAACTTCTTCATTTCAGAGTGTTCTGCGTCTTCCTAGCTGTACCCGTTCTGTAGTTATCCCCCCTTAACCTTTTTTTCGACGCCAAAGTTATTTTGGCTTTGCTTGACTGAAATTAAAAGTACAGATTACTGAGGATGTCTCAAACCACTCAATTAAAAAGAAATAAAAAATTCCTTTTTTTACTGTACTTTTTTTGCTTTTTTGTTTTTTGTCCCGTCAGGAAAGTCCCGTTCGGCACTTCAGTCACCGAAAAACGGCCAAATTTCCTAGCGACTGCCGTCCGCCGGGACAAAAAAAATGTTTCGTTCGCGCGAGAGAAAACAAAGGGATGGGAGCGGAAAAAAGGGGAATTCTACTTTTTCGTTTTTGAACTTAAAATTCAACTGAGATAACATAAATGAAAAAAATTGAAAATCAGACCTGATATAAGCTTAACGCAGGCCAATTTTTTTTTTAAAGTTGCATTTCCCTAGCTCTAGCCATTCAACTGCAAAAAAGGCCAAAGTGGCCTAATTTGCATAAGGTCCACGGTCCGTCGGCTTCCAAAGACTTTTAGAACCAGCTCAAAGTACTTCAGGAAATGTAAACAAAAATCTGAAAAAAATCAGAGGTGTTTTCATTACTTTTAGCTATGTACATACTAAATTTGAAAGCATTTGGTTAAAAACTGTAGTACTGAGAGGACTGCAAAAACAGCGTTTTTGCATAAGGTCCTCTCGGGCTTCCAAAGACTTTCGGTAGGTACTGTACTGCACTGAGAAAATGGTCGAGATTCCTTCGTATGACCATTCCCAGCTAGCAGAGTATATTTCCCAAATATTGCTAAAATATTATATTCCTACAATTGAGATGTTGGTAAAATAATTTTTTAAATATTTTTCCAATATATTTTTGCACCCAAATTTGTTGGCTCACAATATTTTTTCAACTTGTTTTACTTATTTTACTTTTATTGGTGAAATAACAGTTTTACTACTTTTAAAATTTTGACGGAAATTTGAATCTGGTTGTTGTGTTTATGGTTATATAGTCCAGCGTGGAATATTTATTCATCTTCAACTTGTGATTAGGCAAGTTCTTGTTTTGGTCTTGAGTGGGTTTGAACCATCACACCTTAAGTTACCAATCCAATGCTATAACCACTACACCAACAGCAATATTACAAATGTTTTTCGACTTGAAGCAATAAAAGTTTTCAACTTCTAGAAGCCACGTAAACAAGGGTTTAGAGGTGATTCCCTATAGGGGTTTGTCCCGACAGGCAACAGACAGATCCAGAGGATCTCGCCAAGGATGTCCCTACGGCCAAAAAAGGGATAAGTCTAGTCCCGTAATTGTAAAATATTGTTTTCCGAGAATATTCTTCGGTCGATAACCCACATATTGGTATAATATTAGATTATTACTTTGCTGCGTCAAGGTGGCTGTTAAATTGTTTTGTTGATTTCGCAATGAATGACTATTATGAAAGATGAATAAATCAATATTACTTTTTGTTATTTTCCCAATAACGGACCATTAAAAAAGTAATAAATCCTTTTTTTATGAAAAAGCTATAGTCTTTTACATTTAACATGCGTTCAAAATCCTAAATGTTTTATATCGTATTCAATTCGTTAGTTTTGAAATCGGATGAGTATTGAGACAGATACTCGTGGTGCAAAGCTGACTATCAGAGAGAGCTGCGCCGTGCAAAAAGTCGAGCGTGGCAGAAAATGTGCTCGACCAATCCGTCTGGCCCTGAACTATTCTCAACCCTTAAACTTTACTCCGGCAATTCTAATAGCATTGCTCTGCCACCCACAATCACTATCAATAGTGAGTCAATCTCGGAACCCGGTGCAGTTATTGACAGCTGTGCTAATCATTTTTTTTAAGTGAACCACCATCTCAACCAAGTCACACTTTAGTGTCCAATTTTGTTTCTAGTGCGATTCTGGGTCAGTCCGGACAAGCTCCTCCTCCAGTTACGTCATGGGAAGTTTCAGGGGCGATTGATTCTTTGAACCCTAAGGCCACCCCTGGCCATGATGGTCTGTCCATGGTGATTGTTAAAGAATGTTACCCGGTAATCAAGCTGCACCTATTATTTATATTGAATGCATGTTTACCTCCAGTATTTTCCTGGCAGCTGGAAAACTGCCAAGGTGGTTATCATTGGAAAGCCTAACAAGATCATTACATCATCCTTAACAGCTTTCGTCCAATCAATCTTGTCAATAACCTGGCAAAAATTATAGAAAAAGTTTTTCTGTCGCGACTTCAGTGGCACTCCAGTCGCTTAGTTTTCACCGTACTTTTTTTAAATCATTTTCTGAAAACAACAACAATAAGAATGGGGGGCAACAGCCGCTTGAAAAAATAAATCTGGATTTTTCATAGTTTTTGACCTTGTTGGTTTTTTAATTGGGGGCGTTAAATATTAGCCGCAGGTGATTGATTGTTTTTTTATTTTAGTACTGTTTAGATTTTTGATCCACCACAGCATGGATCTGCTCTTCCTAGTAAGAGACCAGGACTCGTAGTATCGTTGAAAATCTCGTTGATTTTTTTGTTAATTGTTCTTTGTGCTGTGGAACAGTTGGGAACTTTAAAATAGAAGTAATCAATTGTAAAACTGCTGTTGTGACGTCATGACCATTTTTAAAATTGTTGTCCGATGAAGCCATTTTGTGGTCCTATGGCTTAGATGGCAAAGCGCCTGCCTAGTAAGCAGGAGATCACGAGTTCGAGTCTCGTTGGGACCTGTAAGAAATGTCATCATAATCATCCCGTGTCTCTTAGAATTCAGAAAAAGAACTGATAGAATCGTTAAAATAAGTTCTATTTTAGCGCAGAATACCGTTAAATTGCTAGTTATAATGATTATTTTCTTGGTAGTCTAATTTTGACTGCCTACTCGGGCACAATTCCAAAGGTATTTTCCATGCTGAAATTTAAACACCAAATCATAATAACTAATTGTGCAGCATGGATCTGCTCTTCCTAGTAAGAGACCAGGACTCGTAGTATCGTTGAAAATCTCGTTGATTTTTTTGTAAATTGTTCTTTGTGCTGTGGAACAGTTGGGAACTTTAAAATAGAAGTAATCAATTGTAAAACTGCTGTTGTGACGTCATGACCACTTTTTAAATTGTTGTCCTATGAAGCCGTTTTGTGGTCCTATGGCTTAGATGGCAAAGCGCCTGCCTAGTAAGCAGGAGATCACGAGTTCGAGTCTCGTTTGGACCTGTAAGAAATGTCATCATAATCATCCCGTGTCTCTTAGAATTCAGAAAAAGAACTGATAGAATCGTTAAAATAAGTTCTATTTTAGCGAAGAATACCGTTAAATTGCTAGTTATAATGTTTATTTTCTTGGTAGTCTAATTTTGACTGCCTACTCGGGCACAATTCCAAAGGTATTTTCCATGCTGAAATTTAAACACCAAATCATAATAACTAATTGTGCAGCATGGATCTGCTCTTCCTAGTAAGAGACCAGGACTCGTAGTATCGTTGAAAATCTCGTTGATTTTTTTGTTAATTGTTCTTTGTGCTGTGGAACAGTTGGGAACTTTAAAATAGAAGTAATCAATTGTAAAACTGCTGTTGTGACGTCATGACCATTTTTAAAATTGTTGTCCGATGAAGCCATTTTGTGGTCCTATGGCTTAGATGGCAAAGCGCCTGCCTAGTAAGCAGGAGATCACGAGTTCGACTCTCGTTGGGACCTGTAAGAAATGTCATCATAATCATCCCGTGTCTCTTAGAATTCAGAAAAAGAACTGATAGAATCGTTAAAATAAGATCTATTTTAGCGCAGAATACCGTTAAATTGCTAGTTATAATGATTATTTTCTTGGTAGTCTAATTTTGACTGCCTACTCGGGCACAATTCCAAAGGTATTTTCCATGCTGAAATTTAAACACCAAATCATAATAACTAATTGTGCAGCATGGATCTGCTCTTCCTAGTAAGAGACCAGGACTCGTAGTATCGTTGAAAATCTCGTTGATTTTTTTGTAAATTGTTCTTTGTGCTGTGGAACAGTTGGGAACTTTAAAATAGAAGTAATCAATTGTAAAACTGCTGTTGTGACGTCATGACCATTTTTGAGATTGTTGTCCTATGAAGCCGTTCTGTGGTCCTATGGCTTAGATGGCAAAGCGCCTGCCTAGTAAGCAGGAGATCACGAGTTCGAGTCTCGTTGGGACCTGTAAGAAATGTCATCATAATCATCCCGTGTCTCTTAGAATTCAGAAAAAGAACTGATAGAATCGTTAAAATAAGATCTATTTTAGCGCAGAATACCGTTAAATTGCTAGTTATAATGATTATTTTCTTGGTAGTCTAATTTTGACTGCCTACTCGGGCACAATTCCAAAGGTATTTTCCATGCTGAAATTTAAACACCAAATCATAATAACTAATTGTGCAGCATGGATCTGCTCTTCCTAGTAAGAGACCAGGACTCGTAGTATCGTTGAAAATCTCGTTGATATTTTTGTAAATTGTTCTTTGTGCTGTGGAACAGTTTGGAACTTTAAAATAAAGGTAATCAATTGTAAAACTGCTGTTGTGATGTCATGACCACTTTTGAGATTGTTGTCCTATGAAGCCGTTTTTTGGTCCTATGGATTAGATGGCAAAGCGCCTGCCTAGTAAGCAGGAGATCACGAGTTCGAGTCTCGTTGGGACCTGTAAGAAATGTCATCATAATCATCCCGTGTCTCTTTGAATTCAGAAAAAGAACTGATAGAATCGTTAAAATAAGTTCTATTTTAGCACAGAATACCGTTAAATTGCTAGTTATAATGATTATTTTCTTGGTAGTCTAATTTTGACTGCCTACTCGGGCACAATTCCATAGGTATTTTCCATGCTGAAATTTAAACACCAAATCATAATAACTAATTGTGCAGCATGGATCTGCTCTTCCTAGTAAGAGACCAGGACTCGTAGTATCGTTGAAAATCTCGTTGATTTTTTTGTAAATTGTTCTTTGTGCTGTGGAACAGTTGGAACTTTAAAATAGAAGCTCCTGGAACAGGGCGCCACTTTAAACCTGGATATGGCGCTAACAACGCTCCATACATCCGAGGCCACCCGTCTTTAGGCGTCCACCATCAAACAGGGCGGCGCGCCTACCATCCACCAGCTAAAGACTCCTGCAGGAAAATTACCCATGGGCAAGCCTGTCATTTAACAGCGATCAGCAGCGCGGACGTCCAGCAGCTCGTTTGCATACGCCCGGAACTAAGCCGTATGGGTGTTGGAACTGTGGGTCAGCCTCTCGTCACGCTAAGGAGGATTGCCCCGCCTTTGGCAAAGAATTTCAGGGTGCCACAAAACGGGCCACTTCCAGGCTTTGTGCACCAAAGGCAGCAGTTAAACCTCGGAACCTGAGTCGGCTGGCAGCATCACTATTCATTCCATCGTTCCTGATGACATAGTCCAGCTTGGCGTCTCCCCGGCTTCCAGCAGCTCCACTATTTTCATCCGTGTGATTCCTTACTCCGGGGCGTCAAATTATGCCATCCCGGCCGCCATGTTCTGGAGCCACTTCAAACACGTTCCGTTAATGGATGGCGTACCAAACGCAGTCACGGCCACCGGGGTGGCGATTTCTTCACTTGGTCACTTCCCTGCCACGTTGTCATGGTCCAGCGGATCATCCCTCTCCGTGGCCACAACTATCCATATCCTACGAGACCTTCAACATCCCGTACTCTCCAAGGCGTCTCAGAAACAATTCGGCATGCTACTGGCTCAACATCCGCATTTGTGCGTGTTAGCTGTGGTTACGCCTCCGCCTTTGCCAGCTTCAACTCCCATTGATGACTTCATGGCTACATTACGCGGTCTTATGGCGGAATGCCCTTTGATTTTCGATGGAGTGTGCCGGCCTATGCGTGGTCACCGGCACCCACGCCAGGTTGTCGCCCCCTCATAAGCGCGCGTTTTCCCTGTTTAACAGAAAAAACGGAGCGCGGGATGGAAATGGGGGGGGGGGGAGAGAAAGAGACACACACGGGCAAAAAATAAAAACTGTTTTCAATTTAAAAATGAATACATTAATTATGACGCGAAAAATCTGAAAAATAAGAGCATTGTTCAGCTAGTGAACTTCTTCATTTCAGAGTGTTCTGCGTCTTCCTAGCTGTACCCGTTCTGTAGTTATCCCCCCTTAACCTTTTTTTCGACGCCAAAGTTATTTTGGCTTTGCTTGACTGAAATTAAAAGTACAGATTACTGAGGATGTCTCAAACCACTCAATTAAAAAGAAATAAAAAATTCCTTTTTTTACTGTACTTTTTTTGCTTTTTTGTTTTTTGTCCCGTCAGGAAAGTCCCGTTCGGCACTTCAGTCACCGAAAAACGGCCAAATTTCCTAGCGACTGCCGTCCGCCGGGACAAAAAAAATGTTTCGTTCGCGCGAGAGAAAACAAAGGGATGGGAGCGGAAAAAAGGGGAATTCTACTTTTTCGTTTTTGAACTTAAAATTCAACTGAGATAACATAAATGAAAAAAATTGAAAATCAGACCTGATATAAGCTTAACGCAGGCCAATTTTTTTTTTAAAGTTGCATTTCCCTAGCTCTAGCCATTCAACTGCAAAAAAGGCCAAAGTGGCCTAATTTGCATAAGGTCCACGGTCCGTCGGCTTCCAAAGACTTTTAGAACCAGCTCAAAGTACTTCAGGAAATGTAAACAAAAATCTGAAAAAAATCAGAGGTGTTTTCATTACTTTTAGCTATGTACATACTAAATTTGAAAGCATTTGGTTAAAAACTGTAGTACTGAGAGGACTGCAAAAACAGCGTTTTTGCATAAGGTCCTCTCGGGCTTCCAAAGACTTTCGGTAGGTACTGTACTGCACTGAGAAAATGGTCGAGATTCCTTCGTATGACCATTCCCAGCTAGCAGAGTATATTTCCCAAATATTGCTAAAATATTATATTCCTACAATTGAGATGTTGGTAAAATAATTTTTTAAATATTTTTCCAATATATTTTTGCACCCAAATTTGTTGGCTCACAATATTTTTTCAACTTGTTTTACTTATTTTACTTTTATTGGTGAAATAACAGTTTTACTACTTTTAAAATTTTGACGGAAATTTGAATCTGGTTGTTGTGTTTATGGTTATATAGTCCAGCGTGGAATATTTATTCATCTTCAACTTGTGATTAGGCAAGTTCTTGTTTTGGTCTTGAGTGGGTTTGAACCATCACACCTTAAGTTACCAATCCAATGCTATAACCACTACACCAACAGCAATATTACAAATGTTTTTCGACTTGAAGCAATAAAAGTTTTCAACTTCTAGAAGCCACGTAAACAAGGGTTTAGAGGTGATTCCCTATAGGGGTTTGTCCCGACAGGCAACAGACAGATCCAGAGGATCTCGCCAAGGATGTCCCTACGGCCAAAAAAGGGATAAGTCTAGTCCCGTAATTGTAAAATATTGTTTTCCGAGAATATTCTTCGGTCGATAACCCACATATTGGTATAATATTAGATTATTACTTTGCTGCGTCAAGGTGGCTGTTAAATTGTTTTGTTGATTTCGCAATGAATGACTATTATGAAAGATGAATAAATCAATATTACTTTTTGTTATTTTCCCAATAACGGACCATTAAAAAAGTAATAAATCCTTTTTTTATGAAAAAGCTATAGTCTTTTACATTTAACATGCGTTCAAAATCCTAAATGTTTTATATCGTATTCAATTCGTTAGTTTTGAAATCGGATGAGTATTGAGACAGATACTCGTGGTGCAAAGCTGACTATCAGAGAGAGCTGCGCCGTGCAAAAAGTCGAGCGTGGCAGAAAATGTGCTCGACCAATCCGTCTGGCCCTGAACTATTCTCAACCCTTAAACTTTACTCCGGCAATTCTAATAGCATTGCTCTGCCACCCACAATCACTATCAATAGTGAGTCAATCTCGGAACCCGGTGCAGTTATTGACAGCTGTGCTAATCATTTTTTTTAAGTGAACCACCATCTCAACCAAGTCACACTTTAGTGTCCAATTTTGTTTCTAGTGCGATTCTGGGTCAGTCCGGACAAGCTCCTCCTTCAGTTACGTCATGGGAAGTTTCAGGGGCGATTGATTCTTTGAACCCTAAGGCCACCCCTGGCCATGATGGTCTGTCCATGGTGATTGTTAAAGAATGTTACCCGGTAATCAAGCTGCACCTATTATTTATATTGAATGCATGTTTACCTCCAGTATTTTCCTGGCAGCTGGAAAACTGCCAAGGTGGTTATCATTGGAAAGCCTAACAAGATCATTACATCATCCTTAACAGCTTTCGTCCAATCAATCTTGTCAATAACCTGGCAAAAATTATAGAAAAAGTTTTTCTGTCGCGACTTCAGTGGCACTCCAGTCGCTTAGTTTTCACCGTACTTTTTTTAAATCATTTTCTGAAAACAACAACAATAAGAATGGGGGGCAACAGCCGCTTGAAAAAATAAATCTGGATTTTTCATAGTTTTTGACCTTGTTGGTTTTTTAATTGGGGGCGTTAAATATTAGCCGCAGGTGATTGATTGTTTTTTTATTTTAGTACTGTTTAGATTTTTGATCCACCACAGCATGGATCTGCTCTTCCTAGTAAGAGACCAGGACTCGTAGTATCGTTGAAAATCTCGTTGATTTTTTTGTTAATTGTTCTTTGTGCTGTGGAACAGTTGGGAACTTTAAAATAGAAGTAATCAATTGTAAAACTGCTGTTGTGACGTCATGACCATTTTTAAAATTGTTGTCCGATGAAGCCATTTTGTGGTCCTATGGCTTAGATGGCAAAGCGCCTGCCTAGTAAGCAGGAGATCACGAGTTCGAGTCTCGTTGGGACCTGTAAGAAATGTCATCATAATCATCCCGTGTCTCTTAGAATTCAGAAAAAGAACTGATAGAATCGTTAAAATAAGTTCTATTTTAGCGCAGAATACCGTTAAATTGCTAGTTATAATGATTATTTTCTTGGTAGTCTAATTTTGACTGCCTACTCGGGCACAATTCCAAAGGTATTTTCCATGCTGAAATTTAAACACCAAATCATAATAACTAATTGTGCAGCATGGATCTGCTCTTCCTAGTAAGAGACCAGGACTCGTAGTATCGTTGAAAATCTCGTTGATTTTTTTGTAAATTGTTCTTTGTGCTGTGGAACAGTTGGGAACTTTAAAATAGAAGTAATCAATTGTAAAACTGCTGTTGTGACGTCATGACCACTTTTTAAATTGTTGTCCTATGAAGCCGTTTTGTGGTCCTATGGCTTAGATGGCAAAGCGCCTGCCTAGTAAGCAGGAGATCACGAGTTCGAGTCTCGTTTGGACCTGTAAGAAATGTCATCATAATCATCCCGTGTCTCTTAGAATTCAGAAAAAGAACTGATAGAATCGTTAAAATAAGTTCTATTTTAGCGAAGAATACCGTTAAATTGCTAGTTATAATGTTTATTTTCTTGGTAGTCTAATTTTGACTGCCTACTCGGGCACAATTCCAAAGGTATTTTCCATGCTGAAATTTAAACACCAAATCATAATAACTAATTGTGCAGCATGGATCTGCTCTTCCTAGTAAGAGACCAGGACTCGTAGTATCGTTGAAAATCTCGTTGATTTTTTTGTTAATTGTTCTTTGTGCTGTGGAACAGTTGGGAACTTTAAAATAGAAGTAATCAATTGTAAAACTGCTGTTGTGACGTCATGACCATTTTTAAAATTGTTGTCCGATGAAGCCATTTTGTGGTCCTATGGCTTAGATGGCAAAGCGCCTGCCTAGTAAGCAGGAGATCACGAGTTCGACTCTCGTTGGGACCTGTAAGAAATGTCATCATAATCATCCCGTGTCTCTTAGAATTCAGAAAAAGAACTGATAGAATCGTTAAAATAAGATCTATTTTAGCGCAGAATACCGTTAAATTGCTAGTTATAATGATTATTTTCTTGGTAGTCTAATTTTGACTGCCTACTCGGGCACAATTCCAAAGGTATTTTCCATGCTGAAATTTAAACACCAAATCATAATAACTAATTGTGCAGCATGGATCTGCTCTTCCTAGTAAGAGACCAGGACTCGTAGTATCGTTGAAAATCTCGTTGATTTTTTTGTAAATTGTTCTTTGTGCTGTGGAACAGTTGGGAACTTTAAAATAGAAGTAATCAATTGTAAAACTGCTGTTGTGACGTCATGACCATTTTTGAGATTGTTGTCCTATGAAGCCGTTCTGTGGTCCTATGGCTTAGATGGCAAAGCGCCTGCCTAGTAAGCAGGAGATCACGAGTTCGAGTCTCGTTGGGACCTGTAAGAAATGTCATCATAATCATCCCGTGTCTCTTAGAATTCAGAAAAAGAACTGATAGAATCGTTAAAATAAGATCTATTTTAGCGCAGAATACCGTTAAATTGCTAGTTATAATGATTATTTTCTTGGTAGTCTAATTTTGACTGCCTACTCGGGCACAATTCCAAAGGTATTTTCCATGCTGAAATTTAAACACCAAATCATAATAACTAATTGTGCAGCATGGATCTGCTCTTCCTAGTAAGAGACCAGGACTCGTAGTATCGTTGAAAATCTCGTTGATATTTTTGTAAATTGTTCTTTGTGCTGTGGAACAGTTTGGAACTTTAAAATAAAGGTAATCAATTGTAAAACTGCTGTTGTGATGTCATGACCACTTTTGAGATTGTTGTCCTATGAAGCCGTTTTTTGGTCCTATGGATTAGATGGCAAAGCGCCTGCCTAGTAAGCAGGAGATCACGAGTTCGAGTCTCGTTGGGACCTGTAAGAAATGTCATCATAATCATCCCGTGTCTCTTTGAATTCAGAAAAAGAACTGATAGAATCGTTAAAATAAGTTCTATTTTAGCGCAGAATACCGTTAAATTGCTAGTTATAATGATTATTTTCTTGGTAGTCTAATTTTGACTGCCTGCTCGGGCACAATTCCATAGGTATTTTCCATGCTGAAATTTAAACACCAAATCATAATAACTAATTGTGCAGCATGGATCTGCTCTTCCTAGTAAGAGACCAGGACTCGTAGTATCGTTGAAAATCTCGTTGATTTTTTTGTAAATTGTTCTTTGTGCTGTGGAACAGTTGGAACTTTAAAATAGAAGCTCCTGGAACAGGGCGCCACTTTAAACCTGGATATGGCGCTAACAACGCTCCATACATCCGAGGCCACCCGTCTTTAGGCGTCCACCATCAAACAGGGCGGCGCGCCTACCATCCACCAGCTAAAGACTCCTGCAGGAAAATTACCCATGGGCAAGCCTGTCATTTAACAGCGATCAGCAGCGCGGACGTCCAGCAGCTCGTTTGCATACGCCCGGAACTAAGCCGTATGGGTGTTGGAACTGTGGGTCAGCCTCTCGTCACGCTAAGGAGGATTGCCCCGCCTTTGGCAAAGAATTTCAGGGTGCCACAAAACGGGCCACTTCCAGGCTTTGTGCACCAAAGGCAGCAGTTAAACCTCGGAACCTGAGTCGGCTGGCAGCATCACTATTCATTCCATCGTTCCTGATGACATAGTCCAGCTTGGCGTCTCCCCGGCTTCCAGCAGCTCCACTATTTTCATCCGTGTGATTCCTTACTCCGGGGCGTCAAATTATGCCATCCCGGCCGCCATGTTCTGGAGCCACTTCAAACACGTTCCGTTAATGGATGGCGTACCAAACGCAGTCACGGCCACCGGGGTGGCGATTTCTTCACTTGGTCACTTCCCTGCCACGTTGTCATGGTCCAGCGGATCATCCCTCTCCGTGGCCACAACTATCCATATCCTACGAGACCTTCAACATCCCGTACTCTCCAAGGCGTCTCAGAAACAATTCGGCATGCTACTGGCTCAACATCCGCATTTGTGCGTGTTAGCTGTGGTTACGCCTCCGCCTTTGCCAGCTTCAACTCCCATTGATGACTTCATGGCTACATTACGCGGTCTTATGGCGGAATGCCCTTTGATTTTCGATGGAGTGTGCCGGCCTATGCGTGGTCACCGGCACCCACGCCAGGTTGTCGCCCCCTCATAAGCGCGCGTTTTCCCTGTTTAACAGAAAAAACGGAGCGCGGGATGGAAATGGGGGGGGGGAGAGAAAGAGACACACACGGGCAAAAAATAAAAACTGTTTTCAATTTAAAAATGAATACATTAATTATGACGCGAAAAATCTGAAAAATAAGAGCATTGTTCAGCTAGTGAACTTCTTCATTTCAGAGTGTTCTGCGTCTTCCTAGCTGTACCCGTTCTGTAGTTATCCCCCCTTAACCTTTTTTTCGACGCCAAAGTTATTTTGGCTTTGCTTGACTGAAATTAAAAGTACAGATTACTGAGGATGTCTCAAACCACTCAATTAAAAAGAAATAAAAAATTCCTTTTTTTACTGTACTTTTTTTGCTTTTTTGTTTTTTGTCCCGTCAGGAAAGTCCCGTTCGGCACTTCAGTCACCGAAAAACGGCCAAATTTCCTAGCGACTGCCGTCCGCCGGGACAAAAAAAATGTTTCGTTCGCGCGAGAGAAAACAAAGGGATGGGAGCGGAAAAAAGGGGAATTCTACTTTTTCGTTTTTGAACTTAAAATTCAACTGAGATAACATAAATGAAAAAAATTGAAAATCAGACCTGATATAAGCTTAACGCAGGCCAATTTTTTTTTTAAAGTTGCATTTCCCTAGCTCTAGCCATTCAACTGCAAAAAAGGCCAAAGTGGCCTAATTTGCATAAGGTCCACGGTCCGTCGGATTCCAAAGACTTTTAGAACCAGCTCAAAGTACTTCAGGAAATGTAAACAAAAATCTGAAAAAAATCAGAGGTGTTTTCATTACTTTTAGCTATGTACATACTAAATTTGAAAGCATTTGGTTAAAAACTGTAGTACTGAGAGGACTGCAAAAACAGCGTTTTTGCATAAGGTCCTCTCGGGCTTCCAAAGACTTTCGGTAGGTACTGTACTGCACTGTGAAAATGGTCGAGATTCCTTCGTATGACCATTCCCAGCTAGCAGAGTATATTTCCCAAATATTGCTAAAATATTATATTCCTACAATTGAGATGTTGGTAAAATAATTTTTTAAATATTTTTCCAATATATTTTTGCACCCAAATTTGTTGGCTCACAATATTTTTTCAACTTGTTTTACTTATTTTACTTTTATTGGTGAAATAACAGTTTTACTACTTTTAAAATTTTGACGGAAATTTGAATCTGGTTGTTGTGTTTATGGTTATATAGTCCAGCGTGGAATATTTATTCATCTTCAACTTGTGATTAGGCAAGTTCTTGTTTTGGTCTTGAGTGGGTTTGAACCATCACACCTTAAGTTACCAATCCAATGCTATAACCACTACACCAACAGCAATATTACAAATGTTTTTCGACTTGAAGCAATAAAAGTTTTCAACTTCTAGAAGCCACGTAAACAAGGGTTTAGAGGTGATTCCCTATAGGGGTTTGTCCCGACAGGCAACAGACAGATCCAGAGGATCTCGTCAAGGATGTCCCTACGGCCAAAAAAGGGATAAGTCTAGTCCCGTAATTGTAAAATATTGTTTTCCGAGAATATTCTTCGGTCGATAACCCACATATTGGTATAATATTAGATTATTACTTTGCTGCGTCAAGGTGGCTGTTAAATTGTTTTGTTGATTTCGCAATGAATGACTATTATGAAAGATGAATAAATCAATATTACTTTTTGTTATTTTCCCAATAACGGACCATTAAAAAAGTAATAAATCCTTTTTTTATGAAAAAGCTATAGTCTTTTACATTTAACATGCGTTCAAAATCCTAAATGTTTTATATCGTATTCAATTCGTTAGTTTTGCATACAATTGCCTAAATGAACAATCCAATTGTCTTAAAATCCAAATCTTGCACAAGTCTCGAACAACTAACTTACGTACTTCGAAATTAAAACTCTACCTTCACGCTAACGTGATATAATTTATCTTAAACGTTAAGGAGATGAAAATGTTAAAACTGCTATTATTATAATATCTATATAGGTAATTCTATGGAGGTTGGTTCAAACCCACTTTCAGCAAACAAATGACTTATGAAACAAATAGTCTCAATAATCATAAATTCCTACACTGATGTAATTAAATCGATTTTGCTCACGCTGGGCTATAACCATGACAATGTGTAAGTATGCACTATCCATCTGGTCACATCGGGACTTTATCATCATCTCCGTTGCTGGTGTAGTGGTTATAGCATTGGATTGATGACTTAAAAGATGATGGTCCAAACCCACTGTCGGCTAAAAAGGCAGCAGCTAACCGATCATTTAGGATTTTGAACGTGTGGTAAATGTAAAAGACTTTAGCTTTTCCATAGAAAATGATGTATTCCTTATTTAATGATTCGTTATTGGGAAAATAAAAAAATAATAATATTAATTTATTCATATTTGATAATAGTCATTTATTGGGAAAATAACAAAAAAATTTAACAGCCACCTTGTAGCAACAAAGTAATAATATAATATTATACCAATATGTGGGTTATCGATTGAAGAATATTGTCGGAAAAAAATATTTTACCAATAAAGACATGCTAGCTGGGTTGGGTCTTCTTTCGGTCGTGGCTTGGCACCATTCGCATCGTCCTCTATTCTCAACGAAAATAGGATGATGGATTCCGACCTGACTAAAGCGTATTTCATCTGGCACGCTCAGTCTATCTTTCCTTCTTTTGGCACCGGGCTCTACCGAAAGTGGAATCTCTTTCATTAATCTTGCTTCTGGAGCATCTCCTTTGCGGCCTATCTCAGCGTTCAGCCCGTAAAGTAAAAGAGAAGTAGTCACGCTTCGCTTGAATTCCAAAAGACTTAGATATCTTTTGTCCTTCAGGAAGGTTTTTCCTTTCTGGTTTTTCATCGTCTGGAAAGAAATTGAACAGAAAATTATTGAAGCTTGGCACTCTGTCAATAAAATTTCTGAAATTACCACCAAATCGCAGTAAGTAATCCAGCTATTCACCATACATGTTTCCATGAGGGAGTAAAAGAGACGGTGCCACTATTTTTTGATTTGCGGTCTCTCTCGTAGTAGGAACGCAGCTGGTTTACCGTGTCTACACCGCCCATGTTATCAACGTAATCGCCAATAGCTTTTGGACAAGACTTTGTTCTGAACGAACCATAGCGCTGCTTCCTTTGCACCTTGACGGCCTCTGAGCCGTGGAAGTTGGAAGCGACCCGAAACGGCTTAGTGTCCTTCCAGATGAAAAGACCCTTTCTTCCTGTTCCTGGTTCACCGCAAAACTTGGCCACAAATTCGTCCTGCGGAAGGTTCGATTCGTTGACCGTAAAGATGGGTTGCCCCACTCTGGTTTTAAGAATCGTTCCAACCGCATTGATCCCTTTTGTCGAGTTCGTCCAGGAGGGAGATGCTCGTGAAAAAGCGATCAAAGGCTACTCATGTCCCTTCTTTGCCAAGGGCTCGCAAAGATCAAGAACTACTCCTTCCACCATCGTAAGATTGGAATCCTTGGGCGTTTCACCAATTCGAGCTCCATGCTAGATCTCAAACTTATAGGTGTAGCCTCTACTACAGCATCGACTCCAGATTTTGAAGCCGCTTTTGATGGGTTTGCCCTTCATCGTTTGCCGAAGCATGGATCGACCTTTAAATTCCACTATGGCTTCGTCTATACTTTGCCACCTGGGAGGCCGGTGACACTCACTAAATTGCTTATTGAGTACGTGTACCAACGATCAAATCTTATGAATCGGATCCTTTCGCACCTTCAACTTTTTATCCTTGTCTAATTAACCATGATCAGCGCAAGCCAAGTGTTTTGAAATGAATTTAAAACGCTTACGTGTCATTGCTTGATGAACGATTCCAAGGCCGTAACCAGAATCCGGCTGCCTTTCCCAATACATCGACAGCTCCGGCAAACGATGATATCCCATCAAGAACTGTACTCCGAGGAACGCATCAAGTTCATATCTGTCGACTTAACCTCCAGGAAGCATTTCGCTAGATTGCCTCCCTTCTGGTCTGCCTCCAAATCTCCTAGATGGTGGATTGCCTTTTTCAACGTAATTCCAGGAGTCTCGGATCCGTTTATTTGTCTTTTCTAGCAAAAGATCAAAAGTTTGGAATCCGCCAAGCATAGACCAAAAGAAGTGGAGATTACTAATCTCAGATTAGTATCACACGGATGGAACTTCGAAAATACGGGGCCCACAGGTTCCTTTGCAGTAAACGGGTAGGAATACTGCCGGTACTGTGGCTCCTGATTCTCATTATCATTCTCTTGGTAATCTTCTTCCACATCAGTCCAATAGCTCACTCCCTTCCAATGCTTGTTGAAGGCTTTATGGTGTGCGATTAATTTAGCATCGGCCTTTCGTTGCATTCTAAGCTTCACCGCATCTGAATTAACCTTTTTAGAAGCCATGGATGGATGTCCTTTAGAAATGCGAGGACCACGATGTCTCAATTTCGCATTGGTCAGTCCGATTTTTTTTCGAGCGAAGTAACGAGTCACTTCGTCGTCGGCAACTTGACCGTCAGAAGAGCACCCTACCTTGGTGGTTGACCGGGTCATTCTTCTCCTCTTTTCAGGTGGCGAGGAACCACCTTTAAGATCAGCATTTGTGATTTATTTTTTGTTGCCTTCGTCGAACCATCCGGATTAAAAGCCAGGCGTTCCAACCTGACGGTCACTTTCCGCAAATTGAACGCTGACTTAGCTTTAACCGGAGGTTCTTCGTTGGCAGTCTCTTTTTCTTTTTCGGCAATTGGTTCCTCCTCACCAGCCGGCCCCTGATCAAGAACCGGCTCCCTTTCAGGCGCCAGCTCCTGGCCAGGCTCCTCAACCGGCTCCTCGGCGGCAACCGATTCCTCTACATTATTTTGAGCCTCATCTCCGATATCAGTATCGATGGACGGCTCTTTATTCCCAGCTTCTCGTTCCTTTGCCTCTTTTAATTGCTGCCTTTTTAATACAGCAGCGGCGGCGGCATTCTTGGCTGAATTTTTCACCGCTCTCGACTTTGCATATCTTACGTCTCTCTTTTTATTTTTCGCCATTTTTATCAATCTGAAAATACAGAATAAAAAAAAAGGCACGATTAGTCTTTGTGAATTCGCCAAAAGGATATCGAATTGCCTTACGTCCTAAGCCTTATATGACGGTCTTATTCTATCATGCAGGGGGAAAGCATGCACATGCAGGAGTAACCGGGGCTGATTCTTATCCAGCGCCTTTCACCGCTTTTCGGAGTTTCCTCACGAGACAGCAGTAATCAACGCACGGATAAGAAAGTACAAGAGGCTTTGTGTAAAATGTAATTACACGGGCACTAATAGCGCCTCGAAGACTTCAAAATCAATTCAAAAGAACCGTTGGACGGAAAGAAGTTTTGCTACGGAGGAAATGAAACTACAACTAACGCCGAACCGGACAACTTCCCATTCTGCGTCTTCGTTCCATTCCCCAAAGCTCCCCGTCGATACCAAAGTTTTTGCGTCGAAGCTACTAAAGAGAGTTCGCGCTTTCTTTTCGCCTCTTTCGCCTTCCCTTCGATATCTATCCAACCACCGGCTTCAAATTCACTTGAACCCTTTTTTTGTATTTGAGGCATCGCGGACACTTAAGTCGCGCGGCATCCAGATAGGTATGAAAATAAATAAGGAGCGTAGGGCGGAAAGGAGCTCAGCTACGGAGGAATGAAACTAAAACTAACGCCGAACCGGACAACTTCCCATTCTGCGTCTTCGTTCCATTCCACAAAGCTCCCCGTCGATACCAAAGTTTTAGCGTCGAAGCTACTAAAGAAATTTTGCGCTCTCTCTTCGCCTCTTTCGTCTTCCCTTTGATTTCTATCCAACCACCGGCTTCAAATTCACTTGAACCTTTTTTTTTAATTTGTATTTGAGGCATCGCGGACACTTAAGTCGCGCGGCACCCAGATAGGAATAAAAATAAATAAGGAGCGTCGGGCGGAAAGGAGCTTTGCCACGGAGGAAATGAAACTACAACCAACGCTGAACCGGACACTCCCAATTCTTTGTCTTCGTTCCATTCCACAAAGCTCCCCGTCGATACCAAAGTTTTTGCGTCGAAGCTACTAAAGAAAGTTAGCGCTTTCTCTTCGCCTTTTTCGCCTTCCCTTCGATAAATATTCAACCACCAGCTTCAAATTCACTTGAACCCTTTTTTTTTTGTATTTTAGGCATCGCGGACACTTAAGTCGCGCGGCATCCAGATAGGAATAAAAATAAATAAGGAGCGTCGGGCGGAAAGGAGCTTTGCCACGGAGGAAATGAAACTACAACCAACGCTGAACCGGACACTCCCAATTCTTTGTCTTCGTTCCGTTCCACAAAGCTCCCCGTCGATACCAAAGTTTTTGCGTCGAAGCTAGTAAAGAAAGTTAGCGCTTTCTCTTCGCCTCTTTCGCTTTCCCTTCGACATCTATCCTACCACCGGCTTCAAATTCACTTGCACCTTTTTCTATTTCTATTTGAGGAGTCGCGGACACTTAAGTCGCGCGGCACCCAGATCTCTAATTCCCAGGGGAATTAGGGGCTTTGATACATTGCATCCGCCTGCAGGGACATATCTGGCGGAGACTTAAAAGTCCCGACGGTTCGCGATCAAAGGTTCTCGTGTAGACTTCGATCGGAGCCGCCTGACGTGCCAGAAATGTCCCTACACCAAAACCTCGTAAAACACGAGAATGGCTCGTACGAATCGTTTGAAACTCTTACCCTCGATCTACCGTTGGACGATTGACATATGTTGAAAAGGCGATTCAATTTTGTGGGTATATCATTGAGAAAACAGCTTAAGTGTGAGGCACTTCGTCTGATTTTAATTTCTCTTGTCTGCCTACTGAAAAGCCGTAAATTTTTTTGTGTCGACGGTAGATAAAGGGTTAAAGTACCCAAATTTGCATATAGCTCTATGGAGCGTTCCCAAACTTAGGGCTCAAGTTAAAAGTTAACCTTCCCTTAATTGCAAAAATCTGAAAAAAATCAGCATATTCCTACATACTATGGCTACAACCAAAAAAAAATTCGTCGCGTTCCAACGAAAATTAGATTCTTGGGAACGCCGAGAAAAACGCCTTTTTCCATAAGGTTTTCTCGCGCGTTCCCAAACTTTGGGTAGTCACTGTATGTGCGTTGCGTAACAAAACAAGATGGACATTTAAACAGTGGTCAGTTCTGAAATCGGATGAGTATTGAGACAGATACTCGTGGTGCAAAGCTGACTATCAGAGAGAGCTGCGCCGTGCAAAAAGTCGAGCGTGGCAGAAAATGTGCTCGACCAATCCGTCTGGCCCTGAACTATTCTCAACCCTTAAACTTTACTCCGGCAATTCTAATAGCATTGCTCTGCCACCCACAATCACTATCAATAGTGAGTCAATCTCGGAACCCGGTGCAGTTATTGACAGCTGTGCTAATCATTTTTTTTAAGTGAACCACCATCTCAACCAAGTCACACTTTAGTGTCCAATTTTGTTTCTAGTGCGATTCTGGGTCAGTCCGGACAAGCTCCTCCTCCAGTTACGTCATGGGAAGTTTCAGGGGCGATTGATTCTTTGAACCCTAAGGCCACCCCTGGCCATGATGGTCTGTCCATGGTGATTGTTAAAGAATGTTACCCGGTAATCAAGCTGCACCTATTATTTATATTGAATGCATGTTTACCTCCAGTATTTTCCTGGCAGCTGGAAAACTGCCAAGGTGGTTATCATTGGAAAGCCTAACAAGATCATTACATCATCCTTAACAGCTTTCGTCCAATCAATCTTGTCAATAACCTGGCAAAAATTATAGAAAAAGTTTTTCTGTCGCGACTTCAGTGGCACTCCAGTCGCTTAGTTTTCACCGTACTTTTTTTAAATCATTTTCTGAAAACAACAACAATAAGAATGGGGGGCAACAGCCGCTTGAAAAAATAAATCTGGATTTTTCATAGTTTTTGACCTTGTTGGTTTTTTAATTGGGGGCGTTAAATATTAGCCGCAGGTGATTGATTGTTTTTTTATTTTAGTACTGTTTAGATTTTTAAACACAGCAACAAACAAAAAACAAGTAGACTTTAAATATATTAGGCCGTGAATAATGCATTTGCTCTTACGACTAAAATATCTTCAAGGATCGATTCAGTTAAGTTCGAGCGGTAAACCGACAAAATGAATTTCAGACCGGAAAACAGCCGTTCAACACTCACTTGTGTGCAAGGCACTGCAAGGGCAACCTAAACTTATTTACGCGTTAGTTTTGGATGAAAATAGAAACAAATATCTTATTATTTAAAAATTTAACCTTAGCCAACACATAAAGCTGATGTTTCAACAAGCGATTGTCCTCCCAGTATTTTAGAACATCAGTTGAGCGGTCAACAAGTTTGTCTTTCACGAAATCGTGAATCATTTTTTCAATAACGGATTCATTTTCATTAGCAGTGCTTCTCTCACGTCGTTCTGCTTCTTTCTCCAAAAGCATCTCTTGAAGCTCGTCATTCTCTAAAGCTGCCCCGGTTTCAATCGGCTGAAGGTTCGGTTGAGGTAACCTGGCGGACGTATTAGTTGAAGGTTCGCTTCGGTTAGATTCAATTAAACGCCACAGCTTTAGTAAATGTTCCCGGGCTGCTTTTAACTGATCAGCTTCGAGCATGACATTATATCTAAACAAAATATGGTGGCTGATGAGCGATAAAAAAAATTAAAAAAAAATTGTTTACCTCGGATCAAGATAAAGAGCTGCCAACACAACTTCGCTGGTTAAAAGGACTGCCAACCTCTTTTTCATGTGCTTTAGTAAATTTTTAGCAAAACTCGAGTTGAATTTAGAAATTTCTAGTTGACACTTGAGCCACGAACCATAAAAATCCCCGATTGTGAGTTGCTCTGATTGCAAAACGGTAGTCAAGATACGAGCCGGTTTTAATATTTTTATAATATCTTCAATTCTTGACCAATCCTGTTCTGTGAGTTTAAGGTTTTGGTTTTTACCCTCATTTGTCAGTTCAGCAATAAATTCCTTCAACTCAATAAGCCTTTCTAACATCAAACATGTTGAACACCAACGAGTGAGGCAGTCGATTATTGGCTTCTTTTGACCTGCCAGCCTTATTGCTGCCATAAACGTTTGACTCCTTAAGGTCTTGCAAACAGCTCTTGCCTTGGCAATAACTGCTATACCAGGCTCAGCCAATGCGTCAAGAATAGCGAGCTGAAGAGTGTGGGCAGCACAGCGCACACCTTGCAACATATTTTGCAATTCCGCACTCTCCTCTCCTCCTTCATCGCTCACATTTTGTCCCTCTTCCATTCGACGAATTAATTCTTCTTCAAGCAAGCGGTCATTATAATCACTGTCTTCTTCTTCGTCACTCTCTGCTGAATCAGTTTGAGCCAAAATACGACTGGCTTTTAACATATTGGCACCGTTATCGGTTGTTAGACTATACACTTGCCACAACTTTATCCCAAAAACACCGAAAACGTCCAGCAAATTTTGTTTAAAGTTTACAGCAGTGTGACTTTGTTTCATCTCTATGATTGCTAGAGTGTAGAGCTGAATTTTTCCTTTCTTGTTAAACTGGAGATTTATGCCTAAAAGAGCTCGGTCCAAGCGAGTCGCACAATCCATTTTAACAGAAACAAATCGATTTTTCACATCCTTTTTAATCTTGTCGCGTATTTCCTTAGCTTTTCCTTCCACCTTGTCGCGAATATTTTCTGGGCTAATAGTAAAAGTTCCCCCAAAACCCTTAAGGATAGGATCTAGAATTTTTCGAAAGCCCGAATCACTAAGCGCTTTAAAGGGTCTCCCATTAACAGTTACCATCTCTACACACGCGTCTACAACTTGCCTTTCAGTAATTTCTATTGACAACCGACGCTTCTTCGTAGGAGGCTGCAATGACGAGTTAGACGAACCATTGGCTTCAAGACTATTGCTGGCAGATGCTAGCGAATTGTTGAAAGTGACATCACGATTCTCTTCAGAACTCTCGGAATCAGCTTTGGTATTACTTAAGTGTTCTATTAATTGAAACTGCTCTCTGTGTTTTGCCTTCAAATGAGCTCGTAAATTTCCGGCATGATAAGAAGTACGCCCGGGCTTTTTACAACCAGGAACTAAACACACAATATCCTTTTCTGCACGTTTTTCAAAAAACTTAAACACGGGATTTTCTTTAGGAGATGACATTACAAGACTCAAACGTTTTTACTAACTTCTCTTAACCGCAAGAATACAGAGAATGTGAACTGAAAACACAGAGCTAACAGAATGTCTAACCTATTTTAAAAGCCAGAGCGTAGCAGAAATTTAGTGGGTGGTTTTCGGGACAATGAACAATACAGCAAACAACTCGCTGTTTTATTTTACCGATGGTCAAAGCTTTTCGTGGGGCGTGGTTTTTTTTTATTTTTATTTTTCAAAAGAAGGAACTATTGTTCAACCATTGAATTTTTAAAACGAAGTCTGGCAACAAAATTGATTCAATTTTAGAAAAAAACCAAAAAAAAACAAAGTTTTGGTTTTTTTTCTAAGCGATACGACTCACTGACTCCAGTCATCTTAGGTGGATTAGTGTGAATCAGCATGGTTTTTTGCCAGGAAAATCTACTGAGTCTTCTGGTCATGCTCTTATATCCTTTATTGAAAAAGCGCGTGATGCTAAATAAGTCACAGCAGTCGTTTTCCTCGACATCAAGAGCGCATTTGATGCGGCGTGGCATCACGCCATACTTTTTTCCATGATCAAAAGAGGCTGTCCATTGTATCTTGTCCGGCTTGTCCCTTGTTTTTTGTCATGTCGGACCGCTATATTGTCGCATAATGGCTCCATCAAGGCTCACACTGTTAACCTAGGTTGTCCGCAGGGAGGAGTTCTTTCCCCGTTTCTCTGGGTTATCCTCATTGGTGACGTCCTCAGGCTTTCGTTTCCGTTCCTTCACATCATTTCTGGCTATGCTGATGACTTGAACATCGCCTCCTCTCACAAGATTCCTGAGGTAGCCACGCACACCAACTGATGTGCAATGCAATTTCTTTATGTTGTTCTCAGTCAAAGATGAGCCTCGATGCTCTCAAAACTGTCCTATTGCTTTCCAAAAACAGTGCCCAACTGCATCCCACCTTAGCATCTCAATCAAAGACAGGCTCTTCCCTAGCAAGACAGGTTTTCTAATATCGAAAAAAGATTGATACGGGGTTGTAGATCTCGTTACGCTGATCATTTTTAACATATGGTTTAGGGTGTGCAAATGAGCGGAAGTGCCCGTAAAACGCGTTCAAAGTTTTGAGTTTTACGGAGCTGACGCGCAGCCCAAGCCGGCCAGAAAGGGGGGTCGAGCGGAGGGGACTGCGCGCACCCTTGGGAGAGGGGTGAGTGAAAGGGGGATTTACCTGGGCCATACTATACGAGCCCATGTTTCCCCTTTGCCACCATATCACCGGTGGTCTAATGGTCATAATCCCGGGCTGTAATGCCAAAGGTTCGAGGTTCGAATCTCGGACAAGTCGAATCAGAAAATTGAAATGTTTGAAATATTTAAATTATGAAATTTTATTAAGACAACTGCACCAGTCACTTGTATATCATGCTGTCACATGTTGCACTACATTAGTCAAGGTCTTAGTTAATCGATGGCTCATGTTAATACGGCTCATGCATTCCCTTTGCATACATGTCAACGGCAGTCTAATGGTCAGCAATCCGGCCTGCCATGCCAAAGGAACGAGGTTCGATACTCGGTTAAGTCATTAGTAATTAGAAAACTAAATTTAAAAACTAAAATTTTGACAAATTTAACTTAAAAAAACTCACTTAAAAAGCATCCGGAGGTAATGGAAGTGGAAGATACCTATCTTCCACTAACTCCGGAAGATTTTCAAGTTAAATTTTTCCAAAATTGAACTTCGTTTTCCGACCGACTTGACCAAGATTCGAAACTCGGGCCTTTGGCATGTCAACCCGGGTCGCTGACCAATAGACTACCGTTGACATGAGCCGAAAAGGAAAGCATGAGCCGTAAAGTAGCTAGCCGTCAATAAGCTTAAGACATTGACTTATTCAATGCAACATGTGATCGCATGATAGAGCAGTGACAGGTGCTATGGTCTTTTAAAAATTTAAAAATCCTATTTATCAAATTAATTGTACTTTATTTTTCGACTTGGCCGAGATTCGAACCTCGGTCCTTCGACATATCAGACCGGGATGCTGACCATTAGACCACCGGTGATATGGGAGCCAAAGGGAAAACATTGTCTGGTATAGTATGGCCCAGGTATACCCCCCTTCACTGACCCCTCTCCCATGGGTACACGCCACCCCCCGCTCGACCCCCCTTTCTGGCCGGCTTGGGCTGCGCGTCAGCTCCGTAAAACTCAAAACTTTGAACGCGTTTTACGGGCACTTCCGCTCATTTGCACACCCTAAACCCTATATTAAAAATGATCAGCGTAAAAAGATCTACAACCCTGTATCAATCGTTTTTCGATATTAGAAAACCTGTCTTGCTAGGGAAGAGCCGACTGATTTGCTCTCACTTCAACGCTAAATCTGTGGCTGCAAGGAAAGTGTTTTTGTTGTTAAGTTGCCCGTGCGCCTCTTGGGGCTTGGACAGGAAACGTATTAAGTTCCTCTACCTCACTGCCAGCATCGAACCAATCTTGCTCTATGGCTGCTCTGTTTGGGCCCAACTTCTCAACTCAAAAGCAGGGATCAAGAAAGCCAGATCCAGCCAGCGCATCTCACAGCCACAATTGCATGGTGCATTCAAAACGGTGTTGACCGAGGCCCTCCTTTTTTTAAATGCAGCAATCCCTATTGAATTAAGGGTAGCAGAAATCCCCTCGGCGGGATTCAGAGCCAGCTTAAACGAGTTCTCGTCCGCCTCTCTCAAATGGCTTTACAAATTCTTTCCCTGTGTCGTCACTCAAAATAGAATTCACCCTGCTAGCCATTTAACGGCGTCAACATGCCAAAGGACATGAACAACATGAAGAATTCTGCATCTTTTGGCACCAAGAAAAAGACTTTAGCTTGATATTTAGTATTTTTTGTATATGTTTTAAAAAGCCTTATTTAACACGGCGCATATGAGGGAAAACGGGTGTACCTAATAAAGTGAACGATACCGTAGCACACTGGGGGTTAATCCTACGACAATTTTGTGTGTGTAAAAAATGTAGATCGTCATTAGATCTACTCAGGAAAAAAAGAAAAAAAATCTAGCCCAAGCCGTTCGGGTAGTATTTGCACTTTTTCTGAGACACGTAGTGCCATTAGAATGCACTGAAAAAAAGGGGGTGTATCTAATAGCTTGGTGGGTACTGTATATATAATTTATATAGTCTATACAGTATATTTAAAAACAAAATGGACTCTAATTAATAATTTAACACGTCCAGTATTTATTTATTTTGATTGTATAAAAAATTTACATAAAAAGTCGTTAATTTCTTCAAGATTAAGATGCAATAACGTTATAATTACCCGAAGGGTTACTGGTCAAAGTTTCGTTTGCAGTATGGTTTACATTGGTATGGTTTTTACATGGGCACCCTCAGTTCTCGTAACACTACACAGATGGCTTTTTGCAGTTCTCGTAACACTACAAAGATGGCTTTTTGCAGTTATCGTAACACTATATAGATGGATGCACTAGTTTTTGGCAATTATTGATTGCAATCAACAATTTAATTGCATTTCAATGGCAGTAATCGGTAGCTTACAATCTATTTTGAAAATTTGGCTGCAATCGATTCAGGCGTTTGATCAAACGGAGTTCTTGTTACTTTTTGACAGAATTTCAATAGCTGTTACAGCAGAGGATAATACAGAGACATGTGATAGCTGACAGGGATATAAACGTAACGTGACAATCGACTTGAAGCCCGTATGATAAAATAAAATTGATAGTCAAAGTAGTAGTCTACTGTGTTCTCTGTCGGTTATAGTTCAAAACGAGTGTTATTATTTCGTAATCACCAACTATAGCGACTATAGCTGTTGGAGTAATATTGTACGATAGAATATAAGTCACTGTATGTTATCATTTAAACGCTATCAATCTCCAGTAAAAGAAGTGCTGATAGGTAGTTACTTACATTTAATTTTAACAAGATCCGGTGTGACGTGGGGTGGCGGGGCGAAGCCTCCGCCGCACCAAAGTCACGCCTTACCCTTACGCCGCGCCATATCATATTGAGTTTTTTGGAATTTAATTTTTATTTAATGTTTGGATAGAAACATGCGGAAAAATGCTTTTCATCTCTTTCTCGATTTCTGCGTATTACATTCTTCCGGAAACTAAGGGCATAACATTTTTTTTAAATATTATTTATTACTCTTAATAATACCTTTATAACAGAATGTTATTATTATTCTATAACTATTCTATAGCTGCCTTTATAAAACTATACCAATACTACTATACCAACTAGTATACCCTTAACATTCCCTTCGGGTACCTTGCGGCGTACGTTCGCTGCCTACAGTAACATAGAGTACACGACAATGCGTACAAGATTTAGACTATTTTTGTTGTCGTCTGCTGGCTCTAAATCGTGTACCAAGGTCCATAAGCCCCTCTCCCTATGTGGAGGAGTTGAGCAAATACACGGTAGATGACACGATATAGACAGTATGCGTACACAGTGATGCGAACACGATATAGACTGGTCCCTATCCTCTGATATACTGTCAATACATTCGGGCAGTACTGTCAAGAGTTGCTACCAGTTTAAAAAAACCTCCTGTTACAGAAAGTCGGTTTATAAGTAGAACAGAACAAAAAACATTTAATTAATTGCATGTACAGGGAAAAAATTTTTAACAAACTTGAAAACTTTGAGCACTAGTTAAAAACACAATAAGTAGACTATGGTAGTATGGTACCATACAAACCTTTTGATTAGAACTCATGCGGTTTAGAACTCCAAGATTCATTTACAGACATAACTCTAACTTCCACTACAAAAAAATTATAGCCACTGCCCTGAAGTCGCATAAATTCACGAACTTTATTAATCCTTCAAAATCACTGTCAGTTGTTAGTCGTAGACGCCAAACCAAACGTTTTACACCACTTCCATTATCCTTCCCCCATCTAACGAGTTGGGAATACCGAACGCCAGATGGCGAAGTTGAAGCCTCGATTTTTCTTCTGATTGGCTCTTGCCCGTGGAAAGGATAGGGAATTTTTCAGATCCCCTCGCCTTCATAGACCAGAAAAACCCCGTTTAAATTTCCAACAACGTATAATGGAAAAAAATGATTAATTGCGTTATTTAAGAAGCATTATTTTCACAGTCAACTGAATATAATTAAATAAGGAAAAGGAACAAATACGTATGCTGCATACACATTCCACAGATTCAACATTAATGTACACCTTACATTAGTGTAGAAAAAATACGAATTCGCGCATTTTTAGTAGGGGAGAGTGGGGAGATCTGGCTCACGGGTCGGTTGGCTCAATTGATTTCTTTATGTGTTAGAATTACAATAAAATATTGAAAATCAGGAGATGTAGATATTAGTAAGGCGCATCTTAAAACCAAATTTCATGGTAATACGACGAACAGTTGAGGAATGAAAAATAAAATAAATTTTTCGTCTTAAAATTGGGTCGTCCTACCTTGACTTTCGAATCAAATATCGGCTTTCCCGATTACTTTAAAATTATAAAAGAATATGGAAAATATTCTTCGTTATATCCTCTTTAAACCTGTTTAGTTTGTTTTATATTTACAATAGTTTAAGTAAGAGATATTCAAAAATATACAAAGACCCCTTTCTTGTGATGGCGTCGGCCACACAGCGCCGGGGCTTTTTGGCTTACATTTGAAAATTGCATATAATAGCAGTAAAATTATTTGTGTTCCACTTTTTTCGTGTTCTTAGTCAACTACCACACTTATTTCACCTTTTTTATTGATATTTCGTTGGTGGGTTGCATTATTGGGTATTTTTTTTTATTTTGAATTTCTACTGTCAGTCAACGGTTTTTCCGTAAGAAATACAGGAGCCAAGAGACCCCGGCGGTGTGAGCAAGTATCTGGGGCGGGTTTGCTCTCTTTTTTTAATCGGCAATAACCTAGTCTTTATTTATTTAGATCGGATTTAAAAAAATCACCATTTAAAATAGAAATTATTTTATATTTTTAAGATTTGGTTGATCTAAATACGTTCGAAAATAAGGGAATGGGAGGTAAGAGAAAATTAAAGTGAGCCAGTATCCCCACTCTCCCCTAATTCAAAATTAAAATAAAACTGAGTTTTTGCCCATTTAAGGAATAGTATCAGTGACAGAAAACTTTGAACTAAAACCACACAAACGATGAAAAAGATGCACATGTGTTGCGAAAATTGGTAGAATCTTCGCTGTAGAGAGCCTCGAGAGAGCATTCTAGGACTAGTCCTGTGAAGTAGGGGAGAACGGGGTCATCTTGGACAAAATTTTTATTTTTCAATTATTTCTTTTTGTATTTTTTTTTTATGAAATATTTTTGACATGCATTGTAAAGTATCCTCTTGTCTACCTACCCTATTTTTTATTTATTTTTCCGTTTGAAAATAAAGGAGTTGTAACAGGTTTTACAAAGTCAATTTTTTGTACCTAGGCTATGTATGAGATTGGACAGTGCTAGTTAAAGGCAGGTTAAAGGCACAATGATCCATGACAAAAAATTTTAAAAAATATTTTCGAATTCTCCGTTCATTCTTCATAGTCATCCACGCTAAAATGGATAAAGTCGTGTTAAAAACTTAAGAGTTATGAGTGTTTTTGAAAAGAGGGAGGTAGATTGGACATTTTATAGAAATTCGGGCCCTAAGGCTACTAAGCTAATAGTTAGCGTTGTCCAAATACACCCCCTAATATGCTGTTCAATCCAACCCTACGCTTTTTTGTATTTTTCTTATATCTTTTGATATACTCGACATTAAAATGAAATTTTTGCGGTAAACATAAAGGAATGAATACTCTAGTTAAATCTGTAATTAGCTTATTAATGTGTTATTTTTATGTAATTTTATTGCTATTGAAATGGGGAAAAAATTAGGCCTACATCAAACACACCCATTATTTTTATTTTGTGATAAAATCCAAAATATCCACCCGATCTCAATAAAAAGTTGATCCATGATGTAAAACTCTAAATTCTAGTCTATATAAAAAATGAAAAAATAAAATTTTCTCTTATGAACTGAGGGAATTATACATTTGTTCAATATAACCCGTGTCCAAGTTGACTCCGTTCTCCCCTATAAGAAGAAACTGTGTTTCAAAATAAGTCAACCGAACGTACTGGACATAAAACTGATTGAATAATTAAAAAGTGTGCTGGAAAATCCGTGGTTAGTTTATAAAAAGTTTTTAAACCAACAAGGAATTCCGGATATTTAGGAGGAGAAATTTTTTTTAAACTTTAGATGCTTCAGCGTATTTACTGGCTGGTGTGTTTCATTGTATCCTTTTGTAAAATAATAGAAAACTATTATTACCTACAGCTACAGAGCTACATATAAGTATGAAACAGAATCAAAGGCCTGCTTATATTGTGTAGCAATTATGACTATGTTGACTATAAGTCTGCATCACAGTCAACCGTTTTGGGCTTGTGTTTATACAACTCCTGGAACGTGGGGCTCTCGATGCTATGGGTTCTTGTTTTTCCGCTGAGCTTCATCCGTTTACTCGCATTTACCGCTCAGTCTACGAGTCTAATTTTAGACCAGTGGCAGTAGCTCTGCATGGGCGGTGTCTCTTTACGGGTTGTTGCATCGCAGAATTACTAACGTTAGATTATAACCTATTTTAAATCATTTGATAGAAAATTATTACAATTAGGGAAAATTCAAAAAATAAAAACATCGGATGTATGTTTGTTTGCAATAAATTTATGCAGTAGCTATTAATGTATTTACGCATCTTTTTAAATTGTTATGTTAATGCATGAAAGCAGTATGGTTGTTTTCGTAAATTTTGTGTTCCTTTATTTAATTCGGGTTTTCGGTATGATAAGAGTATAATATTAGGTAACCACAATTTTTTCATTTTAATTTGCAAAATCAATCTCTTTCCTTCACTTAGCATAGGTTTTACATGGCTTATAGAATAAATGAAATCATTCCCTTTCACCAAATTTGCCTATTCAGTAAAAAGGAATCTCAGGGTCAGTGCTTATAATAGACAAACAATTAAGTCACCTTCTGTGACGGCAAAGGTCGAATTACCGAAAAATCTTTGACAAGAGGTGATCAGTTAATAATGTGTTGATCAATATCCTATGTGATGTGAAAGAAAGAAAAAAAAGGGAAATTTGGATGACGATATGCTAGAGATGCTCGTGGTGGGAGGAGAAGGGTGGGTTGTTCTCGTTCATGGCTATAAAAGGAACGGCCAAGTTTTCTGAGGTGTACGCTGCCCAGAAACTGCTCTAACAGTCGGTAATTCGAGCTACGTTCAATGCTGAAAGGTCTCTCGCTTCTGAAGCCATCCCTACTTTGGACAGCCGATCTCTCCGCCCCTCTGATCTGTTGTGGACGGACTTGCGCAGTGCCGGCCCGTTCCTGTAGCGCCAGTAATACTTGCCGACCGGACTGTTTCTGCCTCACCAGTCGCCCGACAGTCTTTTGCGAAGGAGTTCTACCGCTTCTTGTGCTCATCATCGACCGGACCTACTCGGCTAATTGACATCACACCTTCAAAAGTTCGTTCGACGTGCTACACGAAATGTCGGGAACCGTCTCGAAATCTTCGACAACCACCAAATCGTCTAAATATGTCTACCGCTCAACCGGCGGAGCTGGAACCGATGTCACCATCGAGTACTCCACTGATATGTCCGCTTTGTCTCGTCTTGAGGTGTTCATTTCCTGCCATTTTTCTTTTTAGATTGTAACCATCAAATAACACCCAAACAAACACTAATTCATTCTTCGACGTGCGACTTCATGCGTGATTCCATCCGATTATTTAAATCTGAAAATTTGCCCAATTGTTCGTCGATGTATTAAATGTTGAATTTCTCTGAATTTAAATAATTCATTTTCAGAATTTAATTTAATTTTTGTAGGACAAAATCCGTCTTGTCCAAGAGGATCTAGAGACAGAGCGTGAGCTTAGACAGAGAGTAAGTACAATTTTTTTATTCATAGCCAAAGTGGACTAAACTATTACCTACTATAAAACTGTAATACATTAAGAGAATTCTTGCTTCTGCTTTAATTCCAACAATATTTTTCTTGAATATCGAAGAAAATGATGTTTTTCTTATGAGTATTTGAGCTTGGATATAAATAGCTTAGCGCTTGGACCATGAAATGTTTGGCCCAGAAGCCAAGAATTTTCAGTTTTAGCATTGCTACACAAAATAAGAAAAATAAACCCGAGAATTTCTGTTAGTCGGCAGTATTCGGTGTCCGTAATACAAATTAATTTTAATTCGATCTCAGGTTGAACGAGACAAGGCCGATTTGAGTGTTATGGTCATTCAGCTGCAAGAGCGTCTTGAAGAAGCCGAAGGAGGAGCTGGAAACCAGGTATATGACTTTCTGGACATGTTTGCACAATCCATTTGCCTTGGCGATTTTCAGTCATTTGAAAGATTCGCAACGGCATTTGTTTACCGTAATGTTTGTTGTATAGTCTAGTTTAAAAAAGTTACAAATTCTGCAAGAAACAGTCAGTGGCACACGGAAAATGCATACATAATAAACTCTTCCAAAATCAGTCAATTAATTTTCAGTGTGAAAATATTAACGAATCTTTCCATTTTCAGTTGGAAATCAACAAGAAACGTGACGCCGAGTTGGCTAAACTGCGAAAACTGCTGGAAGATGTCCATCTCGAATCTGAGGAGACGGCCCACATGCTCCGCAAGAAACACCAAGAAGCCGTTGTCGATCTTCAGGATCAATTGGAATTATTGGCTAAAGCGAAATCAAAGTAAACCACTCATAACACTTCATTTCCTAAACGCCATTTAGTTATGTATAATTATTTAGTTAAAAAAATACCCAGCGAAACTTATTTGTGGTACTGTTTCATATATTCGAGGATAAAAGTGTGACATGTAGATTTTAAGTTGCGAATTGACTGCTAATACTTACCTAAGTGATACATACCTTGCAAGTCTAAACTGTTTTTAGAATACAGAAGAGCAGGAATCCTTTGAGAAGGAGAAATGAGAAAAGAAGGGTTCTGAAAATAATGCGTAGCAACCGATCCTATTTTTACACTGCCACGTCAACCCTCGTGATCTAAAGCACTCCAGCTGTTCCAGTACGTTCAGGAGAGATACCCTTAGAGACCTTGTCGTCTCTTTTACCCGCGCTTCTCCACAGTATTTTTTTTTTCTTTCTTATTTTTTTTTTTCAACAACAAATCTATTAAATTAAAATGCGCTAGCTGTTGAAACGTCCAATAACATTTGGTTTCTTAAAGAAACTATTGCAGTCTATATTTGTAAGGATTTGAAAGGTTTAAAGTAGTGATGGAACTCTTGAGTCTAGACTGTTCTTATTCTTGAAAAGGTTCCACTGTAGTGAGAACACATCCGCATTTGTGGATCTCAATGCTTTTCGTTAAGAAATTTGAATGAATTGGCGGAACTCAATCTTTAAAAAAAAAAATAAAAATTACTTTTTTGGAAAGGGATATCACTTTTATGCAGAAGCGGGAAGGGGAGTGGAAGGGGTGTGGCTCAGATTTGAAATGGTCGTTTGCACAAGCGTGCATCTACATTTTTTGTTTGTTGAGGAGTTGGGTTTGACTTACTCACAACATGGCCACTTGTCACGCCTAGATAGGAATTTCTTACGGTTCTCATTGCTCCGAGATGCCCGGAGCAGCTATGCACTGCAGAATAATGTTGCGTCCCTCATATTTGCTAGTAAATATTAGCGAGATGTTAACTTCAATCTGATCGCAAGTAACGATTAAATTACATAAAACTGATTCAATTTTCCTTCTCATTCAGGGCTGAGAAAGAGAAGTCAAAGTTCCAGCAGGAGCTGTTCGAGCTCATGTCTCAAGTTGAGTCAGCCAACAAAGATAGAGTAAGATCTCATTACAGATTGTTGAACAGGACGGTCTAGTTATTCTTAAATCATTGTTTATTTTTCTAGGCCACGTACGTCAAGCAAGTAGAAAAGTTGGAATTGCACGTTCATGAGTACACCCTCAAAGTGGAAGAGCTCAACAGAACTATTATCGACATCAGCAGCCACAAAACTCGTTTGTCCACTGTAAGACTACGACTAACAAGATTTACAATTTGTTAAAGGAAAATTATCACAAAATCTTTATTTGGCCAACAGGAAAACATTGAACTGACCAAGGAAGTTCAAGAGCTGAAAGTCAGCTACGAAAATATCAGCTATTTGAAGAACCAAATCAGCTCTCAGTTCGAAGATCTTCGTCGTCGCTTTGAAGACGAAGAACGCGTAAGAATTTCAACTTCAAATCTCCAGGTCACGGCACTAAAAAAAAATTCATTATTTTTTTCTTGTAGCGTCGTTCCACTTTGGAAGGTAGTTTGCACTCGGTCGAAATTGAGCTGGAGTCGGTCCGCGTTCAGCTGGAAGAGGAAGCGGAAGCTCGTTTGGATTTGGAACGTCAGCTCTCCAAAGCCAACCAGGATTGTCTGTCGTGGAAATCCAAGTACGATCATGCCTGCACTTCTCACACTGAAGAGATCGAAGAAATCAGGTAGGACGTCTATATTTTTTCCCCCGATTTGATGAAAACAGTTCGTGATGCATTTCCTGTTGTCTGTTAGGCGCAAATTTCACATCCGGGTGACTGAACTGGAAGAACAGATCAGCGCTTTGATCTCCAAATGCTCAGGTTTGGAGAAGATCAAGTCGCGTCTGCAGAGCGAGGTAGAGGTTCTCATCATCGATTTGGAGAAGGTAATACATCTAAATACTCAAGAAAAAAGAAGTAGCTACCTATTTTATAATTGAAACTTGATCAATTCAGGCTAATACCACCGCTCGGGAGATGCAGAAGCGCAGCGAGCAACTGGAGCGCATCAACATTGAATTTAAATCCAAGTTGGATGAGCTGACTGCTCTGTACGACGCTTCCCAGAGAGACAACCGCAACAAGGCGACAGAGATTTCCCGTTTGACTCACGAACTGGACAAAACTCGCGAACAGAAAGATCAGCTCACTCGCGAAAACAAGAAATTGGGCGGTAAATTCATATTTTTCGAGTTTCACTTGTTATTTTCATCCAATATTCCCTTTACTAGATGAGAACGCTGAGCTGAAGAGCCAGTACTCTGAACTCAACCGCAGATTCCATGAATTAGAAATTGAATATCGCCGTCTAGAAAACGAACGTGAAGAGTTGGCTGCCGCATACAAAGAATCAGAGGCTGTACGTACACCGACATCAAATAAATTGGATAATTTGATTAGCAATTCATTCTTTTGTAACATTCAGGCTCGCAAAGGCGAAGAACAACGCTCTCAACGCATGGCAGCTGAGATGAACCAATACCGTCACGACATGGAGCGCCGACTTACCGATAAGGAGGAAGAGCTCGAATCTATCAAGTAATTACATCAGTTTTGGCGCTAACGTAATTCCATTTCAGCCACTCATTCACTCCCAAACGATTTTGAAAGGAAGCAAATGTCTATCGAAATCGACCAGTTGAACTCTCGTCTTGTCGACGCGGAAACCAAGTTGAAAACCGAAATCCAGCGCATCCGGAAGAAGATGATGATCACAATCACCGAGTTGGAAATGACATTGGACGTTGCCAACAAAAACAACATCGATCTTCAAAAGACCATCAAGAAGCAATCCCTGCAACTTACCGTAAATTCTTAGGCAGCACCATCCAAATCCGGTTATTTCATATTATCGGTTCTCTGGTTTAACTTGACAGGAACTTCAATCAATGTACGAGGAGACCCAGCGTCAATTGCAAATCACCATGGATCAGTACGGCGTGGCTCAACGTCGCCTGCAAGCTATGCAACAAGAACTGGAAGAGATGCGCGCCAACATGGAAGCTGTACGACAAATTCAATTAAAATGAAAACTATTTTTCCAGGCTAAAACATTCGTGAATGAACAGGCTCTGCGTGCCAGACGTGCTGCTGAACAAATGGCAGAAGACGCTAGTGCTCGCATCAATGAGCTGACCACTGTCAACGTCAACCTCACTTCAATCCGTGTTAAACTCGAACAAGAACTATCCGTGTATGCCGCCGACTTCGAAGAAGCCAGCAAAGAACTGAAGGTGAGTCCCCGATGGGTTGAACTATATTCGATGTATTTTAGAACAAGAATTATACTAATTGATTTATTATGATGATAGTTGGCTGATGATCGTGCCCAGCGAGCTCAAGTTGAACTTAAGCACACTATGGATGTTCTCCACGAGGAACAGGAACGCATTGTCAAAATTGAATCCATTAAAAAGGCTTTGGAGGTCGAAATCAAGAACCTGACCATCCGTTTGGAAGAAGTTGAAACCAATGCGCTGGTCAGCAGCAAGAGGATCATCAGCAAATTAGAAGCCAGGGTAAAGAGAAAGCAGTTGTGGATACATGCGCATTGAATCGAGGCTTTAACTTGATCGTGTTCGATCTCTAGGTCCGTGACATTGAATTGGAGCTCGACGAAGAACGCCGCCGTCATGCTGAAACTACTAAAATCTTGCGCAAGAAGGAACGCCAAGTCAAGGAAATCATCATCCAAGGTGAAGAAGATCACAAGAACGTCTCTCTCCTTCAAGATTCGGTTGAGAAACTTACCCAAAAGCTGAACGTTTACAAGCGCCAACTGCAAGAACAGGTAAAGGCCGCTGGCCGCTATCTCGCATCCGCCAACTGAGTTGTTACAGAAACACAATTATAGGAATGGAAATATTAACCTTTTTTTTTTTTTAAAATTGATTTGCAGGAGGGTATGTCGCAACAGAACTTGAGCCGCGTTCGCAAATTTCAACGCGAACTGGAGGCTGCCGAAGATCGGGCCGAATCTGCCGAGACCAACTTGAACTTCGTTCGAGCTAAGCATCGTACTTTCGTCACGTCTGTTCCCGGAGGTAGCACCACCTCAAACGTCTACGTAGTCGAAGAGCAGAAGCATTTTACCGAGCATTTCTAACTGAATAACAAATGAATTTATTTCCTACCGAGAACGACGACGGTGCAGCATGCTGCATCGATACTAAGGAAAAAGCACAGAACTTTTGATAAAGCGAACATCATGTTTTTAAAACATTCATTTGACTTGAGTTTATTTGATTCTATCTGGCGGTGAGAAAAAGAAAAAAAAAAGATCCAACAGCTATAACATGCCCAAAAATCTATTATGCACAAGGCATCTGTACTTGTAGGCACTAGGATGTAACGGGGAGAATGGGTGTATAACTTTCGTCAAACTTAGGGCATAACACAAGTATATTTATATCGAACTAGTTTCGTAGCAATAAAATAACATTGAACTATACTATGCTGACCAGTTTGTCGCTCAGCCGTTCAGTTTTTACCGATGCTTTCTCCCATTAATGATTTCAAACCCCCCGTTTATTTTTTATTTTTTTTTTTGTTTATTGCTTTAGAAGTGCTTTTTATTGACTCTGAAAGTTGATGCCTCATCTAACTTATAAAGTATTGGCCTTTCTCCTCATTTGTTGTTTTCGTCACTGTGCCTTGTATGACGCCTTATACTCTTTTGCCATCTATACCTTCTTCTCCAAAAACAAAGAATTCGTTGCTCTGGGCATTTAAAAATACACCTAATAAATGTCAAGTTTTATATACTGTCTTAGATGATGTTATACCAATTGTCAATGCTTAGCACTTTCAATTCACTTGTAAAAAACACAACAAAAAACTTCACAGATAGAATATTATATTAAGGAAACAACCATTAGCATAGTAGAAAACTAGGCATATAAAACCCAGATTTCATAAAAATTTTAAACACATACAACGAATGATCCCCATATATTTGTGTCCGAGAAGCGCTCAGCCGTAGAAGACACTATTCCATGAACCAATAAAATCATCCAGCTCAATGCCGCAAAGTCTGAAAAAAAACCTGAAAAAGCATTAGAGAATTATTTTGCAGCAAAGTATTTTACCATGTAAAAGTGTTTGGCATGCGATAAAAGATATTCCATACCGGTATATTGCTGTTCAATTGGCTCCTCAAATTATGGTCCATAAATTGGAAACCAAACATTATTAATGGACAAACAGTGAGTCCATAAAAATAATATGCACATTACATAGGGCATTAAAAAGTAGGTTTACTTTGTAGCATTTGTTATTACTTACTTAATTAACAATAAAGTAAAAGTGATCCAACATATTTTTTATTTGAATTTTCAAACTGTTCTTTTTTTAAAATCTCTGATTAAGTGAATGTCGTAACTGAAACTGAAATTAACAAAAATTCACTTATATATATGTGTTGTAAATGATTGAATTGATGTGGAGAAACTTCTGTTTGGTTAATAAAATGGTAAATAATAAAAAAAGGTGTAAGAACTTTTTTCCGCTAAAGTGCCAGTACATAAGCAAGCGGAAAAGTGCGATCAGCAAATCAACTTCTTTTTCCGTTCAAGTACAGAGTGGACCCAAGCTTTAATGTTTGTTTCTCCTCATACTGCCATTCGAAAGTTATCTGTTTAACAAAGTGGGATCAAAATAACGTGTGCATGATATACTTTTGTTTTCATATGTATATTAATCGTAATTTAAGGAAACATGCATTGAATTTCACGGTAAAGATAAGCGACAGCTCGAAAGTAAGTGGGTGCTCATATTCAATTGATAACTAAAGCTTTCATTCATCTTGCTGGGGTTGCTCAGGTGGAATTATGACGACGGCACTCAAATCCACAAGAATGTGAGAAAAATGGATCCACACCCCCAAAAGGTTGGAGTCCCAAACACTGAAGAAGGCGGAAAATGGCCAATAAAATAAATGCAAATACCAAGTTGCAAAAACACCATGTCACAGTTTGAAAAAAATTGAGAGAAAAGATAGCAAAAAAAAAAAGAGAAACACGCACCTGAGAAAAAGTAAACCAACCACCTCATGTAATTATTAAAGAATGTGCAATGCTGTCGTGTTTTTTTTTTTCTCTTTTTCTAGAGTTGTTTGGAGTATGTTTGTTCACTCTTGCTTGGCATATTATCTTAAGAGCCACGTTTCACGATTTCCATGATTGCAATACAACTTTGATAATTATTATGTAATATACGGACAATGAAAAATTTGAAATGGAACTCAAAATAAAGTAGAATAAAGAAACCTTCATGAGGTAAGTATGTACCCAGCCCGAGTCGCAACAAACGATATTACAGTAATGATGATGGAATATTCTACTTAAAAAAAAAACAAAATACCATCAAAAACTGAAAAATGAAAGAGAGCCAACTATACAAAATGGTTATCATCCATGGGACACCAATTTCTCCAGATTCACTCAACAATTTTTTTTGTAAAGATAATTAACACACACAATTATGATCAGAGGGACAAACGGACTTGTCTAATCGCAGTCTTGCACTCCAAAGGGTTTAATTAAATGTACCTTCATTTCAGTCTCCTAATTTGTTTTCAGTGACATATTTATCTGTATTTTCAAGATGGTATCAATGAGAAGAGTAGAGGAGATCTGGCGGGATGTGGGGGGGGGGGATGAGTTTGTATTGTGTTTTCTTTAGGGTATATTGCCGATAGATGTACATGCCACAAACTGATTGGCCCACTCCTTCCTCACTCTAAATTTAAGAAAAAATAATATTTTGTTAAGAAAAAGAAATAATATATTGAAAAGATGAGAAAAATAATCAAATTAATTTTGTTTTATGACAGCGCTTTAACTTTAAATGTTTACGGAAAGGACGTCAAAAATATCGTTAACACTATTTTGAGATGAAAACGTTTGAATGGATGTAAATACAGGAGTAAAAGATTCCGTAATTATGCTTATAATAGACCCTCTTGTAACTATTTTAGTATGCGCGTGTCTTAATGCGCTCATTAAGTATTTGGTGTCTTCTAGTCCATTACGGAACGAATATTATTCAGAGCTGACTCAACGTCTATAGCATTCTATACACAACACTTCTGCTTTTCCCCCTAGGGAGAATAGCAGTTCACGTTTGCATATTCAACATAGATTAAACGTTAAAACTGTTCTCGTGTTTACCCCTTACGATAAATTGTCGAGATGTCATTGTCGTGCGTTGTGTGCTGCTGTTTGGGAAGGTTTTTGCTACTGTGCAGCTCCCTGGGTATCGCACTGAAGCAGCCGGACAATCGACGGATCACTTTTGGCTCCTTCGATAAACTCTTCAAGCGATAGCTTCCCATCCATATTTTTATCCATTTGGCGGAAAATCTTGTCGGTTCGCTTTTCGGGAGTAGATTCATCTTCGGGCATCTTCATCACAGAACCCACCATTTTGTAAATTGCCTATTGAATAAAAAATTATCATATCAATTCCAATGCAAATTGCCATATGTGTTCGCGATGAAATTGATGCAAAATAAAATGAAGACAGAAAATGAAAACATAAAATAAAGAGAAACGACGACGCCAGGAATTTGGAACGCGGGCGACTTTACGTCATTTAAATCCGACTTGGCCATTATCTCGTGTTGGGAAAAGTTAAAAGACAGCAAGCCACATGCTTTCATTTCATTGCACCGATTCGCTAGCAGGATGTTTTGTAAACCACAAAGTGGATGCAGTAAAATAAACATCATTTGGAAAATAAAACACGCCGTTTCCTTCCAATGATAACAAACAAATAAGAGAACTAACCTAATTTGGATATCTCAAAAGGTATATGATGAACACAGACGTCGCAAGTGAATATGAAATAGAAAAAAAAATTTCAAAACTCTCACCGTAACGATTTCAAGCATTTCCTGTCGTGAGATGTATCCGTTCCCGTCAAGGTCGTACATGGAGAAAGCCCATTTCAGCTTTTGTTCCAATTTACCACGGGAAGTGACCGATAGGGCACAAAGAAATTCCCGGAAGTCAATGGTCCCATCACCGTTGGCATCAAAGGTTCGGAATACATGTTCAGCGAACTTTAAAGTAATAGTAAAAAAAAAAAATAAGTTAAATAAGAAAACTATGCATACGAATTTATATTGTCTAATAGTTACCTTAGATGCGTCACCGTAAGGGAAAAAGTTGCCATAGATCTTTTTGAATTCTTCAACGCTAAGGTGCCCGCTAGGACAATCTTTTAAGAATCCTTTGTACCACTCCTGAATTTCCGCATCTATATTTTTGTTTTTTAAATGCCACAATTACATTAAACAATTTATGAAATAAAAAAAGGCTTTTGGAAAAAATGGAGGGATTGAAAATGAAAATCATACCAGAGAATTCCGTATTTTGACGCAAATCCTCCAAAACTTCTGGTTTCAGCTTGCTGTTCTGTTTCCCCATGACGAAGGGACTAGATTACAAGGAAGGTAAAAACAATTGGTCCTGCAAGATCACCGTCTCTGTGTTGCAGAAATTCTAGTAGAAAATTCAGTCAGATTAATTACATACAGTTTGATATCAATCAGTTTCATCTGTGTACGATCAAGCGAGTCGAAATGTTGGTTGTCGGGTTTAGAGGGTCAATTTCTTATTTTTCGGATCAAAAAATGTATTCACACGTACAATTTGGGGAGGTGATCACCGGGACACAAATGGAATATTCAAAGGGAAATGAAATACTCGAAAAGGATTGAATGTTTGAAAGGAAGAACGACAATAGGTTTTTTTTCCGACACTCACGAGCGGCTTCCAATGTGTTAGCGAATGCATGTACAGTACATGTTGACAAAGGTGAAAAGTTGATGTTGAAGAAAAAAAAAGTCCGTTGAACGAATGCGAAGGAAATCAGTCGGGAGACAAAACAAGAGAGAGAAAAGTGGATAACAGTGTAGTAACTAGAAAAAGAGACGGGAAATGATCTACGAAAATGGATAATAATAAAAAATAATAAATAAATAAAAAATAATGATAATAATAACGGGGAATAGAGCGCAAAAAGGAAAAGAAGGATCGAGGCGAATGTCAATATGAGGAAATGGAGGTTTGATGATTTTGAAAAGAAGGAAATGAAACAGGCTAACGCCAGCAACAGCAAAAACCACTCACGCATCCAAACATCTGGTGAAAGAGAAAAAGAGGAACCCAAATACTTGTGGACGCACGGAATGTTATATACCCATATTGTTATCAAGTATTTTCTAACTTGATCGTTCGATTCGCGATAGTTATTGGAACGCAGAATTCGTGGAGGCTAATTAGGGAGATAAAAAATACGAACTATTTCAAAGCGGATGAAATGGACCAGCAGAATACACAAATCAACAGAGTCGTCAAATCATAAAATCTAATGTGTTGGGTTTTTCCTATGAAATATTCGCAATGAAGCGGATGCGTGAAAAAGATGTTTCATTATGCAAATGTCAGACCGCCAAACTTTCGGATATTTTTTTCAAGGGCGACCACTTACGCTTATTAAAATGAGCTCAAACTACACTCTTGTTATTAGCTAATGGCTCTTATTGGCAACCCTTCTCTGTTCAATTGATTGGCGAGTTGCACATGTGAAACAAAGCCCAATCACAAGCAAGGATAACCCGTCTCGAACGATTGCCAGCCCATCAGATTATTTTGTGCACGATTGCGCTACGTGTGATTTATTCTCTAACGCTGTGACTGGTACCGCACGCCGCCCAAGGAGCGATGATTCTGCGGCCAAGCAAAAAAAAAAAAAAAGAAGAAAATGGAACGAAGAGAAAGAGGGAATCAGCACACGCACATCTACATTTGTCAAAAACCGATCATGAAACTACTACGATATGTGCGAATTTCGCCAGAGAATACGTGAAAAAAAGGTGAGGCGATTTTTTATGTGGCAGTATGTACAGGACAAATGGAAACGATTAGATGAAGAGGTCGAAATTCGGTTGCTGTTTGGCTTTGCCAAATCAACCAGCGAAAAATCGATACTGGGTCGTCTAAAAAGAACCAAATTGCAAATGCACCAAATCCACTTGGTAAAGCTTTGATTAGCGAATAGTTTTGGGTCACTTCAAAATTGGCAATGAAAAGAATATTTAAAAAAATGAAAGAAAAATAGCAAAGAGTGAAATACAATTTAGGTTTTGTAATGAAAAGAAACTTGGGGGCTCTCGCGATTGATAACAAGAAGATGTGGGCAGATGAGGTGACAGTTTTCCGCTGGTGGTGTGGGAATTCATTTCGATAAATTCCCCCATTTCCTTCATGTTCAAATGCTGCGCAATTTTCCTTTTTCTTGTGCGTGATTTTTCGTATTTAACCAGTATCATGTTTCTTGGTTAAATTGCAGTCGGTTGCAGTCAGCGAAAAAAGACGAGAGAGCAAAAAAATCAAAATAATAATTTAAGAAAAAAACGGTGCACGGTATCGAAGTGGTTTCAACAAACAAGCGCACTCGGGAGAATTTCACTCGTGACCAGTGCAAAAATGTTGTCAAATCAAGTTTCACTCTTTTTTGGCGCAGCCAAGAAAAGTCAATTTCCAATGTGTCGCCACCATATTTAACTAGGGATTATCAAAATTTTTGAATAAGTATGTTTTGAAATGATCGAAGTCACCTCGTCCCCTTTTCTCTGATTTGCGTTGGGAGACAAAACGGGAGGCTTTCGATTGGTACAAGGATGATAGGGGAGTGGGTGGAATGCGCTTAAAATCCAGGCGAGAGCATTTTCGAGAGTTCTTCATCTTGCAGACAGCCCTTGAGGAATTCTTCTTCCGTTAGTTTGCCGTCGCCGTTTTCATCCATCCGAGCGAAAATGCTTTTCGCGCGCTCCTCCGCAGTGTCGGGAGGCCGGCTGCTCGAACTATTGCCCAGCATGTCGTAGATGGCTTGCACAATCTTTGTCATCTCCTAAGTACGTCAGGCAACAAGTCAATGATTACAAACAAGAATAAAATTGAAATCTACCGCGCTATCTTTTGGCCATATTTTCCCAGTTTCCCACAGTCTACAACTCCTCTCCTTAAACTAAAGACTTGGAATAGCGGAGTGGAAAGATCATTTTAAATCCAAATGCTTTCAATGATGAGAGTGCATCTGTTTCAACATGAATAGCAGGAGTGGAACAGTATAAGCAGATGCTAGTATAGTATTACGACCTAGACGTTTGTCAGATTGTTTTAAATGTAAAGGAGACGACGAATCTCGAGGGAAGATAAAAGAGAAACGCGAGTGGGCTGCGGCATCGCGAAGGTGGAGCCATGATAAGTTAACGTACTGGGCCGGCGCCCGGTGATGTGCGCATGATTGTTACCTGCAAATCGATGGAGCCGTTGCCGTCGACGTCGTACATGCGAAACGCCCATTGGAGCTTCTCGTTGGGAGTCCCTGCCGACGTGACGTCGATCGCACACAAGAATTCCTGTTTGAGCAGAAGAAAGTGTACAACAAAGTAAGAAAACGTGAAAATCCAGACAAAGAGAGTCTTTAGATGCATACACAAGACGAAGACGAATAATAAAACGGAATGACTACTTCATTCGCTCGAACCCGAATTTTAAGTCAACGTATTCTCAAGGAACCCTTAATGCCCCATAGGCATGATCAACTGCGCAACTGGTAACAAATAAAGACGCCAAATCGACGCTCGTCGCCGCATAATCAAATGGACAATATGGACGACAGAAGAAACATTTTAATTCAGACCAATGTTTAGTATTGAGTTGTTTTTATCCCCATGGGCAACACAGTAGATCTCGCTAGAGACAAATGTTCCACTTGAAAAGAAAAATCCAAGTTGAAAGAATTATCGATTGAGTCAACGTAACAATGCCGCAACTCTGCAATTCTCCAACGACATGAGCGATCGACCTCCGATCCCGCACTGGTGTTGACAGATATTAAAACGGGGACAGAGTTTGCTGCCAAAAGAAAAAGAGGAGTTGGAATTTAAAATGAAACACTCACTTTGAAATCGATGAATCCGTTCTTGTCTCGATCGAACGTTCTAAAGACGTGGTCGCAGAATTCTTCGGCGTTGCCGTTGGGGAAAAACATTTTGTACATGTCGACGAATTTGGCCGGCGTTAAGCGTCCACTCGGACAGTCTTGCTGGAAAATGATCAATAAGAAAGAAAACACAGAGATGAGATCAGGAAAATAAAGAGGGAGCCCAGCCCAGCCAGTCTCTCTACTTGTCTACTTAAGAGAAAACGTAGGAATAAGCTCAGAGGAGGAGTAGGAAGAGGCCAACAACTGTTAACAAGCCGGCCGAGAGGACGAAAGAGATAGAAAGTGGAGATGAGAAGAGACATAGGGCCCCAACCACCAGCAACATTCACGAGGACAATGGAAGGGATTATATAAAAGACAAGCTGGAGACTAGATTTGTTTGCAAAGAGGAATATGACCTAGTCCTCTTTGGCGGAGAGGAGGCAGATCACTTCATATGTGCACACACAGACACACAAAGAAGGCAAAGCTTTCCATCGGGGAGTAAATGGAGACGGACATCATTCATAGTCATAGAGAGACATGATATGAGAGTTTGTCGCTTAGAGAAGGATCGACGGACTCTGGCGCACCGTTTGCTTTTCAAGACTTGGGAGTCGTCTAACTCGCTTATATTCACATTCACTGGCACCGACACCCGCTGGCTGGATGTGCCAGCAGCGGGGGGAACCAGCTCCTCCGGCCGCCAATCAATACAGGCCCTGAAAACGGGCGACCAGGAGCAGAGAGAAGGGCAGATGAAACGGAACCATGCTGCTGTTGCTGCTGCTGCTGTTGCACATCATTCTTAATGCAGATGAAGAGACTAGAGAAACTCGACGACGCCTTTTTTTTACTCTCTTATGCACTGCGAAGAAGGAAGAATTGCCAAACTGCTTTCGCCGACAATGATTTCTCATCCAGCAACGATCCCGTCATAGGCCCCATTATTTTCAGGGAAGGATTACGACTAAAGGTTGGACAGATAGTGAAGCACAAGAAGATTAGACCCGACCCACAATCACCAGAGACGGTTGGAGGGGTTCTAAGGTGCAATAAGACGGGCAATTATTGTGTAGCAAGTAGAAATGTTGCGAGTTAAAGTTGTTGGCAACCAACGGGCATGCATAAGAGCGAGGGAATCAAATAAAAATAATTTAAAAAAAGAAAGAGAGAGAAAAGACAAAAAGAACGAGAACTACTAACCCGAAAACCTTTGAACCACTCTTTGATGGTTGCCTCGTCGTAGCGAGTGTGCTTCTTGAGATACTCCAAGTCCACTTTGGAGATCTTTTGCTTACTGCCAAAACAGCCCATGATGTTTCTGTTTCTTCTTCTTCTTCTTTTGGCTCCGGCCGCGATGTTTTCTTGCAGTCAACTCGCCGGATCACCCCGTTTCCCGTCCGACTTGGCCACCGGCAATAATTCCCTTGTTTCCTTTCAACTAAGGCGGAATAGTCAGCTGTCGAGGGCTGCGAGATCTGGAATTCGGTACCACCCCCGAAAAAAGAGAAAGAGACAATGTTACATACAAATTAACACTATTGTTGTTATCTATGCCTATACAACTAATAATCGATAGTGGGGGGACTCTGCACGTAGCCTATCAGTGATGCAGTTATCGTTGCTGATGAGATAAAACAAAAGAAGGTCCGTGACACACAGACACAGAAACGGGAAGCGCAACGGACGATGTCGACACACGTCAGCACAGTCAAACTGAACTCGAGTAGGAAATACAAAATAAAAAAAGAAAGGAGAAATAACGAGAGAAACTGGCACTGTCAACAACGTGGACTGAATGGGCGAGATGTGGAGCTCGTTTCCAATTAAAGCCCCCCCAGTCTCGACGCGCTGTTTGTCTATGAGACCACTTGTGTGCACACTGCAAAATTCGCCCAAGGCCCGAGCTCCTTTTTTTTCTCAAAAAACCAACCGGCCGGGTAAAATCAGTCGAGATAACAAGTCGGACACTCGGCTCTCACTTGACCGGAATGTTTTCAACGACTTGGGTCTGTCGTCCGTCCTCTCTGTGTCTGTGTGTTTAGATTCTAACGAAGTTGCGACTAACAAGACAAGAAAACTGAGCCCCAGCCAATCGCAAATAAATCACCTGAAAACAAACGACAGTGCACCAACAACAACCCAGAAAGAAACTGAAAAACGAAAAAGACGAATTCTGCGGCTGTTTAATGCAGAGACGATCACAACAGAGCGGCCACGTATGATTCAAGAGCTCAACTGACGGAATACTGAGGGGAGGGGGAGAGCACCCAACGATGTCGTCGCCCTGGCAACGCACCACGCCAGTCAGACCAGGCACACAGCAAGACGGCGACGCACTGGGACTGAGACGTGGGGTGTTAGATAGGTGTCCAGGGAGCCAAACAGCTTTCCAACGCGCAACGGGTGGGTCACGAGATGGATCGCAAAATCGTGACGGAACGTCGACCCAAACACACAAAAGCAAAAACAAAAAAAGGACATTGGCAACCAATAAAGAAACAAGAAGACAAAAGAGTTATTGGGCGGACAATCTGCACCGGGCGATGGTTTTCCAATAGACGGAAAGAATGACAAGCCTATGTAGATGTTGGAAATAATTCACATAGACCCGATAGACTGTTTCATAGTCAATCTTCTTGTCCGTTCTCACCGCGATAAAAAGAAGAAAAAAAAAGGAAAAGAAACATAGAGGGACAACAGATGTACGAATTCGATCGGCCATTGATTGGGTGTGCGTCACTCCTGGAACAGACGGTATTTGGCGACAAGGACGACGCAATATCTTCAGATCGAATCGTTATAATGGGAAATGGCCGACAGGCGACAGATGGTATAACCTCCCCGTCTTTCCGTCGCGATGGGAACATCGAATGTCTGGACATGGACTCTGATTGACAATCCACCACTACGCCAAGTTGATTCAACCCCAAAAAACAAGAATTGGAAACATTTCAAATCAAAACTAAAAAGAAAAGAAACAAAAAAAGGGAAAATGAAGAATCGGATCGTGTCTCAGCGCCATACTGCTCTGTGTAACAACGACGAGGTGAATTATGTTTTTGCATGGCAACGCCAGGAAAAAGAGAAAAAAAATCCATTTGATTTTCTCTCCATGCGAGGGGGAAAAGAAAAGCGGACTTGAAAAATAAAGAGGTCTGATTAGTAGCAAGTCTCACGTTTCCTTCCTTGAAGTGCTCACCTCGTCATTAAAAAAGGCTACGACTGTGCGCTAATATCAATGTCGACGTCGCTTGAAAATCACGTAAAAAAAAATCATGGTAAATGATTGCGACACGAGACGCGAATAATTCCCAAGCTAAAAAAAGAAGAAACGGAAAAAAAAAAAGAAAAAAGAAAGAACTTGGTCAAACAAAGCATTCACAGAAAAGAAAAGGATACGGGTTGAAGAAGTTGTCCAGCACGCCTGGCTATACTGAGAATCTTGTGCTCATTGACAACCTTGTTGTGTACACTCGATTGCGTCGTGAGGAGAATGGGGGAAAAAAGCAGAAGGCTAAATGAGCTCAGCAAAAGACAATGATGTAATCACGACCCCAACTTTTTTTCTTCTCTCTCTCTCTCTCTTCTTATGTCCGAAATGTCTCTGTGTCGAGTCGACAAAGGATCAATTATTCATCTCGAAGCTAGCAGTCACGGGGGTCGTCAAGACAATGTCTGACACGGACACATCGATTGGGCCCAACAAATGAGCGTCTCGAAATATACGACTGATGCCAGACAATCAAATTAGCGACACAAACACCGACGAGAGAGAGAGAGAGAGAGAGAAAAAAGAGGGCCGAATGAGCTCAATAATGATTCTCATCATCTCCAACAACTACACAACTACACACCGTATACAACACTTGAAAACTATTACTTTGGGCTCAGGATGGCTTGTTCACGTCGAACTCAAACGCACGTTCTAATCATAAATGAAGCATAATAATACGGCGACACACGAAAGGATTGGAGAAAAAAAGTACCCGACAAAAGATTCATTTTATGTCTAAAGGAAAGCCAAAAAGAAAAGAAAAGAAAAGAAAAAAAAAAACTCTGGGAAACTTTTGATAATACCTTTGTTTAGCTAAACGCGTGTGTGCCTGACTTTGACAAGTGAGCTGGGCTGGTAAACTGGGTCGTGACACGGCATTCATTAGACGACGGGGGCGAGAGTATAAAAGCAACGACAATGTTGCAGAGGAGCTAGGGGGGCTTTGAAATGTGGGCGAGTGATTTGGCGTTTTTGGCGCCCAAAAGTTATTGGACGTGTGCTGCTGCTGGCTTGCTTGCTGGCTGGCCGGCTGCTACTGCCATAAAGTTGTTTTCACTTTGAGCTCTTGTTCTACGTGTATTACTTACGGCATTCGTAAGAACCTTTGCATGTGCACGGCTGTCTAGAATCCAATTACGTCTCTCAGGGATGTGCCCAACTCGTCCTTCCTTCTCTCTCTTCTCTCTCTCTCTGTGCTCTCTGTGCTCTTTAGACTCCTCCGACAGATCACTTGAGTATATGCATATCCCTCCCGCTGGCGAGATATAACAAAACCCCCCTCCCTCCCCGTCTCCCCTAGATGACGGAGAGTGTGTATGTAGAATAAAGCGTGCCGCATTTCGAATAGGAGGACCATTACACAGTGATGCACACACGAAGACAGGCAGGAGCACGGCGCCGCTCTCTATTATTGATTTGCCGACGTTTGCGCTTAGAGCAAAGCCAGAGAGAAGCTCAGCTCAGCTCGGCTCGGCTCGAGCAACTCTCTCTCTCTCTCTCTGGTTGCATCTGCAATGTACCGAGAGAAAATCACGGACCTACACAGGCACAACAGCTCTGCAGCAGCAGCACACGGGAGGAGGAGGAAGAGTAGGAGGAAGGAAGGAAGGAAGGCAGGCAGGCAGGCGGGCAGGCTTGTCTGCCTGCTGCCATCGTCATATGTATCGAGCGGTTCGAAAGAACAAGTGGTACAAAGGAGAAAAAGGGGAAAAGAAAAATCTTCAAGGGAAACACCAACGACAAATTCAAACAGGGTGGCAAAATATGGGACCAAAGAATAGTGGGTAGGACCGTGGCCAGCATCAAACCCGTTAGCTTTGTCCGTCTGCCAAACAAGGAAAAAATCGGGGGAAATAAAAAAAAACCTTTCTTGTTTTCTTTTCAACTCAATCACAACAAGTTGTTATGGAATACCAACTAAGCGGACCGATCCTCGATATTCCGGTGTAAATCGGTTGAGGTGCAGTCACGGCAAGTGCTGCTGATTCTATGACGTTGGTTCTTGTTTTGTTCTTTCTTCTCCCGCCTAGCCATCGAATACTCTAAGTAGATACGGAACGCGACTCAATCAATAGTTTTGGGGGATAGACGTCAGCAAATACTACAACTCTCGGCAGAGTAGCAAAGCCAAGACGACGTTCATATCGATCTCTTGGCAGAAAAAAGATAAAGAAAAGAGTTGGATTTTGTGCCAGATGTGTGTGAAAGGAAAAAAACTAAAAAAAGAAAAAAAGGAAAAAAAACTGACCGAAATTCAGTGGATCCCAAGAGGTGGACGAAATACCGCGAGCGTCGTGCGAAGCGAACTTAATAAAGACGGGAGAAAAATGTTGAGCGTACAATGGCAACTGGTTGTGGGGGGAGGGGAGGGGGACACCACCGCCAATGAGGAAGAGATACACGTGCGAAGGGCTCTGTGCCACCGCAACACTGACACACTGTGATACAAGGGCGGCGGTGGCAGTAGCCCGCCGATAGATTGTCCGTCTGCGCGCTGTTGAACGGCCCACCTCTCGAAAGGCGGGCAGATGAATGTTGATACCGAGGGGAGGTTCCCGCCAAAGCGCGGGGGAGACGTCGGGAGACGTCGGGAGAAGAATTGGGGAGGGAAAAAAAAAAGAGTCTGATGAAGAGAGAACCAAGACCTTTTGCCTTTAGTCCCAATAACAATAGAGTGGTGGGGGGGGGGGGACCGTGAATGAGATTTTGACAAAATGGTGCAGTAGAGACACGACTCAAACGAAGACGGGATGGAGAGTCTAGAGCGCATCCATTTGGGCCATCGACAGTTTTCGGATGGCTGCAGTCCGGAAAGAGATCCCCCGTCCGATGGACTCGACGAGCATGACGGATGGAGCAGGCCTCTCTCTCTCTCTCAACAGTACGCTTGATAATCCATCGATTATCGCTAGCTTTCTACCTCTTCAATCTTAATCAGCTCACGGTTGGCATCCATCTCGGCGCACACAAGGGAAACAAAAATCATAATAAAAATAAGCAGAAGCCAGCAAATCTAAAATAGGGAAGCGCACTACGACAGCAACAAAAATAAAAAATCAACATGAAACAATTTTTGTGATTGAAAAGCAAAAAATGTCGATTTGAAGAAAAAAACAAAAAAATGACGACTGAATGAAGTCAGAAACTCGGGGACGCCTGCGCTGACTGGCGTGGCATTCTGACTGGCCACTCGAAGGCGTACATCAATCGACCAGTACCCCGATAGCAGCAAGACTAAAGAGAGAAAGAAGCGAAATCGGATCATTCCTCTAGTGCGCTTTTTAATTTCTTTCTCTTTCAGTCGCCATTCTTTACCCCTTTTTGATTCTATCTCCTTTTCTCATCTCTCGTATTCTTCCCTCTTGATTCTCCTCTCCGCAGAGTCAACAGCCGGATGAGGTAGAAGCGCGCACACACACACACATACACACTCCAAGGTGGTGAATCGATTTTCGCGTCTGTGCTGCTGCCACTCGTCATATATATAGCGGCTCTGACAACACTGCAGAACCGGGTCATATCGACGTTGCTCAAGGCGTCTCTCCAATCGAGCTCCACGCTGTCGATGACGACGCTCTCCTCTCCCATCCTTCTACGCCTACGTCAAACATTGGACCCCCTCCCCTTCCTCGCCAAATGATGGCGGAGAGTGAAACGACGAGCAAACCCTGCTAGCGATTGTGTCTGCCAAATCTTAATAGATTGTCAAAGCCATTGAGGAGAAACGTCGGCGAGGATCATGATTCATGAATAGCCAAGCAGCATCGATGCATCATCCTATCCCTACCGCGTCGATTATGATTTTTAATTGGAAACTGAAAAGGCAAACACCTTGGGCGACAGTTTCAACAAGTCCATTAAACAGGTCGCACGCCGCAGATCAAACAAGTTCAAGTTAAGACGTTGCGCAGCACAGCCTCCCTCCGTCGCACATCCACAATCGATATCACTTATCGAAAACAATTTGCCAGTCTTTGTCTGCTCGACCGACGTTAACCCCTTTGGTGGATGTCTCAAACGCGGTTGGCCTGCAAAAGAGCCAAAGCGATCACTGCGGTGATCGCCCGAGCAGTTCACGTAATTGATTTATAGCAACAACAAATTAACCAGCCCCCGGCCAAGTCATTGACAGTGGATTTAAGAAATGGAGAGAGAGAGAAAAAAAAAAACTCTTTAAGAGGAACGAAGGCAGAATAGAAATGGACAAGGCGAAAAAGAGCATAAGGCGGCACCTATCGACTGGCGTAGGCCCCATCTCGACCAAACGGAGAAAAGAGGAGAGAAACACAACATTGTGAACGTCGCAGTCTCGGCGTGAGAAATCGATAGCGCCGTCAGCAGTTTGCGGCCGCAAACCGCAGACTAACGATTCAGTCCGTTTTTTTTTTGCTTCTTCTTTTCTTTGAAGAATTGTTCGCCTTGGCTTCTGCGGGACTGCCCGGCCACAATGCAGGCACGCGGCGCAGCACGTCGGGAATCGACGCAACGCGACAAGCTGACAGCTCAGCGACGCAAAAATCAAATAAAAAAATCTTTCTCAAGTTTCTGTTATTTTTCGTAAGACAGCACCAACTGCACCGACGATTCCGCAGTGCCAACTAAGCCGAGCATTGCAAACAAGCATTGTTTTCCTGAATAAAGGTCTCACTTGGCTCGCTCGCTTCTAATAACGTGAACTTGGCGCAAAGTTGTGATAATTACTGGACAAATACTACCAAGTCTAACTTTGGGGAAGAATATCACCGTGAATAGCATCTCCTATCTACACGCGAAATTTCAAAACACAAAACAAAAACAAAACAAAATAAAACAAAACAAATTGAATAGCATTAAAGTCAATTAGAAAACTTACCGGCTTGTTGTTTTTCTTCAGTTTATGTATTTTGATGGACGGCTTTTTCTTCCGTGATTCACTGGCACACATCACTCGGCGCAATCGTTCAGGGTTAAGGTTAAAATGCCACTCTTTTACACGAGACAATTGCGTTATTCACGTTGGAAAGCAATCAAACATTTCCAGCATTTCCACTTATTTAACGCAAGTTACTGAACTTGTATCCGGATGCAGAACAATACATTATTGTTGAACCCTCAAGGTCCTCGAACCGGGTCACAAATTACCGAACATCATAAACACACAGAAATGTATACACAGACAGCGTTACACATTGAAATCACATGGAAGGCATTGGACAAAGACATAGTGGAGGAGGAGCACAATGGGCGGCAATATTGGAAAGACAACCGACATTTCGACTCTGTGTGTAACTTATCGTAATCACGTTATGAAAGAATCAGGAATTGAAAAACAACGACGACTTACCCTCGTAATGAAAGATCCGAAGAAATGCCAATGCCAGAAAGAAGCTCAACTTTGGGAATAATGTTACACCTGATCTACGATTCTGCTTTTGGAAACGAAGTGCCAATTAATAAATCGATACACTTTAAACTTGAAAGGTATAATCGGTGATGTGCACTGAATTTCTCTAGAAGGCGACGCAGCTGTCATGAAAAACAATTTACTGCAATGAAAAAAAAAATATATATATATATGTATTATTCGATGAGAGATGGAAAGATTAAAGATTTCTATTTTAATTTTAACAGTGAAAGAAACATTAAAATTATAATTTGTACGATACTGGTACTACATATTATATATTAAGCAATAACAAGTGGTATTTGCGGCTTTAAAAAAATTATGATTTAACCTAGCACCAATTTTTGGATCAAAGACCCTCATGATTATTACCGAGTACCCAACGAGCTAGCATTGCCCCTTCTCGACCAATCACATAGTATTGATTCAATGGTGTAATCAAAATTAGTTCCACAAAAACAGTCTGAATATAAATAAAAAAATCTGTAATTTAATTTTCTTAAATAAACTAATTCTTTATGAAATTAGAGATTTAGCACTTGTTTATATATTATATATATTATAGCTGACACATAATAACGGTGATCAAAAATAGTATCCGCACCACAAGTGTATAAAAACAAAATACATTTACTGTATTAGTACGGTATGTAATACCCGTTAACAGGTTGATGACGACTCAAAATTATCCTGAAACATGGCATCGATAGATTCCCTATTATTTAGAACTAATCTCTAGATACAAAAATTGCAATATCATAACTACGGAGGGAAACTACCCGAAAAAAGGCGTATAAACATGTTGTGTGTGTATACAAAGGGTAATGGCGTCGGTGCAATGCAGAGCAAAAAGAAACCGATCAATAAATTGCGTATGTACAACGGGTAGGCGTGGGCTCGAGGAAACAAAATTTAATTAAGGGCACGTCAGATGTACTATAGATCACGACTGTCTCATGAAATAAAAATGAAGAATGCTATGCGTAACAATTACCGAGACAAGATCCCGAATTAATAACTTTAATTCTGTGCTGCAAGTATCTGATAACAAGCACTAGCAGCTTCGATTCGGTAAGACGCTGTACAGGCTCAAATTGTTTCTAGACCCTTAAATAAAACCAGTGTAACTTAACCAGAAATGATGCTACCAATAACTTCTTCAGCATCTTGGAATGCAAAACAGTTACTGTGGTAAGAAAACCAATGGGATGTGAGCGATTCCTAATTCAAGTGTTCTTAGAGCATCGTTTGAACAATGTATAAGACAATTTAAAGAAGATTACTTTAAGACTTGGATAAACTTCAAAGGTTTTGACGAAAATCCTTACAGCGTCAACATTCTGGTTCCAATTGGTTGACTGATAAATTAGAACTCAACATATAATGGAATTAAATCCATGAGCGAAAAATGTACAGGAAAGGAGAGTTGAGGCTATTTTAAACGGTTAATCTCCGTTTTAACTGGACCTCGGGAAACAACCTATTGAAGCTAAAGGGGAGTGATTAAAAAAAAAAAAAATTTTATGGTTATAATTAGAAGATGATATCAATTACATCCAGTAAATGATTACGGTTTAGCGACGTCTATCTTGTTTCCACAATGCCAATGAATTTCAACAATAAAGCTCCAGATTGATATCGATACGTACTTGACAAGAAACACACCAACAAAACTGCTGTACCCGATTTCTCATCAACCTACTGCAGTAATTTAATTTGGCGTTTCGTAATTACTACTTGGCAAAGTACAGGAACAAGAAATGAATAGCTGAGCCTTGAAATCAGCTAAATGTCAATAATCGCATACATCAAAGTAACGTGCAAATCTCTAACGTTCCTCAATGTACATTATAACTGAAATAATTCATCACTAATTGTTGAAATATTATGCAGAATCATTTAATTATTTAATATATACACATGAAGTTATAAATGAACCACTTCAATATATATATAAACATATTAGAAAATATTGTTCTCAAAACAATTGGAACTTGTATAAAATACTTAATTAATTACTATGTGAAAATGAAAACATATGGTGGAAGCATCTGTGTAGTTCTAGTGTTTGACTGTTGACAAAATTAAAGTAACTATTGATAGACTAACAGAAAATGAGCATAAGGGTTTTCTTCATTATTTAAGGAGTAAAACAATAAACAATCTCATTAAACAGCAGTATGTTAAGCTGAATTCAGATGTCTAATGCTGAGTTGTTCGCTTTTCGCGTATATTGATTAAATACAGATCATTCCAAAACTAATATTTTTTACTTGACAGTACATGTCAATCGCGTATCTTTGGAACAATGCTAGTGCCTTTGCCAAAATATGGATGTTTTGCATTATTAGGGCCTAATTCAGCATTATTTGGGCCTAATTCAACAAAGGCAGAAACAAAAATTGATTTTGCAAGACCATAGCAGCCGAAATTATACTTTCCCGAGACCCGAGTGAAAGTCGAAACTAACGCCCAATACAGATATTTATAAACCCAATCAGTTGCTGCTGTTCAACGGGGATTACGCCAAGGTATGACAATCTAATAGATACGTGTTTAATTTACCTGAGGGGAAGATAAACGGTAGAAAATTAAGACAAACTCCATTGGAGAATAAACGATTTCCACACTCTACTGTCTCAGCCGACAAGAACTAATAAACAGCACTCCACGTATGTCGGAGTATGGCCGCCAGAGGGACAGGAGAAACAGAGACATGGAGATGAGCCACTCAATAGACAGTGGAAAATCCGTCTCATAATAATTATGAATTGGGATCTTAAAATTATAGTCTCTTTTAAAATCTCATAAAAAAGTGTTGGCGATCTTCAGAAGTTTCTAGTTCGTTTTTTTATACAACCAACATCTATAAACTCGCGTAGGAACTCATCTCTAGCGGGCGTGTTGAATACTAATGAGAAAGAATTTAAATTTCTTTCATTAACCAAATAAATATCCTTATTAGTGTGTCTTTATTAATATCCAGTCATCGCTAGAAATTAAAATTTTCATTAAACATCAATTTTCCACTTTTGAAGAAACAACAAAAAATATTCCGTAAGGTAGGATTTTAGGAAGATTCCATATTTTTGGAATTTGTTAGCTAATTCAGTCAGATTCAGATATACGACTAGGCCTACATAAAATAACTGAAATCCCCTCCCTATTCAGAATTAGTGAAAATAAAATAATTTTTTTTTGCTTAATTCAATGTAGCTGGAAGTACAAAATAATTTTTAAGTTCGCTAGACAAACTAATTTGAAAGTTTACTCCGGTTTTAAGATCAACGTAATAAGGTAACGTCAGCGAATTAGTTAAAAACCATGCATTTTTGGGGGTTGGGTGATGTGATCCACAATCTTTTTGGGCCGCCGCACTAATTCAGTGATTTTTTTCATTTTATAAACAATTTTGCATAAAAAATCGGATATATTTTCAACGAGATTACGTCAGACTCATCAAAAAATGTAAACTAAACAAAATTTCATGAAAGGACGATACAATAAATTTCATAATTGACCCTACCTACATGCCTTCTATTGTCAACAGAATTTCTTTTCGGGTCATAGTTATAGGTACGATGGAAAAAAATGAAAAACTTTCAGTAAGCAATAATTTTAGTAATAAGGAATTCGATTTCGATACAATAAGGATAATCAATCGTTTAGCGCGTAAAACACGTCGATGAATTCTCGCTCTAACAATGTCACTTATGGCACACAATAGTCAACAACACACAAAATATTACTTTCAATGAGCAAGGCAAATACAACCCTTTAATGGCACTTGCATTTTTTGCCCGTATGCAAAATCAGGCTGTCACGACCCTCGTCCGGTTCTTGATGCGACGTTTTTATATTAAGAATCTGCCAATAGTAGCAGAAAAGCGTAACAAAAATAACAGACAGACTGGATACCTATTTTTGAGACATGATTTTGATAACTGCTTGGAGAGATTCATTGAAATTCATGCCACTCCAACCACTTTTGGCTTGTCAAAAATCAAGTCTAAAATTCAGAGATGGATCCTGCATAGCTAGTTTCAACAGAGATTTCTTTAATCGAAGTGCGGGGAGTCGGACGTTGGGATTTTGGTGCCAGCATTCTTTCATTAAGTGCCAAATGCCCGACAGAATCTACAGAAATAATGGATAAGAACATAGTTAGCGTAACCACTCACAGTATGAGTCGATCTAATAGAGTATAAAAAGGTAGAGATTTCATAAAATTATGAAGGTGTTGAAAAACACATATTTACTGGATCTGATTCCCAATGCATAGGAATAACTGGTCGATACTGGTCAATGCAAACCACTTTACGCATATCTTCAAAACTCGGATCTGACGGCACCATATCAAAAAAGGGAGGCCGGTATTCCTCAACAAATCCTGACGACACGGTACGTCGGCACATTTCCCACAGAACAAGACCTATGAAAACACAATAAAAAATATAGACAAAATAATAAAAGAATTCTAAAAATGTTAACGAAGACGCACCAAAAGCATACATGTCCACCCGTCGAAAAGATTCAAAAATACTCATATTGATTCTGTTTTGAAAAACAGAGAAAGGAAAAAAGTTAAAAATGTTTCCATATACCATGCGAAAAATTAATAGGTAATTACGTTTGATCCAACACTTCAGGGCTCATATAGCGTTTAGTGCCCACACGAGGATTGTTGGCAACATTCATTTCACCAGTTGTTTGAGTATGAGTAACTGCCAAACCAAAATCCGCTATAACGCACATTCCATTCGATCTGACCAGAATATTTTTCGTTTTAATGTCTCGATGAGCAATTGCAGGTTTACCCTAAATAAATATAAAATTGAACAAACGAATGTGCTACCACAAGAAAATAATAATAATAATAATAATAAAAAAAACATAGCTAGATCGCATTAAACATTCAAAGTGAAGAAGGAACAACAGAGATGAATTTGGTACCTGGGTTCCAAAAATCTCAGTGTGAAGATGGAGAATGCCACTGATAGCCGATATAGATAAATGCAACAGTTGGACATGGTTAAGCGAATGGCGGTTCAGATGGTCATAGAGAGAACCTAAGGGATGATAATGGGTAACGAGCCACAATTGCGTAATAGAATTACGAGACGTCATGTCAGATCCAATGTATCCCAAAATATTCTCATGGCGAAACAACATTGTACTATGTGGAATAAAATGTATTATTTAAATTAATTTGGAACTAAAAAGATAATTTGACGAATACCTGTAAATCTCTGTTTCTCTTGTCCATGATGCTTCATCTCTAGAAAAGAAAATTTTAACAGCAACGCTTTCTCCATGCCACAATCCTCTCCAAACCTCTCCATAACGTCCTTTTCCGATACATTCGCCTAGAGTAATCTGTAAATTTGGACAAGAAAAATTTTAATCTCCATCAAGAACGTAGAAAACGGCATGGAATACCTGTTTGGCCAAAGTTCTCTGAATAAGTAGAGGCATTCCAGAGCCACTTCCAGATGTAACGGAATGCTCGAAAACTTCCTATTTTTCAAAATTTGATGTTAGATATATAGAAAGAAATGATAATAATTTTAAATACCCTTAAAGTACTGTCTCCAGCAGCTGTCACTCGTAACTCATCCCTGTAAGTGTAATCAGGATCTTGCGAACCTTCCATAGTGGTGAGCCGAGCCATTCGGCGTCTGTGCCAATGCCGCATCATTAATAGAATTACAGCCAGAACGATGCCCAAAATCACAACAGGGCACAGAATAGCTAGCATTAAGCGTAAAACAGTTGCATAGTATTCTTCATCTTCTGAGTTGTCTGCAAAAGAAGGGAGGGGGGGGGGACAAAAAATGATGTAGCCAAATTAAGCAATAAATATGGATTTAGAACCACATTGTAGCCTTTCTATTTACCTGAATATTGAGTGGTAGGGAGCATGGGAAAAGTGCCATTGTTACAAAAATTTCCTTCACAACATTCTATGGCATAAGAGCTGCTTTCCTGTTGAATTTCTCCATTTCCATCAAATGACAAAGTATTGCAATAAAGTACAACTTGTTCTGCATTTGTAGTACAACCCTTAGAAACTGATTCAACCCCAGAAATATCTCGAACACGAGATTTCCAACACTAATCATTAATGGATAAAAATTAGTAAATAAATTTTACACAGAATTAAAGTACAATAATGAGACCTGGTAGGCATTATTGCAAATGGTTTCTTCTGAACAGTCTGGCTGTTCACAGGAATGGCATTGATATTTAGGATGATGCTTGTTTAAGTTAGGTATACCAAATGTTCCATTTCCAGATATGGGGAGGCTATTTTCTTCATCATCTTCAAACATACCCATTGGAAAACTTGGCATACTTTCCAGTAAAGAGCTTGAAAAAACTAAATCTGAAATCAATGAATCAACAGTTGTTACATATTACCGATTTAAATAACAGACAATTCACAAAAATATAGAATATTGATACACAGGCCTACCTTCACTGGAACCGTCGTCGTCAGAGACAACGCATGTAGATACAAGCAGTGAAAAACTAAAAATTCGCAGTGCCTTTGAATAAATCATTCTAAAAAATGGGGCAGGGAATGAATTTCACCATCAGAAAGATTGGAAGAATTCAATAAATAGCGAACTTCGGTATATACTTGAACTTCAATACAGTTTATAACTAATGTTATAAGTTTAGTCAGCCTGTAGAAAAAAAAAATGCAAAAAGAAAAAGATCCTAAATGAGTAAATTCCCAAACTCCAAACAAAGACTTGTTGCCACCATGTTGCCAAATGTCTCAAAACTTTATTTTTATAGCATTTGAAATTTGATTATTTGAATTGACATTGCAAAAGCAAAAGCATAAGCAAAAGCAAAAGAGTATTCTGCCAACACTAATTTAATTTTACTTGGATGCGCAGTGCAGAACCATAATTTAATGCTCTAGTGCTCGTGCTCCTGACTCAACATGGTCTCCGCAACATGGTCTCCTGTGCTGTCAGTACGTAGCAGTCTCAGTGGCCTGACTGGCCTCTCACCACTCACCACACAGGTCCACAGCCGTCCACAGCTCTCACTGCTTTCTCAAGCTCTCAAGCTCTCTGGCCAACAATTTTTCGGGTAACTAATTGTTTCTGTTTTGTTTTTGTTTTGTATTTGTTTTTTTGTTTTTTTTTTTTTTTTGCTAGAAGCAAGCTAGAATATAATAATTACTACATTTTAACCCGAGCGGCCTAAGTCATAATAAAACGTAACCTCTACCAGCCGGCAGTCCGCCGGTAATTCGTTCAAAACGCATTCGTGACATGTAAAAAGAATTTCCACCTCCAACCACTATTAATTGAAATTACATTTGAAATAAAAAAGCAATGCACTTGACACAAAAAATGGCGTCATGTGTTTCCAAGTTGTATAGATAAGAGATAAAAATCCCGAGAGGCAAAAAAACCACCATTAATTTGAGACACTTGTATCTCAGCATATGATCCAGGTCTATTTATTTATTATAGTATAGACAGTATAGACTATGGCTATACTGTTAGGTGTTAGAGCACCTTGCAGCTGACAAAAATAATTTGACATTTGTGTGAGGTGCTCTTGAGGTGTCACCCTAATTAATCTGCTGTAATAGACTTGGCAACAGCCTTAGCAATCTGGACGAAGCAGGACGAATATTCCAGCTGTCACTTCGGCTATTTGATTTATTGGATGGAGATTATATTCAGTTACTATCACGTTAAAGACAGGCCATCATACTTTATCGTATGACAAATAAACAGTCTATAACTGCCAATCGTTCCCATTTATGTCGTGTGCATAGAAAATTGATTTGCTTCTCATATGTAAATAACTGCTCAAGTAATCGCAAATTGCATTTAAAAAAAAAGTAATGCCTGGAAACAATAACGCAATCGCTACACTGTCTAATTAGGTGCTTCATGCGAAGCGGACAATTTATTTCATTTGGTATGTAAAAACGTAAAAATTATGTCTGGGCATGTATGAAATAAAAAACTAAATTGTGTTTCATTTGTAATCAGAAAAAAAACAAAACAACAACAAATAACAAAATTAATGTTTTTTTTTGTTTTTTTTATAAGGCTAGTATATTAACGGTACCTCTGAGCAAGATGAATCCGAGAGAATCTGCTGCTTTCATTGCTTCTGTGTCAAAGGACGTTGAAATCAATCCAGATGGCATTAGAAAAATTGCATCAGAGGTATTATTCCTTTTCACATTCGTTTTGTATCGACAAAGAGATGGTTGTAGTACAATAGTCGTAGTACAAAAAGACCATGGTCTAAACATATTTTCGCTTTAGATTTCACGAGCAATCGCTTCACGTGAGTTCGAACCAAGCAATATGATGATCCATTCCTATCCACTGCCTGTTACTGAAGATGTTTCAAGTATTGAATGGTATTTTCATAAAAAAAAAAAAAAAGATTTTTATCGGTCTGTTTTAATAAAACATAAATCTTAGGTTATTTGTAGCTGATGCTCTAAATTTTTCATTTTGGGCTTTAGAAGAAAATGTACACTATTCTGTTGAGCTCCACGAAAAACAGTATACTGGTTATATGGCTTTATGCGCTGCGATTACTAAAGCACTGGAGGTAGAAAGTGATATCTATAAATTTGCGTTAGAACTTCTTTTAAATAATAAAGTAACCTATTTTGTTTGCATTGCTTGTTGTATTTTTCATTGTTTTTGCGTAGGCTGACATTCCAATAACATCGTCACAATATTATGCCACTATAACAAAAGAAGAAGTGGATAAAATATTTATTTCTAGCACCGGCGAGTCTATTCCACTTTTAGAAGAGAGATGGAGAATTTTGCAAGAATGTGGGAAAATCCTAAATGAGAAATTTGACGGGAAATTTTATAATTGCATCAAGCAATCGGCAAACAGTGCCACAAAGCTTTTAAATTTAATTATTTCAAACTTCCCATCATTTCGAGATGAAGGGGTCATTGAAGGAAAAAAGGTTTCCTTTTACAAGCGAGCACAAATTCTTGTTGCCGACATTTGGAGTATATTCAAAGGGAAGGTATTCGAAGAAAAATTCAACTTTTTAATTAATAAAAATGTTTACTAAATCTATGTCTTTTTAGGGATTCGGAAATTTTACTGATGTAGATTCCATCACCATGTTTGCAGATTACAGGGTCCCTCAGTCGCTGGTTCATTTTGGGGCAATGGCTTATTCCGATAGACTTCATGGATTGTTATTGGCTAATCATATGTTTTTAAATGGAGATCGGGAAGAAATGGAAATCCGTGGGTGCTCGATTCACGTATGCTAACGATAATGCGATTGAGAAGTAAAAAAAAGCAATTCGTTATAACTAACATGAATTAAATTTTTTAGTCGGTGGAATTAATAAAGGAAGAATTAAAATCACATCAGGTTAATACAACGACAAATTCTTTACCAATGAACAGGTATGTATTTTTTTTAAATTGCATTTATTATTTCAAAATTTTTTGTTGTTAATTATTTTTTACATAAAACTGCAGTGCCATGATTGATTATTTCTTGTGGGAATACCGGAGGCGTTTTGCTCAAACTCTTGCCAAAGTTCCCTACCACAAGGTCCGTTGCATATATTATTAATCAAAATTTTATATGTTGAAACATGTTACTTGATAAGGAAACGAAAGTGAATGGAAATTGCGATTTGCGAAGGAAATTGAGGAACAGAATCATAAATAAATGTCTTGAATCGAAATTCTTTAAAATTGTTTAATTTATTGAAAGAAAAAGCCGGAGCAGGACGCAAGTCCGTGCGTGCGTGTCCGTGCGTTAGAATCGCCTTGCGATTCCGAGCAGAATAGACCTAGTCCGGATTTTTAGAGTCCTTTTCCGGATTACGATCCCAAAACGACCTCCGGAAAAAAGGGGGTATTTCGGTGCGGTTGAGTGGGAGATTGCTTGTTAAAACCAGCTTGAATTGTCCCCTTAATATATTTCCTAACTGTAAGCTAATTCCAGTATGGAAGTTTTAATCTAGGGTTTCGCTCCACTTTTTTTAAAGCAGATACCAGCTTTTATTTTCCAAGTTAGGGCGTTTTCTTATCTTGCTTGAAAAATCTAACCTTAAAATCAGCTCGAATTTCCCCCCTTAATATATTTCCTAACTGTTTCAGGTAATTCTAGTATAGACCTCTGCTTGCACCGTGCGGATAGCAGGATTCTTGTAGTCCGACAACGCTGCAATCCGCCATATTAATAAAACCACACCCTTTTTTTACATGGGCTCTTATGGAAGTATTTTTTCAAAGGGTTTTTTCTCTGAGCTGGATAACAACTTCGACCAAAGAAAAATATAGAAAAATACTACATCATTCAGGTAATCCGTAGCATCTAAGTTTTCCACTATTGAAGTAGTGGAAGTCATATTAATTAAATGGTTTTGTACAGGGCATATGGGCATTGTTTACATATGTAGGACCCAAACATGTATAGTTTACTTATAATTTTTAACATTTTCCCACTGAAACACTTGGTAATTGATTTTTCCTTATTATTTAGATTGTCATGTGTGACGAGGTATTGGTGGAAAATGCTTTAATCCATCTATTCGACCTCTCAAGAAGAACTGATGGTGTTTTTTAAAGCATTCTTCTGTGGCATTCCTTGTCGGATATGTATCGTTTGGATAGTTTATTCATACATAGATTTTTTTGTGTTTCAAATGATTTGTATTTGTAAGCATTATTATTCAAAAATAGAGAATATGGATGCATACTAAATAAACAATTAGGATGCTTCATCATTGTTGAGAAGTTGCTGTAATCCTTGGATAGTTGAAATGAGTAAGTGAAATTGTTTGCGTCTTTGTTTTAATCTAGCTTCCAATTTCTGACATTCACATTCTGAGGCTTCCAGTACCTGTCGCAATAGAGATTTCTCTTGGGTGCTCTTTCAATCAGGCTGTGTTTGAATAATGGCAGCCAAAGCATCATATTTCATTTTATTCCTACGAATCTGTCTTGCTTCTTGCAACTCCTTCTTGGTTGCTTCAATGTCTTTTTGAGCTGACACAATTCCTTCTTCAATCTGGTTGTAAAGGTCATCATATAGTGTTAATGCTCTGCAGTGTTCATTTCACAGCACCTCAAGGATTTTGTGGCAGCAAATTCACATTGGGAAATTTGACCGATCATTCTGGCATAAGATGCTTGTCTGTAAAACATAAAAATACATCACATAAGCAAGTATAGATGTTATACCAATGAAAAAGTAGTAGACATGCCAAAAAGTCGTGCGCAGTTTACGCCGATGCGCACCACAGCGGCCGATAGCAGAACTAAGATTGTTATTACGCTTGACCACCTATGTAGAGCATGAGACGAGACGAGAACCGACTGCTTGTCGAACAAAGGATCTTGACTATATAGGTGGTCAAGCGTAACAACTACCACACAAAAAAAACAAGAAAGAATATTGCTCCATCAACAACCTTAAAGCTAGGACTGTGGCCCGGAGCTTATTGGGCGGGTTTTTTTTAATGGGTTGCCTAGATGGGTTTTTCTTCAAACACGGGTTGGAGTGGGTTGGGCCAACAGAGTAAATGGGTTCGGCCCGGGCCAACCCATGGGTCAAAAAATATTAACAGGATGGGTCACGGCCCGGGTTTTTAACGGGTCAATCATACTTTTTCATCATCTTTTCAGTCTGTTTATCAATAAATGGAAAAATTTCCTAACGTATAAAAATAGAATTTTTATTCTGTTTTAAATGAACCAAAAAAAAATTAATACATGAGAATTGATGTAAACAAACATACATCAATGAAACGAAAAGAAACTTGGAAGTAAGTGTTGGAAGTAAAAATCCGAATTAACTGTAGTTATCGAACAAATACAAAAAATTGTTTTTAAAAATCTTCTTCTTCGTTTTCCAAAAGTTGAAAAGTAAGGTATCAAAGTTTTCTTCCAAGAAATCGTAGACTTCTTTTACCCCCACTAATCCTGCTTTGTACCATGAACGTAGACAGATTAGGGCTTCAACGGTCTCAGGCTTCAAGCTCATTCTCGAAATGCCAAAAATATCCTTGCCAACAGTAAAGGCCCTCTCGCTAGCTGCGCTTGTCGCTGGAATGCTGAGGAGATCTCTAGCCATTAAACAGCAAATTAAAAGATAGACTAATTGATAACTTTCAATGGAGCTGAACTCGACTGATTGGTTATTTCTGTGCTTGTTGCAGGAAGTGCATCTGCATCATCCATCTCATTCTCATCATCACTTTCAATGCTAATGTTAATTGGTAAACTTCTCTTTTTCCCAGTAGAATTGCTCGATTTAGACAAACTTTGAGGTTTACGCGATAACTGTTCGCCATTATTAGAAGTAGATTTACGTTTAGACATACAGCCTTCACCACTTCATGTGTTCTGCCTTTTGAAGCTCTAGCGCGTGTCAGCGTCTACTTAAAACGTGATGACTGAACATCGAATGTGTGCAACTCTGCATCTGCAATGCATGGATTTAAGCTATCCTATCCCTCCAGATCTTTCTGGCACTTTCTAGCTGTGAGATTCTTTATTTGACCAATAGATGGCGCCACATCTCGGGTTGAGCAGCGGACCCGGCGGTTCGACCCATCACCCGCCCCGTTAAAAAAATGCCTCGATGGGTTGAGTCGGGTTGGGTTTTTTTTCCTTTAGCCCGAACTTTGGCCCGGGCTTTCATGGCCCGGGCCACAGCCCTACTTAAAGCTAGACCCAAGTACCCCGGTCTTGACCGGGTATAAAGTAACTAGTAAAGAAGGTAAAACTTTCGAAGGTAAAACTTTGATGATTATCTATTCCCAGAATATCGATTGTTTTTACCATACAAAAAAACAAGGAAGAATTGATTTTAAAGGCTGCCAAACACACAATGTTTCTTTCTGATTGTTTTTATCACACAAAAAAAACAAGAAAGAACATTGCTCCATCAACAACCTTGGTTATTTTAAAGAGTGTAAAACACACACCATTTCTGTCTGATTATTTTTACCACACAAAAGACAAGACATAACATTTCTCCATCAACAACCTTATAGATAGACCCAAGGTCCCTGGTCTTGACCGGGATTAATTTAGAAGTTAAGAGTTAAGTTAGAGTTAAATCTATTCCCAGGTTATCGAACGTCGAAATGTCTTCTAAAAGAAAACGAAAGGATGAACTTGCAGCTAGGCAAGCCAAACGTAGAGCAACGGAATCTGAAGAACAGCGGTGTGCTCGACTTGAAGCAAAGGCTGTCAGTAATGCAGCAGCACGATCAGCCGAGTCTGAAGTACAGCTGTGTGCTCGACTTGAAGCAAATGCTGTCAGGAATGCTGCAGCACGATCAGCCGAGTCTGAACAACAGACTGTTAATCGCCGTGCTGAAGATGCTCTGAGGCATGCAATCGCCAGAGAAGCCGAAAAATGAGCTGGAGTCTATTAAATTATCCCTATGCGGGAATTATTTAATTTCGGTGATATTTTAATTAGAAATCGACGTAGGTGTTCGTTGGTTGTCGCCATCTAGCGGTGATTGTTGGTTGACCACTCTGTGATTCTCTGTTTTTGGTTTGGTTTGGTATGATTAGGTGGGTCTGCTATCTGTGATTCTCTGGTGATTCTCTGGATTCTGTTTGTTCTCTTTCTAAAAACCATGGAAGAGTTTAGAATTCTTAGCGCTAGGTGGAGACAACCAACGAACACCTCTCCCGTCCTCTCAAAATTAAAACGCAAATATCTATCTATCTATATATATTTACAAGAAATGTGCATTGGAGACTTATAATAGCTTTTTAAATCTCTATTGATTGACCCTTCTTCAAAAATTATGATTAAAAATCCACCCGACAAGCTATAACACGGCGGGATATAGGACGAGAGTCCTGTCCTCTAGCTTAAGTAGTCCATGCTATATCCAATTTAAACCCAAGATGAAGCTAACGATAGGCGACAAAGTAATGCAAGTGTTCAGCGACGATCTAGGGAAACCCGTCAAACCTCCAAAGCAGAATATTTAGATGTTTTTGATGCTTCCGTCCATGGACCGCTTCATGCGCAACCTTTCGTCGACAAGCATATGCAAACATTCCACTCTGAATTGCACTGTCGAGAATTGTGGCCTACAAGAGATGCAATTGTCGATCCCTACATTTACTGCCACTGCAAGAAACTTAAGGAATTCAATCCTTTTGGAATTCAAAATTAAAGGGTTCGTGATTTTTCATCTATTCCACTAGCAATTCAGAAGCACATTCGGGAACTTACTCCTATTGAAGAAATGCTTTTCTCACCAGTAATTTCCATCATGTCTGTATTCCGGCTACCTACTGGTGGACATGTTTCTCGTGGCTACGTGGCAAATTTCAAACAAGACGTAGCCGGAATCATCAGAGAGATTCCTCTCACAGCAGCGCAACTTCCGTGCCTCGTCATAAGAAGGAGAGGTGTGGACAACACCTGTGCCGCATTCAAAGTTTGCCGTAAACGCGTTGAAGAAGTTGGCCGATTTCTCATAAAAAACCATCCAGGCTTTGCTTCACATCGCATCACTTTTAGCCAGAACAACTGTGATTTGCTGCCCGAATATGGACTTTTGTTAAATATTCCGACGATGGACAGCGACAACGATGAATTGAATGTCACTGACGAAGGAGCCATGACAAGGGATGTTCCACCAGAAGACATTCTTGATCAGCCACAACCTCCTGATGTCGCTTTCGTCATTTCAAACAACATCAGGCCTCCTCAACAAAATGAAATATTAAATGCACTCGATCAGGTTAATTGGCCAACCATTTCAACTGAGCCTATCAATGAATTTGAGGTCATGTCTCGTCTTGTATCTCTGGCTTTCATCAAGTTATTTCCTCTTGGGCAAGCTGACCCAACAAAGAAAGGTCGCAGACAAGACCTATCCGAACTCATTGCTTCTAACCACTTGATGAAATATGCCGAGATTGATTGTACAAAGGAACCCGACGAATCTCATTCAAACGGGTATTCGTATTATCCGTTTGCTGAACATGAGCGCTTCTGTTTTTGGATGGTTGATCGCATACGACGCCATCGAGCCCTTGGGCAGTGTTCCGTTTTTCTGAGACAAAATCCCGAAGAAGCTGCATTGTCTATGGAGGAACTTAAGACCATGGCTGCCAAAGGTCAACTTGACTCGGTCATCAGCAAAATGTACTCCTATACAGCCAATGTCACTGGCAGTGACGCCTACTGGAGAAAGCGTCAAAGAGAATCCCTAACTAATAAAACGCAAAGGCCCAAAAGGGGGAGGAGTTTGTGTGTGTATCTGTCTGTGTGTTTCTAAGTGTCGTTGCGCGCACGCTGCCATTGGTCGACCGTTTTCTACCTGCGAAAAGGGTAAAAAAAACCCTAGGCTACGTCTGACCTCGCTCGACTCGACAAAAATCGATCAAAAAGGTTGACATCAACCGAGGCTCCAATCGTACAGAGGGGCTGAGGGTTGACGCACACACACACACATACACACACACCTCAGGCTATTAGGTAGAAGGGTGGGGTAGAATTTTTCCTTTGGAATTTTTTTGCAATTTCCTCTATTAAATTTCTTGGCGAGTGTTGGGTTTGAACCATGGCTTCGAATACACGACGGGGATGAGTGCGCGGCAAACATTCCCCGATCGAGTACGCTAACCACTTCACTATGAACAGATATGGAAAAGTGAGTTGGATTGTCAACCAATTCATGCTATTGTTCAATTTCCATTTATTTTTGATTTAGACTCTTTCTCTTATTTAGATTATTTATACTCCACGTGACGCTATTATTATACTAAATTTATGAAAAATCACGGGCAAGGGAATAACCTTCAACAAAGGATTAACATTGCGGGCAAGAGATCCACGGGCAAGGGAAAAACAACGGGCAAGGGAATTTGCATAACGGGCTAATTTACACTAGCCCAACTAAAGACCGGCCCTGGACGGGCATCCGGTTTACTAGTCTCTTGTCTATAAAACGGAAAGGGGGAAAAGGGGGCGGAGTTTTGTTTGTGTATCTGTCGATGTGTTTGAAAGTCCGGATGAGCGCACGCTGCCATTGGTCGACCGTTTTCTACCTGAAAAAAGGGTCAAAAACACCCGAGGCTACGTCTGACCTCGCTCGAAAAAACGACAAAAAGACTAAAAGGTCGACATCACCCGGGGCGGGCGGGCCTGCCTTCGTACGGGGGGGAGGGTTGACTCACGCACACACACACACCTCGGGCAAGGTGGGAGAAGGGTGGGGTAGAATTTTTACATTGGCAATTTCAATGTCCTCTATTAAATTTCTTGACGAGTGCTGGGTTTGAACCATGGCTTCGAATACACGACGGGGATGAGTGTGCGCGGCAAACATTCCCCGATCGAGTACGCTAACCACTACACTATTAGAACGGATATGAACAACTGAGTTGGATTGTCAACCAATTCATGCTATTGTTTCATTTTCATTTATTTTTTATTTAGACTCTTTCTCTTACTTAGATTATTTATACTTTACGTGACGCCACTATTATGATCAATTTATGAAAAAAAACGGGCAAGGGAATAAACTTCAAAAAAAGAATTTCAATTGCGGGAAAGAGATCCACGGGCAAGGGAAAAATAACGGGCAAGGAAATTTGCACAACGGGCTAATTTACACTAGCCCAACTAAAGACCGGCCCTGGACGGGCATAAAGTTACTAGTCTCTTGTCTATAAAACGAAAAGGGGGAAAAGGGGGCGGAGTTTTGTTTGTGTATCTGTCGATGTGTTTGAAAGTCCGGATGAGCGCACGCTGTGATTGGTCGACCGTTTTCTACCTGAACAAAGGGTCAAAAACACCCGATGCTACGTCTGACCTCGCTCGAAAAAACGACAAAAAGACTAAAAGGTCGGCATCACCCGGGGCGGGCGGGCTTGCTTTCGTACGGGGTGGGAGGATGGGGAAGAGGGTTGACACCCACACACACACACACATCGGGCAATGTGGGAGAAGGGTGGGGTAGAATTTTGCCATTGGCAATTTCAATGTCCTCTATTAAATTTCTCGGCGAGTGCTGGGTTTGAACCATGGCTTCGAATACACGTCGGGGATGAGTGCACGGCAAACATTCCCCGATCGAGTACGCTAACCACTACACTATGAACGGATATGAAAAAGTAACTTGGATTTTTGACCAATTCATGATATATATTGTTCAATTTCCATTTAGTTTTGATTTAGTTTTTTTCTCTTACTTAGATTATTTATACTATACGTGACGCCACTATTATAATCAATTTATGAAAAATAACGGGCAAGGGAATAAACTTAAAAAAAAATTTCAAATGCGGGAAAGAGATCCACGGGCAAGGGAAAAATAACGGGCAAGGAAATTTGCACAACGGGCAAATTTACACTAGCCCAACTAAAGACCGGCCCCGGACGGGCATAAAGTTACTAGTCCTTTATCTATAAAACGGAATGGGGGAAAAGGGGGCGGAGTTTGTGTGTGTATCTGTCTGTGTGTTTCTAAGTGTCGTTGCGCGCACGCTGCCATTGGTCGACCGTTTTCTACCTGAAAAAGGGTCAAAAACACCCGAGGCTACGTCTGACCTCGCTCGAAAAAACGACAAAAAGACTAAAAGGTCGTCATCGCCCGGGCCGGCCGGGGATCCAATCGTACACGGGTGCTGAGGGTAGACGCACACACACACACACACACCTCGGGCAATGTGGGCGAAGGGTGGGGTACAATTTTTCCATTGGCAATTTCAATGTCCTCTATTAAATGTCTTGGAGAGTGCTGGGTTTGAACCATGTCTTCGAATACACGACGGGGATGAGTGCGCGGCAAACATTCCCCGATCGAGTACGCTAACCACTACACTATGAACGGATATGAAAAAGTTAGTTGGATTGTCAACCAATTCATGCTATTGTATAATTTCCATTTATTTTTGATTTCGACTCCTTCTCCTATTTAGTTTATTTATACTCTGACACGTGAAGCTATTATTATAATCAATTTATGAAAAATCACGGGCAAGGGAATAAGCTTCAAAAAAAGGGTTTCAATTGCGGGAAAGAGATCCACGGGCAAGGGAAAAATATCGGGCAAGGCAATTTGCATAACGGGCTGTCTGTTTGGTTTTATGTGTCGTTGCGCGCCCGCTGCCATTGGTCGACCGTTTTCTACCTGAAAAAAGGGTAAAAAACACCCGAGGCTACGTCTGACCTCGCTTAACTCGACAAAAATCAACCAAAAAGGTCGACATCACCCGGGGCGGTCGGGGTTGCGATCGCACAGAGAGGCTGAGGGTTGACGCACACACACACACCTCGGGCAATGTGGGAGTAGGGTGGGGTAGAATTTTTCCATTGGCAATTTCAATGTCCTCTATTAAATTCTTGACGAGTGCTGGGTTTGAACCATGGCTTCGAATACACGACGGGGATGAGTGCGCGGCAAACACTCTCCCATCGAGTACGCTAACCACTACACTATGTACGGATATCAAATACTAAATTTTTGACAAATCACGGGCAAGGGAATAACCTTCAACAAAGGATTTACATTGCGGGCAAGAGATCCACGGGCAAGGGAAAAACAACGGGCAAGGGAATTTGCATAACGGGCTAATTTACACTAGCCCAACTAAAGACCGGCCCTGGACGGGCATCCGGTTTACTAGTCCCTTATTCATAAAACGGAATGGGGGAAAAGGGGGCGGAGTTTGTTTGTGTATCTGTTTGTTTGTCAGTCCGGATGAGCGCGCGATGTCATTGGTCGTCGAGCTTACCGCCGGAGGCAATACGTCACCACCTCTATACTACAAGGTTACCGCCGAAGAATAATCATTTTTAAGTATATATTATTGTTTTAACCGGTTCTTTTGTTAGCCATCACTCAGACAAGTCAAAATTTCCCGAAAAAATATTTTTTTTTTACAAAATTAAAAAGAAAAATCATAGAATTAACAGAAAAAACATGGTGGCCAAGCGTAAAAATTTTTAAAAAACAAATTTACCGCCGGAGGCAATACGTGAATATCCCTCTATCCTGCAAATTTACCGCCGGAGGCCATGCGTGAAAAGCTCTTCCCTACAAATTTACCGAAGGAGAAAATGCGTAAATATACTCTTCCCTACAAATTTACCGCCGGAGGCAATGCGATACAACCTCTATCCTGCAAATTTACCACCGGAGGCCATGAGTGAATATTTTACACTTCCAATTTACCACCAGAGAAAATGAGAATGCATATTCTCTATCCTGCAAATTTACCGCCGGAGGCCATGTGTGTAAGAAATCTATACAAAAACATTTTACTAACAGAGAAAATGCTTGAACGTTCTCAACCCTACAAATTCACCGCCGGAGGCAATGCGATACAACCTCTATTTGGCAAATTGACCGCCGGAGGCCATGCGTCAACAAAAATTTATACTCGGCGGGCAATATAACAAGGACGGGCAAGATGTAAACCGTAAAATTAGACAAACAACTTCACGTAACGCGACGTAACGGGCAAGATGACAATGACGGCAGAGTGTGTACTAACAACAGAAAAATTAAATCGTTGAAAGTCAAAAATAAAATTGGCAGCACCAACGACGGCTTAACTAAAACGCCGCCTAAAAGCTAAAACAATTAGATCGCTCGCGGGAAAATGATTCACGGGCAAGGGAAACAGAACGGGAAAGGGAATTTGCATAACGGGCATAATTACACTAGCCCCACTGATGACCGGCCCTTGACGGGCTAAAATTTACTAGTCCCTAACTAATAAAACGAAAAGGGCGAAAAGGGGGAGGAGTTTGTGTGTGTATCTGTCTGGGTGTTTGAAAGTCCGGATGAGCGCACGCTGTGATTGGTCGACCGTTTTCTACCTGCGAAAAGGGTAAAAAACACCCGATCCTCAGGCTCCTCCCCCAAAAGCTTTCGGGGGAAGAGCCTGTGTCTGTCACGGACATTTGGAGGAGGAGCTTATTCATGTCGCAATGCGAACGCTGTGATTGGTAAGTCGCAAATAACCACCAGATGTCGTCGCCGTGATGACACAATCTTTGATGACGCAACAACCAGCATCACCACCAGATGTCTATAGCATCGCCGTGATGACGAAATCTTCAAGTAAGGTACTGGGCAGATTTCCCACGATAAAATCTATTACGGGCAGATGATTAAGCTACAGAAAAGCGAATAGAAAAACAGTCCAACTTTACGCTAGACAAAAGTTCCCCGGATTTGACCGGGGCTCAGGTTACTCGTCTATATAAGATAGAAAAGCAAGCTTATCAGCTCGCCGAAGGGATAGTCGTAAGCCAGTTGAAAACTGTCTTAAATGACTAATTCAGGGCCTATTGTTAAGTCGGACTTATTCCCAATTCACACTTTTCTTCACAGACTTTTTGGTCTTAAAACGGGAAATTTCTGTCACAGTTCAATATCCTTGCAAGTTTTTTACGTTTAGTTTGCTCAACTCATGTGTTCCTATTTTTACAAATAAAGTTCAATAATTGAATTTAAAAATAACCATCATTTAGTCAAATAACTGCAAAACATAAATGCTAATCTGGATGTTGCGTCATGGTTGGGACATCAAAGATTGCGTCATCATGGCGATGCTATGGACATCTGGTGGTGATTAATTTTGACCTAAATTGAAAAAAGTTGTAGTCGCAACGGCCAGATGTCACTAGTCGTATTAGCAATTATTTTAGCAGTTTTTCATTAATTACAGGAGAACTAATTAAGTAAATGAAATTATCCCTGAGGGTAGTACTTGTACTACCAGAAGGCATTAAAGTAAATGCGGGTGTCTGTGTGTGTAGGAGGGGGAGGGATGTGGGGGAGTGTACGCTGTTCTGGCCAGGCTTCCAGAACCTTAAATTCAGAATCTGAATAAATTTATAGAAAACTAAACTACTGCATCGATTATCTTCAAACTTTTTGTGTAGGGGAGACTGGAGTAAAACGGGACGGTTTTTGTTTCCCCCCTATATCTCCCAAACTAATTATTGAATTTCTTTAAAATTTTGTTTTTATGTATTCCATATTGTAATGAACCCCCCATATTTTTTATATAATTTTATAATGAACCATTTCCCCATAAAATACCTTTAAAGTTTCCTCAGATTTGTGGGAGGGGCCTATTTTGGGGGGTAATTGAGGACACTGGGGTGGGTGATGAGGGACGTCCTCCGTTTTCGCCTTAAAATTCATCAATAAAATTAAAAAAAATTGAGAAAGTGTTCCACTGCATATACTCTTTGAGTTTATAAATGTTTCAAATTGATTATTGTGTTATTTAACCTTTTTTCTTATAAATACAAAAACCCTTATGGAGCAGTAGGACATCCTGCGTTGCTAGGTAACGAAATCGAGCCTCTTAAAAATGCTGTACGCTGATTGGTCCGTAACTGTCCCAAATTAGCCAAAAACAGCTGTCCCGATTTCCCGGTTTAGACACTTTTTTTTAAAGTTCATACTGTCTAAACTAATCGATCTAAAATTATAATTTCTGTTTTAAAAGATCAAGAAATGAATCAGCTTCATTTCCATATTAAATTTACATGCCATTAGCGTTTATTTGTTTCTTCAAACATAAAATGGCGGAGACAAAAATTTCTAAAAAAAAACCGTTTTTTTTGTTTTGTCAATAACTCATGCAGTTATTGACAAAAACCAACCAAATTTCATGCCAAATTAGATTATACAGATTTACATAACATACTAAAAATTTTTACAGTTTTATTAACATCTACTATTTTTCCCCCCACTGTCCCTTTTGACCCGGTGTCCCGTTTTACTCCAGTCTCCCCTAAACTTACAGTAATTTATCTTAGCGTTTAGGTAAGTTTCGATTCATTTGGTAATACTAAATTTTATTTATTTTTATGCGGATTTAGTCATTAGCTTTTTGTGACTTAGGACAACCACAAAACCCATTAGGTTGTCTGTTGACAGTCTGTTGATGTCTTGTGATTTCATGACCGATAATACCCGAGGGCGAACCTGGAAGGGTCTTGTTTTTGTTCTGGTCGCACCGCATATTTTTTGTCTAATTTTCAAGACCAAAAAGTAAAAAAAGTAAAGGTAACCCAAAACAAGGGAAGCTATAATGGAAAGTGGAATTTAGACCTAAGGGGAAAAAGTTGTAGTCACAACTTAGTCACAACAACAAGATAGAAAAGCAAGCTTATCAGCTCGCCGAAGGGATAGTCGTAAGCCAGTTGAAAGCTGTCTTAAATGAAAAATTTAGGGCCTATTGTTAAGTCGGACTTATTCACAATTCACACTTTTCTTCACAGACTTTTCGGTCTTAAAACGGGATTTTTCTGTCACAGTTCAATATCATTGCAAGTTATTTACGTTTAGTTTGCTCAACTCATATGTTCCCATTTTTACAAATAAAGTTCAATAATTTAATTTAAAAATAACCATCTTTTAGTTTAAAAACTGCAAAACTTAAATACAAATCTTGTTATTGCGTCATGGTTGGGTCATCACAGATTGCGCCATCACGGCGATGCTATGGACATCTGGTGGGGATTTATTTGGGCGGTATATATTCGTAATATTATTTTACTCATGTTTAACCATACATTACGAATATATTTCAATAAAAAATATTCGACGAAAAGGATTAATTTTAAACTTAACACGTTTAGTAAATGACAAGCTTACACATGTAGTGGAAACTGGAATTTAAACCTAAGGTTAAAAAGTTGTAGTCGCCACCGCCAGATGTCACTAGTCGTTAAACAATTATTTTAGCAGTTTTTCATTAATTACGGGAGAACTAATTAAGTAAATGAAATTATTTTTGTTCTGGTCGCGCCGCATATTTTTTGTGTAAGACCAAAAAGTCTGAAATCTGTCTTAAAACGCCCGAGCTATGGAGCGGGACATACACACATACAGACAAAGTGACATGGCTTTTTTTTCTGCGTATGCGATTATTAGCTTCGCCCTTCGGGCTCGCAATCAAATGAAATTGATTGTTGTGCGACAGTGTCGAGTTTTTGTGTAAGACAGATGACGCAATCTTTGATGTCCCAACCATGACACAACAACCAGCATCACCACCAGATGTCTAAAGCATCGCCGTGATGACGCAATCTTCAAGTTAGGTATTGACTGGGCAGATTTCCCACGATAAAATCTGTTATGGGCAGATGATTAAGCTACAGAAAACCGAATAGCAAAAGAGTCCGACTTTACGCTAGGCCAAAGTTCCCCGAATTCGACCGGGGCTCAGTCTCTCGTATATCGATATTTATCCTCTATCGTAAGCGCCTCTTGCGGTTAGACCAAGCAAACCTTCAGCAAAACTATTCCTTATTTCCCAACACACCCGCTGCGGCGCTTCTTTTAAGAGCTGGGAAGTGGGATATTGGAAACACTTTCAGTAAAAAAAAAGGAATAGAGTTGGCTAACTTCCGAAGTTGCCAGTTCGATGAAATTGAGAAAAATCGATTTGACACGAACCAGTAACAGTTCTTGCATGGCGGCTTATGGAGTTTCGCCCGTTTTAGTTTTAGTTTTTAATTTCCCATTTCAGTCGTCTTCAGTTGCTATTCTTAATTAGATAACTTCATTTCTTAGCTATCAGGTAATCTTTTAAGATTTATTTCCCCTCGATAGTCATTGTAGTTTATTTATTATTGATTTTTATAATTAATTTAAGTAAAAGGCATTATGTTTTCAAAGACTATATCCTGCCCCGAGGAAAGAGAACCCCGCGCCACCCCTTTGTCCCCTCTTAGTTTCTGCCTTCGTCTCTTCTTTCCATTCTTCCCTTGGGGCAGGAAATGGCGATATTTTTTTGTTAACACGGTAGGGACGTTTACAATGATAGGGACCCAGACCCTATCTTAGTGGCTACACCTTTATCTTTTTTTTTCAAAACCAATTTTTCTATTAACCCCTTATTTTATTTTGTAAATAAAGAAAAAAAAAATAACGATGTTTTTCATTTGCATCGTTACGTTATTCGTTAGTTAACAGGACCAAAAAAGCTCCGTTAACGGAGGTTTTCGTTAATCGTGAAAGTTAACGGCCCAACACTACCAATAGGTGAAATTTTGAAAATATTTTTAAAAATAAAAAATGGTTAATTTTTATTTAAGTTTTTCATTAATTTTTTAATTAGAAGTCTATGTGAAGAATTATCGACAAAATTATAATACCACCAAATATTTATTTCAAATATATATAGTGGTTTGATTTTTTAGCCTAGCACAGCGTGAGCTGTTATAGCTAACAGTTAAAATTATAAGGTAAAAGTTTCGTACGGGCAGTGGATTAAGCTCCTGTGCCAGATGTATTTTTGCCTATCCTATTGGGCCAGTCTCCATGCAAAAACGATAGAAAACTGAACTGCATTGCATTGTTTGTGTCGGATCACCACATCACCCATCACGATGAGCGTCTTATCAGGGCTGTTTTGGTTTTGGTCCGACACGGAGCCGATGCCAATATTCGTGACGACAAGAACATCACGGCTCTTCACGACGTCTGCCTCTTTTACCAACGCCCTGATTTGGGTGACGTAATCGATCAATTGCTGAGTGCCAAAGCTACTTGCATCAATTACGGAGCTATGCACAAAAGGACAGCACTTCATTTGATTGCTCTTCATTATCACGAAGACAATCTACCCGAATTGATCGGGTAGATCCATGATATGACGTTAGTTATTCCTTATATTTGACATAGTTATTCCATGATTGGACGACACGGAAATAAATTTTTCATAAATCTTGTCTGTATTTATAGTCACAGTTTATATATTTTTCCTCCTCGCAGATGCTGATCCAAATCAGAGTGACGAAAAATACCGGACACCTCTTCATTATTTCCTGCAGTACAACCGTTCTAGTTCGCTGGATTGAAGCCGTCGAAGTTTTGATCCGTCGCGATGGAGATTTAGAGAATCACGACATCAGATTGGGTCGGACTGGTCTTTTACACGCGTGTTTGAACTTCTACCAGGTGGTGGAACTACCAAAGGTCTGCCATCGATTTACTGGTTTAACACAAGGTCAACGTCAACGTATGAGACAAATACAATCGTAGCGTATTACATTATTTGACTTTCGCCTTGGCGGTCAATTTGGACGTCACTGCAAACGGCCGATGTAGTTTCAACGGAAGGCAGAACGGTGCTGACGCAAGCCGCTAGAATTGGATGCCACGACACTCTCCCAAACATATGTTTAGTGCTATGACTTGGCAACGTCGCCCCCCTCCCCTCCTTCTGATCAGAGAGTAAGTTGGTCTCGTCTTGTTGGTAGAGTTAATACAAGCCTGTATCGCTCTCGAATTCGGCCTCTTTCAGACTTCATTCTATGGCGCAGTTGATTGTGTTTTCGAGCCTTTTCGTTCTCCCTGCTCTCGTCACTCCATCCCTCAGTGTTTTCGTTCAGTTTTATTTTGTTTTGAGTTGATTTCCCCGGCCCTTGGGTGCGCCCATTGCTGCTAACCACCCCCTCCCAGCAACCAACGTGGTTTGTGGGGGCCGCCATCTTGTTTCCTTTGTCTCGTGTGCTGCATATTGTGTTCTTTTGTGGTCCTGCGAGTTATCCAATCCGTCGATCATAGTTGGAATATTACACACATTCACCCACTGTTTTTCATATTGCATTTTTTTTTGGTTGTGTGATTCATTGTCGTGTCTATATTGAGGGGCCCACATTTTGCGTGCCCGCCATTTTTTCTCTCTTCCTATTCCGTCCATACGCATTTTTCTGCCTTACAGAGGGCCCACTTGTTGCGCGCCCGCCATCTTTTCTCTGGGTTTGATTCTCTCTTGGCCGTCGCTCTTGTTGATAATCCGTTTGTTCGTTTGATTGGCCGTAATTATTCCGCGTCCACCCATTCCCCGCGGATTTCATCCCGCGGTTTAGTTCTCCCACCTTTCAGCCCCCTATCGTCACACATTTCCACATTACCGTAATTCTGTTTTATAAGTGTGCTGTTTTCTTGTTTCACGCCCTCGTTTCGACCACTCATTGCCATTTCAACCTCACACGCTCTCTCCATTCAATTCATTTTTTTTGTGTGTGTTTCCTGCTCCTCGCTTCATTACCGTTCATCTGCGTGTTTCAATTTTCCATTGCCATTTCAACCTCACACGCTCTCTCCATTCAATTCATTTATTTTTTGTGTTTCCTGCTCCCCGGTTCATTAACGTTCGTCTGCGTGTTTTAAATTCCCCCATTCGTTCCGCTGTCGTGTTCATCCTACGCCGGTGCCACCCTTCGTGCAGTGTTCAGTGATTACCTCGTGTCGCCCAGGTCTTGGGTTAATCCGTGCCCCGCCATGCCTCCCAAGCCATTCAAGCCGTACGGCGTGCCACCTCCACTAGACATCGAGGAATTCAAAGACTCCTTCGAGATCTGGCACCAGCAGTGGAATATATTCCTTGCTCTGTCAACCATCAACACTGCTCTGCCGCAAGGGGATCTACCGGAGTATATTGCCAACATCTTACTATCCTGCCTCTCCAATGCCACGCTGAAAGCCGTGCTCACTATGGGCTTGACGGCCGACGAGTTGAAAGATGCCGCCGTCATCATTGAAAAGCTGCAGGAGAGGTGCAATGCGGGTCGGAATTGCCATGTGTGTCACCAGAAATTCTCATCCCGTGTCCAGCGTGACACTGAATCGTCCGATTCCTGGCTCAGCGATTTGCGTGATCTCGCACGGAAATGTGAGTTCGAGAAAGATTGCTGTGCCGCCTGCCAGAACACGCGTATTTTGGGCCAAAGTGTCTTTGGCGTTTTCGACGACGAGGTACGCCGTAAGCTACTGGAGCGGGGTGCCAATTTAACCCTTAATCGGGCGCTAACAACACTCCGTACAGCGGAGGCCACCCGGCTTCAGGCGTCCACCATCAAACAGGGTGGTGCAGCCCCCGTCCACCAGCTAAAGACTCCGGCGGCCAAACCACCTATGGGCAAGCCGGCCATTCAACACCGGGATCAGCAGCGCGGACGTCCAGCAGCTCGTTGGCATCCGCCTGGAACTAAGCCGTATGGGTGTTGGAATTGCGGGTCAGCCTCTCGTCACGCTAAAGAAGATTGCCCCGCCTTCGGCAAGGAATGTCTTGGTTGCCACAAAACGGGCCACTTCCAGGCCGTATGTACCCAAGGCGGCAGTTCAACCCCGAAACCTGAGATGGCTGGCAGCATCACGATCCAGTCCATCACCCCTGATGACATGGTCGAGCTTGGTGTTGTCCCGGCTTCCAGCAACGCTTCTATTGTCATCCGTGTGCTCCCTGACTCCGGGGCGTCGATTGATGCGATCCCGGCCGCGATGTTCTGGAGCCACTTCAAGCACGTTCAACTAATGGATGGCGGAACAAACGCAGTCACGGCCACCGGGGCGGCTATTTCTTCACTTGGCCACTTCCCAGCCACGTTGTCATGGTCCGGCGGATTACTTCACCCCGTGACCACAACCATCCATGTCCTCCGGGACCTTCAACAGCCGGTGCTCTCAAAGGCGTCACAAAAACAATTCGGTATGCTTCCGGCTCAATAACCGCATTCCTGCGTGCTAGCTGCTATCACGGCTCCGCCTTTGGCAGCTTCAGCCCCAATTGACGACGTGAAGTCCACGTTGGGCGTTCTTATGGCTGAATGCCCTCTGATATTCGATGGCGTGTGCAGGCCGATGCGAGGCCCTCCATGCCACTTTCAATTAAAGGAGGGCGTGGTCCCTTCTGCTATCCGCGGATCCCGTCCCATTGCTGTCCCTCTCATGCCACGGGTGAAACAGTAGCTGGACTCGCTGGAAAACCAAGGCATCATCAGCAAGGTGCCAGTGCCGACTTTATGGGTCCATCCCATTGTAATTGTCCCAAAGGACGATGGCGGAATCCGCATTTGCGGCGACTTCACTTCGCTCAATCACTGCATCGTCCGGCCCACGTTTGATTCTCCGACTCCCTTCCAGGCGGTCCGAACCATCCCGACGGGGATGAAATTCTTTATCGACGCCCTGAAGGGCTACCACCAGGTGGAGCTGGATGAGGAGTCAAGTGCCATGAAGACGTTCTCCACTCCGTTTGGCCGCTACAAGTACAACCGTCTCCCGTTTGGCGTCTCGTTGGCTGGCGATGACTACGGCAGACGTCTCGCAAACATTTTCGACGATTTCCTGAACTGTCGCCGTGTAGTCGAGGATATCCTGGTTTTCTCTCCCACTTGGGAAGAACATGTGGACCTCGTCCGTCGCCTTTTCCGCCTCGCCGCTGATCAACAGATCGCCATTAACGTTCGCAAGGTTGTCTTTGCTCAACCGTCAGTGTTGTTCGGTGGCTACGTAGTAGGCGAGAGTGGCTTCCAACCCAGCCCGGATTTACTGAGGGCCATCCGTGAATTCCCGGCTCCTACTTGTGTTTCGGAGATGCGAGCCTTCCACGGGCTCTGCCAGCAGGTTGGCGGACGACTTGGCTCCCGTTCTTCGCCCTCTGGCTTACTTCGAAAGGATTTTGTATGGGAGTGGACGGAGCAACACGAGAAGGATTTCAAAGCGGCCCGGGAGTCCCTATCTTCATCTTCAGAATTATCATTTTACAACGCGGCTTCCCCAACTTCACTTCACGTCGATGCCTCCCGCCTCCGGGGCCTCGGTTTCATCCTCCGACAACAAAAAGCCGATGGGAGCTGGAACGTCGTCCAGGCGGGATCCCGTTTCCTGTCCGATGCAGAGTGTCGGTACGCGATGATCGAGCTTGAATGCCTGGCCGCGGCTTGGGCAATGCGCAAATGCCGCCAGTTCCTCGAAGGCCTGCCTTCCTTCCGGCTCGTTACCGATCATCGCCCTTTGATTCCGATCCTCAATGATTACCACCTAGATAAGCTGGATAATCCCAGAATTTTACGGCTTCGCCTGTCCATGCAGCGGTACTCCTTCGTCGCTAGTTGGGTGCCTTGGGAAGAACAACGTGATGGCAGATGCCCTGTCACGCTCCCCCGTGGACCACCCGTCCGCTTCCGATGAGATCGCGGAGGGCCCGCAGTCGTTTTCAGCCCGCGTTAATTTATTGGATACGATGGAGGGATCCAGCAACGCCAATCCCGACATTTTGCTGTCCTCAGTGGCAGCCGCTTCCTCCGCCGATCCGGTTATGATTTCACTCCGCCAAACGATTTTAGATGGATTTCCGAACGAGAAGTGCAACCTTCCCCTGGAGCTTCGTCCGTTCTGGCAAGTGCGGAGCCAGCTGTCCGTCGACGATGCGGCGGGACTTATCCTTGTAGGCCCTCGAGTAGTCATTCCGGCGTCCTTGCGACAGGAGATCATCCGGCGCCTACTCCAAATGCACCAAGGAGCAACTAAACTCCGCCAGCGCGCCCATCTCTCGGTCTACTGGCCCTCAATGGACAATGATGTCATCGTGGCCGCAAAGTCCTGCCCGTCCTGCACGGAGTGTCTGCCATCTCATCCAGCGGAGCCTCTTCTTCCTGCCCCGGCTTCCCGCCCATTTGAATTTATCTTTGTCGATCTCGGCGCATACCGCGGCCGTGATTTTTAATTGTGGCAGATCAGTTCAGTGGCTGGCCTCAAGTCTACCCGTTCCCGGAGCACTTCATCGCGGCGGGTCATCGACGCCCTTCGTTCATTTTTCACGTGTGGAGCTGGAGCCCCAGTGAAACTATGGTCGGATGGGGGCCCGCAGTTCAAATCCGACGAGTTTCTCTCGTTTCTTCGTGACTGGGACATCAGTAACGGCCGTTCGTCGCCTCAACATCCCCAGTCTAATGGCTACGCTGAGTCAGCCGTCAAATCAATGAAGAAGCTCATCGCCGGCTCTTGGTCATCGGGGTCATTCGACCCGGACAAGTTTGGCAAGGCTTTGCTTCTTTTCCGCAACGCGCCCATGTCAGGCGGAGCTTCCCCGTCACAAATTGTCTTCAACCGCCCGACGCGCAATCTTCTTCCTGCACACCGGCGTGCATTCGCTCCTGAATGGCAGAAGGCCGCGGGATTATTGGAGATGCGTGCTCGGCGTGCAAAGGATCTTCAAGTTCAGCATTTCAACCGTTCCGCACACCCCCTTCCACCCCTGGAAATTGGCGACAGCGTGGTCATCCAAGACTACGCGTCAAAACGTTGGTCCACTCCTGGGATCATCGTCGAAATTGGACCGTTTCGAGATTACCTGGTAAAAACTCCGGCCGGTCGGTTGTTCCGCCGCAATCGACGCTTTCTCCGTGTCGCCTCCCCCCAGGTTTTGCAGCCGCTCCCCCCAGCGAGCGCCCCAAATGCAGCAGTCACCGGCCAGCTTCCTGCTCCGGCCCCTCCGGCGGCGCCTTCCTCCGCTCCCCGTCGTTCGCTTCTCCTGGCCGCCAAGATCGCTTCTTAAATGTTTGATTTGGTTTTGTTTTTTGTTGTTTTTTTCTCATTCGTGTTCAGTGTCCATCACCTCTTACCTCAGCTCTTTCGCCCATCCCCATCCGATTTCAGTACTATCATGTTGGCTCCTCATGTTGGTCTAGGGGATTGTTTGCTTTTGGTGTAGGAGGTTTTCGTTTAGTGATTGTTGTTCGCTATCCATTGTCCAATCCAGTAATTCTTTGCCACTCAAGTACGGGGAAAAAGACATGCTATGACTTGGCAACGTCGCCCCCCTCCCCTCCTTCTGATCAGAGCGTCAGTTGGCCTCGTCTCGTTGGTAGAGTTAATACAAGCCTGTATTGCTCTCGAATTCAGCCTCTTTCAGACTTCATTCTATTTAGGTATAGGAAACAAAATGTTTAGGTATAGGTAAACATTTGTTAGGTTTAGTTAAACGCAACATTTTCGTTTGGAGGAATGCATAATGAATCTGGCGGGACAGAAAAAAGGTGCATTTTCTTCACCTTTCTTTTACTTCCGTCGGTAAAATCAAAGAAAATATAAGCTACCCCTCTTTTAGTCACCGCAACCTCCCATCATATATGAAGCGCTTTAATCCTTTTTTTCTTTAACCTCCCACCCACATTTCTTTTACTAGAGGGTGGAACTGCTCCCATCTCCTTCTGTATAGGCCAATGTTGACCTAATTTGAATTATCGGGCGAAGATATTCCAAGTTAAAATTCACCAGGTCTAAGATTTACGATTCCGAGTTAAGGAAAATCAATTATCTCAACGCCTATGTTACGGCAATCGGATTGTATTAAATAAATAAATTTAACTATGTCCCTATAAATTATGATAGAAAAGTATTGTGAATGATCCTGCTCTGGTTTAGAAAACAATTTTACAAGTCCGAGGATAATATCTAGCTATGTTTCTGTTTTGATAGTATGACTATATGACTCAGTCGGCAGCGCAGTCATCTATGAATACGATACGAAATGTGATTGGGTTTGATTCAGTTAGACTAATGGCAATAATTATCGTAACTGAGGACTTCATTTTGAAAAAAGAAAAAAAATCGAAAAAAGAAATCGATTGATGGTTGGGGGCGGGTTTGGGAGGGATGTTCGTCATATTCCCCAAACATTTCATGTTTTAGCTCCGATAGGCTAAACGTAACTGTTTGGTTATAGCTTAAAATTTGTTTACTATTAGCAAACCCTTCTTATGAGAGAGCGGACCTCCAGAATTGGCGCCAGCTCTAGTAAAAAATCTGATGAAAAAAGAATACATCCGCCTACATCAGCCGGAAAAGTTTTGTCTAGTCGAAATAGAACGCTATTTGCTGGACATGAGTCCTTACGTCACCTTTCTCTACGAGGATCAACTGTTCAAGTAAGTAACGCCCAAATGGATGGAGTTTCTGGACTTTTGGAACCATTTGGAGCAGTTGAGTTTGAGTGATACCGTACGAGTCCAGCGATTCATTCGTGATATGACTCATCCATGTAAATTGCTTCCTTTAATGCTTGCACGCCGCAACAAGTGCGGATGACATTGGCAGCGTTCACAGGTACGTGAAAGCTCTGACAGAGAATGCCGGCCAGACGGATTGCCGTTCCCGCCCACCATCCGTCATATCTTACGGTACCATCGCTGATGGCTCTAAACTATTCGCACCGGTAATAATGAACTTGGTAGTAACCGCTTATCAAATTTGATCCTCAAATTCATTTTTCTATGGGATTCTTTTCATTTCGCCATTGTCATGGCCTACTGGTACGAACATCTTTCACATACGCAGGCGATCCGTTATAATGTGCTACGCTGTTCTCGTTGATCAATTCATGTCGCAGCAGAAACTCTCTGGCATTCCCTCCAACGAAATAAGTATTATCAGTATTACCACGCGTTGCTGGATTACCATACAATAAAAATAATCTAAAACCGATTGACATTCACGCACAGTACCTAGCTATTTGAAGAAAACAAATTAAAATTTTGCCGCTAAGCTGGCAGGGATCCCAAATTTCAGAATAAATATCTTGGGACAAATGAAGAATGGACATTAATGCCATTTACCATTATGGAACATCATTGCATGGGTTATTTTTAAAAAACTGAGCCTTGTGTCTTTGGGATTTTATTACGCCAGGACATAAATCTTTTGGGACAAATGTTAAAAATGAAAACAGTGGAGTTTCTTACATTTGGGAAATATGACGTGTAAGTCATAAATAACATAGGCAGAGTGATAGAGACTATGTTGACGCAACCCCGTAGGAATTCTCCATAAGGCTTCGTCCGAGCAGTCTTCCTTGTATGCAATAGTGACTCCTTGCGGATTTTTCCAAAAACATGTGTGAGCACGTTTTTTTCCTAAGTCAAATTCAGATTTTGTTTTTAAAAATGTGAAAAAACTCGCTTTTTTTTACAGAATCTAGGCATTCCATCTATTTCGCTTTAAAACTAAAGAAAAATACAAGGTAAAATTTTGAAAAAGGATTATGATTTGTACATATTTGATTCTAAGACTACTCCCATGAGAATCCACCGCTGTACCAAGTAGGCTGCCAATCGCTTACTTCTAATCTAAAAATCGCTAATCATAACCCCTTTTTGGAGCAAAACAGCACTTCAGTAAGGCTACGCGTGGTGACAGCCCAGCATATAAGGGAGAGCTATTCTGTAACGTCCGAAAATCGCAAAATCACGTGATCTTGAACTTTGAGAAAATGCTGGAAAACATCTGACGAAGCCATATGGACAATATTGGAACTACCGCGGTGAATAAAATACCGCGACAACTTATTTTATAAGTACTAATTGAACAAAAGTTTTCTTTAAACAAAAGTTCTACTATTAGAAAAGTTCTACTTTAAGAAAAATTCTACTATAACAAAAGTTTTCTTTTAACTAAAGTTCTACTTTTAGAATTTTTACTTTTAGAAAAATTCTACTTTTAGAAAAGTACTACTTTAAAAAAAGTTCAAGTAAAATTTTACTTTAAGAAAAGTTCCGATTTTAGACAAGTTTAACTTTAAAAAAGATGTTATTTTAGAAAAGTTCTACTTTGAGAAAAATTCTACTTTTAGAGAAGTTATAGTTTAAGAAAAGTTCTACTTTAAAAAAGGTCTAATTTTACAAAAGTTCTACTTGAAAACAGATCTATATTTAGATAAGAACTATATTTTAAAAAAGTTTTCCTTTGAAAAAAGTTCTACTTTAAAAAAGTTCTACTTTAAAAAAGTTCTACTTTGAGAAAAATTCTACTTTTAGAAAAGTTTTACTTTTAGAAAAGTTATACTTTGAGAAAATTTCTACTTTTCGAAAAGTACTATTTTTAAAAAAGTTTTTGTTTTAGTAAAATTTTACTTTCAGAAAAGTTCCAATTTCAGAAAAGTTTAACTTTAAAATAGATCTACTTTAAGAAAAGTTCTACTTTTAAAAAAATCTAATTTTTAGAAAAGTTCTATGTTTAGAAAAGTTTTACTTTAAGAAAAGTTCTACTTTGAGAAAAATTCTACTTTTTGAGAAATTCTAGTTTTAGAGAAGTACTGCTTAAAAAAAGATCTACTTTTATAAAAATTCTGCTTTAAAAAAGATCTACTTTTAGAAAAGTTCTAATTTTAGAAAAGTTCTCTATTTAGAAAAGTTTTAGGCCTACTTTTCGAAAAATTCTACTTTTTGAAAATTTCATCTTTTACAAAAGTATTACTTTTAGAAAAGTACTACTTTTGGAAAAGTGCTACTTTTAGAAAAGTACTACTTTAAAAACAGATCTTATTTTATAAAAGATCTACTTTTAGAAAAGTTCTTCTTTTAGAAAACTTTTACTTTTAGAAAAGTTCTACTTTTAGAAAAGTTGTATTTAGAAAACTTCTACTTTTAAAAAAATTCTACTTTTAGAAAAAGTTTTACTTTAAGAAAAGTCTATGTTTAGAAAAGTTTTACTTTTAGAAAAGTTCTATTTCAACAAAGTTTTAGACAAAGAAAAGTTCAACTTTAAAAAGGATCTATTTTTATAAAAGTACTACTTTTAGAAAAGTTCTACTTTAAATAATATGGCAAAACTTTAGTGCCATTTTTCGGACATCATAAATTAAAAATTTTTTCAAACATATTTTGTAAAGTGAAAACTAAAAGTAAAAAATTATGCTAAATTTTTGTTAAATTTGTAAATGTAATTTTAAAAGAAAAAACTAAATGTAAAATTAAAAGTCTATTTTTAAAAGTTAATTTAAAAAGCAAAAGCTAAATGTTAAAGTAAAAATTAAATGTAAAAACCATTGGCTATTGTTATGAGATAAATGTTTAACTAAGACAACATGTCCTCTCCGACTTAAGACAAGTCTTTGTCTGAAACTTTTTCATGTAACAGACAAAGAAATGTCTTAAGTTTTCCTTATTTTTATTACATTGCCTCCTTATATTTGTTATACATTTATTTTATCCCTTTTCAATTCACAGCATAAACGTCCAAACGTTTATATTTCCTTTCATAATTTTCTAAAAAATTTTCTGTTTTAATGGTATGGTTGACATAAAAAATTTCAGACACAGCCTTATCTTAAGTCGCAGAGCGTATGTGGAGGGTTGCACATTTTGAGAATTTTTTTTCTTTTTAACTTAGAATTTCTTTAAAAAACTTAAACCTTAGCGTAAAGCAATTATCAAGTTTACTTCAAATCCAAGAATCTTTCATTTAAAAAATACTTCAGACAAAGCAACGTCTTAAGATTTTATCTATTTTTACGAAAGCGCTATTACCATGTAATTTTGGGGATTATGCAAATTTTTACTAACTAAGAATTTTTTAATTAAATGCAATTCCTTATGAAGATTCGCATTTAATTTAAAAAAATCTAAATTAACTCAAAATAGTACCGAAGTAGAAAAAATAATGTGGCTAAACAAGGAAAATCTTTGTTTTTTTGTAATTTAAGTTTTATTTAATAAAGAATAACACAACTTATTCCTTTTTTAGTAAAGCAATCTTTATTGTTGATTTTTTTAAAGCCAAAAAAGAAATTTAAAAAATTCAGACAAAGCATTTTCAGAAGAATTACCTTGTTGTTTCGATTCGTTCGTTCGGTTAACGGTTCTTTATGGGAACCCAAAACCGGCACTTTTTCATAATACAAATATTTTCAAAATATTTATATATAAATAAAAACAATTATATAAATAAAGATGTAAGATTAAAACTGGTAAAAAGTATTATATAAAGAATTACGATTTTCACGAAATTGTGACTTGTCTGAGTCATGGCTACAAAAACATAGGTCGAAACAATATTTATCCTTAATAAAGGTATACTTAAATGGGATGTGAACCATGATCCTCTTCATCATCAATCAGCGCTATAGATCTTATTGCAATTCAAAAGTAGTCAAGAGTATAGGATTAGTCAAGCATAAAACAATTTCTAGTTCGGCTATAGGCCACAGTGGTGCGCATTGGCGTAAGCTGCGCACGATATTTGGCTATGTCGCGTACTTTTGAATTGCAATAAGATCTATAACCACTACATTAGTTCTTGTATACCATGGGAAACTATTTTGAAACGGAATTGATTGTTGTGTGTCATTGTTTTTTGCGTGAAAAATTTTTTAATCGCGATATTTGGTCGTTACCAAACCTAGGCTTCATATACCCTTCCCCCACACACAGATGATAACGAAAAACGATGTTGTTGAAAGTTGGACTTGAACCACTTTCCTTTAAGTCACATAGCCAGAGCTATAGCCATGATATCGACAGCAGTTTACCTTAAGCAACCTTTTCATAAGTGCAATGTCCTCCGGCGGTAAATTTGGTTTTCACGCATAGCCTCCGGCGGTTTGCACGACAGAGGTTCACGCATGGCCTCTGGCGGTATATTTGCAGGATAGAGAAATCCCGTACACACCTTTACATGACCTTGACATGGCAAGTCTCTGTAAAAATCAAAACGAGGGAAGCTATTGTGGAAAGTGGAATTTAGACCTAAGGTGGAAAAGTTGTAGTCACAACCGCCAGATGTCACCAGTCGTTAAGCAATTATTTTAGCAGTTTTTCATTTTTTACGGGAGTACTAATTAAGTAAATGTATTTTTTTTCTGGTCGCACCGCATATTTTTAGTCTAATTGTTAAGACGAAAAAGTCCGAAATCTGTCGTAAAACGCCCGAGTTATGTAGTGTTACAGACAGACAGACAGACAAAGTGACATGGTTTTATTTTGCCCTTCAGGCTCGCAAAAAAAACGAGCAAGCGCTTAAATAACGCTACTTAATGTGCGTCGCTCTAAATTATTATTATTATTTTATTTAATGCGAAGAAAAACTACTGCGGCTGACTGCAGCGAATGGTCAGACGAGTAACGCGAGCCCGTCCGTTTTTTCAGTGCTTGTCGCTGGTCTGTCCGCTATTTAGCGCTGTCGCCCGTCCGCTGTTTTCGACGGCTCTTTAATATAAGCGAAAAATAATCCATTCAAATGTTTTGCGCTAGATCTAGCGCTTTCTAAGCGCGCGTGGCGCTAGCGATTTGTTTGTGATAAACTTGCGCACGATGCGCTAAATATATATTTAGCGCAATTTATTTCATTGTATTATTTACGAAACGCGCAAGCGCTTCGTTAATTTAAATAAACGGTTGTGACAGGGAGAACGATTGCGGCGACTGGACAAGTAGCGGACACGCGTCCATAATTTTCGCGCTTGCCTCGAGTCCGTTTATAACTTACAAAAACGCAAGCTTTAAAATGAATGTTTAGCGCTTCTTGCGCCATTTGAGCGTATTATTTTATCATATATTTAAAAAAGCGCAAGCGCTTAAATAACACTATAGGCCTACTTAATGCGAATCGCTCTGAATTAATTTATTTTATTTAATGCAAAGGAAAACGTTTGCGCTGACTGGTCAGACGAGTAATGTGAGCCCGTCCGCTATTTCCGCTGGTCCTTTCCGGTGTTTTTGGCTGATTATTATAAGCGAAAAATGATTCATTCAAAAGTTTTGGGCTAGATCTAGTGCTATCTAAGCACGCATGGCGCTAGATATTGGTTTGCGATAAACTTGCGCGCGATTCGCTAAATTTAGCGCAATTTATTTCATTGTATTATTTACGAACCGCGCAAGCGGTTCGTTAATTTTAATAAAATGTTGCGAAAGGGAAAACGATTGCGGTGAATGGACGATAAGCGTGCACCCGTACATGATAAGCCCATACATTATGAATAAGCTCGCTGGGCCAATTATTTTAAACTGTTCGCGCTGGATCTATAGCGCTATCTAAGCGCGTATGGCGCTAGTGAATTACCTGTGATAAACTACGATGTGCTAAGTTTAGCGCAATTCCTTTTATATAATATATATTACGAAAATCGCGCTCCCGTCCTTTTTTAGCGCTTGCTTAGCGTGGGCCCGTCGCTATTCAAGCGCTAAGGTCGCCCATCCGCTGTTTTTGGCGGCTCATAGCGCCAAGAATAATGAAGTCAAATGTTTCTCGCTAGACATAGCGCTGTCTAAGCACGCATGGCGCTAGTGATGTATGTGCGATTAATTTGCGCACGATGCGCTGAATATAGCGCAATTCATTGCATCGCATTTTTTTTCGAAACGCGCAAGCGCTTTGTCAATTGAACTAAATGGTTCAGGAAAATAAAACCATTGCGGCGACTGAACGAGTATAGCGCGTGCCCGTCCATTATTTCGGAGCTTATCAATAGTCAGTTCGCTTATTGTCGTAGCGCTTATCGTCGACCGTCCGCTGTTTAAGGCGGCTCGCTGCGCAAAAAATGTGTAATTGTTCGCGCTGTATATAGCGCTATCTAAGAACGCGTGGCGCTATTATGAACTTAATATTAACTTGCGTGCAATGCGCTAAACGTAGCGCAATTAAATAAATTACATAATTTAGAAACGCGTTTCACTTGCTCAAATAAACTTTTAGCGCGAAAAATAATGAAAATAATATATTTTGCGCTAGATTTAGCGCGAAATATTTGACTTCATTTGCATGAAATGATTTGCAATGAATCATGCAATGAATTTAAATTCGCTAAATTTGAAGCATTGCGCCCTACTTAATCTTAAGTTAATTATTAGCGCAATGCGCGCTTGGATAGCGCTAGATTCAGCGAAACAATTTAAAATTTTTGGCCCAGCGAGTCGTCTAAAACAGTGAAGGGCGACGATTAGCGCTATAAGATAACGAACGGACTCGCAGCAAGCGCTAATATCATGTAGCCTATTGGCGCGCGCTTCTCGTCCTGTCTCTTCCATTCGACGCAATCGTTTTCCCTTTCGCAACATTTTATTATAATTAACGAACTGCTTGCCCAATTCCTAAATAATACAATGAAATAAATAGCGCTAAATTGAGCGCATCGCGCACAAGTTTATCGCAAACACATAGCTAGTCTCACGATCGCTTCGGTAGCGATAAATCTAGCGCGAAACATTTGAATGAATTATTTTTCGCGTAATGATCAGCCGAAAACACCGGAAGGACCAGCGGAAATAGCGGAAGGCTTCGCATTACTCGTCTGACCAGTCAGCGACTCAGCGCAGTCATTTTCCTTTGCATTAAATAAAAAAATAAATTTAGAACAATTCGCGTTAAGTAGCGTTATCTAAGCGCTTGCGCTTTTTTAAATATATGATAAAATAATACGCTCAAATGGCGCAAGAAGCGCTAAACATTCATTTTAAAGCTTGCGTTTTTCGTAAGTTATAAACGGACTCGAGGCAAGCGCGAAAATTATGGACGCGTGTCCGCTACTTGTCCAGTCGCCGCAATCGTTTTCCCTGTCACAACCGTTTATTTAAATTAACGAAGCGCTTGCGCGTTTCGTAAATAATACAATGAAATAAATTGCGCTAAATATATATTTAGCGCATCGTGCGCAAGTTTATCACAAACAAATCGCTAGCGCCACGCGCGCTTAGAAAGCGCTAGATCTAGCGCAAAACATTTGAATGGATTATTTTTCGCTTATATTAAAGAGCCGTCGAAAACAGCGGACGGGCGACAGCGCTAAATAGCGGACAGACCAGCGACAAGCACTGAAAAAACGGACGGGCTCGCGTTACTCGTCTGACCATTCGCTGCAGTCAGCCGCAGTAGTTTTTCTTCGCATTAAATAAAATAATAATAATAATTTAGAGCGACGCACATTAAGTAGCGTTATTTAAGCGCTTGCTCGTTTTTTTTGCGAGCCTGAAGGGCAAAATAAAACCATGTCACTTTGTCTGTCTGTCTGTCTGTAACACTACATAACTCGGGCGTTTTACGACAGATTTCGGACTTTTTCGTCTTAACAATTAGACTAAAAATATGCGGTGCGACCAGAAAAAAAATACATTTACTTAATTAGTACTCCCGTAAAAAATGAAAAACTGCTAAAATAATTGCTTAACGACTGGTGACATCTGGCGGTTGTGACTACAACTTTTCCACCTTAGGTCTAAATTCCACTTTCCACAATAGTGTAATGACTTGTGTGAAGACCTGGCCTACTGCTTGTAGTATAGAGCAATCTACTACGCAGTATCCCAAGGTCAATCTATTACGCCGTACCTCAAGGTCGTTGTACTACGCAGTACCTTGATGGCTTTCTCTATTGCACCATCTCACCTGTTGCCTATGCAACTACTTCCGGGATTGCGCCACACTCTGCAGTGATGGTGCAATCCCAACAACCTTGACAACCGCTTATAAAAGCCCGACGCTCTGTTCATCCAGCAGAGTCGTACCCGGCATTGTATTCCAACACTTCTGTTAATAAACTGCATTGCAAGAATCTCCTCGTTGTTTTGTTACTTAGACTATTGTGAATCATCACAAATTGGTGAACGTGCCAGTTTGGCTTCGAACATCCGACTTTTCAACAATCATGGAGGAAGGAGAGAAACACCAAAGCGGTAAGTGAATGACGACTCCTACGTTACCTTCTAAAAATACATCTTATGCTGCTTTAAACGAGTCCCTGATAGGGGAGATAGACTTAGAAGAAGAAAGTTACATCAGATCCCTTCCACAAAATATTTTACCCATTAGAGAAAGATTTTTTTTTTTTTTTATCGCAGTGGAACGAGTTAATTACAACAAGACGTCGCCACTAAAGAATTATCATTAGATTCTTTAAGGAAAACGAACAAAGGGTTAAACTTGATTATATAGACTTGAGATATAGCTACGTTACAACAACAGTTAGCACAGCAAACAGCACAAATCACTCAACCTCCAAACATGACTTCAACTCCTCCAACACCGCCGACCGCTCCTATACAAATTCCTTTAAACCAACAGCAAGGTCCTAGAGCGCCTTCCCCCGATCCAAACAATGTTCCATTGACTAAAAGTCATCTCATCGAACTATACTCACGGGATGAACGAAAATCAATTCCAGTTTACAAAGGGAAAAGAGGAGATCAACTTATAAATAATTGGTTAAAAGACGCCGAAAGAGTAGCGCAAAACGCAGGATGGAGCGCCACAGATAAAATTAAATATTTTTCAGACCGATTAAGAGGTGATGCCGCGGATTGGCACAGTGACTACATAGATCACGCTGCGGATAAAGAAAATTACGATGCGTGGGAGAAGGCTATCATTGGCAGATTTTTAACGGAAACAGAGATCGAGAACCTTAAGAAACAATTAAATGAACTAAAACAGATGCCTGATCAGAGTACCCAAACATATGTTTCAAGACTTAATCATTTGTATGACATTATTCATGGAAAAGAAATCGTTCTTGATGAAACAATTGCACCCCCTGAAGCCGTAGTTCTGGCTAGATCACTTAGGAAAATTAGAGGAGAAGCAAAACAAAAGATATTGCTAAAAGGCTTGTTACCAAAAATATTACAGGCCGTGTGGACCAGAATTGACGTAAATAGCTCTTATGAAGAGGTTTGCGAGATAGTTTATGCAGCAGAAACTATAGTAAATAGAATGGAGCAGAATGAAGAGAAAAGTCTAAAAGCAACAATTGCAGGTATTTCAGCTCACGAAGACGAGCAAGACGTAGAGCTTCAGAGACAGAAAAATAAGCTTTCCAAACTTGAAAAACAACTAGCAGGTCTAAATATCGAACAGCGACCCTAGAACTTTTAATATAATATGATATGATAACAGATCTAGATGAAGAGTGAATTTTAGGCTATGATTTCCTCGCAGCTAACAAGATTGTTATTAACCCCAGTGAACGTATTATTAGTTATACACTACGAATGAATTAAGAAACTTGATCATATCCCCTTTATCAATATGTTCAATCAGTATAGCCACACCTCCACAGCTCGATTTAGCAGGAGTCCCAGTGGAGCAGAAAGAAAATTTGAAAAACCTGTTGCTTAGCTATTTTTCCCGTTGGGTAAAGCGAAATCGATTAAATATTCAATTCATACCACGCAATTACCAGATGTTATGCCCATGAGGCGCACTCCAGAGAGATTGAAATAAGTAATAAAAAAAAAACAGATTGAGAATATGTTAAGAAGTAATATCATTAGACCAAGTACCAGCCTATTTACCTGTCCTATCTTGCACGTAACGAAGAAGGAAGAAGGTCAAATGAGGTTTAGTGTCGACTATCGCCCGCTAAACAATGTAACAGTTAAAGACAGATATCCAATTCCCAATATTCAGTTGATTATCGATAGCCTTCACGGCGCGAAATATTTTTCAACTTTGGATTTGCTCAGTGGATATTGGCAGATCGAAATAGAAGAAAAGCATAAATACAAAACTGCTTTCATATGCGAGTATGGACTTTACGAGTTCAACTGCATGCCTTTTGGTTTGTGCAATGCTCCGAGTACTTTCCAGAGGGAAATGAACACCTTATTTAAAGATGTCTTATATGAATTTGTACTTGTTTATTTGGACGACATCATCGTTTTTAGTAAAACGAGGGATGAACATATTCGACACTTGCGGATAGTATTCGACCTGCTAACAAAAGAGAACCTTAAACTAAAGCTAAGTAAATGTGACTTCTTTAAGACGAAAATAAAATACCTAGGACATATTATTACAGCTAGTGGATTTCATCCCGACGACGGGAAAACACGTTCCATACTAAACTACCCTGAACCGTTGAACGTTAAGCAATTATCGTCCTTTTTAGGTTTGGCTAATTATTATTATCGCAAATTCGTACGCGAGTACGCGGAAATAGCTCATTTCTTGACAGAACTAACGAAAAAGATAGTACATGGGTATGGGGCGAGAAAGAAAGGGACGCCTTTCAACGTATCAAACATTGCCTAACCAGCAATCCACTTCTGAGGTATCCAGATTTTACCATGGGAATTTCTAGTCTACGCGGACGCCTCAGAATACGGGATTGGTGCAGTATTAGCGCAGATACAGTATATACCGCCCTCAGAAACGGATCCAGAAGCCTCAAACGGAGAACACGAAGTAGTAATAGCATACACTTCGCGACATTTAGACGAACGAGAACGAATTTGGAATATTTCAGAAAAAGAATGTTTAGCTATTGTACATGCATTAGAGCATTTCAGACCATATCTTTATGGTAGAACTTTTAGAGTATTTACAGATCATAAACCGTTAGAAACGTTGATGAAGAAAAAGGACCCACACGGAAGATTAGCACGTTGGGCATACGAGATGCAGGCATATAATATGACTTTTATACACCGTCCTGGCCAGGAGAATCAAAATGCAGATGGTTTAAGTAGACAACCACTCCCAGTAATAGGCGCTATATTAAAACTCGAAATAATGCAAAACGATTGGATAACAGCGCAACGTAACGACGAATATTGCAAAGAAATAATTCGAATAATTAGTAAATGCGAAAAGGACAAACAAGAATTTCAATTTGATAATGCAGGTTTACTCGTAACCTATGACGGAAAAATTGTAGTACCAAAAGAAAAGGTAGAAGACATACTTAAGATGAATCATGGCCACATGTTAGCAGGGCATTTAGGAGTAGCAAAGAGCTTAGCGAGAATTAAACGCCAATACCTTTGACCCGGACTAGGCAACGACGTTAAAGCATATGTGAGCAATTGTATCACATGTGCTAAACGCAAAGCCTACGGCTCAATTAAAGCACCACTTAAACCTTTGCCACCTGTAACCAAAGTATGGGAACAGATCGCAATGGATATAGTTGGACCGGTCACGGAAAGTAGTAATGGAAACAAATATATATTAGTTCTGTCTGATTACGCAAGTCGATTTGTTATGACAATTCCAATGGAAAATCAAAAAGCTTATACGATAGCTGAACACTTAGTAAAGATAGTTTATACTAAATATGGTCCACCAGAAAGAGTACTAACCGATAAAGGTACAAATTTTCTTTTGAAACTTAACTCTCATATCTGTGTATTATTTAAAATCAAGCAGATCAAGACCACTAGTTACCACCCACAAACATATGGTCTTGTAGAAAGATTTAATCGCACACTATGCGATATGCTTGCTTGCTATGTTAACGAAGAACCAGAGTCTTGGGATATGTATCTCGACTTTGTGACATTCGCTTATAACACTTCGCAACACTCAAGCATCGATAGTTGTCCATTTTATCTATTCTTTAAACGTAATCCAGTTATACCCAATGACATTGCGATAACGCAAGACGTTCAAGTCTTTGAAGACGAGGACTACGAAAGACTTTGGTGAAAAGCTCTAGAATATTCAAAAGAAAAATTAGAAAAAAGCGCAAGTAAAGCAAAAGAAATCTTATGATCAAGGGAGTAAATTGGTGAAATTAAAAATCAATGATCACGTTCTTTTAAAAGCATATGTAACAACAGATTTAATAATAGATGGATAAGACCTTACATGGTGTCTGGGAAATAACTTCTAGATAAATAACTAATAACTAACTAAATAACTTCTGAGATAATTTTTTTTTAGATATTAGCCAGTCCATTATCCAAGGCCAACTTTGTTGTACATGCAAATAGGATTAAGTTGATAACAGAAAATCCAAACGAAGTAGTTGTTTCAGATACCACCCCTATAATACCTAAACTTTGGGGTACACCTCAAATAAAAAAATATATATATACCTAACCTAAGTGTAATCCATAAACGTAGAGGCCGCCCACCTAAAACTCCACAAACCCCACCAAAAGCAATCCTCAACCAGAACCTTCTGTTAAAACTAGACAACACCAATTTTTGAAACAAAAACTTTTGTGTTTATTGGCTATTTGTCAATTCTCTCAATGTCTCAATTCTGTCATTCTGTAAATTGTACATCCTAAGCCTAAAGACCTAAGGTTCGATCATTCCTTATTCATCACAAATTCAGTTGTCAAAGTTCTATGGCCATCGACAAAAAACCCCGACCACAAGCTCTTTAAAACTCTTAAAAAAAAACAAAAAAAAAACAAAAAAAAAACAAACAAAACAAAACAAAACAAAACAAAACAAAGGAAAACAAATAAAAAAAAACAAGAAAAAAAACAAAAAACAAAACAAATAATTTCCATTTCGTTTGCTCTAAGTAGTTTTCCCTTTCTTTGAAAAATTCCAACTTCAATTCAATCGCATTAATTAAACTTTCAATTCTGATTTACCGTTTGAAAACAAATACTTTCTCTCTTATACACACAGTCTTCAACTATCACATTTTACCTGTATACACTAAATCACCACATGAAACTTTCTCTTTTGACCCGTGTTACCGCTATCCTACATATACATCCTTTAGCATGTCCCGTACCAGTATGTCATCCGTAGAAAAGAAAGCTCTATACGCTATGTGTTTCGAGTCGAAGTTCAAAGTACATATAATAGCATTCAACCATTTTCTTTTTCATATGACATCTCATAGTTCACATAAATCATGTATATGTATTCACTACAAAATTGTGTTATGTTTGCGCGGTTATTGCGCATCATCTTTTGACCTATTTTGCAAGACAAAGATAGCCGTGGTATTTAAAAACAGCAACAACCGCACTGTACCACACTCGCAATTTACTTTACAATGTGTGAAGACGCAACTGTGCTAAAGAAGACTTTTGCCCTTACGGCTCAACGCCGGAAAGGAACAATTGTGATCCTAGACGTGCAAGCAAAAATCAGGAGAATTCCAGCAAAAATCATCTCCGACACCGAAGAAAAAGTGGAGATCACCACAGACCCCCGCTATCTACCGGGCATCGAGCAATCGGTAGGGTTTGTGATTGAGCAAATAAAAGAAGAAACCGCTGACAGTGAAGAAGAACGGGGAGAGGCGACGGTTGACGACGTGCCTGTCCAACAACCGGAGGACGTTGCAGAAGCCGAAGATGATCAGGAAGAAGAAGAGGCCAAAGAAAACGTCGCGACAGAACAATATGCCGAGCAGACCAACCACCAGACCCTCATCATCGACCTCACACTCAGCGACAGCGAGGACGACGAAGACGACGAGGATGACGAAGACGACGAGGACGACAAAGACAGCATACGCAGCGACACCACGGAGGTAAACCCAGACATCCCCAGTGCAGTCCCGTTAGCCGCTCCGCCTATAAATCATCCGACACCACAGCCGCCGACAATGGAACCTCCAGATTCGGCCCAGAAGGAGAGGATCCCATCACCATCCCCTCCGTGTTATCATCCACCCCAATATTTCCAAAATATGTACGCCCCACCCATTATGTTGCGAAGCGAAGGGGAATACTACGCCCAGCGGGAGGTACTGATCCAACAGTACCTGAGAGACAGCTTGGATTTATACTACAAGTATGAATTCCAGGCCCTCAATTTGAAAAGGACTCGGGATGTAATCACCAACCGTAAGTACTAGGAAACTATTCAATTAATTTTTTTTAGTACTGAAGGTTCGTGAAGCGTTCCATTACATTACTTATCAACATTCCATTACATACCGCATTGTAGTTCTTATGTTATTCCTGTACTATGCTTCTATTTTTATACTTATATTTTAGCTATTCACATTGTTAGGCAATATACTTATTTTCTGTTCGAAAAATAATGCAATATTTTGTTATTGCATTATTTATACATTTATCCAAGGGTGATGGTATTATGTTTCCCACTGTATTCAATTTAATCATACATATATACACTTAAAAGTAGTATTAGCAGCATACAAAAATTTTCTCTTGCATGTATTGAAACTTACTACCGAACTACTCGAAACAAAAATGGTTTCCTTCCCCGACCAAACTTCTGCGGAAGGGGGAGGAGTGTAATGACTTGTGTGAAGACCTGGCCTACTGCTTGTAGTATAGAGCAATCTACTACGCAGTATCCCAAGGTCAATCTATTACGCCGTACCTCAAGGTCGTTGTACTACGCAGTACCTTGATGGCTTTCTCTATTGCACCATCTCACCTGTTGCCTATGCAACTACTTCCGGGATTGCGCCACACTCTGCAGTGATGGTGCAATCCCAACAACCTTGACAACCGCTTATAAAAGCCCGACGCTCTGTTCATCCAGCAGAGTCGTACCCGGCATTGTATTCCAACACTTCTGTTAATAAACTGCATTGCAAGAATCTCCTCGTTGTTTTGTTACTTAGACTATTGTGAATCATCACAAATTAGCTTCCCTCGTTTTGATTTTTACAGAGACTTGCCATGTCAAGGTCATGTAAAGGTGTGTACGGGATTTCTCTATCCTGCAAATATACCGCCAGAGGCCATGCGTGAACCTCTGTCGTGCAAACCGCCGGAGGCTATGCGTGAAAACCAAATTTACCGCCGGAGGACATTGCACTTATGAAAAGGTTGCTTAAGGTAAACTGCTGTCGATATAATGGCTATAGCTCTGGCTATGTGACTTAAAGGAAAGTGGTTCAAGTCCAACTTTCAACAACATCGTTTTTCGTTATCATCTGTGTGTGGGGGAAGGGTATATGAAGCCTAGGTTTGGTAACGACCAAATATCGCGATTAAAAAATTTTTCACGCAAAAAACAATGACACACAACAATCAATTCCGTTTCAAAATAGTTTCCCATGGTATACAAGAACTAATGTAGTGGTTATAGATCTTATTGCAATTCAAAAGTACGCGACATAGCCAAATATCGTGCGCAGCTTACGCCAATGCGCACCACTGTGGCCTATAGCCGAACTAGAAATTGTTTTATGCTTGACTAATCCTATACTCTTGACTACTTTTGAATTGCAATAAGATCTATAGCGCTGATTGATGATGAAGAGGATCATGGTTCACATCCCATTTAAGTATACCTTTATTAAGGATAAACATTGTTTCGACCTATGTTTTTGTAGCCATGAGTCAGACAAGTCACAATTTCGTGAAAATCGTAATTCTTTATATAATACTTTTTACCAGTTTTAATCTTACATCTTTATTTATATAATTGTTTTGATTTATATATAAATATTTTGAAAATATTTGTATTATGAAAAAGTGCCGGTTTTGGGTTCCCATAAAGAACCGTTAACCGAACGAACGAATCGAAACAACAAGGTAATTCTTCTGAAAATGCTTTGTCTGAATTTTTTAAATTTCTTTTTTGGCTTTAAAAAAATCAACAATAAAGATTGCTTTACTAAAAAAGGAATAAGTTGTGTTATTCTTTATTAAATAAAACTTAAATTACAAAAAAACAAAGATTTTCCTTGTTTAGCCACATTATTTTTTCTACTTCGGTACTATTTTGAGTTAATTTAGATTTTTTTAAATTAAATGCGAATCTTCATAAGGAATTGCATTTAATTAAAAAATTCTTAGTTAGTAAAAATTTGCATAATCCCCAAAATTACATGGTAATAGCGCTTTCGTAAAAATAGATAAAATCTTAAGACGTTGCTTTGTCTGAAGTATTTTTTAAATGAAAGATTCTTGGATTTGAAGTAAACTTGATAATTGCTTTACGCTAAGGTTTAAGTTTTTTAAAGAAATGCTAAGTTAAAAAGAAAAAAAATTCTCAAAATGTGCAACCCTCCACATATGCTCTGCGACTTAAGATAAGGCTGTGTCTGAAATTTTTTATGTCACCCATACCATTAAAACAGAAAATTTTTTAGAAAATTATGAAAGGAAATATAAACGTTTGGACGTTTATGCTGTGAATTGAAAAGGGATAAAATAAATGTATAACAAATATAAGGAGGCAATGTAATAAAAATAAGGAAAACTTAAGACATGTCTTTGTCTGAAATTTTTTATGTCACCCATACCATTAAAACGGAAAATGTTTTAGAAAATTATGAAAGGGAAAATAAACGTTTGGACGTTTATGCTGTGAATTGAAAAGGGATAAAATAAATGTATAACAAATATAAGGAGGCAATGTAATAAAAATAAGGAAAACTTAAGACATGTCTTTGTCTGAAATTTTTTATGTCACCCATACCATTAAAACGGAAAATGTTTTAGAAAATTATGAAAGGGAAAATAAACGTTTGGACGTTTATGTGTGAATTGAAAAGGGATAAAATAAATGTATAACAAATATAAGGAGGCAATGTAATAAAAATAAGGAAAACTTAAGACATGTCTTTGTCTGAAATTTTTTATGTCACCCATACCATTAAAACAGAAATTTTTTTAGAAAATTATGAAAGGGAATATAAACGTTTGGACGTTTATGCTGTGAATTGAAAAGGGATAAAATAAATGTATAACAAATACAGTACCCACCAAACTATTAGGTACACCCCCCTATTTTCAGTGCATTCTTATGGCACTACGAGTCCTAGAAAAAATGCAATAACTTTTGAACCGCTTGGGCTAGATTTTTTTCCTTTTGGCCCTAAGTAGATCTAATGATGATCTACATTTTTTCTACACATGAAGTTGTCGTAGGATTAACCCTTACGGCGCTACGGTTTCGTTCAGTTTATTAGGTACACCCGTTTTCCCCCATATACGCCGTGTTAAATACGGCGTTTTCAAAAATTTACAAAAAATACTAAAAGTAAAGCTAAATTTTTTTTCTTGGTGCCAAAAGATGTAGAATTCTTCACTCTATACGAATATAACGAATGATTTACAATAAAATCAACTCAGAGAACCCTTCCCTATACCTCAAAGTTTTCCACTTCAAAATTTGTCGAAATTTCTAATGCCTATGGGGGCGACAGTGCAAGTGTGTAGTAAAAAGTACAAATTTTGAAGTGGAAAACTTTAGGGTATAGGGAAGGGTTCTCTGAGTTGATTTTGTCGTAAATCATTCTTTATATTCGTATAGAGTGAAGAATTCTGCATCTTTTGGCACCAAGAAAAAAATTTTAGCTTTACTTTTAGTATTTTTTGTAAATTTTTGAAAACGCCGTATTTAACACGGCGCATATGGGGGAAAATGGGTGTACCTAATAAACTGAACGATACCGTAGCGCCGTGGGGGTTAATCCTACGACAACTTCATGTGTAGAAAAAATGTAGATCATCATTAGATCTACTCAGGGCCAAAAGGAAAAAAATCTAGCCCAAGCGGTTCAAGAGTTATTGCATTTTTTCTAGGACACGTAGTGCCATAAGAATGCACTGAAAATAGGGGGGTGTACCTAATAGTTTGGTGGGTACTGTATAAGGAGGCAATGTAATAAAAATAAGGAAAACTTAAGACATGTCTTTGTCTGTTACATGAAAAAGTTTCAGACAAAGACTTGTCTTAAGTCGGAGAGGACATGTTGAAAATTCGACATAATTTTTAAAATATCATAACGACATGGTTTTGATGTAACGTTTTCCAAAATAAATTCTTGAAATGCAATATTGAAATGAAATTGATATATTAATATTGACATAATATTTCAAATAAGAAAATAACTTACTATTGACATGCTTTTTGTTATATCATTTTCCGAATAAAAAATATAGACACGTACTTTACAAATTTTGTTCACATCGTTTTTCTTTTACAATTTATGCTATGAAACGGACATTTAAATGATGTACTATTTTTTATATAACATTTTCAAATAGAAAATGGACATCTTAATAAATAAATTAATGCTATTGTTTAACATCATTTTTGAAATATGAAACGCACACATTAATCTTCCACTGCTTTTACCAATAAACTATATATATTTTTTTAACTGCCCAAATAAAATTGAAAGGATAGATTACATGAAACTGACGTGCAGTGAACCAAAATTCTGTATTAATCATAAAATTTTTTAAGTATGTCTTTGTTTAGGGGAAAATAGTTACCGAAAGCAAACCATATCTCAGAGATAACAATTTTAAGACAATTAGTTGCTGGGAATTATAAAAAAAGGGTTCAAAAATGAAATCATAGAGGTTGTGAAGAAGTGGAAAAAACAAGGCTTTTTTCGTAATTTAAGGAAACACATTTCACAACATCACTGCAATCAGCAATTGGCATAATAATGTTATCTCCTTCTTCATCCTGTTCATGTGTGTCACAGACGAAGATTTTTAGAAGATGGGCCTTCATTGGGAATTCATATAAATTAATGAAATTTCCGCGTTCGTCTTTTAAGCAATATTCTTTGAAAGAAAGAAATTCTTTTGTCTTTCCCTCTATCTTCAGGACCCGACATTTATTACTAATCACAAAAGAGTCAGCTGGCCTTGCTTTAATTGATTCAAAATGAAATGCATATGGACCATAATGATGTTTTGTAACATCACCCTCAACGAAATTGTCAAAATTATCAATTTCGGACAAACGTTTTTTTAATTGAGCTAATGGCCTTCTGGTTCCACGCAACAGAACCTTCAATCGTCCAAGAAAATTTTCAAATGGAAATGCACTAAAACAATCCAAAGGTCCTTTTAACATTCTACATTCATTTGCCAAGTGACTAAGAGTGTGGACGTTATAAATTAGTTGGTATCGTCCGTAAAGAACACCGAATTGATAAGAAAAATATTTTAAACATTCATCGGCATAATTAATCTGACTTTCTGTGGACGAAGGTGAACAAAGAATTCTAATTGCTGCGTGGAAATGTAAGAAATGTTCATACTGCTCCTCAGGAAGAACGCCTTTCAACACTAATGGTCCAGTGTATAACAGAAATGTTCGAAACTCGACAGCTTTCCAATCTTCTAAATCATTCAAACTTCGCCCTTTTCGCTGAAATTCCTCTGGAAGTCGCTTACTGCAGGTCATTATTCGCTCGTTTATAGTTTTCTGTGAAGAAGAAGAAAGACGAAAAACGCGATCCTTTGCTTGTTTGTTGGAACGACTTGTTTTCCGAGGCCTCCTATCTGTTGCCTTTCCTTTTTCCCCTCGCCAGAGTAGTAATAATTTTTTCATAACGCCTAGGCACACTAAATGCATGTAGTCCAAAGGAAAACCTATATAATAGTAAAAATAAATATTGATATTATTTTGCAATATATAATATAACCATAGCTATAGCAAAAAATGTATAAATTATGAATTTTCTATACTTTTAAACTAGAATATCATATAAAAATCAGCCAATGTCAATATAATGGATTGAATATTACGAAATGTTAAAGTGCGCGTGAATTACTATGTTTAAAAAATGTACAGTACATACAGTTTGATTCTGATATACAGTCGTGGCTGAAAGTTTGTATACCTTGTGCTCAAATATACGCCTTTTTACTCTGTATTGGCGGATAGTCTTAGCCTATCGCAAAGAAAAGGGGGTGTTATTTGTTCAAATTTTTCTTTGTTAACCCAAACCCCTCTACCCCCTCTTTACTTAACTCTACCTCTTAACATCACTAACTATTTTACCGCGATGTGGCAGACGGTTAAGCAACCCTTCTACCTGACGCTAAATGAATAGAGAATAAGGCTGATAGACAAATTCTATTAATTGCCACTATTCTGTCACGCCACCGTTGAATTCTAGAACTCTTGCTAATCAAGCGTTCGTAAATATCATTTTGCGTTCCGTAATAGGGTTGCTTAACCGTCTCCCGTTTCGCGGTAAAATAGTTAGTGATGTTAAGAGGTAGAGTTAAGAAAAGAGGGGGTAGAGGGGTTTGGGTAATAAAAGAAAAATTTGAACAAATAACACCCTCTTTTCTTTGCGATAGGCTAAGACTATCCGCCAATACAGAGTAAAAAGGCGTATATTTGAGCACAAGGTATACAAACTTTCAGCCACGACTGAATAAGTATTACCATGTATCATATCGATGTTTAATTCAGTGAATGAACTTGTTCCCTGATGATGTTGTTTATTCCTTGTCTGTCGGAACGACATATTACTTCTTAAATCAGAATTGGTAGCTGGAAATGTCATTGAACCTCCTACTTTCTCTCCTTTTTGAACACAACGCTCGCATCCATAAAATACACCGTGACCAACACATTTTTTTACAAAACTTCTTGCTGACGCGTCACAAACGACACAATTTAATTTTACGGTGAATGATCTTCCGTCTACTTTTAAAATTCCGTTTTCCAATTTTTTCATTTCCTCGACGAATGGACTCAAGAATTCATTTAAATTAGGTGGTTTGGAATGTCCGTAGTAAATGCTGATCACGAAAGGTTTAGTGTCAGTGATGTTTGTGATTCTTCCGAGAATAGGCCACATCACGTTTGATTTAGATGACCGATACAGCGGAACGCCATCGATGTTGATGATCAACTGTAGGAAATGAACATCATCACTCACACCGTGTCTAATTTTTTTTTAAATTCCATTTATCAATCCTAAGTGTTCGAAGTTGCTGTCGCTTTTTTCGGTTGTGGTTCCAAGAAGAGTTCTATAATCTTTGAGTACGTCATGGCCAAGTGATAATAACAAACGCAAAATGTCGTTGGTTGCAGTATGCGTTAAATTGTTTTTCAAGGAAATACGAGCCACATTTCCTCTTAATTCATTATTCATTTTGATGACATAATTATTGGAGAATTCCATTGAAGAAGCGCTTGCGTCGTCATTGCTGCGCTCAAAATAGTCTTCATCATTCATATATCGTACAAAAGAACCGGATTCATCTATGTAATTAGAAATTAAAATAAATATCAATTTCATGTCCATTTAATTTCAAAAATATATATACTGCAAGGAAAATTGCTTTATAAAAAAGAAATGAATTGTGTCACTTGTTTTCCTACCTTGAATTTGACTCGGCATTTCACTGCTTTCACTTCCATCGTCGTCGTTGTCACTTGTTTCGTCTGAAGATGTATGATAGTCTTGGAACTTTTCAAGATGTATTCTTTCACGTCCGATGAAAACATCTTCTTGAACTTCGGGACGTTCAATGTATTCTTCAAGACCTTCTGGAGTTTCATCATGTGACAGAGAATTATTTTCACAAACGTCTTCTGTGTCCGCTGTAACAGAATTATCACTGCTTTGGGAGCTTATTGTGTTATCAATGAGATGTTTTTCGTCTTCCATTTTAAACCGTTTCCTTTCCTTGGTCACTAATCTTCGCAAAGTTCTTTTTGAATAATCCTTATTCATGTTAAAACGACACTTGTTTTCTTGATAATTAATAGAGAATTCACGAGTTATAATTTCAGAAAACAGCTACTGAGCTCGTCTAATAGAGATGGGAAATTGCTTATTATTTTTTTGAGCAGTATACATACCTCAAATACCAATAGATGGCGCAGAAACATAAATTGGACATTCATTTTAAGTTTTCGCTTTTAAAACTTATTTTTAAGAAATTCAAAATATAATTTGATAAATAAATTATTTGTTATTTATGAAGTATAAGTTGAAAAACATTATTTTACAATAACCAAGTATAATAATTAAATCAAAAATATCTTATTTTATCATAATTATATATGGCAACGTTGTCAACAAAAGACAAACAAAGGCTTATTTCAGTGACAAAAGAGATAGACGCCATTGTACCAATTTTCGAGTGTTTCAGTTAGAGAGATATTATAGACGCCATTGTACTAATTTTATATTGTTTAAGTCAAGAAAGAGAAAGACGCAATTGTACTCATTTTCATTGTTAACGTCAAAAGGAAAGATGAGTAGTAATAAGGGGAAAGCACTGAAACAACAGAAAACCGTTGCTAAAATCACAGTCAGAGGAGGTGCACGAGCTAATAGTTCACAAAATCGCGTAGAAAATTCTTCTCCTAAAGCTGGTGGTTCTTCTGATGGTCACACAACTTCGCTTAGACAATCGAGCCGGCCAAGAAAAAGAAAGGCCGTTTTCGGGGAGGATAATGACACAATAATAGCTTCAAAACCTAAATCTGTTACTCGTGTTACAAAAGTTAACAAACCTGATACCCCTGAACTAGGTCAGTAAAAGTGAATAATGAAACTGTAAAACAATGACTAATTTTATTACATTTTTGCAGGTGTATTTGAAGATATCACAGCCTCTCAAGTTGTTTCTGTTCTTGGAGATCCTCTTCTTACTAGTACCCAGAAAGTCCATGAAGAGTTACGTGCTGATGAACATGATCAAGATGCTCAGCCTCTTGGAACGGAAAGTGATTTGGAAGATCCAAGCTACAATGGAGTCAACGATAACAGTTCAGGTAGCTCTGATACAGAGAAGTATGAAGAAACCAGGAACGAAGAAAACTTGTCAGGTTAATTTCCCTTTGTTGAATGTTATGTCTTCAACGCTTCACTACAACTTTTTTTTGGTTCATAGATGACAATAACTCATCCGGATCTGATGAAGATGATTATGTTGTACACAGCCAAAGGAAATTGACCAAGGAGGGAGATAAAGGAAGAATCAAGGCAGCTCCTGCTAACATGAATACTTTCAACGAGAGTTTGCTTACTGATAAGTCTGTGTCACGTCCGCAGATTGTACTGTAAGTTAACAGTAATAATTGTGATTGATATAATGTTCTATTAATTGTTTAACGAAAAATTTGTTTGGTAGTAGCCCAGAAGCCATGCAAAGAAAATTTTTTGAGATGGACCTTAACTTACATACTTAAAGAACATTAAACTTACAATTTATTCATGGAATCATATCCCTAATTGCAACTATTTTATCGTAATAGGAATGAAAACTTTGCTTAATGTTAGGAAAGTAGCATGTGATGAACCTGAAGACGATGATATTGTTCGCGATTCAAAATTTAAGTTGCCGTTAAACAATATTGCGGAATTAGAAAGGTTGGATAATTTATTGAAAATGGACCGTAAAGTCGTAAGAAAATTGGTAAATTAGTTTCTATTACATTGCAGATCTCTATATATATGTCATGAACAATGCACTTTTTTACAGAGCTAGAACTTGCATTTTGTGGCAAGGAAGGGAACTTCAACAAAACTGTGAGCAACACTTTGAAACACGTAATTGGCCCTGATTTATGGTCGTTTTACACATTTTGTGGGATAGAAAGCAAAGCTGGCGAAACCGTTGTTCGCAAGTTCAAAGGCCTTGACGTCTATCAATGCATCGAAAGTAATCATTTTTAGTTAATGTATAGGCATTTCAATCAAATTAACAAAATTTAACTATTACTTTTCAGATGCGATCCGCAATAGATTTCCAAATGAGACCGTGACTGCTATACATGGGAAATGTATTGAAGTTTTCACCAAAACAAGGAATCAGATGAAGAAAACCGCCAACAAATAAACAATTTAATAATTTATTTTAAATTGTTTAGTTATTGTATTTGTTGACACTTGAATTTCTTGCAAAATACAGATATTTCGGATTTAAAAAAAAAACATGTCTTTTGGATGTTTTATTGATATTAAAAAATATTTAAAATGAAACATTAAAACGATATCTAATTCATGCATTTTTATTGATATCAATGTCCTGCGGTTTAATTGACATCCATTTAAGGCAGTGTTTTGTATATCTTTGTTATAAACATAATTAGACGTGGTTTCAATTTCATACCGAGGTAATATATTCAAACTTCATTTTCATGTGACAAAATTGATGTTATTTTTTCATGTCCAAACGAACTTCGTTGGGCGGACAACATTGATGTCCAAACGATATTACTCTTTTCAATCTTTTTTTGTCTAAAAGTTGATGTCAAAAGTATTTCAACAGCACATCAAAACGACATGAAAATTGTTGCCTGGGTATTTCCTTTATTTTCTTCTTTTTTCATCGCATTCAACAAGAAACATTCCAAAAATTACATTACTTCCTTTATTTTCTTCATTTTTCATCGCATTCAACAAGAAACATTCCAAAAATTACATTATTTCCTTTATTTTCTTCATTTTTCATCGCATTCAACAAGAAACATTCAAAACATTGCATTATTTCCTTTATTTTCTTCATTTTTTTATCGCATTCAACAAGAAACATTCCAAAAATTGCATTATTTCCTGTATTTTCTTCATTTTTCATCCCATTCAACAAGAAACATTCCAAAAATTGCATTATTTCCTTTATTTTCTTCATTTTTTTATCGCATTCAACAAGAAACATTCCAAAAATTGCATTATTTCCTGTATTTTCTTCATTTTTCATCGCATTAAACAAGAAACATTCCAAAAAATTGCATGATTTTCTTTATTTTCTTCATTTTTTATCGCATTCAACAAAAAACATTCCAAAAATTGCATTATTTCCTTTATTTTCTTCATTTTTCATTGCATTCAACAAGAAACATTCCAAAAATTGCATTATTTCCTTTATTTTCTTCATTTTTCATCACATTCAACAAGAAGCATTCAAAAAATTGCATTATTTCCTTTATTTTCTTCATTTTTCATCCCATTCAACAAGAAACATTCCAAAAATTGCATTATTTTCTTTATTTTCTTCATTTTTTATCGCATTCAACAAAAAACATTCCAAAAATTGCATTATTACCTTTATTTTCTTCATTTTTCATCGCATTCAACAAGAAACAAATTCAAAATTCAAAAAATTGCATCTTTTCCTTTATTTTCTTCATTTTTCATCGCATTAAACAAGAAACATTCCAAAAATTGCATTATTTCCTTTATTTTCTTCATTTTTCATCCCATTCAACAAGAAACATTCAAAAAATTGCATTATTTTCTTTATTTTCTTCATTTTTTATCGCATTCAACAAGAAACATTAAAAAAATTGCATTATTTCCTTTATTTTCTTCTTTTTTCATCGCATTCAACAAGAAACATTAAAAAAATTGCATTATTTCCTTTATTTTCTTCATTTTTCATCACATTCAACAAGAAACATTCAAAAAATTGCAGTATTTCCTTTATTTTCTTCATTTTTTATCGCATTCAACAAGAAAAATTCCAAAAATAGCATTTTTTTCTTTATTTTCTTCATTTTTCATCGCATTCAACAAGAAACATTCCAAAAATTGCATTATTTCCTTTATTTTCTTCATTTTTCATCGCATTAAACAAGAAACATTCCAAAAATTGCATTATTTCCTTTATTTTCTTCATTTTTCATCCCATTCAACAAGAAACATTCCAAAAATTGCATTATTTCCTTTATTTTCTTCATTTTTCATCGCATTCAACAAGAAACATTCAAAAAATTGCAGTATTTCCTTTATTTTTTTCATTTTTTATCGCATTAAACAAGAAACATTCCAAAAATTGCATTTTTTCCTTTATTTTCTTCATTTTTCATCGCATTCAACAAGAAACATTCCAAAAATTGCATTATTTCCTTTATTTTCTTCATTTTTTATCGCATTCGACAAAAAACATTCCAAAAATTGCATTATTTCCTTTATTTTTTTCATTTTTCATCGCATTCAACAAGAAAAATTCAAAAAATTGCATTATTTTCTTTATTTTTCATCCCATTCAACAAGAAACATTCCAAAAATTGCATTATTTTCTTTATTTTCTTCATTTTTCATCACATTCAACAAGAAACATTCAAAAAATTCCATTATTTCCTTTATTTTCTTCATTTTTCATCACATTCAACAAAAAACATTCAAAAAATTGCATTATTTCCTTTATTTTCTTCATTTTTAATCGCATTCAACAAGAAACCTTGAAAAAATTGTATTATTTCCTTTATTTTCTTCATTTTTTATCGCATATAAAAAGAAACATTCAAAAAATTGCATCTTTTCCTTTATTTTCTTCATTTTTCATCGCATACAACAAGAAACATTCAAAAAATTGCATTATTTCCTTTATTTTCTTCATTTTTCATTGCATTCAACAAGAAACATTCAAAAAATTGCATTATTTTCTTTATTTTCTTCATTTTTCATCACATTCAACAAGAAACATTCAAAAAATTCCATTATTTCCTTTATTTTCTTCATTTTTCATCACATTCAACAAAAAACATTCAAAAAATTGCATTATTTCCTTTATTTTCTTCATTTTTAATCGCATTCAACAAGAAACCTTGAAAAAATTGTATTATTTCCTTTATTTTCTTCATTTTTTATCGCATATAAAAAGAAACATTCAAAAAATTGCATCTTTTCCTTTATTTTCTTCATTTTTCATCGCATACAACAAGAAACATTCAAAAAATTGCATTATTTCCTTTATTTTCTTCATTTTTCATTGCATTCAACAAGAAACATTCCAAAAATTGCATTATTTCCTTTATTTTCTTCATTTTTCATCACATTCAACAAGAAACATTCAAAAAATTGCATTATTTCCTTTATTTTCTTCATTTTTTATCGCATTCAACAAAAAACATTCAAAAAATTGCATTATTTCCTTTATTTTCTTCATTTTTTATCTTACTTAACAAGAAACATTCAGAACGCCAGTGCACGCCAGAGCACGCCAGTGCACGCCAGAGAACGCCAGTGCACGCCAGAGCACGCCAGTGCACGCCAGAGCACGCCAGTGCACGCCAGAGTACGCCAGTGCACGCCAGAGCACGCCAGAGCACGCCAGTGCACGCCAGAGCACGGTAGATCACAGCAGAGAACAGCTCAGCACTTGAAGTTGCTATAATATTTTTTTCACTTGTTAAAACCATTTTTTAATTACAGGATGTGTAAATCAATGTCCAATACACCATTTCAAGTCTATTGAATCAATAAATTTATATAGCAAATCATGAACAAAAAGTTTTAGAAAAACGCACATCTTAGCATTTGAATTTTTAAAAATTATTAAAGTTATTTGAGTTCTATTGTCGGATAGTGGATTTCTATTGTCAAGCACTTGAGTTCTGCATAGCAGAGCACTTCAGAGCACGACAGAGCACGCCAGAGCACGCCAGAGCACGCCAGTGCCCGCCAGAGTACGCCAGTGCACGCCAGAGCACGCCAGTGCACGCCAGAGCACGCCAGAGCACGTCAATGCACGCCAGAGCACGCCAGAGCACGCCAGTGCACGCCAGAGCACGGTAGATCACAGCAGAGAACAGCTCAGCACTTGAAGTTGCTATAATATTTTTTTCACTTGTCAAAACCATTTTTTAATTACAGGGTGTGTAAATCAATGTCCAATACACCATTTCAAGTCTATTGAATCAATAAATTTATATAGCAAATCATGAACAAAAAGTTTTAGAAAAACGCACATCTTAGCATTTGAATTTTTAAAAATTATTAAAGTTATTTGAGTTCTATTGTCGGGTAGTGGATTTCTATTGTCAAGAACTTGAGTTCTGCATAGCAGAGCACTTCAGAGCACGACAGAGCACGCCAGAGCACGCTAGAGCACGCCAGAGCACGCCAATTCACACCAGAGCATGCCAGTGCACGCCATAGCACGCCAGTGCACGCCAGAGCACGCCAGTGCACGCCAGAGCACGCCAGAGCACGCCAGTAAACGCCAGAGCACGCCAGTGCACGCCAGAGCACGCCATTGCACGCCAGAGCACGTCAATGCACGCCAGAGCACGCCAGAGCACGCCAGAGCACGGTAGAGCACAGTAGAGAACAGCTCAGCACTTGAAGTTGCTATAATATTTTTTTCACTTGTTAAAACCATTTTTTAATTACAGGATGTGTAAATCAATGTCCAATACACCATTTCAAGTCTATTGAATCAATAAATTTATAGAGCAAATCATGAACAAAAAGTTTTTGAAAAACGCACATCACAGCACTTGAATTTTTAAAAATTATTCAAGTTATTTGAGTTCTATTGTCGGGTAATAATAATAATAATAATAATAATGTATTTAATTTGATATTGTATAGCGCCTTTTCCATAGACTGATCAAAGGCGCTATTGCTCCCAACAGAAAACATGTGACACTTAGTTTCCATAAGCATTTCGGAACAAGAATGTTTTTAGATGACATCGGAATTGTGTGAGAGAGAAACGAGAAGAATAGGGAAAAAGGGCTAGCAAGCGCAACTCAAGGGGTAAAGAATTCCATATTCGAGGTGCAGCAGCAGAGAAGGCACGATCACCAAAGCCTTTCGTACGGGTTCGGGGAGAGTGAAGAAGGAGTTTAGAAGATGAACGTGTCTCACGACCAGAATCACGAATACTATTGTCAAGGGGTAGTGGATTTCTATTGTCAAGCACTTGAGTTCTGCATAGCAAAGCACGCCAGAGCACGCCAGTTCACGCCAGAGCACGCCAGTGAACGCCAGAGCACGCCAGTGCACGCCAGAGCACGTCAATGCACGCCAGAGCACGCCAGTGCACGCCAGAGCATGCCAGTGCACGCCAGAGCACGCCAGTGCACGCCAGAGAACGTCAATGCACGCAAGAGCTTGCCAGTGCACGCCAGAGCACGCCAGTGCACGCCAGAGCACGCCAATTCACACCAGAGTACGCCAGTGCACGCCAGAGCACGCCAGTGCATGCCAGAGCAAGCCAGTGCACGCCAGAGCACGTCAATGCACGCCAGAGCACGCCAGAGCACGGCAGTGCACGCCAGAGCACGGTAGAGCACAGCAGAGAACAGCTCAGCACTTGAAGTTGCAATAATATTTTTTTCACCTGTTAAAACCATTTTTTAATTACAGGATGTGTAAATCAATGTCCAATACACTATTTCAAGTCTATTGAATCAATAAATTTATAAAGCAAATCATGAACAAAAAGTTTTAGAAAAACGCACATCTTAGCATTTGAATTTTTAAAAATTATTAAAGTTATTTGAGTTCTATTGTCGGGTAGTGGATTTCTATTGTCAAGCACTTGAGTTCTGCATAGCAGAGCACTTCAGAGCACGACAGAGCACGCCAGAGCACGCCAGAGCACGCCAGTGCCCGCCAGAGCACGCCAGTGCACGCCAGTGCACGCCAGAGCACGCCAGAGCACGCCAGAGCACGTCAATGCACGCCAGAGCACGCCAGAGCACGCCAGAGCACGCCAGTGCACGCCAGTGAACGCCAGAGCACGCCAGTGCACGCCAGAGCACGTCAATGCACGCCAGAGCACGCCAGTGCACGCCAGAGCATGCCAGTGCACGCCAGAGCACGTCAATGCACGCCAGAGCACGCCAGTGCACACCAGAGCATGCCAGTGCACGCCAGAGCACGCCAGTGCACGCCAGAGCACGCCAGTGAACGCCAGAGCACGCCAGTGCACGCCAGAGCACGTCAATGCACGCCAGAGCACGCCAGTGCACGCCAGAGCATGCCAGTGCACGCCAGAGCACGTCAATGCACGCCAGAGCACGCCAGAGCACGGCAGTGCACGCCAGAGCACGGTAGAGCACAGCAGAGAACAGCTCAGCACTTGAAGTTGCAATAATATTTTTTTCACTTGTTAAAACCATTTTTTAATTACAGGATGTGTAAATCAATGTCCAATACACTATTTCAAGTCTATTGAATCAATAAATTTATAAAGCAAATCATGAACAAAAAGTTTTAGAAAAACGCACATCACAGCACTTGAATTTTTAAAAATTATTCAAGTTATTTGAGTTCTATTGTCGGGTAGTGGATTTCTATTGTCAAGCACTTGAGTGCTGCATAGCAAAGCACGCCAGAGCACGCCAGTGCACGCCAGAGCACGCCAGTGCCCGCCAGAGCACGCCAGTGCACGCCAGAGCACGCCAGTGCACGCCAGTGCACGCCAGAGCACGGTAGATCACAGCAGAGAACAGCTCAGCACTTGAAGTTGCTATAATATTTTTTTCACTTGTTAAAACCATTTTTTAATTACAGGATGAGTAAATCAATGTCCAATACACCATTTCAAGTCTATTGAATCAATAAATTTATATAGCAAATCATGAACAAAAAGTTTTAGAAAAACGCACATCTTAGCATTTGAATTTTTAAAAATTATTAAAGTTATTTGAGTTCTATTGTCGGGTAGTGGATTTCTATTGTCAAGCACTTGAGTTCTGCATAGCAGAGCACTTCAGAGCACGACAGAGCACGCCAGAGCACGCCAGAGCACGCCAGAGCACGCCAGTGCACGCCAGAGCACGCCAGTGCACGCCAGAGCACGCCAGAGCACGTCAATGCACGCCAGAGCACGCCAGAGCACTTCAGTGCACGCCAGAGCACGGTAGATCACAGCAGAGAACAGCTCAGCACTTGAAGTTGCTATAATATTTTTTTCACTTGTTAAAACCATTTTTTAATTACAGGATGTGTAAATCAATGTCCAATACACCATTTCAAGTCTATTGAATCAATAAATTTATATAGCAAATCATGAACAAAAAGTTTTAGAAAAACGCACATCTTAGCATTTGAATTTTTAAAAATTATTAAAGTTATTTGAGTTCTATTGTCGGGTAGTGGATTTCTATTGTCAAGCACTTGAATTCTGCATAGCAGAGCACTTCAGAGCACGACAGAGCACGCCAGAGCACGCTAGAGCACGCCAGAGCACGCCAATTCACACCAGAGCATGCCAGTGCACGCCATAGCACGCCAGTGCACGCCAGAGCACGCCAGTGCACGCCAGAGCACGCCAGTGCACGCCAGTGCACGCCAGAGCACGCCAGTAAACGCCAGAGCACGCCAGTGCACGCCAGAGCACGTCAATGCACTCCAGAGCACGCCAGAGCACGCCAGTGCACGCCAGAGCACGGTAGAGCACAGCAGAGAACAGCTCAGCACTTGAAGTTGCTATAATATTTTTTTCACTTGTTAAAACCATTTTTTAATTACAGGATGTGTAAATCAATGTCCAATACACCATTTCAAGTCTATTGAATCAATAAATTTATAGAGCAAATCATGAACAAAAAGTTTTTGAAAAACGCACATCACAGCACTTGAATTTTTAAAAATTATTCAAGTTATTTGAGTTCTATTGTCGGGTAGTGGATTTCTATTGTCAAGCACTTGAGTTCTGCATAGCAGAGCACGCCAGAGCACGCCAGTTCACGCCAGAGCACGCCAGTGAACGCCAGAGCACGCCAGTGCACGCCAGAGCACGTCAATGCACGCCAGAGCACGCCAGTGCACGCCAGAGCATACCAGTGCACGCCAGAGTACGCCAGTGCACGCCAGAGAACGTCAATGCACGCAAGAGCTTGCCAGTGCACGCCAGAGCACGCCAGTGCACGCCAGAGCACGCCAGTGCACGCCAGAGCAAGCCAATTCACAACAGAGCACGCCAGTGCACGCCAGTGCACGTCAATGCACGCCAGAGCACGCCAATTCACGCCAGAGCACGCCAGTGCACGCCAGAGCACGCCAGTTCACGCCAGAGCACGCCAGTGCACGCCAGAGCACGCCAGTGCACGTCAATGCACGCCAGAGCACGCCAATTCACGCCAGAGCACGCCAGTGCACGCCAGAGCACGCCAATTCACAACAGAGCACGCCAGTGCACGCCAAAGCACGACAGTGCACGCCAGAGCACGCCAATTCACACCAGAGCACGCCAGTGCACGCCAGAGCACGCCAGTGAACGCCAGAACACGCCAGTGCACGCCAGAGCACGGTAGAGCACAGCAGAGAACAGTTCAGCACTTGAAGTTGCTATAATATTTTGTTCACTTGTTAAAACCATTTTTTAATTACAGGATGTGTAAATCAATGTCCAATACACCATTTCAAGTCTATTGAATCAATAAATTTATAGAGCAAATCATGAACAAAAAGTTTTAGAAAAACGAACATCACAGCACTTGAATTTTGAAAAATTATTCAAGTTATTTGAGTTCTATTGTCGGGTAGTGGATTTCTATTGTCAAGCACTGTAGTTCTGCATAGCAGAGGACGCCAGTTCACACCAGAGCACGCCAGTGCACGCCAGAGCACGCCAGTGCACGCCAGAGCACGCCAGTGCACGACAGAGCACGTCAATGCACGCAAGAGCTTGCCAGTGCACGCCAGAGCACGCCAGTGTACGCCAGAGCACGCCAGTGCACGCCAGAGCACGCCAGCGCACGGCAGAGCATGCCAATTCACACCAGAGCACGCCAGTGCACGCCAGAGCACGCCAGTGCACGCCAGAGCACGCCAGTGTACGCCAGAGCACGCCAGTGCACGCCAGAGCACGCCAGTGCACGCCAGAGCACGCCAGTACACGCCAGAGCACGTCAATGCACGCAAGAGCATGCCAGAGCACGCCAGTGCACGTCAATGCACGCCAGAGCACGCCAATTCACGCCAGAGCACGCCAGTGCACGCCAGAGCACGCTAGTGCACGCCAGAGCACGCCATTTCACAACAGAGCACGCCAGTGCACGCCAAAGCACGCCAGTGCACGCCAGAGCACGCCAATTCACACCAGAGCACGCCAGTGCACGCCAGAGCACGCCAATGCACGCCAATTCACACCAGAGCACGCCAGTGCACGCCAGAGCACGCCAGTGCACGCCAGAGCACTCCAATTCACACCAGAGCACGCCAGTGCAAGCCAGAGCACGCCAGTGCAAGCCAGAGCACGCCAGTGCACACCTGAGCACGCCAGTGCACGCCAGAGCACGCCAATTCACACCAGAGCACGCCAGTGCACGCCAGAGCACGCCAGTGCACGCCAGAGCACGCCAGTGCACGCCAGAGCACGCCAGCGCACGGCAGAGCATGCCAATTCACACCAGAGCACGCCAGTGCACGCCAGAGCACGCCAGTGCACGCCAGAGCACGCCAGTGTACGCCAGAGCACGCCAGTGCACGCCAGAGCACGCCAGTGCACGCCAGAGCACGCCAGTACACGCCAGAGCACGTCAATGCACGCAAGAGCATGCCAGAGCACGCCAGTGCACGTCAATGCACGCCAGAGCACGCCAATTCACGCCAGAGCACGCCAGTGCACGCCAGAGCACGCTAGTGCACGCCAGAGCACGCCATTTCACAACAGAGCACGCCAGTGCACGCCAAAGCACGCCAGTGCACGCCAGAGCACGCCAATTCACACCAGAGCACGCCAGTGCACGCCAGAGCACGCCAATGCACGCCAATTCACACCAGAGCACGCCAGTGCACGCCAGAGCACGCCAGTGCACGCCAGAGCACTCCAATTCACACCAGAGCACGCCAGTGCAAGCCAGAGCACGCCAGTGCAAGCCAGAGCACGCCAGTGCACACCTGAGCACGCCAGTGCACGCCAGAGCACGCCAATTCACACCAGAGCACGCCAGTGCACGCCAGAGCACGCCAGTGCACGCCAGAGCACGCCAGTGCACGCCAGAGCACGCCAGTGCACGCCAGAGCACTTCAATGCACGCCAGATCAAGCCAGAGCACGCCAGAGCACGCCAGAGCACGCCAGTGAACGCCAGAGCACGCAAGTGCACGCCAGAGCACGGTAGAGCACAGCAGAGAACAGCTCAGCACTTGAAGTTGCTATAATATTTTTTTCACTTGTTAAAACCATTTTTTAATTACAGGATGTGTAAATCAATGTCCAATACACCATTTCAAATCTATTGAATCAATAAATTTATAGAGCAAATCATGAACAAAAAGTTTTAGAAAAACGCACATCACAGCACTTGAATTTTTTAAAATTATTCAAGTTATTTGAGTTCTATTGTCGGGTAGTGGATTTCTATTGTCAAGCACTGTAGTTCTGCATAGCAGAGGACGCCAGTTCACGCCAGAGCACGCCAGTGCCCGCAAGAGCACGCCAGTGCACGCCAGAGCACGACGGTGCACGACAGAGCACGTCAATGCACGCAAGAGCTTGCCAGTGCACGCGAGAGCACGCCAGTGCACGCCAGAGCACGCCAGTGCACGCCAGAGCACGCCAGTGCACGCCAGAGCACGCTAGTGCACGGCAGAGCACGCAAATTCACACCAAAGCACGCCAGTGCACGCCAGAGCACGCCAGTGCACGCCAGAGCACGCCAGTGCACGCCAGAGCACGCCAGTGCACGCCAGAGCACGCCAGTGCACGCCAGAACACGCCAGTGCACGCCAGAGCACGCCAGTGCACGCCAGAGCACGCCAGTGCACGCCAGAGCAAGCCAGTGCACGCCAGATTACGCCAGTGCACGCCAGAGCACGCCAGTGCACACCAGAGCACGCCAGAGCACGCCAGAGCGCGCCAGTGCACGCCAGAGCACGGTAGAGCACAGAAGAGAACAGTTCAGCACTTGAAGTTGCTATCATATTTTTTTTCAATTGTTAAAACCATTTTTTAATTACAAGATGTGTACTTTTAGTTACAGGCGTGATCTGTCGTGCTCTGGCGTGCTCTGCTATGCAGAACTCAAGTGCTTGACAACACTACCCGACAATAGAACTCAGATAACTTGAATAATTTTTAAAAATTAAAGTGCTTTGATGTGCGTTTTTCTAAAACTTTTTTGTTCATGATTTGCTCTATAAATTTATTGATGCAATGGACTTGAAATGGTGTATTGGACATTGATTTACACACCCTGTAATTAAAAAATGGTTTTCACAAGTGAACAAAAATATTATAGCAATTTCAAGTGCTGAGCTGTTCTCTGCTGTGCTCTACCTTGCTCTGGCGTACATTGACGTGCTCTGGCGTAAATTGAAATGCTCTGGCGTGCAATGGCGTGCTCTGGCGTGCACTGGCTTGCTCTGGCGTGCACTGGCGTGCTCTGGTGTGAATTGGCGTGCTCTGGTGTGAATTGGCGTGCTCTGGTGTGAATTGGCGTGCTCTAGCGTGTACTAGCGTGCTCTGGAGTGCACTGGCGTGCTGTGGCGTGCATTGACGTACTCTGGCGTGTTCTGTCGTGCTCTGGCGTAAACTGGCGTGCTCTGGCGTGCACTGAAGTGCTCTGGTGTGAATTGGAGTGCTCTGGCGTGCACTGGCGTGCTCTGGCATGCACTGGCGTGCTCTGGCGTGCACTGGCGTGCTCTGGCGTGCACTTGCGTGCTCTGGCGTGCTCTGGCGTGCTCTGGTGTGAATTGGCGTGCTTTGGCGTGCACTGGCGTGCTCTGGCATGCATTGACGTGCTCTGGCGTACACTGGCTTGCTCTGGCGTGCATTGACATGCTCTGGCGTGCATTGACGTGCTCTGGCGTGCACTGGCGTGCTCTGGCGTGCACTGGCGTGCACTGGCGTGCTCTGGCGTGCACTGGCGTGCTCTGGCGTGCATTGGCGGGCTCTGGGGTGAATTGGCGTGCTCTGGCGTGCACTGGCGTGCTCTGGCGTGCACTGGCGTGCTCTGGCGTGCATTGCATGCTCTGGTGTGCACTGGTGTGCTCTGGCGTGCACTGGCTTGCTCTGGCGTGCACTGGCGTGCACTGGCGTGCTCTGGTGTGAATTGGCGTGCTCTGGTGTGAATTGGCGTGCTCTAGCGTGTACTGGCGTGCTCTGGAGTGCACTGGCGTGCTCTGGCGTGCATTGACGTGCTCTGGCGTGTTCTGGCGTGCTCTGGCGTGAACTGGCGTGCTCTGGCGTGCACTGAAGTGCTCTGGTGTGAATTGGAGTGCTCTGGCGTGCACTGGCGTGCTCTGGCGTGCACTGGCGTGCACTGGCGTGCTCTGGCCTGCACTGGCGTGCTCTGGCTTGCACTGGCGTGCTCTGGCGTGCACTGGCGTGCTCTGGCGAACACTTGCGTGCTCTGGCGAACACTTGCGTGCTCTGGCGTGCTCTGGCGTGCTCTGGCGTGCAATGGCGTGCTCTGGCGTGCACTGGCGTTCTCTGGCGTGCACTGGCGTGCTCTGGTGTGAATTGTCGAGCTCTGGCGTGCACAGGCGTGCTCTGGCGGTTACTGGCGTGCTCTGGCGTGCATTGACGTGCTCTGGCGTGCACTGGCGTGCACTGGCGTGCACTGGCGTGCACTGGCGTGCACTGGCGTGCTCTGGTGTGAATTGGCGTGCCCTGGCGTGCTCTGCTGTGAATTGGCGTGAACTGGCGTGCACTGGCTTGCTCTGGCGTGCATTGACGTGCTCTGGCGTGCTCTGCTGTGAATTGGCGTGAACTGGCGTGCACTGGCTTGCTCTGGCGTGCATTGACGTGCTCTGGCGTGCACTGGCGTGCTCTGGTGTGAATTGGCGTGATCTGGCGTGCACTGGCGTGCACTGGCTTGCTCTGGCTTGCATTGACGTGCTCTGGCGTGCACTGGCGTGCTCTGGCCTGCACTGGCATGCTCTGGCGTGCACTGGCGTGCTCTGGCGTGCTCTGGTGTGAATTGGCGTACTCTGGCGTGCACTGGCTTGCTCTGGCATGCATTGACGTGCTCTGGCGTGCACTGGCGTGCTCTGGAGTGCACTGGCGTGCACTGGCGTGCTGTGGCGTGCATTGACGTACTCTGGCGTGTTCTGTCGTCCTCTGGCGTAAACTGGCGTGCTCTGGCGTGCACTGAAGTGCTCTGGTGTGAATTGGAGTGCTCTGGCGTGCACTGGCGTGCTCTGGTGTGAATTGGCGTGCTCTGGCGTGCACTGGCGTGCTCTGGCGTGCACTGGCGTGCTCTGGCGTGCTCTGGCGTGCTCTGGCGTGAACTGGCGTGTTCTGGCGTGCTCTGTTATGCAGAACTCAAGTGCTTGACAATAGAAATCCACTACCCGACAATAGAAATCAAATAATTTGAATAATTTTTAAAAATTCAAGTGCTGTGATGTGCGTTTTTCTAAAACTTTTTGTTCATGATTTGCTCTATAAATTTATTGATTCAATAGACTTGAAATGGTGTTTTGGACATTGATTTACACACCCTGTAATTAAAAAATGGTTTTAAAAAGTGAAAAAAATATTAAAGCAACTTCAAGTGCTGAGCTGTTCTCTGCTGTGCTCTACCTTGCTCTGGCGTACATTGACGTGCTCTGGCGTAAATTGAAATGCTCTGGCGTGCAATGGCGTGCTTTGGCGTGCACTGGCGTGCTCTGGCGTGCACTGGCGTGCTCTGGCTTGCACTGGCGTGATCTGGCGTGTACTGGCGTGCTCTGGCGTGCACTTGCGTGCTCTGGCGTAAACTTGCGTGCTCTGGCGTGCTCTTGCGTGCAATGGCGTGCAATGGCGTGCACTGGCATGCACTGGCGTGCTCTGGCGTGCTCTGGCGTGCACTGGCGTGCTCTGGCGTGCACTGGCGTGCTCTGGCGTGCACTGGCGTGCTCTGGCGTGCTCTGGAATGCACTGGCGTGCTCTGGCGTGCACTGGCGTGCTCTGGTGTGAATTGGCGTGCTTTGGCGTGCACTGGCGTGCTTTGGCGTGCAATGGCGTGCTCTGGCGTGCATTGACGTGCTCTGGCGTGCACTGGCTTGCTCTGGCGTGCATTGACGTGCACTGGCGTGCACTGGCGTGCTCTGGCGTGCACTGGCGTGCACTGGCGTGCACTGGCGTGCTCTGGCGTGCACTGGCGTGCTCTGGCGTGCACTGGCGTGCTCTGGCGTGCATTGGCGGGCTCTGGGGTGAAGTGGCGTGCTCTGGCGTGCACTGGCGTGCTCTGGCGTGCACTGGCATGCTCTGGCGTGCATTGCGTGCTCTGGCGTGCACTGGTGTGCTCTGGCGTGCACTGGCTTGCTCTGGCGTGCACTGGCGTGCTCTGGTGTGAATTGGCGTGCTCTGGTGTGAATTGGCGTGCTCTGGTGTGAATTGGCGTGCTCTAGCGTGTACTAGCGTGCTCTGGACTGCACTGGCGTGCTCTGGCGTGCATTGACGTGCTCTGGCGTGCACTGGCGTGCTCCGGCTTGCACTGGCGTGCTCTGGCGTGCACTGGCGTGCTCTGGCGTGCACTTGCGTGCTCTGGCGTGCTCTGGCGTGCTCTGGTGTGAATTGGCGTGCTTTGGCGTGCACTGGCGTGCTCTGGCGTGCATTGACGTGCTCTGGCGTGCACTGGCTTGCTCTGGCGTGCATTGACGTGCTCTGGCGTGCATTGACGTGCTCTGGCGTGCACTGGCGTACTCTGGCGTGCACTGGCGTACTCTGGCGTGCACTGGCGTGCACTGACGTGCTCTGGCGTGCACTGGCGTGCTCTGGCGTGCATTGGCGGGCTCTGGGGGGAATTGGCGTGCACTGGCGTGCTCTGGCGTGCACTGGCGTGCTCTGGCGTGCACTGGCATGCTCTGGCGTGCATTGCGTGCTCTGGTGTGCACTGGTGTGCTCTGGCGTGCACTGGCTTGCTCTGGCGTGCACTGGCGTGCACTGGCGTGCACTGGCGTGCTCTGGTGTGAATTGGCGTGCTCTGGTGTGAATTGGCGTGCTCTGTTGTGAATTAACGTGCTCTAGCGTGTAGTGGCGTGCTCTGGAGTGCACTGGCGTGCTTTGGCGTGCATTGACGTGCTCTGGCGTGTTCTGGCGTGCTCTGGCGTGAACTGGCGTGCTCTGGCGTGCACTGAAGTGCTCTGGTGTGAATTGGAGTGCTCTGGCGTGCACTGGCGTGCTCTGGCATGCACTGGCGTGCTCTGGCGTGCACTGGCGTGCTCTGGCGTGCACTTGCGTGCTCTGGCGTGCTCTGGCGTGCTCTGGCGTGCAATGGCGTGCTCTGGCGTGCACTGGCGTGCTCTGGCGTGCACTGGCGTGCTCTGGCGTGCACTGGCGTGCTCTGGCGTGCACTGGCGTGCTCTGGCGTGCACTGGCGTGCTCTGGCGTGCACTGGCGTGCTCTGGCGTGCACTGGCGTGCTCTGGTGTGAATTGGCGAGCTCTGGCGTGCACAGGCGTGCTCTGGCGGGCACTGGCGTGCTCTGGCGTGCATTGACGTGCTCTGGCGTGCACTGGTGTGAATTGGCGTGCTCTGGCGTGCACTGGCTTGCTCTGGCGTGCATTGACGTGCTCTGGCGTGCTCTGCTGTGAATTGGCGTGAACTGGCGTGCACTGGCGTGCTCTGGCGTGCATTGACGTGCTCTGGCGTGAACTGGCGTGCTCTGGAGTGCACTGGCGTGCTCTGGTGTAAATTGGCGTGCTCTGGCGTGCACAGCGTGCACTGGCTTGCTCTGGCGTGCATTGACGTGCTCTGGCGTGCACTGGCTTGCTCTGGCATGCACTGGCGTGCTCTGGCGTGCACTGGCGTGCTCTGGCGTGCTCTGGTGTGAATTGGCGTACTCTGGCGTGCACTGGCTTGCTCTGGCATGCATTGACGTGCTCTGGCGTGCACTGGCGTGCTCTGGAGTGTACTGGCGTGCTCTGGCGTGCACTGGCGTGCTCTGGTGTGAATTGGCGTGCTCTGGCGTGCACTGGCGTGCTTTGGCGTGCTCTGGCGTGCTCTGGCTTGCACTGGCGTGCTCTGGCGTGCACTGGCGTGCTCTGGCGTGCTCTGTCATGCACTGGCGTGCTCTGGCGTGCACTGGCGTGCTCTGGCGTGCATTGAGGTGCTCTGGCGTGCTCTGTTGTGAATTAGCGTGAACTGGCGTGCACTGGCGTGCTCTAGCGTGCACTGGCGTGCTCTGGCGTGCACTGTCTTGCTCTGGCGTGCATTGACGTGCTCTGGCGTGCTCTGTTGTGAATTGGCGTAAACTGGCGTGCAATGGCTTGCTCTGGCGTGCATTGACGTGCTCTGGCGTGCACTGGCGTGCTCTGGAGTGCACTGGCGTGCTCTGGTGTGAATTGGCGTGCTCTGGCGTGCACTGGCTTGCTCTGGCGTGCATTGACGTGCACTGGCTTGCTCTGGCGTGCATTGACGTGCTCTGGCGTGCTCTGCTGTGCATTGGCGTGAACTGGCGTGCACTGGCTTGCTCTGGCGTGCATTGACGTGCTCTGGCGTGCTCTGGCGTGCTCTGGCTTGCACTGGCGTGCTCTGGCGTGCACTGGCGTGCTCTGGCGTGCACTGGCGTGCTCTGGCTTGCTCTGGCGTGCTCTGGCGTGAACTGGCATGCTCTGGCGTGCTCTGCTATGCAGAACTCAAGTGCTTGACAATAGAAATCCACTACCCGACAATAGAAATCAAATAATTTGAATAATTTTTAAAAATTCAAGTGCTGTGATGTGTGTTTTTCTAAAACTTTTTGTTCATGATTTGCTCTATAAATTTATTGATTCAATAGACTTGAAATGGTGTTTTGGACATTGATTTACACGTCCTGTAATTAAAAAATGGTTTTAAAAAGTGAAAAAAATATTATAGCAACTTCAAGTGCTGAGCTGTTCTCTGCTGTGCTCTACCTTGCTCTGGCGTACATTGACGTGCTCTGGCGTGCACTGGCGTGCACTGGCGTTCTCTGGCGTTTACTGGCGTGCTCTGGCGAGCACTGGCGTGCTCTGGCGTAAATTTAAATGCTCTGGCGTGCAATGGCGTGCTCTGGCGTGCACTGGCGTGCTCTGGCGTGCACTGGCGTGCTCTGGCGTGCACTGGCGTGCACTGGCGTGCACTGGCGTGCACTGGCGTGCACTGGCGTGCTCTGGCGTGCACTGGCGTGCTCTGGCGTGCACTGGCGTGCTCTGGCGTGCACTGGCTTGCTCTGGCGTGCATTGCGTGCTCTTGCTTGCACTGGTGTGCTCTGGCGTGCACTGGCTTGCTCTGGCGTGCACTGGCGTGCTCTGGTGTGAATTGGCGTGCTCTGGTGTGAATTGGCGTGCTCTGTTGTGAATTGGCGTGCACTGGCGTGCTCTGGCGTGCACTGGCGTGCTCTGGCGTGCATTGGCGGACTCTGGGGTGAATTGGCATGCTCTGGCGTGCACTGGCGTGCTCTGGCGTGCACTGGCATGCTCTGGCGTGCATTGCGTGCTCTGGTGTGCACTGGTGTGCTCTGGCGTGCACTGGCTTGCTCTGGCGTGCACTGGCGTGCTCTGGTGTGAATTGGCGTGCTCTGGTGTAAATTGGCGTGCTCTGGTGTGAATTGGCGTGCTCTAGCGTGTACTGGCGTGCTCTAGAGTGCACTGGCGTGCTCTGGCGTGCATTGACGTGCTCTGGCGTGTTTTGGCGTGCTCTGGCGTGAACTTGCGTGCTCTGGCGTGCACTGAAGTGCTCTGGTGTGAATTGGAGTGCTCTGGCGTGCACTGGAGTGCTCTGGCATGCACTGGCGTGCTCTGGCGTGCAATGGCGTGCTCTGGCGTGCACTGGCGTGCTCTGGCGTGCACTGGCGTTCTCTGGTGTGAATTGGCGTGCACAGGCGCGCTCTGGCGTGCACTGGCGTGCTCTGGTGTGAATTGGCGAGCTCTGGCGTGCTCTGGCGGGCACTGGCGTGCTCTGGCGGGCACTAGCGTGCTCTGGCGTGCATTGACGTGCTCTGGCGTGCACTGGCGTGCACTGGCGTGCACTGGCGTGCTCTGGTGTGAATTGGCGTGCTCTGGCGTGCACTGGCTTGCTCTGGCGTGCACTGGCTTGCTCTGGCGTGCATTGACGTGCTCTGGCGTGCACTGGCGTGCTCTGGAGTGCACTGGCGTGCTCTGGTGTGAATTGGCGTGCTCTGGCGTGCACTGGCGTGCACTGGCTTGCTCTGGTGTGAATTGGCGTGCTCTGGTGTGAATTGGCGTGCTCTGGTGTGAATTGGCGTGCTCTAGCGTGTACTAGCGTGCTCTGGAGTGCACTTGCGTGCTCTGGCGTGCATTGACGTGCTCTGGCGTGTTCTGGCGTGCTCTGGCGTGAACTGGCGTGCTCTGGCGTGCACTGAAGTGCTCTGGTGTGAATTGGAGTGCTCTGGCGTGCACTGTTGTGCTCTGGCTTGCACTGGCGTGCTCTGGCGTGCACTGGTGTGAATTGGCGTGCTCTGGTGTGAATTGGCGTGCTCTGGTGTGAATTGGCGTGCTCTGGCGTGTTCTAGCGTGCTCTGGCGTGAACTTGCGTGCTCTGGCGTGCACTGAAGTGCTCTGGTGTGAATTGGAGTGCTCTGGCGTGAACTTGCGTGCTCTGGCGTGCTCTGGCGTGCTCTGGCGTGCAATGGCGTGCTCTGGCGTGCACTGGCGTGCTCTGGCGTGCACTGGCGTGCTCTGGCATGCTCTGGCGTGCACTGGCGTGCTCTGGTGTAAATTGGCGAGCTCTGGCGTGCACAGGCGTGCTCTGGCGTGCATTGACGTGCTCTGGCGTGCACTGGCGTGCACTGGCGTGCACTGGAGTGCACTGGCGTGCACTGGCGTGCTCTGGTGTGAATTGGCGTGGTCTGGCGTGCACAGGCGTGCTCTGGCGGGCACTGGCGTGCTCTGGCCTACATTGACGTGCACTGGCGTGCACTGGCGTGCACTGGCGTGCTCTGGTGTGAATTGGCGTGCTCTGGCGTGCACTGGCTTGCTCTGGCGTGCATTGACGTGCTCTGGCGTGCTCTGCTGTGAATTGGCGTGAATTTGCGTGCACTGGCTTGCTCTGGCGTTCATTGACGTGTTCTGGCGTGCACTGGCGTGCTCTGGCATGCACTGGCGTGCTCTGGCGTGCACTGGCGTGCTCTGGCGTGCTCTGGTGTGAATTGGCGTACTCTGGCGTGCACTGGCGTGCTCTGGCGTGCACTGGCGTGCTCTGGCGTGCACTGGCGTGCACTGGCGTGCTCTGGCGTGCACTTGCGTGCTCTGGCGTGCACTGGCGTGCTCTGGTGTGAATTGGCGTGCTTTGGCGTGCACTGGCGTGCTCTGGCGTTCATTGACGTGCTCTGGCGTGCACTGGCTTCCTCTGGCGTGCATTGACGTGCACTGGCGTGCATTAACGTGCTCTGGCGTGCACTGGCGTGCTCTGGCGTGCACTGGCGTGCTCTGGCGTGCATTGGCGGGCTCTGGGGTGAATTGGCGTGCTCTGGCGTGCACTGGCATGCTCTGGCGTGCATTGCGTGCTCTGGCGTGCATTGACGTGCTCTGGCGTGCACTGGCGTGCTCTGGAGTGCACTGGCATGCTCTGGTGTGAATTGGCGTGCTCTGGCGTGCACTGGCGTGCACTGGCTTGCTCTGGCGTGCATTGACGTGCACTGGCGTTCACTGGCGTGCTCTGGCATGCACTGCCGTGCTCTGGCGTGCAGTGGCGTGCTCTGGTGTGAATTGGCGTGCTCTGGCGTGCACTGGCTTGCTCTGGCGTGCATTGACGTGCTCTGGCGGGCTCTGCTGTGAATTGGCGTGAACTGGCGTGCTCTGGCGTGCTCTGGCTTGCACTGGCGTGCTCTGGCGTGCACTGGCGTGCTCTGGCGTGCTCTGGCGTGCTCTGGCGTGAACTGGCGTGCTCTGGCGTGCTCTGCTATGCAGAACTCAAGTGCTTGACAATAGAGATCCACTACCCGACAATAGAAATCAAATAATTTGAATAATTTTTAAAAATTCAAGTGCTGTGATGTGCGTTTTTCTAAAACTTTTTGTTCATGATTTGCTCTATAAATTTATTGATTCAATAGACTTGAAATGGTGTTTTGGACATTGATTTACACGCCCTGTAATTAAAAAATTGTTTTAAAAAGTGAAAAAAATATTATAGCAACTTCAAGTGCTGAGCTGTTCTCTGCTGTGCTCTACCTTGCTCTGGCGTACATTGACGTGCTCTGGCGTAAATTGAAATGCTCTGGCGTGCAATGGCGTGCTCTGGCGTGCACTGGTGTGCTCTGGCGTGCACTGGCGTGCTCTGGCGTGCACTGGCGTGCTCTGGCGTGCACTGGCGTGCTCTGGCGTGCACTGGCGTGCTCTGGCGTGCACTGGCGTGCTCTGGCGTGCACTGGCGTGCTCTGGCGTGCACTGGCGTGCTCTGGCGTGCACTGGCGTGCTCTGGCGTGCACTGGCGTGCTCTGGCGTGCACTGGCATGCTCTGGTGTGAATTGGCGTGCTTTGGTGGCACTGGCGTGCTCTGGCGTGCAGTGACGTGCTCTGGCGTGCTCTGGCGTGCACTGGCGTGCTTTGGTGTGAATTGTCGAGCTCTGGCGTGCACAGGCGTGCTCTGGCGTGCACTGGCGTGCTTTGGTGTGAATTGGCGTGCTCTGGTGTGAATTGGCGTGCTCTGGTGTGAATTGGCGTGCTCTAGCGTGTACTAGCGTGCTCTGGACTGCACTGGCGTGCTCTGGCGTGCATTGACGTGCTCTGGCGTGTTCTGGCGTGCTCTGGCGTGAACTGGCGTGCTCTGGCGTGCACTGGCGTGCTCTGGTGTGAATTGTAGTGCTCTGGCGTGCACTGGCGTGCTCTGGCGTGCACTGGCGTGCTCTGGCGTGCACTGGCGTGCTCTGGCGTGCTCTGGCGTGCACTGGCGTGCTCTGGCGTGCACTGGCATGCTCTGGCGTGCATTGCGTGCTCTGGCGTGCACTGGCGTGCTCTGGCGTGCACTGGCGTGCTCTGGCGTGCACTGGCGTGCTCTGGCGTGCACTGGCGTGCTCTGGCGTGCACTGGCGTGCTCTGGCGTGCACTGGCGTGCTCTGGCGTGCACTGGCGTGCTCTGGCGTGCACTGGCATGCTCTGGCGTGCATTACGTGCTCTGGTGTGCACTGGTGTGCTCTGGCGTGCACTGGCTTGCTCTGGCGTGCTCTGGCGTGCACTGGCGTGCTTTGGTGTGAATTGTCGAGCTCTGGCGTGCACAGGCGTGCTCTGGCGTGCACTGGCGTTTACTGGCGTGCACTGGCGTGCACTGGCGTGCACTGGCGTGCATTGACGTGCTCTGGCGTGCACTGGCGTGCTCTGGCGTGCATTGACGTGCTCTGGCGTGCACTGGCGTGCTCTGGCGTGCACTGGCGTGCTCTGGCGTGCTCTGGCGTGCTCTGGCGTGCACTGGCGTGCTCTGGCGTGCACTGGCGTGCTCTGGCGTGCACTGGTGTGCTCTGGCGTGCACTGGCTTGCTCTGGCGTGCACTGGCGTGCTTTGGTGTGAATTGGCGTGCTCTGGTGTGAATTGGCGTGCTCTGGTGTGAATTGGCGTGCTCTAGCGTGTACTAGCGTGCTCTGGACTGCACTGGCGTGCTCTGGCGTGCATTGACGTGCTCTGGCGTGTTCTGGCGTGCTCTGGCGTGAAGTGGCGTGCTCTGGTGTGAATTGGCGTGCTCTGGCGTGCACTGGCGTGCTTTGGCGTGCTCTGGCGTGCACTGGCGTGCTTTGGCGTGCTCTGGCATGCTCTGGCGTGCATTACGTGCTCTGGTGTGCACTGGTGTGCTCTGGCGTGCACTGGCTTGCTCTGGCATGCTCTGGCGTGCACTGGCGTGCTTTGGTGTGAATTGGCGAGCTCTGGCGTGTACAGGCGGGCACTGGCGGGCACTGGCGTGCTCTGGCGTGCATTTACGTGCTCTGGCGTGCACTGGCGTGCACTGGCGTGCTCTGGTGTGAATTAGCGTGCTCTGACGTGCACTGGCTTGCTCTGGCGTGCATTGACGTGCTCTGGCGTGCTCTGCTGTGAATTGGCGTGAACTGGCGCGCACTGGCTTGCTCTGGCGTGCATTACGTGCTCTGGTGTGCACTGGTGTGCTCTGGCGTGCACTGGCTTGCTCTGGCGTGCTCTGGCGTGCACTGGCGTGCTTTGGTGTGAATTGGCGAGCTCTGGCGTGTACAGGCGGGCACTGGCGGGCACTGGCGTGCTCTGGCGTGCATTTACGTGCTCTGGCGTGCACTGGCGTGCACTGGCGTGCTCTGGTGTGAATTAGCGTGCTCTGACGTGCACTGGCTTGCTCTGGCGTGCATTGACGTGCTCTGGCGTGCTCTGCTGTGAATTGGCGTGAACTGGCGCGCACTGGCTTGCTCTGGCGTGCATTAACGTGCTCTGGCGTGCACTGGCGTGCTCTGGCATGCACTGGCGTGCTCTGGCGTGCACTTGCGTGCTCTGGCGTGCTCTGGTGTGAATTGGCGTACTCTGGCGTGCACTGGCTTGCTCTGGCATGCATTGACGTGCTCTGGCGTGCACTGGCGTGCTCTGGAGTGCACTGGCGTGCTCTGGCGTGAAGTGGCGTGCTCTGGTGTGAATTGGCGTGCTCTGGCGTGCACTGGCGTGCTTTGGCGTGCTCTGGCGTGCTCTGGCTTGCACTGGCGTGCTCTGGCGTGCTCTGGCGTGCACTGGCGTGCTCTGGCGTGCTCTGGCGTGCTCTGGCGTGCTCTGGCGTGAAGTGGCGTGCTCTGGTGTGAATTGGCGTGCTCTGGCGTGCACTGGCGTGCTTTGGCGTGCTCTGGCGTGCACTGGCGTGCTTTGGCGTGCTCTGGCATGCTCTGGCGTGCATTACGTGCTCTGGTGTGCACTGGTGTGCTCTGGCGTGCACTGGCTTGCTCTGGCGTGCTCTGGCGTGCACTGGCGTGCTTTGGTGTGAATTGGCGAGCTCTGGCGTGTACAGGCGGGCACTGGCGGGCACTGGCGTGCTCTGGCGTGCATTTACGTGCTCTGGCGTGCACTGGCGTGCACTGGCGTGCTCTGGTGTGAATTAGCGTGCTCTGACGTGCACTGGCTTGCTCTGGCGTGCATTGACGTGCTCTGGCGTGCTCTGCTGTGAATTGGCGTGAACTGGCGCGCACTGGCTTGCTCTGGCGTGCACTGGCGTGCTCTGGCATGCACTGGCGTGCTCTGGCGTGCACTTGCGTGCTCTGGCGTGCTCTGGTGTGAATTGGCGTACTCTGGCGTGCACTGGCTTGCTCTGGCATGCATTGACGTGCTCTGGCGTGCACTGGCGTGCTCTGGAGTGCACTGGCGTGCTCTGGCGTGAAGTGGCGTGCTCTGGTGTGAATTGGCGTGCTCTGGCGTGCACTGGCGTGCTTTGGCGTGCTCTGGCGTGCTCTGGCTTGCACTGGCGTGCTCTGGCGTGCTCTGGCGTGCACTGGCGTGCTCTGGCGTGCTCTGGCGTGCTCTGGCGTGCACTGGCGTGCTCTGGCGTGCACTGGCGTGCTCTGGCGTGCACTGGCGTGCTCTGGCGTGCACTGGCGTGCTCTGGTGTGAATTGGCGTGCTTTGGCGTGCACTAGCGTGCTCTGGCGTGCATTGACGTGCTCTGGCGTGCACTGGCGTGCTCTGGCGTGCATTGACGTGCTCTGGCGTGCACTGGCGTGCTCTGGCGTGCACTGGCGTGCTCTGGCGTGCTCTGGCGTGCACTGGCGTGCTCTGGCGTGCACTGGCGTGCTCTGGAGTGCACTGGCGTGCTCTGGCGTGCACTGGCGTGCTCTGGCGTGCACTGGCGTGCTCTGGCGTGCATTACGTGCTCTGGTGTGCACTAGTGTGCTCTGGCGTGCACTGGCATGCTCTGGCGTGCATTACGTGCTCTGGTGTGCACTGGTGTGCTCTGGCGTGCACTGGCTTGCTCTGGCGTGCTCTGGCGTGCACTGGCGTGCTTTGGTGTGAATTGGCGAGCTCTGGCGTGCACAGGCGGGCACTGGCGGGCACTGGCGTGCTCTGGCGTGCATTGACGTGCTCTGGCGTGCACTGGCGTGCACTGGCGTGCACTGGCGTGCTCTGGCGTGCATTGACGTGCTCTGGCGTGCACTGGCGTGCTCTGGCGTGCACTGGCGTGCTCTGGCGTGCACTGGCGTGCTCTGGCGTGCACTGGCGTGCTCTGGCGTGCACTGGCGTGTTCTGGCGTGCACTGGCGTGCTCTGGCGTGCACTGGCGTGCTCTGGCGTACACTGGCGTGCTCTGGTGTGAATTGGCGTGCTCTGGTGTGAATTGGCGTGCTCTGGTGTGAATTGGCGTGCTCTAGCGTGTACTAGCGTGCTCTGGACTGCACTGGCGTGCTCTGGCGTGCATTGACGTGCTCTGGCGTGTTCTGGCGTGCTCTGGCGTGAACTGGCGTGCTCTGGCGTGCACTGAAGTGCTCTGGTGTGAATTGGAGTGCTCTGGCGTGCACTGGCGTGCTCTGGCATGCACTGGCGTGCTCTGGCGTGCACTGGCGTGCTCTGGCGTGCTCTGGCGTGCTTTGGCGTGCACTGGCGTGCTCTGGCGTGCATTGACGTGCTCTGGCGTGTTCTGGCGTGCTCTGGCGTGAACTGGCGTGCTCTGGCGTGAATTGGAGTGCTCTGGCGTGCACTGGCGTGCTCTGGCGTGCACTGGCGTGCTCTGGCGTGCACTGGCGTGCTCTGGCGTGCACTGGCGTGCTCTGGCGTGCACTTGCGTGCTCTTGCGTGCTCTGGCTTGCTCTGGTGTGAATTGGCGTGCTTTGGCGTGCACTGGCGTGCTCTGGCGTGCATTGACGTGCTCTGGCGTCCACTGGCTTGCTCTGGCGTGCATTGACGTGCTCTGGCGTGTATTGACGTGCTCTTGCGTGCACTGGCGTGCTCTGGCGTGCACTGGCGTGCTCTGGCGTGCACTGGCGTGCTCTGGCGTGCACTGGCGTGCTCTGGCGTGCACTGGCGTGCTCTGGCGTGCATTGGCGGGCTCTGGGGTGAATTGGCGTGCTCTGGCGTGCACTGGCGTGCTCTGGCGTGCACTGGCATGCTCTGGCGTGCATTGCGTGCTCTGGTGTGCAATGGATTGCTCTGGCGTGCACTGGCGTGCTCTGGTGTGAATTGGCGTGCTCTGGTGTGAATTGGCGTGCTCTGGTGTGAATTGGCGTGCTCTAGCGTGTACTGGCGTGCTCTGGAGTGCACTGGCGTGCTCTGGCGTGCATTGACGTGCTCTGGCGTGTTCTGGCGTGCTCTGGCGTGAACTGGCGTGCTCTGGCGTGCACTGAAGTGCTCTGGTGTGAATTGGTCGATTTCTGGCGTGCACAGGCGTGCTCTGGCGGGCACTGGCGTGCTCTGGCGTGCATTGACGTGCACTGGCGTGCTCTGGCGTGCACTTGCGTGCTCTGGCGTGCTCTGGCGTGCTCTGACGTGCAATGGCGTGCTCTGGCGTGCACTGGCGTTCTCTGGCGTGCACTGGCGTGCTCTGGTGTGAATTGGCGTGCTCTGGCGTGCACTGGCTTGCTCAGGCGTGCATTGACGTGCTCTGGCGTGCTCTGCTGTGAATTGGCGTGAACTGGCGTTCATTGACGTGCTCTGGCGTGCACTGGCTTGCTCTGGCGTGCATTGACGTGCTCTGGCGTGTATTGACGTGCTCTGGCGTGCACTGGCGTGCTCTGGCGTGCACTGGCGTGCTCTGGCGTGCACTGGCGTGCTCTGGCGTGCACTGGCGTGCTCTGGCGTGCATTGGCGGGCTCTGGGATGAATTGGCGTGCTCTGGCGTGCACTGGCGTGCTCTGGCGTGAACTTGCGTGCTCTGGCGTGCACTGAATTGCTCTGGTGTGAATTGGAGTGCTCTGGCGTGCACTGGCTTGCTCTGGCATGCATTGACGTGCTCTGGCGTGCACTGGCGTGCTCTGGAGTGAACTGGCGTGCTCTGGCGTGAACTGGCGTGCTCTGGTGTGAATTGGCGTGCTCTGGCGTGCACTGGCGTGCTTTGGCGTGCTCTGGCGTGCTCTGGCTTGCACTGGCGTGCTCTGGCGTGCTCTGGCGTGCACTGGCGTGCTCTGGCGTGCTCTGGCGTGCTCTGGCGTGCACTGGCGTGCTCTGGCGTGCACTGGCGTGCTCTGGCGTGCACTGGCGTGCTCTGGCGTGCACTAGCGTGCTCTTGTGTGAATTGGCGTGCTTTGGCGTGCACTAGCGTGCTCTGGCGTGCATTGACGTGCTCTGGCGTGCACTGGCTTGCTCTGGCGTGCATTGACGTGCTCTGGCTTGCACTGGCGTGCTCTGGCGTGCACTGGCGTGCTCTGGCGTGCACTGGCGTGCTCTGGCGTGCACTGGCGTGCTCTGGCGTGCACTGGCGTGCTCTGGCGTGCATTGGCGGGCTCTGGGGTTAATTGGCGTGCTCTGGCGTGCACTGGCGTGCTCTGGCGTGCACTGGCGTGCTCTGGCGTGCATTAGCGTGCTCTGGCATGCACTGGCGTGCTCTGGTGTGAATTGGCGTGCTTTGGCGTGCGCTGGCGTGCTCTGGCGTGCATTGACGTGCTCTGGCGTGCACTGGCTTGCTCTGGCGTGCATTGACGTGCTCTGGCGTGCATTAACGTGCTTTGGCGTGCACTGGCGTGCTCTGGCGTGCACTGGCGTGTGTAAGGATCGGATTAACTCACCGCTCTGGCAGAGAGTAGTACCCGAACCCAGCCACGGGAGGGCACCCGCAACCAGCAAACAAGCGGCGCATCTATAGCACCAACAGCCATAAGCGCGCAATCCAAAAGACGTCTGCGCAAACGAGTCCGTTGAGCAAATAGGATCCGCTCACGGACACCGTGATGCTGACTCACGGAAGGTATCTGGTGCCGACACCGTGAGGCTGACTCACGGAAGGTATCTGGTGCCGACACCGTGAGGCTGACTCACGGAAGGTATCCAGTGCCGACACCGTGAGGCTGACTCACGGGAAGTATCCATTGCCGACACCCTGATGTCGACACACGGGAGGTATCCATTCCCAACACCGTGATATCGACATCAGCCAGAGTATCAATCCCAACACGGCAATAACGGCAATAAAGAGATCAATCTACGACGCTGACTTCCGCCTTGACCAGTATAAAAGCCCCCTTGTTTCCCTTGTGTAAGCAGTCTCCTACGAGCAGGCCTTCACGCTGGTAAACTCTTTCTCTCTTATTATCCTGATATTGAATATTCGCATTCGTGTATTTTTATGTTCAATCTCGTGTATTCAAATACAAACGTCATCCTCTTACAAGTCGTTGCGTCTCCATTTCTTACAAGTAAAGTAAGGCTCAAACGAGCCTTACAAGTGGTGAACGTGCCAAAATATTGAACCTTTCAATTTGTACAAGTGTCTAAACTCTATTGTGCAAATCTGAACATTTTGTGAACTATCTGGAGACGACGACAGTTCGACCCAAAAAAAAGGAACATCAAGGACCCACATGACCGACAACCGACAACCCAAATTGGAGGTAAATATAAAATCAGACTCACCTTCAAACCAAGTGGTCCCGAAAGACAGCGTAGAAACAAAACCAGAGACAGAACTGCGGAGATCACAAAGGCCAAGCCAAATTGCAGGACGTCTACAGCAATTAAGTACGAGAAGTTTCGAACTCAAACACAAAGTACTAAAGCTTAAAGAAAAGCCAAAAAGCGATAAAAGAGAAACAAAAATCGCTAAACTAGAAAAAGAAATAGCTGGCGTCGATAAAGAATTCATCGACATATACGAAAGAAACAAAACAGAAATTCCGGCATTCGACAAAAGCCTTTCATCAACCCAAGAAGATTACTCATCCGAACAGACAGATACAGAAGAGGAAATGCCAAATACCCCAACACCATCGCCAGGGCCACCAGGCCAACAAGGGCCACCAGGCCAACAAGGACCACCGGGACAACCGGGGCAAGATGGCCAGCCGGGGCAAGATGGACAACCAGGACAACAAGGCGCTCCAGGGCAAGTTGGCCAGCAAGGACCTCCAGGCAACCAAGGACCTCCAGGCAACCAAGGACCACCAGGACCCCAAAGCCCACCTGGACCCCAAGGACCTATTGGACAAGTAGGCGCCGGAGGAATCGATCCAGGAGATTTCCGAACATTTTCAGCAGCCATGACAACGGGAATGCTAAATCTAGCAGCCGTCAATTATAGAAAAGATATTCCAGAATTCAGTGGCGACCTCGACAACAGCAAGACATTTGAAAGCTGGCTAAAGAAAGCAAACAGAGTTGGCGTAGAAGCCGGATGGACCGAAGATCAGAAGTTGAAATTTTTCCAGTCCAAACTAAGGAGAGCAGCAGCTGCATTTAATAATTCCCTAGGAGTAAATATCAAAGCGAACCTTGCAGCGTGGACGGCAGCCATGGAAGCGGGATTCGATGACGCGACGATACAAGATATGAGAAGAGCACAACTCAGCAAGATAGAGCAGAAATTCAACGAACGCATACGAGAATACAGGCACCGCATCGACGAGCTATACAAATCGGCCTACGGAAGAGCAGCCGCAGAAAGCCAGGACGCTGAAGTAATACAACTAAGAAACGCTGTTAAAAAGGAGGCTTTGTTGAAAGGAATGCGCCTAACCATCAGAACAAGCCTATGGAATAGCTTGAAAGCAACGGATACGTACGAAGAAGTAGTGGAAAAAGCACAAGTATGCGAACAAGTCGTGGACTTGCGACGCCTGACAGAGGAATCAGAAGCACATAAAAAAGCGGAGCAACAAGAAAACGAGAAAAACAAAAACCCCGAATTGCAACAGATTATGCAAGCTATAGCTAACATACAGTTGTCTGCTGGCCCCGCAGGTGTAGCAGCAGGAACGGTAGCACACATATCCGAACAGAAGCAAGAGGGAGACAAACAAGTCCGTTTTTCCGGAAGGAGCAGAAGTTATAGCCCAAGATATAGAGAAAGGCAAAACCCGGAGGACGTGGACGGACGCACGCGGTATTACGCTGGGACAAAGATCGCAAAGTGATAACGACTGGAGACAGAATCGCCGTCAAGGAGCACAAGAAACACAACCACAAAGGAGTAATTCGCTAAATCGTACTCCAGGAAATTGGGATAACCAAAGGAACGGAGGATTCCCGGGAGGACTAGAAGACAGAACCTGTTTCTTTTGCAAGAATAAAGGACACATAAAAAGAGCCTGTCGCAAATACCAAAGATGGCGCGAAGAAAATGTGAGAAGAAATCAAGCTCCCAGAGACCCAACCAGGAGACCGTTCAACAACCACAAGAACGTACGGAAATAATCGCATTCGGACATGTATCAACAAAACAATGCGACCCATCCCAGTGTAAAATACAGTATAAGCCATTTACAATATTAGTGACAGTAGGCAGCAGACGAGTAGCAGCTTTAATAGACACGGGCTCCACAACGAGTGTAATCTCTTCCGACTTCGAGAAACAGATACCGCAATCAGCAAAGAAGGAAAAATCAATAGAAAACCTCAATCTCATAACAGCATGTGGGGATCCAATGCCAAAAGTTAAAACAGTAGAACTGCAAGTGAAATTACACTCGGTGGATAGCGACCCGATTAAAAGCAACTTACACGTAGTACCAAATTTAGCGGTTTGTTGCATCTTAGGAATGGATTTCATAACAAATCTAGAGTTTCGAATAAACACCGCCAGCAGGCGGATATCATACAAAAATAACGGCAAACAGTACCACATCGTGGCCAAGGTATCAGAAATTCAACCATGCCAAGTATGCGTCATTATACATCAAAAACTCGAAGAAGAAATAAAAGAATTGATCGGAAAAACAGAAATCAGAAAAGAAGATCTTCAAAAAGTACTGGAAAGAAATAAACATAAATTCGCCACTTCAGATTCGGACTTCGGCGAAGCCATTGGAGAAGAACATAGCATTCCGACAGTGGGCCCTCCAGTATATATACCACCAAGACGCCAGCCACGAGTGATGTTGCCGGTTATAGAAAAACATGTAGAAATGATGTTAGCAAACGATGTGATTGAAGAAAGTAAAAGTCCGTACAGTTCACCAATCCTATTAGTGAAAAAGAAGGATGGAACAATACGATTCTGTGTCGATTTCAGATTCGTAAATGATGTAACAATCAAGGACAAATTCCCAATCCCTAGTATTGAAGCAATAAAAGACGACTTGAAGGGAGCAAAATATTTCTCGACGCTTGATTTCATCAGTGGATACTGGCAAATACCAATAAAGAAGGAGGATAGGCACAAGACAGCCTTCACAACGCAAAATGGTCATTACCAATTCAAAAGAATGCCATTTGGTTTGACCAATGCACCTCCATGCTTCCAAAGAATTATGACTGGAATTCTGAGGAAAGTTATTGGGAAATTTGCATTAGTATACTTGGATGATGTGATCATATTCTCGAAAACAGAAGAAGAACACATCAAGCATATCGAAGAAATATTTTCCCTCATCGCAAAATCAGGGATGAAACTAAAACTCTCCAAGTGCTGTTTCTTCGAATTGAGTGTACTATACCTTGGACACATAATCTCAGAAGAGGGTTCCGCGACAGACCCAAAGAAAATTGAGGCAGTAAAAAATTACCCTGTACCAGAAAATAAACAGCATGTAAAAAGCTTTCTGTGATTTGTTGGATTTTACAGAAAGTACATAAGAAATTTCGGCAAAATCGCCCACCCACTCACAGAACTGACTAAAAACGACGTCGATTTTGTGTGGGGCACTGAACAAGAAAACGCGTTCCAAAAACTTAAGCTCAAATTGACTACGGCACCCATCTTAGCACACCCGGATTTCACGGAGGAATATATAGTGCAAACCGACGCGTCAGGATACGGCGTTGGAGTAGTATTGGGACAAACCCAATGGGTGGAAGGCAAGAGAAGAGACGTAGTAATTGCATACGGATCCAAACATCTGACTGACACTCAGGCAAGATGGAGCACACTCGACAAAGAACTATATGCAATAATTTACGCGCTAGAAAAATTCCACACATACCTTTACGGTCCAAAGTTTACAGTATATACGGATTGTCAGGCATTGGTGAAGATATTTAAAAACCCATTAAAAAATGAAACGGCCAAAGTAACACGGTGGGTCCTACAAACACAAAAGTATAATGTGGAAGTGAAGTTTCGCAAGGATCGGCAAACGCAAACGCAGACGGATTAAGTCGAATTCCACTCCCAACAAAGACGTATCTCCCTCCACATGTGACAACGGCGCCAATCTGTCTCATTGTGGAGAGTCTTACAACAGAACAAGGAAAAGATGCTTACTGCAAGGCAGCCCGGGAGACGTACGATAAACAAGCAAAGAGATTCGCAGTAAGGGAGGAGGTGTATCACAAAATACAAGGCAACACTAAAGGAAAGAAATCAGGTAAAAGAAGTACCCTCAACCCACCCAATTACGATTTGGCTACAGACCCGCAAGAATCGGATTCAGAAGAAGAGCAATTTACGGTGTTAAACAACGGATTATTAGCAACCAGTTACGGAAAGATACTAGCCCCAGAAGCGCTAAGAGAAAAAATCCTATTCAGATATCATGACGACCCATTGGCAGGCCATTTAGGGACAAAGAAAACAATAGGCAGAATACGCTGCAGGTATTTCTGGCCTGGAATGATTAAAGAGATAAAAACGTACGTAAAGAAATGTGCAATCTGCGAAAAGAGAAAAGCTTTAGGGTCAAGTAAAGCACCACTTAATCCCATAACACCTCCGGATAAGCCATGGCAATTAATGGCAATGGACATTCAAGGACCAATGGACCTGACAGAAAAAGGAATCAAGTATATACTCGTGATGGGCGAGTATTCAACAAGGTATATGATAGCAGCGGCTATGAAAGATCAAACGGCGGATAGTGTCCATGAGGCGTTCAGAGATAAAATCATCTTAACGCATGGAGTACCAGAAGAAGTACTGACGGACCAAGGTACAAATTTCTTATCAAAAACAATGGACGATTTTTACAGTCAACTGGGTGTAAAAAGAAAGAAAACGACTGCGTACAGACCCTGCTGTGACGGATTAGTCGAAAGATTCAACCGTACTTTGACAGACATGTTGGCCAGCTATCTGTCAAAAGGACGGACGAATTGGGACGACTACATTTCACATGCGACATTCGCGTACAACACGTCGGTACACGCCAGCACCGGATATACACCGCATTATTTAATGTATGGAAGAGATGCAAGAGAACCAGGAGACGTTCTAGCACCGGTAAGAAACGAACTCATAACGGATCCAAATATGGCAAGAGACCGGCAAGAGACCGCCTAATGGAAGCCCAAGAAATTCAAAAACAATACTACGACAGAAAAGTGAAAACAGCAAAGACATACGACGTAGGCACCAAAGTAATGATAAAAGTGGACGAAGATATCCCAGGAAAATTCAACATGAGGTGGAAAGGACCGTATACAGTACTAGAAAAGAAATCGGAAGTGAACTATAAATTGCTGACGCCGAAAGGAAAGGAATACGTGACGCATGTGGATCGAATGAAAAAGTGTAACAGTGAAAAACCAACAGACAAAATTGAAAAAGCAGCTTCAGAAGCAACCGGAACGAGAGTGAGTGAAACCCTCACAGCTGATAAAAATTTGACTGTCGTGGAATCACGCACTCGAGCGCCAGTTGACAACAACCCAAACAACAGGATACACACAAACGAAAATCAGAATCAAGAAGCAGCAACGGCGGCCGCGACGGGAGCAGAAGAGATGACCGTAGCGTCAACAAAGGCTACGGCAAAATCTAATGCTCAAGTAACGGCCACCAAAAACCCGCCACCTGTAATAGAGAATGCAGCACAAAAGAGCAAAGGAGATTCAACGGCGGCCACGACGAGAGCAAAAGAGATGACCTTAGCGTCATCGAATGCTAAGAAAAAATCTGATGCTCGAGCAGCAGCCACCAAAAATCCGCAACCTATAATAGGGAATGAAGCACAAGAGAGCAAAGGAGATTCAGCGGCGACAGCGACTGTAACACAAGCAAGAGTCACAGCTTCAAAAACTGCTGTGACAAATGCTGGTACTAAGGTCGCAGCGCCAAGAAGAATACTCACGCGAGAAGTCATCTTCCCAAGAAAATACAAGGATTTCGTCGTACAAACAAGAAGAAACTAGAGGAACAACAGAAGGAAGGATATCGAAAAAAAAAATAAAATAAAAAAAAAAAAAAAAAAAAAAAACAACAACAAAAAAAAGGATCACATCCCTCCTCTCTGTACCTTTAGTGTTGAACAAGTATTTCACCAATCAATACAAATCTGCAACGCCTTCCCTTAAAGATGTTCTTCGTACTACTCATCATTGGAGCGAGTTCTCAAACGACGGGAGGAAACAACATTACCGTATGCGACTGCGGACGCGCAGAAGTAATCGGCTTGATGGACATCAACCTACCCTCGTATTGCGACGATAACATCACTTCAACCCAATCGGTGATAGAAGCGTATGATTTTTATGTAACGGAAGAACCACACACCGTGTGGAGCGCAGATTTATGCATGACATGGCGAAAAACAAGGACAACGTCTGGATATTTTTTTGGCTCATTCGACACAATCGACACAATGGTCACGTCCGTGACTACGGCAGACGAGTGTAGGCAACTAGTTAAAAGTCATGTTTGCGATGGCAACAAGATGACAGAGCTAAACGAAAATGCTTACGAATTCAAAGGAAACCCTACACAAAAAGGCACCTGGATGCAAGAGGTAGTCGAAACTAAAAAGAACTGCGCAACAAAGAAGATAAAACTACATAGAGATTGTCTTACCTGCCCTGTGATGTCTCCGTTCGGCGTGTTGACAAACAAAACGGACGAGACATCAGTAGTATCCCGCGACGTCACCATCATCTGGGAGACACCGACCCTACAAAAAGACGAAAAATGTAAATTAAAGAAAGTAATATGCGCAACAGGGACCGCGACAAAACAAGACGACGGATCATTCAAGCTAGTAGATGAAATAAACCAATTGGAATTTCACTATGAAGACAAAACGTATGAATTCTGCAATCACACGTTTCACAAATTAGCAAACTTAAAAAACGGATATATCGAGCTGCCCAACAGAGCGAAAAAAGAGGGCATGCAATTATTTAACCGTCAACACGGAATGTGTTTGAGCTTTCAGACACTAGAATTGGATCAGTGCAGGCCGGTGGATGAGCAATGGTATAAAATCTCCCAAACGCTAGTCGTGCAATATTTTAAAAATCCAACTTTTTGCATGGGCTTTTTCGACCACAAGTTACAAAGAATAAAAGAAAGTTGCGATAAACAAAAGTTGCCCTACATAGGCGATTCAGGACGCAAGAACTACAGACCAATAATACCCCTTGTTTGGAATCCACAAACGAAAGCACTAACAGACGGTGTTTATTGTTTGGAGGCCTACGAAGACAAGCGAGTAAAGGCGGTAAATTGCTCACCCACAAAAACAAACCAGCAGTGGATATTCGAACCCGAGAGGAGGAAAACAAGTGGCAAAACAGAAGAAATTGGACCACTGTTGGCTCAACATCATCAATATATCGAAGATAAAACACTAGAAAGAGAAAACGCACTGCTGAAGGAAATAAAAGAAATATACTGCGGCAACTTACAGCTCAGAAAATATACGACACAACTACTGGCAGAAAATAATGGATTGCAGGCAGCTATGGCTAACAACTTACCTATTTGTAGTCGATTGAAACCAAACGGAGTGCACTTGATAATTCAACAATGTGAAGCGAAGAATGTCACCATTCGAGGACAGAAAACGAAGTGCGGTTTCGAGCCTCGATTCGACAATTATACTGTCGGTCGGGATGGCTATTCGCTCCACCCATTCCAAGAATGCTTCTGGAAGGACCAAATAATTAATTTAAATGGTCATTCGTATTCCTGGAATAGCACATCTGAGAATTATACAAGAGTATATCCAACCTACCACCTGGCAACGATCAACTTACAACAAAAGTTCCCAGATCTCGATGACAACGAGCTGGAGTATCAACTACTGCAACACAAAGCCTACGAAACGAGCGAATTCGAGCAACAAAATGTTATAAACGAGCTGATAACAAGGATCCACGAAGACAATGGAGAATCAATTTCAGAGATCACATTAAATAAACACGCTGAGTCGCGATTTTGGAGCCTGAGCAACTGGACCACATCATTAAAAACGAGCTTAATATCAGCAACAGTGATCATCCCGATAGCATCATTTGCCTGTCTGGCATTGGCCTATTTTAGACTAAAGCAGATAAAGCATCAAAAAGAGCTAACAGAGTTCGCCCTACGGCTTCAGGCAAATCAACTGATGAGCCCACCGTAAGCAACAGACCAAATGTCCGAATATATATGTATCGATTAATCGTTAAAAAAAAAAAAAAAAAAAAAAATTCACCCATCAAGCATCATCAACACACAAGCCTATCATAAGAAAAGTCAAAGAAAGAAAGAAAAAAAGACAGAGTCAAAGCAACTGCAGCACAGCGGCCATCACAAAAAGGGAGGGACCGGCCGCATAAAATCCCAAACCCAACGCCATTGGCCCGCCCACAGCCAATGAGCATCGACGGCAAAGGAAAAAGTTAAGCCCAACCCCCTTCTGTGAGCAACACACAGGCCATACGATCGCGCCGTCAAAGACGGACGCATATAGCAACATACGATCTGACATAGGTTAACGGTTGCAACACTCATCATTCGAAGAATATATATATATAGCAGCATATCAGTTGCACATCCCGTAGTCATATGCCAGATAACTAATTAACACGCAGAGTGTCGGATTCAAATAGCTCGAACGCCTACGCGGCATCAAACAGCTGCAAACAAATAGCCAAATAAGCCAGTCAGCAAAAAGTCGGTATATAAAGACGAACGCCTACACATTAGAACGAGTCAGTAAGAAAGCAGCAGCGCATCGGCCAACAATAGACATCGCAACAGAAAAGATTTTGCCAAAAATGATGAGACGCGACCCAGCAGAAGAAAGAGCCGAAGAAGAAGAGCTGCACGGACCCGGATACAACTTGCGGCCACGCTCAAGGTCGGCGAGCGCGGACGAGGCGGCACGAAAAAACAAATACAAGGTATTAACGGTCATTCACGCACCAGAAATTCTTAAGACACCAACCTATAGAACGCGGACGGAAACGATGGTGACACGAAGAGAAGAAGCCCCAAAAGAGACACGGCAAGACGGAGGAAGCAGCCAAGCAGGCCCAGGAAATGAAAACCTAGCCGAAGAAATAATTCAAGAATGGGAAGAATTTTGCAGGACGCTAAGCAAGAAGAAAAATCAAGAAATTCAAGAGTCACCAGATTCACCAGAAGGACCGCCGTCCGGCGTGCGCGTTCAGCCGATCAAGATGAAAAGAACATCCGGATATACAACAAACAAGGAAATAGAAGATCGGATGAAAGAACAAGAAAATTGGGAGCTGACTGAATCATCTCCGGTAGTGACGGTGAGTCACGACCGCCCACAGTCAAGAAGAGGTGAAGAAAATCAACAAGAAAAGGACTACGATCCAGAAAATAGGACTCTGCCGAGTTACCTAAAACAACTTAGGCGTATATTGTTGCGCCTACGGGAGGCAGCAACAGCCGCCCGCCGAAATCTGGACCAAATCAGACGACTCGCGTACGATGGCGATATCGTAGAAAACGGAATCCAACAGCTGGTAGGAGAGCAGGAGATGGACACCGAGGACGACGAGTAACCAAGTATTGTACGTGTAATGATAAGAAGGTCATTGCATTCCCCCCCATGTTTAACCGTAGTAACAAATAGAACGGACACATTATTAACTTGTCCTATTGATTAAATGCATTTTTATACTCCATTTTCCTATGGATTTAACGCATTTTATACTCCATTTTCCTATTGATTTAACGCATTTTACACTCCATTTTCCTATTGATTAAATGCATTTTTATACTCCATTTTCCCATAGATTTAACGCATTTTACACTCCATTTTCCTATTGACTAAATGCATGTTTATACTCCATTTTCCTATTGATTCATTGCATTTTTATACTTCATTTTTGTCCTATTGATCCATACATTATACCCGAGAAGAATTTTAGCTTCGCAGGACCATTCCGTTCGGCTGTACTTAAAGTAAACGCGTCTTGAAAGAGTTTTATTAGAGTTTTTCTGTTGCTTTTGCTTTTTCAGCAGAATTCTCAACTTTCTATTTTTTGGTCACGAAATAATCGGATCTATTTTGAAATTTTTAAGAAACTTACATTGGCCGTTTTTTATTTTGATATCAATGAATTCCATTCGAATTTTTTACAAGCAGTAAATCTTTGTTTACATTTTCGTATTACGTTAATTTTTAACACACGATGTTTGGAATGTTAAATTGCTGAAAATAATTATGATGTGTCAACATAATTCACTAAAACACACCTAATTAAACTTATGATAAAGCTTTATGTATTCTCCCGGATTCGAACTCTAGTTCATTGATGTCGTATGCCACCGCTATACCTCTAAGCTAGAGATCCCTTCAAAACAAGTCACAGTAAAGTAGAAAAAACAAAGAAAACGGCAATTTGAAACGAATGGTAGCTAAACAAAGCAATACTTTGGTACAATAAGCTAAATAGCATTAATCAACAAAAAGAAACAGGGCTTACCTTTATGTACATTTAGGATATTTAGAAGTATTTTTGTTTTTATTTTTGCCTCATCGCCTCATGAGCCGCAATGATAAAATGTTCATAACTGAATCTAACTTTTTTAACATCTTATTTATTTTGAAGAATATATCTGTCAACTGATTTGTTTTTTAAATATTTTTGGTTTAGTGCGCTCTATAGCTATATGCTGATTAGTCCCATTCGGCGTGCTTGTTGTTGACGTTTTTGCAATTTTCAACAGTCGTCTGCTGTAGTTTTTCTCAGTTTAACCAGAGTTGTCGCCAATTGATAGCTGTCAGAATGCTTGATTATATTCTATCCAAGCTAATTTTTATGGTGAAAGTTTTCTTCGTAAATTTGTTAGTTGTGTTTCTTTTAATGTTCTAATCGACTGTCGTTTGTCTTTGTTTTCTAATGAATAATTATGTTTGTGAAACAGACGATATGTTTTCATTTCTAAGAAACTTGGTGTAGACGTCTGTTTTTTCCTAATTTGGAAAGGTAAGAATTGTTTATTGTGCTAGAACAAATATTTTTAAATTATTATGTTTCTTATTATAGGTATTCCTCAAACTTGGTGATCAGCTCTAACCAAGTTTTCACATTAAAAACTGTTTGACTGAAAAGATGTTTTTCACTGGAGGAGCTGGGTATATCGGAAGCCCCTGTGTAGTTGAGCTGTTGGAAATGGCTTTGTGGTTATTTCTTGCGAGAAGTTTGTCCACTCTATTAATGGAGAAAAATGCACTGCTCAGCGACTGCCTCTGCTCAGTTTCCACTATGTGTTCAGCAGATCCCCCAGAAACTGCATCTTCAACAGCAGATCTGTCAGCTTCAGGTTGAGCTGCAGCTGGCGTTCCCTTTCCAGCTAATATTGACTGCTTCTGGAAGTGATAGCATTCAGCTAAGGTAAAAACTGTTTTTTTTTGTATGAGGACAAATTTTTGTTATAATTCTGCTTCTTTCCTTTCAGCCGAGTAATAAAAGTAAGAACCTTAACATTTCCACGGAATCAGTCGTTGCAAAGGTTTCACTATACAATAGCGACGAAGTTAACGGTAATTTTTCGTCAAAGCGTTTTGATGTGTCACGGCGCGAAAAATAATTCTCTATTTTGAAAATATCTAGAAGTTAAATCTCAAGAACAGAGCTGAGAAACGCCCAATTGATATTTCTCCCAGCAAAGATCTATCAAGTAGTTCATTCAGGGCTGAGAAAGAAAAGTTAAAGTTGCAAGAGGAGCTGTTGTCTTCGCTGTTGTCTTTATGCAGTTGAGCTTATGTCTCAAGTTGAGTCAGCCTACAAAGATTGGGTAAGATCCCATTTCAGATTGTTGAACAGGACGGTATAATTATTCCTAAATCATTGTTTATTTTTCCAGGCAAGTTGAAACGTACACCAAGCATAAAGAAAAGTTAGAGTTGCACGTTCATGAGTACACACTCTAAGTGGAAGAGCTCAACAGCACTATTTATCGACATCAGCAGCCATAAAACTCGTTTGTAAACTTTAAGAAAACGGTTTATTTACAATTTGTTAAAGGAAAATGACCACAATAACTTTATTTGGTCAACAGGAAAACATTGAAAAGACCAAGGAGCAAAATTCAGCTACCAAAAAAATATCAGCTATTTTAGAACTAACTAAGCTCAAGCCAAATCAATTCGAAGAGCTGCGTCGTCGCTTTGAAGACAAAGAACGAGTTAAAACTAATAAGAAGGCGTAAATCTCCAATCGATGGCAAAACAAAATTCATTTTTGTTCTCTTGAAGCCTCGTTCCCCTTTGGAAGGTAGTTTGCACTCAGCCGAAATTGAGCTGGAGTTGATCCGCGTTCAGCTGGAAGAGGAAGCTCGCTTAGATTTTGAACTTCAACTCTCCAAAGCCAACCAGGATTGTGTGTCATGAAAATCCAAGTAGGCCTAAGAATATAACTGCACTTTTCACACCGAAGAGATCGAAGAAATCAGGTAGGACGTCTAAATTTCCCCTCCGATTTGATGAAAATAGTTCGTGATTCATATCCTGTTGTTTGTTGGGCGCAAATTTCACATCCAGGTGACTAAACTGGAAAAACAGATCAGCGCAAGGATCTCCAAATGCTCAGGTTTGGAGAAGAGCACGTCACGTTTACAGAGTGAGGTAGACGTTCTCATCATCGATTTGGAGAAGGTAATTCATCAAACCACTAAAGAAAAGCGAAGTTTTGTAATTGAAACTTGATCAATCCAGGCTAATAGCACCGCCCGAGAGTTGCAGAAGCGCAGCAAGCAACTGGAGCTCATTAACATTGAAATCAAATCCAAGTTGGATAAGATTGAGCTGACTGTCCTATACGACGCTTCCCAGAGAGATATCGTAACAAAGCGACAGAGATTTCCCGTTTGACTCACGAACTGGACAAAACTCGCGAACAGAAAGATCAGCTGACCAGCGAAAACAAGAAATTGGAGGTAAATTCATATTTTCCGAGTTTCACTTTTTATTTCCTGACAAAATTTCCTTTACTAGATAAGATTGCTGAGCTGAAAAGCCAGTACTCAACAGCAGATTCCATGAGTTAGACGACAAGGTTTGGGTGAAACGAGCTTTCTTAGTAACAAGTCCCTCGCTAAAATTTTTGAACTTTACGAATTTCACTCATAGTAAACTTGGTTGTTGATTTCGTTTTAATGTCATGTAACTCTCGAGATGTTATTGCAAATAAATGGAAAATAAATTATTTGTCATTAAAAATGCTGTGTGAATATTAAAACTTATTATCGATAAATTAAGTTTAAAAAACTGGATATTGATTCGATTTTATGACAATAATAAAACGGAATTAAAATGGTCCGACTTACAGTTTTATTTCAGTTTCAAAACGGAAACAACAGCGTTTTTTACTAATTAGAAATCCGCTTTTACGAATGGATTTCGAACGCTTTTTGCATTGATTTGAAATGTTTAAATCTCGTTTCCGCACGGAAAAATTCTTCTCGGGTACCTCGTCTTATTCTAGTATAGCTTTCGTCCTACTTTTTCCCATTTTTACGCCATTTTTTTTGTTTTCTTTCAAAAAAAAAAAAAAAAAAAAAAAAAAGAGATAATAATAATAATAATAAGACACACGCGAGCGTAGGAATTTATTCAAAAAAAAATAATAACAAAACAAAAACAAAAATCAGAAGCAAAAACTTTTATTTATCGAAGGCGGGAGAGTACAAGGGGCATTTTCTTTTAGCCAACGAAAAATAATAAAAGGCTAGACAACGAGACTAGTTGTCGCGATGAGGCGGGAGCAGCCGGTACTGGTCGTCCTGATCCAACGTCTCCAGATGGGCATCCATGTCCCTACGAAAAGCACAGTACGCAGCGATACGCTCCTGCGTAGTATAGCCTGAATAAACAAAATAAAAGAAAAGAAGATTTTATGAATGGAATAAACAATTTAAAAAGAAAAAAAATAAATAGAGGACTTACTAGTTAAAAGAGTAGCCAAATAATTGGCTTCCAGAATGTGCTGGGTCTCGAAGTCATATGGCTCGGCCGGGCTCGACGAACCCGGAGACGAAACCAATGGAGACCTAGAGCCAGCACCGGACGAACGGCCGGCCACCAGAGTGGGCGGCCAGATGGGAACGAGCGCCGGCATTTCACCTGCGCTTTGCCCCCTTCCTGACGGAGACGCGGGCGGGGGCTGGGGCACCACGGTAGCCACGTACGGCCGAAAGGCAGAGCGCGCCGGGCTAGTCGGCCGCACAAACGACTCGACAACAGACGGGACGGAACGGCCACCAACCGGGACACGCAAAGGCACGCCGCAACTCTTCCGAGCCGTCGGCCGAGAAGGGCCAGTACGGACAGCCGCCGGAGACACTACGGAAGCAGTTTGGCCGGGCGGCCGAACGTAGCCAGAAGGGCCAGCGACCGGAACAATGCGGGGAGATTCGGGACGAACCCGAATAACGATCGGAGGAACCACCGACACTGGTGGCACCTGGGGATTCCCCGGATTCGAACTTGCGGAAGACTCCGCATAGATAACGCGTTTGAAGCGTTTAGGGCGTACCATTTTTCGAATTTGAGATTCGAATAAAAGATCGTATAAATAACAAACAAAAAAAAAAAAAAAGGAATACATTTACACTAGGCTTCCCCCTATAGACATATAAATCCAAGAAACAGGACGCACACCAATAACATGTAACACAATGCTAAAAAAAAAAAAAAAAATGTATTTTGTCCTACTACAAAGCTTAAGAAATAGAAATATTAATCAAAGAGGATGACAATATAGAGCACATTGTATTTCAAATTGTTTACGCTACATACATATTACCCTTCATTCAGCTTCAATAATGGACCTACTTTCCATTACGACCATGTTATGACCATGTTATGTCCCATGATGACCATGTTATGTCCCATGATGCCATTATAGGGAGTCGAAAAATCCTGAAGCCGTCAAAGGCGAAGGAACAAAAAAAAAAAGAAGGCGATGTCATTTAATCAAAAGGCGAAATATTGAAACCAAATTCTGGACGGATCTCGTCAAAACGCGCAAGAAAAAGAAGCAAAAGAGCCAACGCCGAGCCAGTGTAACCAAAGCGTACCAGTCGCGCATACGTAACACTGCAGTAGCCGGCGGGCAGATAAATTCCGATGAAAGTTTCAAGGCCACCCCATGCATATGTATTGTACAGCGCCGTAGAAGCTGTGAAATTATCGTACATTACCTGTTTAAATGTTTCTTTCAATGCATTCTATTAACCGATCCTTAGCTTAGCTTAATATTTTATTTGCACGGGAGTGCAAATTTAAAGGGGGGAGTGTGTAAGGATCGGGTTAACTCACCGCTCTGGCAGAGAGTAGTACCCGAACCCAGCCACGGGAGGGCACCCGCAACCAGCAAACAAGCGGCGCATCTATAGCACCAACAGCCATAAGCGCGCAATTCAAAAGACGTCTGCGCAAACGAGTCCGTTGAGCAAATAGGATCCGCTCACGGACACCGTGATGCTGACTCACGGAAGGTATCTGGTGCCGACACCGTGAGGCTGACCCACGGAAGGTATCCAGTGCCGACACCGTGAGGCTGACTCACGGGAAGTATCCATTGCCGACACCCTGATGTCGACACACGGGAGGTATCCATTCCCAACACCGTGATATCGACATCAGCCAGAGTATCAATCCCAACACGGCAATAACGGCAATAAAGAGATCAATCTACGACGCTGACTTCTGCCTTGACCAGTATAAAAGCCCCCTTGTTTCCCTTGTATAAGCAGTCTCCTCCGAGCAGGCCTTCAAGCTGGTAAACTCTTTCTCTCTTATTATCCTGATATTGAATATTCGCATTCGTGTATTTTTATGTTAAATCTCGTGTATTCAAATACAAACGTCATCCTCTTACAAGTCGTTGCGTCTCCATTTCTTACAAGTAAAGTAAGGCTGGAACGAGCCTTACACGTGCATTGACGGGCTCTGGCGTGCACTGGCGTGCTCTGGCGTGCACTGGCGTGCTCTGGCGTGCACTGGCGTGGTCTGGCGTGCATTGACGTGCTCTGGCGTGCATTAACGTGCTCTAGCGTGCACTGGCGTGCTCTGGCGTGCACTGGCGTGCACTGGCGTGCTCTGGCGTGCACTGGCGTGCTCTGGCGTGCACGTGCACTGGCATTCTCTGGTGTGAATTGGCGTGCTCTAGCGTGCACTGGCGTGCACTGGCTTGCTCTGGCGTGCATTGACGTGCTCTGGCGTGCACTAGCGTGCTCTAGCGTGCACTGGCGTGCTCTGGCGTGCACTTGCGTGCTCTGGTGTGAATTGACGAGCTCTGGCGTGCACAGGCGTGCTCTGGCGGGCACTGGCGTGCTCTGGCGTACATTGACGTGCTCTGGCGTAAATTGAAATAATCTGGCGTGCAATAGCGTGCTCTGGCGTGCACTGGCGTGCTCTGGCGTGCTCTGGCGTGCGCTGGCGCGCACTGGCGTGCTCTGGCGTGCTCTGGCGTGCACTGGCGTGCTCTGGCGTGCACTGGCCTGCTCTGGCGTGCTCTGGCGTGCACTGGCGTGCTCTGGCGTGCACTGGCGTGCTCTGGTGTGAATTGGCGTGCTTTGGCGTGCACTGGCGTGCTCTGGCGTGCATTGACGTGCTCTGGCGTGCACTGGCGTGCTCTGGCGTGCATTGACGTGCTCTGGCGTGCACTGGCGTGCTCTGGCGTGCACTAGCGTGCTCTGGCGTGCACTGGCGTGCTCTGGCGTGCATTGGCGGGCTCTGGGGTGAATTGGCGTGCTCTGGCGTGCACTGGCGTGCTCTGGTGTGAATTGGGGTGCTCTGGCGTACTCTGGCGTGCTCTGGCGTGCACTGGCGTGCTCTGGCGTGCACTGGCGTGCTCTGGCGTGCACTGGCGTGCTCTGGCGTGCACTGGCGTGCTCTGGCGTGCACTGGCGTGCTCTGGCGTGCACTGGCGTGCACTGGCGTGCTCTGGTGTGAATTGGCGTGCTTTGGCGTGCACTGGCGTGCTCTGGCGTGAACTGGCGTGCTCTGGCGTGCTCTGGCGTGCACTGGCATGCTCTGGCGTGCATTGCTTTCTCTGGCGTGCACTGGTGTGCTCTGGCGTGCACTGGCTTGTTCTGGCGTGCACTGGCGTGCTCTGGCGTGCACTGGCGTGCTCTGGTCTGAATTGGCGTGCTCTGGTGAGAATTGGCGTGCTCTGGTGTGAATTGGCGTGCTCTAGCGTGTACTGGCGTGCTCTGGAGTGCACTGGCGTGCTCTGGCGTGCATTGACGTGCTCTAACGTGTTCTGGCGAGCACTGGCGTGAACTGGCGTGCTCTGGCGTGCACTGGAGTGCTCTGGTGTGAATTGGAGTGCTCTGGCGTGCACTGGCGTGCTCTGGCGTGCACTGGCTTGCTCTGGCGTGCATTGACGTGCTCTGGCGTGCTCTGGCGTGCATTGACGTGCTCTGGCGTGCACTGGCGTGCTCTGGCGTTCACTGGCGTGCTCTGGCGTGCACTGGCGTGCTCTGGCGTGCACTGGCGTGCTCTGGCGTGCATTGCTTTCTCTGGCGTGCACTGGTGTGCTCTGGCGTGCACTGGCTTGTTCTGGCGTGCACTGGCGTGCTCTAGCGTGTACTTGCGTGCTCTGGAGTGCACTGGCGTGCTCTGGCGTGCATTGACGTGCTCTGGCGTGTTCTGGCGAGCTCTGGCGTGAACTGGCCTGCTCTGGCGTTCACTGGAGTGCTCTGGTTTGAATTGGAGTGCTCTGGCGTGCAGTGGTGTGCTCTGGCTTGCACTGGCGTGCTCTGCCGTGCACTGGCGTGCTCTGGCGTGCACTGGCGTGCTCTGGCGTGCACTTGCGTGCTCTGGCGTGCACTGGCATGCTCTGGCGTGCTCTGGCTTCCTCTGGCGTGCACTGGCGTGCTCTGGAGTGCACTGGCGTGCTATGGAGTGAACTGGCGTGCTCTGGTGTGAATTGGAGTGCTCTGGCGTGCATTGACGTGCTCTAGCGTGTACTGGCGTGCTCTGGAGTGCACTGGCGTGCTCTGGCGTGCATTGACGTGCTCTGGCGTGTTCTGGCGTGCTCTGACGTGAACTGGCGTGCACTGAAGTGCTCTGGTGTGATTTGGAGTGCTCTGGCGTGCACTGGCGTGCTCTGGCGTGCACTGGCGTGCTCTGGCGTGCTCTGGCGTGCTCTGGCGTGCAATGGCGTGCTCTGGCGTGCAATGGCGTGCAATGGCGTGCTCTGGCGTGCACTGGCGTGCTCTGGCGTGCTATGGTTTGCTCTGGCGTGCGTTGACGTGCTCTGGCGTGCGTTGACGTGCTCTGGCGTGCACTGGCGTGCACTGGCGTGCTCTGGCGTGCACTGGCGTGCTCTGGGGTGAATTGGCGTGCTCTGGCGTGCACTGGCGTGCTCTGGTGTGAATTAGCGTGCTCTGGCGTGCACTGGCGTGCACTGGCGTGCACTGGCGTGCACTGGCTTGCTCTGGCGTGCACTGGCTTTCTCTGGCGTGCATTGACGTGCTCTGGCGTGCACTGGCGTGCTCTGGCATGCACTGGCGTGCTCTGGCGTGCACTGGCGTGCTCTGGCGTGCTCTGTGTGAATTGGCGTGCTCTGGCGTGCACTGGCGTGCTCTGGCATGCACTGGCGTGCAATGGCGTGCAATGGCTTGCTCTGGCGTGCATTGACGTGCTCTGGCGTGCTCTGGCGTGCATTGACGTGCTCTGGCGTGCACTGGCATGCTCTGGCGTGCATTGCTTTCTCTGGCGTGCACTGGTGTGCTCTGGCGTGCACTGGCTTGTTCTGGCGTGCACTGGCGTGCTCTGGTCTGAATTGGCGTGCTCTGGTGAGAATTGGCGTGCTCTGGTGTGAATTGGCGTGCTCTAGCGTGTACTGGCGTGCTCTGGAGTGCACTGGCGTGCTCTGGCGTGCATTGACGTGCTCTGGCGTGTTCTGGCGTGCTCTGGCGTGAACTGGCGTGCACTGAAGTGCTCTGGTGTGAATTGGAGTGCTCTGGCGTGCACTGGCGTGCTCTGGCGTGCACTGGCGTGCTCTGGCGTGCACTGGCGTGCTCTTGCGTGCACTGGCGTGCACTGGCGTGCTCTGGCGTGCAATGGCGTTCTCTGGCGTGCAATAGCGTGCAATGGCGTGCTCTGGCGTGCACTGGCGTGCTCTGGCGTGCTCTGGCTTGCTCTGGCGTGCATTGACGTGCTCTGGCGTGCACTGGCGTGCACTTGCGTGCTGTGGCGTGCACTGGCGTGCTCTGTTGTGAATTGGCGTGCTCTGGCGTGCACTGGCGTGCTCTGGCGTGCACTGGCGTGCTCTGGTCTGAATTGGCGTGCTCTGGTGTGAATTGGCGTGCTCTGGTGTGAATTGGCGTGCTCTAGCGTGTACTGGCGTGCTCTTGAGTGCACTGGCGTGCTCTGGCGTGCATTGACGTGCTCTGGCGTGTTCTGGCGTGCTATGGAGTGAACTGGCGTGCTCTGGTGTGAATTGGAGTGCTCTGGCGTGCACTGGCGTGCTCTGGCATGCACTGGCGTGCTCTGCCGTGCACTGGCGTGCTCTGGCGTGCACTGGCGTGCTCTGGCGTGCATTGACGTGCTCTGGCGTGCACTGGCGTTCTCTGGCGTGCACTGGCGTGCACTGGCGTGCACTGGCGTGCTCTGGGGTGAATTGGCGTGCTTTGGCGTGAACTGGCGTGCACTGAAGTGCTCTGGTGTGAATTGGAGTGCTCTGGCGTGCACTGGCGTGCTCTGGCGTGCACTGGCGTGCTCTGGCGTGCACTGGCGTGCTCTGGCGTGCACTGGCGTGCTCTGGCGTGCACTGGCGTGCTCTGGCGTGCACTGGCGTGCTCTGGCGTGCACTGGCGTGCTCTGGCGTGCACTGGCGTGCTCTGGCGTGCAATGGCGTTCTCTGGCGTGCAATGGCGTGCAATGGCGTGCAATGGCGTGCACTGGCGTGCTCTGGCGTGCTCTGGCTTGCTCTGGCGTGCATTGACGTGCTCTGGCGTGCACTGGCGTGCACTGGCGTGCTGTAGCGTGCACTGGCGTGCTCTGGGATGAATTGGCGTGCTTTGGCGTGAACTGGCGTGCACTGAAGTGCTCTGGTGTGAATTGGAGTGCTCTGGCGTGCACTGGCGTGCTCTGGCGTGCACTGGCGTGCTCTGGCGTGCACTGGCGTGCTCTGGCGTGCACTGGCGTGCTCTGGCGTGCACTGGCGTGCTCTGGCGTGCACTGGCGTGCTCTGGCGTGCAATGGCGTTCTCTGGCGTGCAATGGCGTGCTCTGGCGTGCACTGTTGTGCTCTTGCGTGCTCTGGCTTGCTCTGGCGTGCATTGACGTGCTCTGGCGTGCACTGGCGTGCACTGGCGTGCTGTGGCGTGCACTGGCGTGCTCTGTTGTGAATTGGCGTGCTCTGGCGTGCACTGGCGTGCTCTGGCGTGCATTGACGTGCTCTGGCGTGCTCTGGTGTGAATTGGCGTGAACTGGCGTAAACTGGCTTGCTCTGGCGTGCATTGACGTGCTCTGGCGTGCACTGGCGTGCTCTGGAGTGCACTGACGTGCTCTGTTGTAAATTAGCGTGCTCTGGCGTGCACTGGCGTGCACTGGCTTGCTCTGGCGTGCACTGGCTTGCTCTGGCGTGCATTGACGTGCTCTGGCGTGCACTGGCGTGCTCTGGCATGCACTGGCGTGCTCTGGCGTGCATTGGCGTGCTCTGGCGTGCTCTGGTGTGAATTGGCGTGCTCTGGCGTGCTCTGGCGTGCTCTAGCGTGCACTGGCGTGCTCTGGAATGCACTGGCGTGCTCTGGCGTGCACTGGCGTGCTCTGGTGTGAATTGGCGTGCTCTGGCGTGCAATGGCGTGCATTGGCGTGCTCTGGCGTGCTCTGGCATGCACTGGCGTGCTCTGGCGTGCACTGGCGTGCACTGGCGTGCTCTGGCGTGCACTGGCGTGCTCTGGCGTGCTCTGGCGTGCTCTGGCGTGCTCTGGTGTGAATTGGCGTGCTTTGGCGTTGTTTGGCGTGCACTGGCGTGCTCTGGCGTGCATTGACGTGCTCTGGCGTGCACTGGCTTGCTCTGGTGTGCATTGACGTGCTCTGGCGTGCAATGGCGTGCTCTGGCGTGCATTGACGTGCACTGGCGTGCACTGGCTTGCTCTGGCGTGCACTGGCGTGCTCTGGTCTAAATTGGCGTGCTCTAATGTGAATTGGCTTGCTCTGGTGTGAATTGGCGTGCTCTAGCGTGTACTGGCGTGGTCTGGAGTGCACTGGCGTGCTCTGGCGTGCATTGACGTGCTCTGGAGTGTTCTGGCGTGCTCTGGCGTGAACTGGCGTGCTCTGGCGTGCACTGGAGTGCTCTGGTGTGCATTGGAGTGCTCTGGCGTGCTCTGGCATGCACTGGCGTGCTCTGCCATGCACTGGCGTGCTCTGGCGTGAACTGGCGTGCTCTGGCGTGCACTGGCGTGCTCTGGCGTGCTCTGGCGTGCACTGGCATGCTCTGGCGTGCATTGCTTTCTCTGGCGTGCACTGGTGTGCTCTGGCGTGCACTGGCTTGTTCTGGCGTGCACTGGCGTGCTCTGGCGTGCACTGGCGTGCTCTGGTCTGAATTGGCGTGCTCTGGTGAGAATTGGCGTGCTCTGGTGTGAATTGGCGTGCTCTAGCGTGTACTGGCGTGCTCTGGAGTGCACTGGCGTGCTCTGGCGTGCATTGACGTGCTCTAACGTGTTCTGGCGAGCACTGGCGTGAACTGGCGTGCTCTGGCGTGCACTGGAGTGCTCTGGTGTGAATTGGAGTGCTCTGGCGTGCACTGGCGTGCTCTGGCGTGCACTGGCTTGCTCTGGCGTGCATTGACGTGCTCTGGCGTGCTCTGGCGTGCATTGACGTGCTCTGGCGTGCACTGGCGTGCTCTGGCGTTCACTGGCGTGCTCTGGCGTGCACTGGCGTGCTCTGGCGTGCACTGGCGTGCTCTGGCGTGCATTGCTTTCTCTGGCGTGCACTGGTGTGCTCTGGCGTGCACTGGCTTGTTCTGGCGTGCACTGGCGTGCTCTAGCGTGTACTTGCGTGCTCTGGAGTGCACTGGCGTGCTCTGGCGTGCATTGACGTGCTCTGGCGTGTTCTGGCGAGCTCTGGCGTGAACTGGCCTGCTCTGGCGTTCACTGGAGTGCTCTGGTTTGAATTGGAGTGCTCTGGCGTGCAGTGGTGTGCTCTGGCTTGCACTGGCGTGCTCTGCCGTGCACTGGCGTGCTCTGGCGTGCACTGGCGTGCTCTGGCGTGCACTTGCGTGCTCTGGCGTGCACTGGCATGCTCTGGCGTGCTCTGGCTTCCTCTGGCGTGCACTGGCGTGCTCTGGAGTGCACTGGCGTGCTATGGAGTGAACTGGCGTGCTCTGGTGTGAATTGGAGTGCTCTGGCGTGCATTGACGTGCTCTAGCGTGTACTGGCGTGCTCTGGAGTGCACTGGCGTGCTCTGGCGTGCATTGACGTGCTCTGGCGTGTTCTGGCGTGCTCTGACGTGAACTGGCGTGCACTGAAGTGCTCTGGTGTGATTTGGAGTGCTCTGGCGTGCACTGGCGTGCTCTGGCGTGCACTGGCGTGCTCTGGCGTGCTCTGGCGTGCTCTGGCGTGCAATGGCGTGCTCTGGCGTGCAATGGCGTGCAATGGCGTGCTCTGGCGTGCACTGGCGTGCTCTGGCGTGCTATGGTTTGCTCTGGCGTGCGTTGACGTGCTCTGGCGTGCGTTGACGTGCTCTGGCGTGCACTGTCGTGCACTGGCGTGCTCTGGGGTGAATTGGCGTGCTCTGGCGTGCACTGGCGTGCTCTGGTGTGAATTAGCGTGCTCTGGCGTGCACTGGCGTGCACTGGCTTGCTCTGGCGTGCACTGGCTTTCTCTGGCGTGCATTGACGTGCTCTGGCGTGCACTGGCGTGCTCTGGCATGCACTGGCGTGCTCTGGCGTGCACTGGCGTGCTGTGGCGTGCTCTGTGTGAATTGGCGTGCTCTGGCGTGCACTGGCGTGCTCTGGCATGCACTGGCGTGCAATGGCGTGCAATGGCTTGCTCTGGCGTGCATTGACGTGCTCTGGCGTGCTCTGGCGTGCATTGACGTGCTCTGGCGTGCACTGGCATGCTCTGGCGTGCATTGCTTTCTCTGGCGTGCACTGGTGTGCTCTGGCGTGCACTGGCTTGTTCTGGCGTGCACTGGCGTGCTCTGGTCTGAATTGGCGTGCTCTGGTGAGAATTGGCGTGCTCTGGTGTGAATTGGCGTGCTCTAGCGTGTACTGGCGTGCTCTGGAGTGCACTGGCGTGCTCTGGCGTGCATTGACGTGCTCTGGCGTGTTCTGGCGTGCTCTGGCGTGAACTGGCGTGCACTGAAGTGCTCTGGTGTGAATTGGAGTGCTCTGGCGTGCACTGGCGTGCTCTGGCGTGCACTGGCGTGCTCTGGCGTGCACTGGCGTGCTCTTGCGTGCACTGGCGTGCACTGGCGTGCTCTGGCGTGCACTGCCGTGCTCTGGCGTGCACTGGCGTGCTCTGGCGTGCACTGGCGTGCTCTGGCGTGCAATGGCGTTCTCTGGCGTGCAATAGCGTGCAATGGCGTGCTCTGGCGTGCACTGGCGTGCTCTGGCGTGCTCTGGCTTGCTCTGGCGTGCATTGACGTGCTCTGGCGTGCACTGGCGTGCACTTGCGTGCTGTGGCGTGCACTGGCGTGCTCTGTTGTGAATTGGCGTGCTCTGGCGTGCACTGGCGTGCTCTGGCGTGCACTGGCGTGCTCTGGTCTGAATTGGCGTGCTCTGGTGTGAATTGGCGTGCTCTGGTGTGAATTGGCGTGCTCTAGCGTGTACTGGCGTGCTCTTGAGTGCACTGGCGTGCTCTGGCGTGCATTGACGTGCTCTGGCGTGTTCTGGCGTGCTATGGAGTGAACTGGCGTGCTCTGGTGTGAATTGGAGTGCTCTGGCGTGCACTGGCGTGCTCTGGCATGCACTGGCGTGCTCTGCCGTGCACTGGCGTGCTCTGGCGTGCACTGGCGTGCTCTGGCGTGCATTGACGTGCTCTGGCGTGCACTGGCGTTCTCTGGCGTGCACTGGCGTGCACTGGCGTGCACTGGCGTGCTCTGGGGTGAATTGGCGTGCTTTGGCGTGAACTGGCGTGCACTGAAGTGCTCTGGTGTGAATTGGAGTGCTCTGGCGTGCACTGGCGTGCTCTGGCGTGCACTGGCGTGCTCTGGCGTGCACTGGCGTGCTCTGGCGTGCACTGGCGTGCTCTGGCGTGCACTGGCGTGCTCTGGCGTGCACTGGCGTGCTCTGGCGTGCACTGGCGTGCTCTGGCGTGCACTGGCGTGCTCTGGCGTGCAATGGCGTTCTCTGGCGTGCAATGGCGTGCAATGGCGTGCAATGGCGTGCACTGGCGTGCTCTGGCGTGCTCTGGCTTGCTCTGGCGTGCATTGACGTGCTCTGGCGTGCACTGGCGTGCACTGGCGTGCTGTAGCGTGCACTGGCGTGCTCTGGGATGAATTGGCGTGCTTTGGCGTGAACTGGCGTGCACTGAAGTGCTCTGGTGTGAATTGGAGTGCTCTGGCGTGCACTGGCGTGCTCTGGCGTGCACTGGCGTGCTCTGGCGTGCACTGGCGTGCTCTGGCGTGCACTGGCGTGCTCTGGCGTGCACTGGCGTGCTCTGGCGTGCACTGGCGTGCTCTGGCGTGCAATGGCGTTCTCTGGCGTGCAATGGCGTGCTCTGGCGTGCACTGTTGTGCTCTTGCGTGCTCTGGCTTGCTCTGGCGTGCATTGACGTGCTCTGGCGTGCACTGGCGTGCACTGGCGTGCTGTGGCGTGCACTGGCGTGCTCTGTTGTGAATTGGCGTGCTCTGGCGTGCACTGGCGTGCTCTGGCGTGCATTGACGTGCTCTGGCGTGCTCTGGTGTGAATTGGCGTGAACTGGCGTGAACTGGCTTGCTCTGGCGTGCATTGACGTGCTCTGGCGTGCACTGGCGTGCTCTGGAGTGCACTGACGTGCTCTGTTGTAAATTAGCGTGCTCTGGCGTGCACTGGCGTGCACTGGCTTGCTCTGGCGTGCACTGGCTTGCTCTGGCGTGCATTGACGTGCTCTGGCGTGCACTGGCGTGCTCTGGCATGCACTGGCGTGCTCTGGCGTGCATTGGCGTGCTCTGGCGTGCTCTGGTGTGAATTGGCGTGCTCTGGCGTGCTCTGGCGTGCTCTAGCGTGCACTGGCGTGCTCTGGAATGCACTGGCGTGCTCTGGCGTGCACTGGCGTGCTCTGGTGTGAATTGGCGTGCTCTGGCGTGCAATGGCGTGCATTGGCGTGCTCTGGCGTGCTCTGGCATGCACTGGCGTGCTCTGGCGTGCACTGGCGTGCACTGGCGTGCTCTGGCGTGCACTGGCGTGCTCTGGCGTGCTCTGGCGTGCTCTGGCGTGCTCTGGTGTGAATTGGCGTGCTTTGGCGTTGTTTGGCGTGCACTGGCGTGCTCTGGCGTGCATTGACGTGCTCTGGCGTGCACTGGCTTGCTCTGGTGTGCATTGACGTGCTCTGGCGTGCACTGGCGTGCTCTGGCGTGCATTGACGTGCACTGGCGTGCACTGGCTTGCTCTGGCGTGCACTGGCGTGCTCTGGCGTGCACTGGCGTGCTCTGGTCTAAATTGGCGTGCTCTAATGTGAATTGGCTTGCTCTGGTGTGAATTGGCGTGCTCTAGCGTGTACTGGCGTGGTCTGGAGTGCACTGGCGTGCTCTGGCGTGCATTGACGTGCTCTGGCGTGTTCTGGCGTGCTCTGGCGTGAACTGGCGTGCTCTGGCGTGCACTGGAGTGCTCTGGTGTGCATTGGAGTGCTCTGGCGTGCTCTGGCATGCACTGGCGTGCTCTGCCATGCACTGGCGTGCTCTGGCGTGAACTGGCGTGCTCTGGCGTGCACTGGCGTGCTCTGGCGTGCAATGGCGTGCAATGGCGTGCTCTGGCGTGCTCTGGCTTGCTCTGGCGTGCATTGACGTGCTCTGGCGTGCACTGGCGTGCTCTGGCGTGCACTGGCGTGCTCTGGCGTGCACTGGCGTGCTCTGGCGTGCACTGGCGTGCTCTGGCGTGCACTGGCGTGCTCTGGCGTGCACTGGCGTGCTCTGGCGTGCACTGGCGTGCTCTGGCGTGCACTGGCGTGCTCTGGCGTGCACTGGCGTGCTCTGGCGTGCACTGGCGTGCTCTGGCGTGCACTGGCGTGCTCTGGGGTGCACTGGCGTGCACTGGCGTGCTCTGGTGTGAATTGGCGTGCTCTGGTGTTAATTGGCGTGCTCCGGTGTTAATTGGCGTGCTCTAGCGTGTACTGGCGTGCTCTGGAGTGCACTGGCGTGCTCTGGCGTGCATTGACGTGCTCTGGCGTGTTCTGGCGTGCTCTGGAGTGAACTGGCGTGCAATGGCGTGCAATGGCGTGCTCTGGCGTGCACTGGTGTGCTCTGGCGTGCTCTGGCTTGCTCTGGCGTGCATTGACGTGCTCTGGCGTGCACTGGCGTGCACTGGCGTGCACTGGCGTGCACTGGCGTGCTCTTGCGTGCACTGGCGTGCTCTGGTGTGAATTGGCTTGCTCTGGCGTGCACTGGCGTGCTCTGGCGTGCATTGACGTGCTCTGGCGTGCACTGGCGTTCTCTGGCGTGCACTGGCGTGCTCTGGCGTGCAATGGCGTTCTCTGGCGTGCAATGGCGTGCTCTGGCGTGCACTGTTGTGCTCTTGCGTGCTCTGGCTTGCTCTGGCGTGCATTGACGTGCTCTGGCGTGCACTGGCGTGCACTGGCGTGCTGTGGCGTGCACTGGCGTGCTCTGTTGTGAATTGGCGTGCTCTGGCGTGCACTGGCGTGCTCTGGCGTGCACTGGCGTGCTCTGGCGTGCATTGACGTGCTCTGGCGTGCTCTGGTGTGAATTGGCGTGAACTGGCGTGAACTGGCTTGCTCTGGCGTGCATTGACGTGCTCTGGCGTGCACTGGCGTGCTCTGGAGTGCACTGACGTGCTCTGTTGTAAATTAGCGTGCTCTGGCGTGCACTGGCGTGCACTGGCTTGCTCTGGCGTGCACTGGCTTGCTCTGGCGTGCATTGACGTGCTCTGGCGTGCACTGGCGTGCTCTGGCATGCACTGGCGTGCTCTGGCGTGCACTGGCGTGCTCTGGCGTGCTCTGGTGTGAATTGGCGTGCTCTGGCGTGCTCTGGCGTGCTCTAGCGTGCACTGGCGTGCTCTGGAATGCACTGTCGTGCTCTGGCGTGCACTGTTGTGCTCTTGCGTGCTCTGGCTTGCTCTGGCGTGCATTGACGTGCTCTGGCGTGCACTGGCGTGCACTGGCGTGCTGTGGCGTGCACTGGCGTGTTCTGGCGTGCATTGACGTGCACTGGCGTTCTCTGGTGTGAATTGGCGTGAACTGGCGTGCTCTGGAGTGCACTGGCGTGCCCTGGTGTGAATTGGCGTGCTCTGGCGTGCACTGGTGTGCACTGGCTTGCTCTGGCGTGCATTGACGTGCTCTGGCGTGCACTGGCGTGCTCTGGAGTGCACTGGCGTGCTCTGGTCTGAATTGGCGTGCTCTAGCGTGTACTGGCGTGCTCTGGAGTGTACTGGCGTGCTCTGGCGTGCATTGATGTACTCTGGCGTGTTCTGGCGTGCTCTGGCATGCACTGGCGTGCTCTGGCGTGCACTGGCGTGCTCTGGCGTGCTCTGGTGTGAATTGGCGTGCTCTGGCGTGCTCTGGCGTGCTCTAGCGTGCACTGGCGTGCACTGGAATGCACTGGCGTGCTCTGGCGTGCACTGGCGTGCTCTGGTGTGAATTGGCGTGCTCTGGCGTGCAATGGCGTGCATTGGCGTGCTCTGGCGTGCTCTGGCATGCACTGGCGTGCTCTGGCGTGCACTGGCGTGCACTGGCGTGCTCTGGCGTGCACTGGCGTGCTCTGGCGTGCTCTGGCGTGCTCTGGCGTGCTCTGGTGTGAATTGGCGTGCTTTGGCGTTGTTTGGCGTGCACTGGCGTGCTCTGGCGTGCATTGACGTGCTCTGGCGTGCACTGGCTTGCTCTGGTGTGCATTGACGTGCTCTGGCGTGCACTGGCGTGCTCTGGCGTGCATTGACGTGCACTGGCGTGTACTGGCGTGGTCTGGAGTGCACTGGCGTGCTCTGGCGTGCATTGACGTGCTCTGGCGTGTTCTGGCGTGCTCTGGCGTGAACTGGCGTGCTCTGGCGTGCACTGAAGTGCTCTGGTGTGCATTGGAGTGCTCTGGCGTGCTCTGGCATGCACTGGCGTGCTCTGCCATGCACTGGCGTGCTCTGGCGTGAACTGGCGTGCTCTGGCGTGCACTGGCGTGCTCTGGCGTGCAATGGCGTGCAATGGCGTGCTCTGGCGTGCTCTGGCTTGCTCTGGCGTGCATTGACGTGCTCTGGCGTGCACTGGCGTGCTCTGGCGTGCACTGGCGTGCTCTGGCGTGCACTGGCGTGCTCTGGCGTGCACTGGCGTGCTCTGGCGTGCACTGGCGTGCTCTGGCGTGCACTGGCGTGCTCTGGCGTGCACTGGCGTGCACTGGCGTGCTCTGGTGTGAATTGGCGTGCTCTGGTGTTAATTGGCGTGCTCCGGTGTTAATTGGCGTGCTCTAGCGTGTACTGGCGTGCTCTGGAGTGCACTGGCGTGCTCTGGCGTGCATTGACGTGCTCTGGCGTGTTCTGGCGTGCTCTGGAGTGAACTGGCGTGCAATGGCGTGCAATGGCGTGCAATGGCGTGCTCTGGCGTGCACTGGTGTGCTCTGGCGTGCTCTGGCTTGCTCTGGCGTGCATTGACGTGCTCTGGCGTGCACTGGCGTGCACTGGCGTGCACTGGCGTGCACTGGCGTGCACTGGCGTGCACTGGCGTGCACTGGCGTGCTCTTGCGTGCACTGGCGTGCTCTGGTGTGAATTGGCTTGCTCTGGCGTGCACTGGCGTGCTCTGGCGTGCATTGACGTGCTCTGGCGTGCACTGGCGTTCTCTGGCGTGCACTGGCGTGCTCTGGCGCGCACTGGCATGCTCTGGCGTGCTCTGGCTTGCTCTGGTCTGAATTGGCGTGCTCTGGTGTGAATTGGCGTGCTCTGGTGTGAATTGGCGTGCTCTAGCGTGCTCTGGCGTGCACTGGCGTGCTCTGGCGTGCACTGGCGTGCTCTGGCGTGCACTGGCGTGCTCTGGCGTGCACTGGCGTGCTCTGGCGTGCACTGGCGTGCTCTGGCGTGCACTGGCGTGCTCTGGCGTGCACTGGCGTGCTCTGGTGTGAATTGCCGTACTCTGGCGTGCACTGGCTTGCTCTGGCGTGCACTGGCTTGCTCTGGCGTTCATTGACGTTCTCTGGCGTGCACTGGCGTGCTCTGATGTGAATTGGTTTTGCTCTGGCGTGCACTGGCGTGCTCTCGCGTGCACTGGCGTGCTCTGGCTTGCATTGACGTGCTCTGGCGTGCACTGGCGTGCACTGGCGTGCTCTGGCGTGCACTGGCGTGCTCTGGTGTGAATTGGCGTGCTCTGGCGTGCACTGGAGTGCTCTGGCGTGCATTGGCGTGCTTTGGCGTGCACTGGCGTGTTCTGGTGTGAATTGACGTGCTCTGGCGTGCACTGGCGTGCTCTGGCGTAAACTGGCGTGCTCTGGCGTGCTCTGTCGTGCTCTTGCGTTCTCTGCTATGCAGAACTCAAGTGCTTGACAATAGAAATCCACTACCCGACAATATAAATCAAATATCTTGAATAATTTTTAAAAATTCAAGTGCTGTGATTTGCGTTTTTCTAAATTTTTTTGTTCATGATTTGCTCTATAAATTTATTGATTCAATAGACTTGAAATGGTGTTTTGGACATTGATTTACACGTCCTGTAATTAAAAAATGGTTTTAAAAAGTGAAAAAAATATTATAGTGTGAGCTGTTCTTTGCTGTGCTCTACCTTGCTCTGGCGTACATTGACGTGCTCTGGCGTAAATTGAAATGCTCTGGCGTGCAATGGCGTGCTCTGGCGTGCACTGGCGTTCTCTTGCGTGCACTGGCGTGCTCTGGCGTGCACTGGCGTGCTCTGGCGTGCACTGGCGTGCTCTGGCGTGCACTGGCGTGCTCTGGCGTGCATTGACGTGCTCTGGCGTGCTCTGGCTTGCTCTTGCGTGCACTGGCGTGCTCTGGCGAGCTGTGCTATGCAGAACTCAAGTGCTGTGATGTGCGTTTTTCTAAAACTTTTTGTTCATGATTTGCTTTATAAATTTATTGATTCAATAGACTTGAAATGGTGTATTGGACATTGATTTAAACATCCTGTAATTAAAAAATGATTTTAACAAGTAATTAAAATATTATAGCAACTTAGCGTGCTCTGGCGTGCACTGGCGTGCTCTGGCGTGCACTGGCATGCTCTGGCGTGCATTGCGTGCTCTGGCGTGCACTGGTGTGCTCTGGCGTGCACTGGCTTGCTCTGGCGTGCACTGGCGTAATCTGGCGTGCACTGGCGTGCTCTGGTGTGAACTGACGTGCTCTGAAGTGCACTGAAGTGCTCTGGTGTGAATTGGAGTGCTCTGGCGTGCACTGGCGTGCTCTGGCATGCACTGGCGTGCTCTGGCTTGCACTGGCGTGCTCTGGCGTGCACTGGCGTGCTCTGGCATGCACTGGCGTGCTCTGGCTTACACTGGCGTGCTCTGGCGTGCACTGGCGTGCTCTGGCGTGCAATGGCGTGCAATGGCGTGCTCTGGCGTGCACTGGCGTGCTCTGGCGGGCTCTGGCTTGCTCTGACGTGCATTGACGTTCATTGACGTGCTCTGGCGTGCACTGGCGTGCACTGGTTTGCACTGGCTTACTCTGGCGTGCATTGACGTGCTCTTGCGTGCTCTGGCGTGCTCTGGCGTGCACTGGCGTGCTCTGGCGTGCACTGGCGTGCTCTGGCGTGCACTGGCGTGCTCTGGCGTGCTCTGCTGTGACTTGGCGTGCTCTGGCGTGCACTGGATTGCTCTGGCGTGCACTGGCGTGCTCTGGAATGCACTGGCGTGCTCTGGCGTGCACTGGTGTGCTCTGGTGTGAATTGGCGTGCTCTAGCGTGTACTGGCGTGTTCTGGAGTGCACTGGCGTGCTCTGGCGTGCATTGACGTGCTCTGGCGTGCTCTGGCGTGCTCTGGCGTGCTCTGGCGTGCACTGGCTTGTTCTGGCGTCCACTGGAATGCTCTGGCGTGCACTGGCGTGCATTGGCGAGCTCTGTGGTGAATTGGCGAGCTCTGCCGTGAATTGGCGTGCTCTAGCGTGTACTGGCGTGCTCTGGAGTGCACTGGCGTGCTCTGGCGTGCATTGACGTTCTCTTGCGTGTTCTGGCGTGCTCTGGCGTGAACTGGCGTGCTCTGGCGTGCACTAAAGTGCTCTGGTGGGAATTGGAGTGCTCTGGCGTGCACTGGCGTGCTCTGGCATGCACTGCCGTGCTCTGGCTTGCACTGGCGTGCTCTGGCGTGCACTGGCGTGCTCTTGCATGCACTGGCGTGCTCTGGCGTGCTCTGCTATGCAGAACTCAAGTGCTTGACAATAGAAATCCACTACCCGACAATAGAACTCAAATAATTTGAATAATTTTTAAAAATTCAAGTGCTGTGATGTGCGTTTTTCTAAAACTTTTTGTTCATGATTTGCTTTATAAATTTATTGATTCAATAGACTTGAAATGGTGTATTGGACATTGATTTACACATCCTGTAATTAAAAAATGGTTTTAACAAGTAAAAAAAATATTATAGCAACTTCAAGTGCTGAGCTGTTCTCTGCTGTGCTCTACCGTGCTCTGGCGTGCACTGGCGTGCACTGGCGTGCTCTGGTGTGCTCTGTCGTGCTCTGGCGTTCTCTGCTATGCAGAACTCAAGTGCTTGACAATAGAAATCCACTACCCGACAATAGAACTCAAATAATTTGAATAATTTTTAAAAATTCAAGTGCTGTGATGTGCGTTTTTCTAAAACTTTTTGTTCATGATTTGCTTTATAAATTTATTGATTCAATAGACTTGAAATGGTGTATTGGACATTGATTTACACATCCTGTAATTAAAAAATGGTTTTAACAAGTAAAAAAATATTATAGCAACTTCAAGTGCTGAGCTGTTCTCTGCTGTGCTCTGGCGTGCTCTGGCGTGCTCTGGCGTGCTCTGGCTTGTTCTGGCGTCCACTGGAATGCTCTGGCGTGCACTGGAGTGCTCTGGCGTGCACTGGCATGCTCTGGCGTTTACTGGCGTGCTCTGGCGTGCTTTGGCATTGCTCGCGCGTGCACTGGCGTGCTCTGGCGTGCACTGGCGTGCTCTGGTGTGAATTGGCATGCTTTGGCTTGAACTGGCGTGCTCTGGCGTGCATTGACGTGCTCTGGCGTGCACTGGCTTGCTCTGGCGTGCATTGACGTGCTCTGGCGTGCACTGGCGTGCTCTCGCGTGCATTGACGTGCTCTGGCATGCTCTGGCGTGCACTGGTGTGCTCTGGCGTGCACTGGCTTGCTCTGGCGTGCACTGGCGTAATCTGGCGTGCACTGGCGTGCTCTGGTGTGAATTGGCGTGCTCTGGTGTGAATTGGCGTGCTCTGGTGTGAATTGGCGTGCTCTGGCGTGCACTGGCGTGCTCTGGCGTGCACTGGCGTGCTCTGGCGTGCATTGACGTGCTCTGGCGTGCACTGGCGTGCTCTGGCGTGCACTGGCTTGCTCTGGCGTGCTTTGGCTTGCTCTGGCGTGCACTGGCTTGCTCTGGCGTGCACTGGCGTGCTCTGGTGTGAATTGGCGTGCTCTGGCGTGCACTGGCGTGCTCTGACGTGCTCTGTCGTGCTCTGGCGTGCTCTGCTATGCAGAACTCAAGTGCTTGACAATAGAAATCCACTACCCGACAATAGAACTTAAATAATTTGAATAATTTTTAAAAATTCAAGTGCTGTGATGTGCGTTTTTCTAAAACTTGTTGTTCATGATTTGCTTTATAAATTTATTGATTCAATAGACTTGAAATGGTGTATTGGACATTGATTTACACATCCTGTAATTAAAAAATGGTTTTAACAAGTAAAAAAAATATTATAGCAACTTCAAGTGCTGAGCTGTTCTCTGCTGTGCTCTACCGTGCTCTGGCGTGCACTGGCGTGCTCTGGCGTGCTCTGGCGTGCTCTGGCGTGCTCTGGCTTGTTCTGGCGTCCACTGGAATGCTCTGGCGTGCACTGGCGTGCTCTGGCGTGCATTGGCGGGCTCTGGGGTGAATTGGCGTGCTCTGGCATGCACTGGCGTGCTTTGGCGTGCACTGGCATGTTCTGGCGTGCATTGCGTGCTCTGGCATGCACTGGTGTGCTCTGGCGTGCACTGGCTTGCTCTGGCGTGCACTGGCGTAATCTGGCGTGCACTGGCGTGCTCTGGTGTGAATTGGTGTGCTCTGGTGTGAATTGGCGTACTCTGGTGTGAATTGGCGTGCTCTAGCGTTTACTGGCGTGCACTGGCGTGCATTAACGTGCTCTGGCGTGTTCTGGCGTGCTCTGGCGTGAACTGGCGTGCTCTGGCGTGCACTGAAGTGCTCTGGTGTGAATTGGAGTGCTCTGGCGTGCACTGGCGTGCTCTGGCATGCACTGGTGTGCTCTGGCGTGCACTGGCGTGCACTGGCGTGAAATGGCGTGAAATTGCGTGCAATGGCGTGCTCTGGCGTGCACTGGCGTGCTCTGGCGTGCTCTAGCTTGCTCTGGCGTGCATTGACGTGCACTGGCGTGCTCTGGCGTGCACTGGCTTGCTCTGGCGTGCACTGGCGTGCTCTGGAATGCACTGGCGTGCTCTGGTGTGAATTGGCGTGCTCTGGCGTGCACTGGCGTGCTCTGGCGTGCTCTAGCGTGCACTGGCGTGCTCTGGCGTGCATTGACGTGCTCTGGCGTGCACTGGCTTGCTCTGGCGTGCATTGACGTGCTCTGGTCTGAATTTGCGTGCTCTGGTGTCAAATGGCGTGCTCTGGTGTGAATTGGCGTGCTCTAGCCTGTACTGGCGTGCTCTGGAGTGCACTGGCGTGCTCTGGCGTGCATTGACGTGCTCTGGCGTGTTCTGGCGTGCTCTGGCGTGAAGTGGCGTGCTCTGGCGTGCACTGGAGTGCTCTGGTGTGAATTGGAGTGCTCTGGCGTGCACTGGCGTGCTCTGGCTTGCACTGGCGTGCTCTGGCGTGAACTGGCGTGCTCTGGCGTTCACTGGCGTGCTCTGGCGTGCACTGGCGTGCTCTGGCGTGCACTGGCGTGCTTTGGCGTGCTCTGGCGTGCTCTGGCTTGCACTGGCGTGCACTGGCGTGCACTTGCGTGCTCTGGCGTGCACTGGCGTGCTCTGGCGTGCAGTGGTGTGCTCTGGCGTGCACTGGCTTGCTCTGGCGTGCACTGGCGTAATTTGGCGTGCACTGGCGTGCTCTGGTGTGAATTGGCGAGCTCTGCCGTGAATTGGCGTGCTCTAGCGTGTACTGGCGTGCTCTGAAGTGCACTGGCGTGCTCTGGCGTGCATTGACGTGCTCTGGCGTGTTCTGGCGTGCTATGGCGTGAACTGGCGTGCTCTGGCGTGCACTGAAGTGCTCTGGTATGAATTGGAGTGCTCTGGCGTTCACTGGCGTGCTCTGGCATGCACTGGCGTGCTCTGGCTTGCACTGGCGTGCTCTGGCGTGCACTGGCGTGCTCTGGCATGCACTGGCGTGCTCTGGCTTTCACTGGCGTGCTCTGGTGTGCACTGGCGTGCTCTGGCGTGCACTGGCGTGCTCTGGCGTGCAATGGCGTGCTCTGGCGTGGACTGGCGTGCTCTAGCGGGCTCTGGCTTGCTCTGACGTGCATTGACGTGCTCTGGCGTGCACTGGCGTGCACTGGTGTGCTCTGGCGTGCATTGGCGTGCTCTGGCGTGCATTGACGTGCTCTGGCGTGCTCTGGTGTGAATTGGCGTGAACTGGCGTGCACTGGCGTGCACTGGCGTGCACTGGCGTGCTCTGGAGTGCACTGGCGTGCCTTGGGGTGAATTGGCGTCTCTGGCGTGCACTGGTGTGCACTGGATTACTCTGGCGTGCATTGACGTGCTCTGGCGTGCTCTGGCGTGCTCTGGCATGCACTGGCGTGCTCTGGCGTGCACTGGCGTGCTCTGGCGTGCTCTGGTGTGACTTGGCGTGCTCTGGCGTGCACTGGCTTGCTTTAGCGTGCACTGGCGTGCTCTGGAATGCACTGGCGTGCTCTGACGTGCACTGGTGTGCTCTGGTGTGAATTGGCGTGCTCTAGCGTGTACTGGCGTGCTCTGGAGTGCACTGGCGTGCTCTGGCGTGCATTGACGTGCTCTGGCGTGTTCTGGCATGAACTGGCGTGAACTGGCGTGCTCTGGCGTGCACTGAAGTGCTCTGGTGTGAATTGGAGTGCTCTGGCATGCACTGGCGTGCTCTGGCATGCACTGGCGTGCTCTGGCGTGCCCTGGCATGCTCTGGCGTGCATTGCGTGCTCTGGCGTGCTCTGGCTTGCTCTTGCGTGCACTGGCGTGCTCTGGCGTGCACTGGCGTGCTCTGGCGTGCTCTGGCTTGTTCTGGCGTCCACTGGAATGCTCTGGCGTGCACTGGCGTGCACTGGCGTGCATTGGCGGGCTCTGTGGTGAATTGGCGTGCTCGGGCGTGCACTGGCGTGCTCTGGCGTGCACTGGCATGCTCTGGCGTGCATTGCGTGCTCTGGCGTGCACTGGTGTACTCTGGCGTGCACTGGCTTGCTCTGGCGTGCACTGGCGTAATCTGGCGTAAACTGGCGTGCTCTGGTGTGAATTGGCGAGCTCTGCCGTGAATTGGCGTGCTCTAGCGTGTACTGGCGTGCTCTGGAGTGCACTGGCGTGCTCTGGCGTGCATTGACGTTCTCTTGCGTGTTCTGGCGTGCTCTGGCGTGAACTGGCGTGCTCTGGCGTGCACTGAAGTGCTCTGGTGTGAATTGGAGTGCTCTGGCGTGCACTGGCGTGCTCTGGCATGCACTGGCGTGCTCTGGCTTGCACTGGCGTGCTCTTGCATGCACTGGCGTGCTCTGGCGTGCTCTGCTATGCAGAACTCTAGTGCTTGACAATAGAAATCCACTACCCGACAATAGAACTCAAATAATTTGAATAATTTTTAAAAATTTAAGTGCTGTGATGTGCGTTTTTCTAAAACTTTTTGTTCATGATTTGCTTTATAAATTTATTGATTCAATAGACTTGAAATGGTGTATTGGACATTGATTTACACATCCTGTAATTAAAAAATGGTTTTAACAAGTAAAAAAATATTATAGCAACTTCAAGTGCTGAGCTGTTCTCTGCTGTGCTCTGGCGTGCTCTGGCGTGCTCTGGTGTGCTCTGGCTTGTTCTGGCGTCCACTGGAATGCTCTGGCGTGCACTGGCATGCTCTGGCGTGCACTGGCGTGCTCTGGCGTGCACTGGCGTGCTCGCGCGTTTACTGGCGTGCTCTGGCGTGCTTTGGCATTGTTCGCGCGTGCACTGGCGTGCTCTGGCGTGCACTGGCGTGCTCTGGTGTGAATTGGCGTGCTTTGGCGTGAACTGGCGTGCTCTGGCGTGCATTGACGTGCTCTGGCGTGCACTGGCTTGCTCTGGCGTGCATTGACGTGCTCTGGCGTGCACTGGCGTGCTCTCGCGTGCATTGACGTGCTCTGGCATGCTCTGGCGTGCACTGGTGTGCTCTGGCGTGCACTGGCTTGCTCTGGCGTGCACTGGCGTAATCTGGCGTGCACTGGCGTGCTCTGGTGTGAATTGGCGTGCTCTGGTGTGAATTGGCGTGCTCTGGTGTGAATTGGCGTGCTCTGGCGTGCACTGGCGTGCTCTGGCGTGCACTGGCGTGCTCTGGCGTGCATTGACGTGCTCTGGCGTGCACTGGCGTGCTCTGGCGTGCACTGGCTTGCTCTGGCGTGCTTTGGCTTGCTCTGGCGTGCACTGGCTTGCTCTGGCGTGCACTGGCGTGCTCTGGTGTGAATTGGCGTGCTCTGACGTGCTCTGTCGTGCTCTGGCGTGCTCTGCTATGCAGAACTCAAGTGCTTGACAATAGAAATCCACTACCCGACAATAGAACTTAAATAATTTGAATAATTTTTAAAAATTCAAGTGCTGTGATGTGCGTTTTTCTAAAACTTGTTGTTCATGATTTGCTTTATAAATTTATTGATTCAATAGACTTGAAATGGTGTATTGGACATTGATTTACACATCCTGTAATTAAAAAATGGTTTTAACAAGTAAAAAAAATATTATAGCAACTTCAAGTACTGAGCTGTTCTCTGCTGTGCTCTACCGTGCTCTGGCGTGCACTGGCGTGCTCTGGCGTGCTCTGGCGTGCTCTGGCGTGCTCTGGCTTGTTCTGGCGTCCACTGGAATGCTCTGGCGTGCACTGGCGTGCTCTGGCGTGCATTGGCGGGCTCTGGGGTGAATTGGCGTGCTCTGGCATGCACTGGCGTGCTTTGGCGTGCACTGGCATGTTCTGGCGTGCATTGCGTGCTCTGGCATGCACTGGTGTGCTCTGGCGTGCACTGGCTTGCTCTGGCGTGCACTGGCGTAATCTGGCGTGCACTGGCGTGCTCTGGTGTGAATTGGTGTGCTCTGGTGTGAATTGGCGTACTCTGGTGTGAATTGGCGTGCTCTAGCGTTTACTGGCGTGCACTGGCGTGCATTAACGTGCTCTGGCGTGTTCTGGCGTGCTCTGGCGTGAACTGGAGTGCTCTGGCGTGCACTGAAGTGCTCTGGTGTGAATTGGAGTGCTCTGGCGTGCACTGGCGTGCTCTGGCATGCACTGGTGTGCTCTGGCGTGCACTGGCGTGCACTGGCGTGAAATGGCGTGAAATTGCGTGCAATGGCGTGCTCTGGCGTGCACTGGCGTGCTCTGGCGTGCTCTAGCTTGCTCTGGCGTGCATTGACGTGCACTGGCGTGCTCTGGCGTGCACTGGCTTGCTCTGGCGTGCACTGGCGTGCTCTGGAATGCACTGGCGTGCTCTGGTGTGAATTGGCGTGCTCTGGCGTGCACTGGCGTGCTCTGGCGTGCTCTAGCGTGCACTGGCGTGCTCTGGCGTGCATTGACGTGCTCTGGCTTGCACTGGCTTGCTCTGGCGTGCATTGACGTGCTCTGGTCTGAATTTGCGTGCTCTGGTGTCAAATGGCGTGCTCTGGTGTGAATTGGCGTGCTCTAGCCTGTACTGGCGTGCTCTGGAGTGCACTGGCGTGCTCTGGCGTGCATTGACGTGCTCTGGCGTGTTCTGGCGTGCTCTGGCGTGAAGTGGCGTGCTCTGGCGTGCACTGGAGTGCTCTGGTGTGAATTGGAGTGCTCTGGCGTGCACTGGCGTGCTCTGGCTTGCACTGGCGTGCTCTGGCGTGAACTGGCGTGCTCTGGCGTTCACTGGCGTGCTCTGGCGTGCACTGGCGTGCTCTGGCGTGCACTGGCGTGCTTTGGCGTGCTCTGGCGTGCTCTGGCTTGCACTGGCGTGCACTGGCGTGCACTTGCGTGCTCTGGCGTGCACTGGCGTGCTCTGGCGTGCAATGGCGTGCAATGACGTGCTCTGGCGTGCACTGGCGTGCTCTGGCGGGCTCTGGCTTGCTCTGGCGTGCATTGACGTGCTCTGGCGTGCACTGGCGTGCACTGGCGTGCTCTGGCGTGCACTGGCGTGCTCTGGCGTGCATTGACGTGCTCTGGCGTGCTCTGGTGTGAATTGGCGTGAACTGGCGTGCACTGGCGTGCTCTGGAGTGCACTGGCGTGCCCTGGTGTGAATTGGCGTGCTCTGGCGTGCACTGGTGTGCACTGGCTTACTCTGGCGTGCATTGACGTGCTCTGGGGTGCTCTGGCGTGCTCTGGCATGCATTGGCGTGCTCTGGCGTGCACTGGCGTGCTCTGGCGTGCATTGACGTGCTTTTGCGTGCATTGGCGTGCTCCGGCGTGCACTGGACTGCTCTGGAGTGAATTGGAGTGCTCTTGCGTGCACTGGCGTGCTCTGGTGTGAATTGGCGTGCTCTGGCGTGCTTTGAATTGCTCTGGCGTGCACTGGCGTGCTCTGGCGGGCACTGGCGTGCTCTGACGTGCACTGGCGTGCTCTGGCGTGCACTGGCGTGCTCTGGCGTGCACTGACGTGCTTTGGCGTGCACTTGCGTGCACTTGCGTGCTCTGGCGTGCATTGGCGTGCTCTGGTGTGAATTGGCGTGCTCTGGCGTGCACTGGCGTGCTCTGGCGTGCTCTGGCGTGCTCTGGCGTACTCTTGGTTGCTCTGGCGTGCATTGACGTGCTCTGGCGTGCACTGGCGTGCTCTGGCGTGCACTGGCGTGCTCTGGCGTGCACTGGCGTGCTCTGGTGTGAATTGGCGTGCTCTGGCGTGCACTGGCGTGCTCTGGCGTGCTCTGGCGTGCTCTGGCTTGCTCTGGCGTGCATTGACGTGCTCTGGCGTGCTCTGGCGTGCTCTAGTGTGAATTGGCGAGCACTGGCGTGCTGTGGCGTGCACTGGCGTGCATTGACGTGCTCTGGCGTGCACTGGCGTGCTCTAGTGTGAATTGGTGTGCTCTGGCGTGCATTGACGTGCTCTGGCGTGCACTGGCGTGAAATGGCGTGCACTGGTGTGCTCTAGTGTGAATTTGCGTGCTCTGGAATGCACTGGCGTGTTCTTGCGTGCATTGACGTGCTCTGGCGTGCACTGGTGTGCTCTGGCGTGCACTGGCGTGCTCCGGCGTGCACTGGCGTGCTCTGGCGTGCACTGGCGTGCTCTGGTGTGAATTGGCGTGCTCTGGCGTACACTGGCGTTCTCTTGCGTGCACTTGCGTGCTCTGGTGTGAATTGGCGTGCTCTGGCGTGCACTGGCGTACTCTGGCGTGCTCTTGCGTGCACTGGCGTGCTCTGCTATGCAGAACTCAAGTGCTTGACAATAGAAATCCACTACCCGACAATAGAAATCAAATAACTTAAATAATTTTTAAAAATTCAAGTGCTGTGATGTGCGTTTTTCTAAAATTTTTGTTCATGATTTTCTCTAGAAATTTATTGATTCAATAAACTTGAAATGGTGTATTGGATATTGATTTACACATCCTGTAATTAAAAAATGGTTTTAACAAGTGAAAAAAAATATTATAGAAACTTCAAGTGCTGAGCTGTTCTCTGCTGTGCTCTACCATGCTCTGGCGTGCATTGACGTGCTCTGGCGTGCACTGGCGTGCTCTGGCGTGCACTGGCGTGCTCTGGTGTGAATTGGCGTGCTCTGGCGTGCACTGGCATGCTCTGGCGTGCTCTGGCGTGCTCTGGCTTGCTCAAGCGTGCATTGACGTGCTCTGGCGTGCTCTGGCGTGCTCTAGTGTGAATTGGCGTGCACTGGCGTGCTCTGGCGTGCACTGGCGTGCTCTGGCGTGCACTGGCGTGCTCTGGCGTGCACTGGCGTGCATTGACGTGCTCTGGCGTGCACTGGCGTGCTCTAGTGTGAATTGGTGTGCTCTGGCGTGCATTGACGTGCTCTGGCGTGCACTGGCGTGCACTGGCGTGCACTGGTGTGCTCTAGTGTGAATTGGTGTGCTCTGGAATGCACTGGCGTGCTCTGGCGTGCATTGACGTGCTCTGGCGTGCACTGGCGTGCTCTGGCGCGCACTGGCGTGCTCTAGTGTGAATTGGCGTGCTTTGGCGTGCACTGGCGTGCTCTGGCGTGCACTGGTGTGCTCTGGCGTGCACTGGCGTGCTCCGGCGTGCACTGGCGTGCTCTGGCGTGCACTGGCGTGCTCTGGTGTGAATCGGCGTGCTCTGGCGTACACTGGCGTGCTCTTGCGTGCACTTGCGTGCTCTGGTGTGAATTGGCATGCTCTGGCGTGCACTGGCGTACTCTGGCGTGCTCTGTTGTGCTCTGGCGTGCTCTGCTTTGCAGAACTCAAGTGCTTGACAATATAAATCCACTACCCGACAATAGAACTCAAATAACTTGAATAATTTTTAAAACTTCAAGTGCTGTGATGTGCGTTTTTCTAAAACTTTTTGTTCATGATTTGATCTATAAATTTATTGATTCAATAGACTTGAAATGGTGTACTGGACATTGATTTACACATCCTGTAATTAAAAAATGGTTTAACAAGTGAAAAAAATATTATAGCAACTTCAAGTGCTGAGCTGTTCTCTGCTGTGCTCTACCATGCTCTGGCGTGCAATGGCGTGCTCTGGCTTGCTCTGGCGTGCATTGACATGCTCTGGCGTGCACTGGCGTGCTCTGGCGTAATTGGCGTGCTCTGGCGTGCACTGGCGAGCTCTGGTGTAAATTGGCGTGCTCTGGCGTGCACTGGCGTGCTCTGGCGTGCTCTGGCGTGCTCTGGCTTGCTCTGGCGTGCATTGACGTGCTCTGGCGTGCACTGGCGTGCTCTGGCGTGCTCTGGCGTGCACTGGCGTGCTCTGGTGTGAATTGGCGTGCACTTGCGTGCTCTGGCGTGCTCTGGCGTGCATTGACGTGCTTTTGCATGCACTGGCGTGCTCTGTCGTGCACTGGCCTGCTCTGGTGTGAATTGGCGTGCTCTTGCGTGCTCTGGCGTGCTCTGGCGTGCACTGGCGTGCTCTGGCGGGCTCTGGCTTGCTCTGACGTGCATTGACGTGCTCTGGCGTGCACTGGCGTGCACTGGCGTGCTCTGGCGTTCACTGGCGTGCTCTGGCGAGCATTGACGTGCTCTGGCGTGTTCTGGTGTGAATTGGCGTGAACTGGCGTGCACTGGCGTGCACTGGCGTGCACTGGCGTGCTCTGGAGTGCACTGGCGTGCCCTGGTGTGAATTGGCGTGCTCTGGCTTGCACTGGCTTACTCTGGCGTGCATTGACGTGCTCTGGCGTGCTCTGGCGTGCTCTGGCATGCACTGGCGTGCTCTGGCTTGCACTGGCGTGCTCTGGCGTGCATTGACGTGCTTTTGCGTGCACTGGCGTGCTCCGTCGTGCACTGGCCTGCTCTGGAGTGAATTGGAGTGCTCTTGCGTGCACTGGCGTGCTCTGGTGTGAATTGGCGTGCTCTGGCGTGCTTTGAATTGCTCTGGCGTGCACTGGCGTGCTCTGGCGGGCACTGGCGTGCTCTGACGTGCACTGGCGTGCTCTGACGTGCACTGGCGTGCTCTGGCGTGCACTGAAGTGCTTTGGCGTGCACTTGCGTGCACTTGCGTGCTCTGGCGTGCACTGGCGTGCTCTGGCGTGCATTGACGTGCTCTTGCGTGCACTGGCGTGCTCTGCTATGCAGAACTCAAGTGCTTGACAATAGAAATCCACTACCCGACAAAAATTCAAGTGCTGTGACGTGCGTTTTTCTAAAATTTTTGTTCATGATTTTCTCTAGAAATTTATTGATTCAATAAACTTGAAATGGTGTATTGGATATTGATTTACACATCCTGTAATTAAAAAATGGTTTTAACAAGTGAAAAAAAATATTATAGAAACTTCAAGTGCTGAGCTGTTCTCTGCTGTGCTCTACCGTGCTCTGGCGTGCACTGGCGTGCTCTGGCGTGCTCTGGCGTGCATTGACGTGCTCTGGCGTGCACTGGCGTGCTCTGGCGTGCATTGACGTGCTCTGGCGTGCACTGGCGTGCTCTGGCGTGCACTGGCGTGCTCTGGTGTGAATTGGCGTGCTCTGGCGTGCACTGGCATGCTCTGGCGTGCTCTGGCGTGCTCTGGCTTGCTCAAGCGTGCATTGACGTGCTCTGGCGTGCTCTGGCGTGCTCTAGTGTGAATTGGCGTGCACTGGCGTGCTCTGGCGTGCACTGGCGTGCTCTGGCGTGCATTGACGTGCTCTGGCGTGCACTGGCGTGCTCTAGTGTGAATTGGTGTGCTCTGGCGTGCACTGGCGTGCACTGGCGTGCACTGGTGTGCTCTAGTGTGAATTGGTGTGCTCTGGAATGCACTGGCGTGCTCTGGCGTGCATTGACGTGCTCTGGCGTGCACTGGCGTGCTCTGGCGCGCACTGGCGTGCTCTAGTGTGAATTGGCGTGCTTTGGCGTGCACTGGCGTGCTCTGGCGTGCATTGACGTGCTCTGGCGTGCACTGGTGTGCTCTGGCGTGCACTGGCGTGCTCCGGCGTGCACTGGCGTGCTCTGGCGTGCACTGGCGTGCTCTGGTGTGAATTGGCGTGCTCTGGCGTACACTGGCGTGCTCTTGCGTGCACTGGCGTGCTCTGGTGTGAATTGGCGTGCTCTGGCGTACACTGGCGTGCTCTTGCGTGCACTTGCGTGCTCTGGTGTGAATTGGCGTGCTCTGGCGTGCACTGGCGTACTCTGGCGTGCTCTGTCGTGCTCTGGCGTGCTCTGCTATGCAGAACTCAAGTGCTTGACAATATAAATCCACTACCCGACAATAGAACTCAAATAACTTGAATAATTTTTAAAACTTCAAGTGCTGTGATGTGCGTTTTTCTAAAACTTTTTGTTCATGATTTGATCTATAAATTTATTGATTAATTAGACTTAAAATGGTGTATTGGACATTGATTTACACATCCTGTAATTAAAAAATGGTTTTAACAAGTGAAAAAATATTATAGCAACTTCAAGTGCTGAGCTGTTCTCTGCTGTGCTCTACCATGCTCTGGCGTGCAATGGCGTGCTCTGGCGTGCTCTGGCGTGCAATATTGTGAACTGGCGTGCTCTGGCGTGCACTGAAGTGCTCTGGTATGAATTGGAGTGCTCTGGCGTTCACTGGCGTGCTCTGGCATGCACTGGCGTGCTCTGGCTTGCACTGGCGTGCTCTGGCGTGCACTGGCGTGCTCTGGCGTGCATTGACGTGCTTTTGCATGCACTGGCGTGCTCTGGCGTGCACTGGCCTGCTCTGGTGTGAATTGGCGTGCTCTTGCGTGCAGTGGCGTGCTCTGGTGTGAATTGGCGTGCACTGGCGTGCACTGGCGTGCACTGGCGTGCACTGGCGTGCACTGGCGTGCTCTGGCATTCACTGGCGTACTCTGGCGTGCATTGACGTGCTCTGGCGTGCACTGGCGTTCTCTGGCGTGCACTTGCGTGCTTTTGCGTGCTCTGGCGTGCACTGGCGTGCTCTGGCGTGCATTGAAGTGCTCTTGCGTGCACTGGCGTGCTCTGGCGTGCACTGGCGTGCTCTGGTGTGAATTGGCGTGCACTGGCGTGCACTGGCGTGCTCTGGCGTGCTCTGGCGTGCTCTGGCTTGCTCTGGCGTGCATTGACGTGCTCTGGCGTTCTCTGGCGTGCTCTAATGTGAATTGGCGTGCACTGGCGTGCTCTGGCGTGCACTGGCCTGCTCTGGTGTGAATTGGCGTGCTTTGGCGTACACTGGCGTGCACTGGCGTGCACTGGCGTGCACTGGCGTGCTCTGGCGTGCATTGACGTGCTCTGGCGTGCACTGGCGTGCTCTTGTGTGAAATGGCGTACTCTGGCGTGCACTGGCGTGCTCTTGCGTGCATTGACGTGCTCTGGCGTGCACTGGCGTGCACTGGCGTGCTCTGGCGTGCTCTGGCGTGCACTGGCGTGCTCTGGTGTGCATTGGCGTGCACTGGCGTGCTCTGGCGTGCACTGGCATGCTCTGGCGTGCATTGGCGTGCTCGTGCGTGCATTGGCGTGCTCTGGCGTGCACTAGCGTGCTCTGCTGTGCTCTACCGTGCTCTGGCTTGCACTGGCGTGCTCTGGCGTGCTCTGGCGTACTCTGGCTTGCTCTGGCGTGCATTGACGTGCTCTGGTGTGCACTGGCGTGCTCTGGCGTGCTCTGGCGTGCACTGGCGTGCTCCTGTGTGAATTGGCGTGCACTGGCGTGCTCTTGTGTGAATTGGCCTGCTCTGGCGTGCACTGGCATTCTCTGGTGTGAATTGGCGTGCTCTGGTGTGAATTGGCGTGCTCTGGCGTGCACTGGCGTGCTCTGGCGGTCACTGGCGTGCTCTGGCGTGCACTTGCGTGCTCTGGCGTGCATTGACGTGCTCGTGCGTGCATTGGCGTGCTCTGGCGTGCACTGGCGTGCTCTAGCGTGCACTGGTGTGCTCTGGTGTGAATTGGCGTGCTCTGGCGTGCATTGAATTGCTCTGGCGTGCACTGGCGTGCTCTGGCGTGCACTGGCGTGCTCTGGCGTGCACTGGCGTTCTCTGGCGTGCATTTACGTGCTCTGGCGTGCACTGGCGTGCTCTTGCGTGCTCTGGTGTGAATTGGCGTGCTCTGGCGTGCACTGGCGTGCTCTGGCGTGCATTGACGTGCTCTGGTGTGAATTGGCGTGCTCTGGCGTGCTTTGGCGTGCTCTGGCGTGCACTGGCATGCTCTGGCGTGCATTGACGTGCTCGTGCGTGCACTGGCATGCTCTGGCGTGCTCTGGAGTGCACTGGCGTGCCCTGGTGTGAATTGGCGTGCTCTGGCGTGCACTGGCTTACTCTGGCGTGCATTGACGTGCTCTGGCGTGCTCTGGCGTGCTCTGGCATGCACTGGCGTGCTCTGGCTTGCACTGGCGTGCTCTGGCGTGCATTGACGTGCTTTTGCGTGCACTGGCGTGCTCCGTCGTGCACTGGCCTGCTCTGGAGTGAATTGGAGTGTTCTTGCGTGCACTGGCGTGCTCTGGTGTGAATTGGCGTGCTCTGGCGTGCTTCGAATTGCTCTGGCGTGCACTGGCGTGCTCTGGCGGGCACTGGCGTGCTCTGACGTGCACTGGCGTGCTCTGACGTGCACTGGCGTGCTCTGGCGTGCACTGAAGTGCTTTGGCGTGCACTTGCGTGCACTTGCGTGCTCTGGCGTGCACTGGCGTGCTCTGGCGTGCATTGACGTGCTCTTGCGTGCACTGGCGTGCTCTGCTATGCAGAACTCAAGTTCTTGACAATAGAAATCCACTACCCGACAATAGAAATCAAATAACTTGAATAATTTTTAAAAATTCAAGTGCTGTGATGTGCGTTTTTCTAAAATTTTTGTTCATGATTTTCTCTAGAAATTTATTGATTCAATAAACTTGAAATGGTGTATTGGATATTGATTTACACATCCTGTAATTAAAAAATGGTTTTAACAAGTGAAAAAAAATATTATAGAAACTTCAAGTGCTGAGCTGTTCTCTGCTGTGCTCTACCATGCTCTGGCGTGCATTGACGTGCTCTGGCGTGCACTGGCGTGCTCTGGCGTGCACTGGCGTGCTCTGGCGTGCACTGGCGTGCTCTGGTGTGAATTGGCGTGCTCTGGCGTGCACTGGCATGCTCTGGCGTGCTCTGGCGTGCTCTGGCTTGCTCAAGCGTGCATTGACGTGCTCTGGCGTGCTCTGGCGTGCTCTAGTGTGAATTGGTGTGCTCTGGCGTGCATTGACGTGCTCTGGCGTGCACTGGCGTGCACTGGTGTGCTCTAGTGTGAATTGGTGTGCTCTGGAATGCACTGGCGTGCTCTGGCGTGCATTGACGTGCTCTGGCGTGCACTGGCGTGCTCTAGTGTGAATTGGCGTGCTTTGGCGTGCACTGGCGTGCTCTGGCGTGCATTGACGTGCTCTGGCGTGCACTGGTGTGCTCTGGCGTGCACTGGCGTGCTCCGGCGTGCACTGGCGTGCTCTGGCGTGCACTGGCGTGCTCTGGTGTGAATTGGCGTGCTCTGGCGTACACTGGCGTGCTCTTGCGTGCACTTGCGTGCTCTGGTGTGAATTGGCGTGCTCTGGCGTGCACTGGCGTACTCTGGCGTGCTCTGTCGTGCTCTGGCGTGCTCTGCTATGCAGAACTCAAGTGCTTGACAATATAAATCCACTACCCGACAATAGAACTCAAATAACTTGAATAATTTTTAAAACTTCAAGTGCTGTGATGTGCGTTTTTCTAAAACTTTTTGTTCATGATTTGATCTATAAATTTATTGATTCAATAGACTTGAAATGGTGTACTGGACATTGATTTACACATCCTGTAATTAAAAAATGGTTTTAACAAGTGAAAAAAATATTATAGCAACTTCAAGTGCTGAGCTGTTCTCTGCTGTGCTCTACCATGCTCTGGCGTGCAATGGCGTGCTCTGGCGTGCTCTGGCGTGCTCTGGCTTGCTCTGGCGTGCATTGACATGCTCTGGCGTGCACTGGCGTGCTCTGGCGTGAACTGGCGTGCTTTGGTGTGAATTGACGTGCTCTGGCGTGCATTGACTTGCTCTTGCGTGCACTGGCGTGCTCTGGCGTGCACTGGCGTTCTCTGGCGTGCATTTACGTGCTCTGGCGTGCACTGGCGTGCTCTTGCGTGCTTTGGTGTGAATTGGCGTGCTCTGGCGTGCACTGGCGTGCTCTGGCGTGCACTGGCATGCTCTGGCGTCCATTGACGTGCTCGTGCGTGAACTGGCATGCTCTGGCGTGCTCTGGAGTGCACTGGCGTGCCCTGGTGTGAATTGGCG